>NC_090930.1:89829001-90540516 GCF_040938575.1 Ambystoma mexicanum | reverse complement strand
CATCAATGGAGTCCCTTACTGAAATAATTAAGAACCTTGAGTCCAGGGGAATAATCCGTCCAGTCCACAGCACCTTCAATAATCCGGTGCTGGGAATATTGAAGCCAAACGGCCAGTGGAGACTCTGTGCTGACCTCAGGGAGCTCAACAAACGGGTCCATACTTCCCGATGGCCTCTGCCCTACATTGACCAAGGGCTGGCCCAGATCCAGGGGTCACAGGTATTCACTGCAATAGACCTGACCAATGGGTACTGGACCGTGCCTGTCAGTAGGGAGGACCAATACAAACTGGCTTTTACCTTTGGGGGCCAGCAGTACACCTGGACCCGGACTCCCTTCGGATACCTTAACTCCGGCAATGAATTCAACATTTTCCTACATAAGGCCATGCCCGACCTGGGTGCGAGGGGTAACCTGGCTTATGTAGATGATGTCCTCATCAAAAGTTCATCTGTGGAGGAACACATAGCGGAGATCCGTTATGTTCTGACACAGTTGAGGGCCGCCGGAGCAAAACTTTCCTTTCAGAAAGCACAGTGGTGTAGAACCCGTGTTAATTTCTTGGGGCATGAGATTACTCCTCAGGGTCTCTGTCCCCAGGAAAAGGAAGTGGAAGCACTTCAGAAACTGAAAGACCCCACAACTCTGCGGGAACTAAGGAGTCTCCTTGGACTGACTAATTACAGCAGAAAGTTCATTGAGGGCTACGCAGAGATCACCAGACCCCTGATTCATCTCCTGAAGGGGGGGGGGGTCAAGTGGGAATGGGGTCCAGAACAAGCCGAGGCAGTAAGACAACTCAAAAGAAGCCTCTCACAAGCGCCTTGCCTAGCTTACCCTGTCAGAAACAAGGAGTTCTTCCTGGAGACGGGGTTCTCTAATACGTGCTTGGCGGCAGTATTATACCAAAAGCATGACAAGGTCAATAAAGTAATCTCCTATGCGAGCAAAACTTTATCCTCTGTGGAGGAAAAATTCAACGATTGTGAGAAGGCACTCCTGGCAACGGTGTGGGCATTGAAGAATTACCGCCCGTTTATCCAGGGGGAACACATCATAGTGGAGACTCCACACCAGCCTCTGCAATATCTCCAAAGTGACAGAATCCGGGCCGGAAATGTGAGTAATTCCCGAATTACTTCCTGGATTCTGTCAATGCAAGGCTTTCCTGTGGAGGTCAGATATGGCCAAAACAAGAAGAGTCCCCTCGCGCAAGGTCTGGCTGACTTGCATGATTGTGCCAGAGAAAACTGTCTCGAGGACAAGAGTCTAAAAATAAAGGACAACACGGAGGCATACCTTAATTCCCCACACAAAGTCTTTGAAGAGGACAAGTGTGAGGGAATGCCCACTGTCTATGTGGATGGATGCTCTTACCATGTTGACAACAACGGGGAGAAAGAACTGGTGGCTGGCGTAGGGAATGCATGGGTGAATGAGTCCCCAGAACCCTCCGCTGGATACAAAATTGGTCCCCGAAGTAGTCAGGTGGCAGAATTGATGGCTGTGCATCAGGCCATCCTCATTGCTGTCCAGCATCAACTCCACGAACTGGTCATAATCACAGATTCGGATTATGTACGGAACGGGTTCGTGGAGCACCTGGTTAATTGGAAAACCAGAGGCATGTTATGTGCTAACAACAAACCCTTGAAACATGGGAAGTTGATCCAAAACATTGATGATCTGGTCACCTCGAATGAGATGACCATCTATTGGAAAAAGATTAAGGGTCATTCCAAAGTAGAGGGACCAGACAAAACTGGAAATGACTTAGCTGATCAGCTGGCCAAAACCGGGGCCATCCAAGGGGATCTAATTGAGATTGAGTCCCTGTTGGGGGAAATCCAGGTCATTGCTATCACTAGGTCCCAGACAAATGCTCACAACGACCTTTCAATTGTACAATGGAGTAAGGAGACCCCTGATGCTGATTTGATTACCGCTCAGAAGGGGGATCCAATTATTGGTAAATTTTACCAGCACCTTGAGGACCCTGAGAACTTTCCCCTGACGGATACCGATTACATTGGGAAAGAGGACCTAAGAGTGTTGATGAAATGTCCAAAAATGTTCCGGATCCAAGACGGTTTGTTGGTAAGGAAATCCAAAGCTGGCCACGATCAGTGGGTGGTTCCTACCTCATTCCGAAGCCTGATGTTAAGTCACGCCCATGAGGCGGCCACCGCCGTTCATAGGGGGTTTCACACAACATTGGAAATCTTAAGAGAGGTTGCATACTGGCCACACATGGGGCAGGACCTCGACCAATACTTGAAGGGGTGTCTTGTGTGTGCACAATTTCAGCCGACATCCCTCACACACCGCGCGCCTCTCCAAAAGAGGGGGATGACACTGCCATGGTCAGATTTACAAATCGACTTTGTAGGCCCTGTGATTCGCTCGGCTAGGGGGAATAAGTACATGTTGACTGTGACATGCTTGTTTACCAAGTGGGTGGAATGTCTCCCAGCCCCAAATTGCAAGGCAGAAACTGCAGCTGCCTTGATGATTAACCACGTCTTTTCCCGTTTTGGTCTACCTCAAAGGATTGAGTCAGACAGGGGTAGCCACTTCACCAGTAAAGTGATGACAAAGATGTGGGAGATACTGGGGGTCAAGAGAAAGCTGCATATTGCTTATAGACCAGCTTCTTCTGGGGCAGTGGAGAGATATAACCGAACCATTGTGAGCATCTTAAAAAAGTTTGTGGCAGATTCTGGGCCAAGTTGGGATATCCGATTACCTCTGGTCCTAATGGCCATCAGATCTACCCCTTCATCTGGAACCAAAATGTCACCATTTGAGTTGATGACTGGGCGCAAGATGGTGCTTCCCCAGCATTTGCTCTACAGGACCCAAGAGCAGACACTGATAAATGCCTCCACTACTCATGAGTATGTGGAGAATTTAAGGAAACACCTCCAACATGCTTTTGCTTACGCTCAGCGGAATCTAGAAAGATCGGCTGATAGCATGAAGACCCATTATGACCTGAAAACTTCCAGGAAGGAATATCAGGTGGGAGACCGGGTCTATCTATACAACTTCCAAAGGAACCAGGCCAAGCGGCGCAAATTTTTGCCTACATGGAAAGGACCCTTGGAGATCATCGACAAGATCTCCCCTGTGGCCTACAAAATCCACATCCCCAAAGGTCCTTTGGCAGCGGGGGAAGACAAGTGGGTACACATAAACCAGTTGAAGTGTTGCCATCCCAGGCACGCTCTGCAACAACTGGAGGAATCCTCTGGAATCCTAGCGGGTACTGTCTCAGACTAATTCTGTTCCAATCATAAAACATACCACATCTAGTCTCTAAAATATTGTGATTTGCATGAAACTGTCTCTTAGTTATACTGTTTTTTTTTTTTTTCAAAAAAGAATGTAATGTTTCGTCATGATGAAATGCATATGCTGCCCCACTATCTCAACAGTGGTGGAAAAATGTCTATGAGTAGGTATTGCCGCTCTTCCTTTGTCGTCCTAGGAGAAAGAAAACCTGGAGACGGGCCAAGGAGGGCGATCCGGAGACCGGGAACGAAGATCCAATGGGCCCAGTGGACCGCCCAATATTCCCATCAGGACTGGCGAGGAGATCAGTACCGGATGGAGAAGAAGATGCTGAACTGTGCCATCTACAGAAGAGGAAGAAGATTATGTGGACAGACCGGTGCGTGGGTCAAAACCCTTGGGCACGCGACTCCTCATCGACTCAAATTCAAAGTGCAGTCGCGCGGGGGGGCTTGTTGGGTGTCCTGACCCACGTTTAAGCTATCATGCTACAACATTTGGTGCTGTGGGCTTAGAAAATTCAAGATGGCGGAAAACCCACATGTGCGCCGAAATCCAGGAAAGCTGCGCAGTTTGTGCGCACACCAAAATGGTTGCCTCACTTGCCACCCACCAGTGCGAGAATGAAAGGCCGGGTTGCCATGAGGGAAATGGGTTGCCAAAGGAAAAACAGTAGCGCCGGTTAGCTTCAAAGCGCTTTAAAACCACCATTGGACTACCCGCACAGTAGTCTGAAACCATTGGGAATGGCAATGCTGATTGCCAAATGCAACCTAGAATTGTGGGGAATTCATTTCTTAAATCCCAAAAATGGGTGCAGTACCAGTACTCACCACTATCCAAAAGCCGGCGTTTTAAAACCACCCTGTGTTTCTCTGAAGGCAGGCTCAAAATGCCTATTTTCAAACATTGCAACATGTGCAAAATATTCACTGAACACCAGCAGACATTTGGCAGAATGGAGTTTTGTGTGCTTACAAAATCTGGGAAATGAAGAGCCCAAAACAATGCTTATAACAAAACTGCTATGGAGTCAGCAGTTTAAGTTGCACTGGATTTAAAGACACTAAAATCGAAAATGTTTAGATAAATGAGTGACCTATGTTGGGTGTCACATGCCTTTGTAACTGTTGAAATGTCATAGTTTTGCACTTAGAATCAGCATTCTAGCTGCATGTGTAAAATTGCAAGTTAATTTAAAAAGCAACAAAAAAAACATGACAGCTGAAAGTCTGGCTTAAGGAACTTGATTCTGCCTGGCAACTACCCCCATCAGGAGTGAAACTTGAGTCACAACTGTGTTCCCAGGCCCATCTGCCTTTTGCTGGCCACACTAAGGATATGCCATCTATCTGATAATTGAATTACCTGTGCTCTACAGGAGCTCTGAACAAAGCCTGTCTTGACTCAGGCAAAGGTTTTATTACAGCGGTCGTAAAATGTAGCTTCCTCTTGGCAGAAGCTGGGAGGGGCACTGCCTGTGAGAGCAAGCTGGCTTGGCAGAACTGGATAAACCAGTATTTCCACCATGTGACCTGGGAAACCACACCCCTTTGTAGCCAGAATATTGTTTAGAAAAAGATGAATAACTCATGGTGCGGACATGTGAACATTTTATAAATGATACCATAATTCTTGTGATTTTTCTGCCCACAGTTTAAGAGGTTTTTAGAACCGGTGGTATGTTCAGGGGGGTGTTAGCGGAAAAATGGATATTACTCTAAATGTATGCATGTTAAAAATCTGAAACTTCATCAGTTAATGTCCATACTCCCTGCGCACATGTATGTAAAGTTGGGTCAATGTCAGAAATTGAAAAATCAGTTAAAAAGTCAATTATGTGCCATTTCTTAATGCAAGCTCTTAGAAACAGCAGATTTGGACAGAGACATGGCTAAATTCAGCCACACCATGTATATGTAATTTCAAGCAACTGTGTAACTGTGAAATATGTCTTTTGTTATCAAATATAGAATATGTGCAATCTGACAGGGGAGTGTCCTATCTGCAAGCCATAAAATGACATCACTCTGACTCACAGTTCCTTCCCCAATCAAGTGAGGAATGGAAATTTGACCAATGACAAGGGAGAGGGGCAAGTTTAGTTATGACCAACACACACACCCACTTGCAGAACATATAAATGGACCACTGAAACTTAGGTAGAGACTTTCAAATCCATCTGCCGCTGGAAGCTCTGCCGGAAAAATCCATACTTTACCTCCATCAAACCTCCAGAGAGCCAAACTAGGACAGTCTTCTAGGCTGCTAGTGTTACTATATCACTAGGGGCAAGTCCAACCATATTAGATAACAATATTCATTACAGTAGATGAGGCGGCGAGTCAATTGTGTATGCAGAGGTTTGCAGAATGGTTAGTCTGTAGCTCTGTTTTTGGTTTGTGTGGAGGCGTGTCGTGGTGTTCCTCACGCAGTTTGGCTGTCTTTGCATGTCCAGTTGAAATGCGCATTTCAATCCATGAATATGCAAAGGGCGCTGTTCTCTGCACGCAGGCTTTGCTGGATCAAGGTGTACTTTTTTTATGAATCGGCCCAGATTAATGGAAAGGTGAACACCATGGTTAATTCCTCGATCACGCCAGTTCCTACTGCGTCAGTGTCCGATGGGTTTCAGGCCTGCTCGATTGCATCAGGTAGACTGCAGGTTGCAAAGGAGACCTTTGGATTTTTGGTGCAAAACATTTATTTTATAGCTTGCAGTATGAACCTTGCTCAAGAGCAGCGGAAACCTTTACAACATGATTGCGCCACAATTTGGCCTGGCAAATTATTTAGTAACATATCACTGTTGGTACAGGGAGAGTGGCATATTTATTCTTCCAGGATGGGTAGGGGCATTTGGAGTCTCTACCAGGATTGAGTTCCAGGTGGTCGAGGCATGGCAGGACAAGGACTGCTTGGGAGTCTCCTCTTTGAAGGCTAGCTTTCTCTCCAACCGTTTGATGGTTTTAGTACGTGAAATGCAAGAGCCTCCAGAGGTCTGGAGTTTAGCTGCCAAGTATGTTGGTCTTCCGTTTGAGACTGCTTTGTAGGTGATACATGCAGTTTTGAATATGATCCTGGTGGGGAGGGGGTGCTAGTGAAGCGTGCACAGCATTGGAGAGATAAAGTCGCATTTGTGGGCACCTGTAATGAGGCAGGAGGGCACCTGAATTGCTGCCTTTCAATCTGTAGGCCATGCAGTTCATAGCCCCAATTTCCTGGACCGTTCAGGGCATTTAAGCGTTTATCCAGAGAAATTGGGAGTGGAGGGGAGAGAGCGAGAGGGTGAAAGTGAGAGGGGGAGAGAGAAAAAGAGAGTGAGAGAAAGCGAGGGAGAATGAGGGGGGAGCTAGCGAGAGGGAGAAACAAAGAGGGAGAGAGAGAGAGAGAGAACGAGACAGAGAGAGAAAAAGAGAGAGAGAAAGGGAGGGATTGAGAGAGGGTGAGAAAACAAGATGGAGATTGAAAGAGAGAGAGAGAGAGAGAGTGAGAGAGAGAAAGAGGGGGAGAGAGAGAGAGAAAGAGAGAGAGAGAGAGATAGAGGGAGAGAGAGAGAGAGAGAGAGAGAGAGAGAGAGAGAGAGAGAGAGAGAGAGAGAGAGAGAGAGATCCACTGTAATCCTTTAAGGCACAGCCATTTCATGGAGCTAGCACCAGAAGTGGACATGATGTCATCATCTGTCAGGGATCTCTGACCACTTGATAGTCACAGGCATTATCATAGTTGAGGGTGGCTGCTGTGGGACAGTTTGTGGGCTACTTCAGAAGCAGTGTTTCCAGAACCGTCCTGCCTGCAACATTCTTCCATGAGACCCAAATAGCGGGCTTGAGCCCAAAGTTAACTGAAAAGAGAATAGTGGAAAAAGGTTCCATTATGCAGACAGTTCCCAGAGGTCCCCAGGCTCTGCCCAGAAGAGTCTGAACCTCCCACAATGCTATATCACCTAGCAGACTTCAACATTACTCTGATTGGCCCAGCGCACTGTAGTTATAGGAGCCACAGAAAAAATCCAGCCTTCGTTTTATAATGCACCTATATCTACGTTGCATCCTCCCAATATGTCGTCGGCCATGGATGACTGTCCATGCCCTAGAGCGAAAGCAAAGGATAGGAATTCTGTTCTGTCTTTTTTAGCGGAACAAAACATGATAAATGTCCTTCTACCAGAAAATAAGAGAGTCTTGTGGGAATTCATGTCCTGAGTAGGGGTGGTCCCTCATTTCCTCCATCTGGGTGAATTGTCATATGAATAAATGAGGGCAGGGGAATTGAACTCTAGCTTTCCCCCAATAGCAGAAGAGAACTACCTCTCCTTCCTGCCAACCACCGAATTCACATTTGCTGCTCGGCATCAATTGGTCGACTCCTTTGTTTGTTTCCCACCTTGTTCCAGTCCCCTTTAATCCTTAACGTGGGTGCATGACACCAGATTTAATTTGTGCTGTTGAAAAACATGTGTACTACTAGCTCTTTTGACAGGACCCTAATACTTTTGAGCAGTTAAATATAGTTGGCATTAACAAGCAACCACTGGTGTTTTTCAGAATGTGGCCCTCACCACGAAATAGATTTGCAATCAATCCTTCCTTGAAAGATTCCCTGACTACGGGGGAAAAGTTGTGTTTTCCTTCGACACTTTGGGTATCAAAAATCTTGTTTATTGATGGACGTGGGCACAAGCATATGTGCACTGTGGATGCACACGAGTGCACATGAGTGCATCCAGGGGCCAGTTAATGCCTGCTTGGTATGCTGAAGCGTGTAAGGCAGGACTGATGGCTAAGGGTGTTGAGGAGGCCACCATCATGTGTGCTAGTTGGTAGTCTGCCTCACACTTTGAGGCACTGCCACTGGTTTACCGAACAAAGCTGGACATATCCAACATGATAACGGCCAGTGAATTGGCTGACAGAGGAGATGCTGTGCCACTGGCGAGGAACTGTATCTCACCAAGTACAGCAGACTTTAAAGGTAACATTGAATTCCTTCTGGCATCATTCTGCAACCCATGTTAAGGATTAAAGGGATGTGGTGGCTGGGAATGAAGAGGAGGAAACGCAGTTGCGGGAGACACAGTACATAACTCGGGGGGCTCTGAGTTTGCCTTGGAAGCAAGACAACACACAGCAACACAGGTTTGAATCCCAGTCCCACGCTTAGAGACTGCTCTCCAGTTTTAAGATTCATTAATTAATGTCATTAATTTCAATTGCAGAGGTACAATAACGCAGAACTTCGGAGATACATTGGGTCAAAAAAGGAAGCAGGAAACACAAACAGCACAAACTGGGCCCAGCACAATCCCAGAATGCTCAGAACAGTCAAAAGCATTGCCTACTGCAAAATAAGCACGCACTTCCTTCCACCTGTCACGCATGTCCAAGCCATCTTCTGTGCACACTGCTGATGCACGTACTGCAGACAGTATAGAAAGCCAGTGTGATATACCTAGCACTGACTTGGGAATCCGCACTGCAGCCAGGTCTACAGGAACAGGAAATGGATCTTCCGCGGCTCCATTGTTGGATGTTTACCTACTTGATACATTTGACACAAACGGGGAGTATAATCCACCAAGTGTACTGGTGATGAAAGCTGTCCATCTAGCCTGGGGAAATTGTGAGAGTTGTCAAAGTATCCCTAACCTGCCCGCCACCAATCTACAACTTGAGCTAGTCTTTAGCACTTCAATTCTAATGTGTCAAACTGCAGGAGACATCCCAGGGCTGCCTTATGACATTCTATGTTAAGACATCTTGCAAAGCCAACACACCAGCTCGAATGGTGAAGATGCGTTGTCCTCTTCAAGTCCCACCCGGAGAAGAAAGCAAGGTTATGTGTTGGTGCTTGCGGTTGGGAAAACCTGTATCTCCAGCAAATGATTGGTGATCGCAGCAATAAGGACCCAAGGCTATCAGTGTGTGTACTACTATGGCTGTAGAGGGAGACCTACGCGTGGTATTTTAGAAGCCGCATAATGCACACCGGAGTCCCACCGGACCGAGAGCAACCTTGTGCATTTTCCCTCAGCACCGAGAGCACATTTCTGATTTCTTCCCACGGGATTGAAAGCAACCGTGTGACTTTCCCTGGGTCTCCATGCTGCACAGGAGCTTCAAACATGAACATTTCTCAGGTTCTTCCTGCTACACGAGTGCCACAACCTTGAGAAGTGTTCATGTTCTCCGAGCTACTCAAGAGCCTCTCTATGCTGTCTAACAGCAGCCACCCCACATGTTCCTCTGGGCCGCCCACCTACGCTCCAGCTGCCAATGCAAATATTTAGCAGTGGGCAACAATCCTTTGGTTCCCTCCAATGCATCACAGCTTCAACCACAACAATGTATCTGGCCCTGCTTCCTGTGCACTGTCTCAAACTGTGGACATTTCTCGGGTTCTCCCAAATACACAACAGCTGCTTCACTGGCTGTTTCTTGAAGTGCTGCTGCTGGTCCCCGACACCTTTGCTGAGGGCTGTTTGGGTGATGTGCGTGCGGATGAGGATCGCGCAGGTTGCAATGGCCTGTTCTGCAGCTTTCCCAGCTGGAAACCACCTCGTATTGCAATTTGCCTTCTGGGGTTTCTTGCACTTTATACAATGTTTAATGTACCATAACATAGGGTTGTTGAATGTTATAGTCAATGTGTTGCTGAATGGCATATGGACTTACAGGCACCAGTGGCAGAGAGCCAACCTAGGCCTGGTATCTGCAGGTTGTTCCACTGATTGTGTATGCACTTCTTCTCGAGTCACATGCACGCAGCACTTGATGATGAGCAGGATGTCAACCAACATCTCCAAGCATGCTGACATGTGCTTCCTCTGAGATAGGTCTGGTGCTACCATGAAGGCAAGGGCATTGGATATCATGTGGGATTGACAGGTGTCTTTGTGTCACTGCCACGTGAGGTTGCGCATTGCAGTTGTTCCCCATGTGGCGCGCTCCCTATGTTTGTCGCTTTCCTTCTCACCTCTGTTGCCTCCGATAGTGCATGGGATGCCACACCAAGTTGTCGACACTGATCCCTTCTAGACATTGGTAAGTGTCCTTTGTCCTGTCTTCATTCCCTCCCATCCCACAGAAAGGTATTCACCATTAAAATAAAGGCCAGACTCTTCCTTCTCTTTTTCCTGTCCCACATCTGTGTCCTGCTGTTTCAACACCTCATGCATTGTCCACACCTTCTCCACATCTGCCTCCTTGTGTTTTATCTCCTTCTACCACCTCTTCCTCCATCCCCTCCATCTCCTCTTTCTTTGGCCTGACCTCAGCCTCCTTCCCTTCATTCTCATGTTGCCTCCCGCCCTCAGCCGCCCACCACAAAGGTCCCTCAGTTTCTACAGCCTTTTCCTCCTGCTCCGAAGGCACCACTCCTCCACCACTGAAGGCACCACCCCCCCCTCCATTAGTTGGGACTCATGTCCCTCCTCCACATCAGTTGAGCCGCCACCCCAATGACTTCAGGCTTCTAGTACATCTGATTGGCCTGCCACACGCTTGCCTTCCAACCACACGATGCGTATTTGACTTGCAAATGTGGCAAGGTCTCATGTTCTTCCAGCAGCATTGTTATAATGAGAAGGTCTATCTGCCATTTATCGCGATGCATCATGGTCTATGAAGGGGCTGTAAAGGGAGCCCCGCTCCCCACAGCTCCAGAAGCTGCGACATCACCACTGCAGACATATGCTGCAGCGAAGGGCCATTAAGCACCAAGCACCCATGATCGAGCTCAATTGCAGAAAAACATGATTGCCATCGCACTTCACGGATGATGCACTTCCTGAAGGAAGAGGGGCGGGGGCCGTGGGGGCGCTGCCGCACGCACCAAGGAGCAGACGGAAACGTATCCGAAGGAAGACTGAAAAATCCCACTGATGAACCGGTCAGATAAGGCGGAGGAGTAGAATCATTTACTTGGCATCGCTGAAAGGAGCCCATTCAGGCCCAGACGAGGCCTTGCCCGGCTTAGCCAGGGGTGGGAGGCGTGATAAAAGCTCAGAGCGTCATTAAATGATTGCAGAATCAAGAGGGGCGATAAGGCTGACAGACGGGGCTCTCGCTTCGACTTATCGCTGATTGTGTGGGTGCTCAGGTGGAAAGGGGTACAGTTGCGGGCTGGATTCACGCGGGGCTCAGTGACTTCTCTGTCAAGGGTTATTTTTTTTCAGACTGTAGCAAAGGGGAGGGTGGGTTTCTGCACCAAGTGGGATTTACTGGCACGGTGGCCTTTTCAGGGTCAAAGTGAACCTACTCAGAGATGAAAGGAGGGGGGCAGGGAGAGGGTGAAGGTGAAAGAGAAGAAGCAAACACAATGAAACAATGGGGGGGGTAAAGGAGAAATGAAACGACAAAGGATTTTGAAAGAAATATAAATGGGAGAGTCACACAGTAAGATGGAGAAACTAAGACGTTGACACACTGATAGAGAGGAGAGAGAGAGAGTTACAGTGAGAACAATGGAAAAAGAGAGAGCAGACAGGGAGATAGAGAGCAAGAAACAGAGCACTGGTTATTACAGAAACAGCAAGCAGAGAGAGAATGTGGGAGATGCAAAGTAAGACTTTGCAACATTGATGTAGAGAATTGAGAGAGTAGAAGAGAAACGAGGAGTTTGTAAAAGAAAAGGGACGAGTGGGGAAGGGAGGGGCTGGGGCAGAGAGGCAGGCAGACAGCACGAGGATGTGAGGGATTGAAAGGAAGTAGTGATCTAGAGAGCAAGAGAGGCAAGCCCTTACTCTTAGAGTGGCAATAATGTTAAAAACAGGCAGTGTGAACTATCTCCTGATTGTAATCTGACGAATTGTGCGTCACAGATAGTTACATCATGCATGAGTCCATGCATTACATTGGAATTGTTCCCTCCACCCAGGGGGTACAGATAATAATTGTTAAGATGGTTAAAGAAGAACATTAAAAATTAAAAAATAAATAAATAAATAAACTTTTTATGTGTCACGTAAAAAGATGTGCTAGTGCATTTCTTTAATGTTATGGCCAGTACAAAGCATGTGCCACACCACGGTGGAGGACATGTGCCCATCTCAGATGCCACCTTCTCACCCATTGTGCAAGGCAATGCAGAGAAGAATCACTGCTGGCACAGGCGTGGGCTGCCTCCCATGTTACAGTAGTGGCAAGGTCAGCTCCTGTACTCCGATCATTTCCATATCTCACAAAAGGATGTAAAGTGATTCAAAATGGATCACAATAAAACAGAATGTAGAATTTCTGAAAAAAACTGATTTCTGCAACAAAACAAAAACAAATGAGTTGTTTCATGTAAATTCACTGTCCTAGTGGTAGTAACGCCATCATTTAATGAGACTATACCATTTCTGTAGTAACTGTACTAACCGCACAGACCTACTTGCAAATGAGCATACTCATTACAAGTTAGGCAGTGCGGGTAAAATGCATCAGTATAACTGCCTACCGCCAAATTACCGCACCGCCCAATTATATGTTTGGCGGAAAGATTCAAGGTTCACCTCCAATTATGAGCTGGGGATAAATCTGCTGACATGCCCCTGAATTTCGGCAGAATATTCAGCACAGTCATTTCACTGAAATGCCCCATGTCCCTTTGCATTCAGTATAGGCCCTTGCTTGGCTCATGCCTATAACCCAGGCTACCAGGCCGTTACCACCCATTCCAGCCCTGAGAACGGGTGCTTAACGAGAGATTGCATGGAATTAGATGGCATCACTGGGGTACGGGACCTGCAAATTACACATATTGATTGTATTGATGACTTCAACAATGCCAATGAAGCATTATCTGGTATTTGATTGGAGCCACTTCTGTTCTTAGTCTGCTCAGTGCATATAGTGACAATACAATTCACATGAACCCATAACCCGTCACTTTATGACATTACAGGGACATGTAAGGCTATGCCGTGTGCATTATGACAGCAATGTGGCAGCACTGTGCACATGGTGATTAGACCATGCCAACGAAACATTACGGGCCTCATTAGGACCCAGGCGGTAAGGGGTTTACGGCGGCGTAAACAGCGCTGACCCTTACCGCCTGATTCCGAGGTCCCTTAGCGCCATGGAGGTTTTAACACCTGCTTTTTGCAGGTGTTAAAATCCATGGCGCTAAGGGACCGTGTTATTAATTACGCCACCGTAATTTATGGTGGTGTAATTAACGCCTTCCCCACTACCATTATGCCCTATGGGGCAAAAATGGGAATGGGGAAGGGTAAATGGGTTAATGGGGACTTACCGCCCCACTCACCTCGGAATGGGGCGGTAAATCCGCCAACCACCATGGCGTAAACGTAGTTTACGCCATGGTGGTAAAGGTACGACCCAGGCGGTAACTTACCGCCTGGGTCGTAATGAGGCCCTACATGTTGTTCAGTGGCAATACCGCTTGGCATATGATGGCAGACCCTAGAGGTGCGAGGCTGCGCATTACTTATGCTGATTAAATACTGCAAGTAAAGCATTAGATGACGTAGGATGGGATTATGGGGCATTTTAGACAGTGCGTGACTTAGGGTCGCCAGATCCAGGGTTGTAAATGGCCATGCAGATGAATCTTTATGTTGTGTTGGATGGCATGACTGGGGCATTTCAGAAAGAAGACCTTCACTTTTTGGATGTTTAAGCGATTTCAGAATGTGTCATCAACATGCCAAACTCTGGATTACTGTTGACCAGTCCATTATCAACCAGTGAGCTGCATGTATTATGTGTATTAGGGGCCATGAACTCTAACAATTTGAGTTTAGCTGCCTAACACTATCCCTGAGATGTGTGCTGCTACCACCTTCTATGCTTTATAGTAATTGATAGGTATTAGTAATAATTCCGGTTATCCCTTCAAAAAATGTTCCAAGAGGGGTACATTACTTGTTACCAGAGGAGTGCCCTGATTATCCTCCTCCCAGTAACTGCACTGTTCAAGACCTTTGTTGTGCTCTAATAAAACACACTACAACATGGTGGACTTTTTCAATTGAACACCCACGACATGGATGCAGCTATTGAACCAGGATTCGCTAGACTACTGGGGTGGTAAATTGTATTCTGCCCACTCAGCCCTCACACTGCCCTCAAACCAAGAACCAACACAATCATACAAGTAAAACAGGCAGAGTTGGGAGATATAACTCCTTCACCTTTTGTGGTGATCTGGGCAGATGGAAGGCTACACTCTTAAGAGGGGTGTGAATATGATTCAGAAGTCACCCAAAGAGGAAAGCATAACAGTCCAAAATAGAGGACATGTTCAATCAAGGTTCTACAAGAATATATGCTTTAATAAAACACATCATATGCAAAGTAAAAATTGGAGAAACAAAAAATCACTACACTGACCCCTTCAAACCCTGAGGAAAGGACTGAGAATAGGCAAAGGTAGCACAATGCAGCATGCTGAGTAATACATGAGGATTGCAAAACAAGTCAAACCACAATGTTCTTTAAAAAGGTTAGGTTTCTGTATGACAAAAGGGACTTATTTGTAGTGCCCAAAAATGAACCAAGGTGTGAGTTAATAGTCAATAGTACCTTCTTGTGGTTCATGCCAGTTTGACAGCATCAAACTCTGCTTCGAGCAGTGATGCAAGCTGATCGAGCTCAGTTTGGGTACATTGGATTGTGTGTCCCCAAGTGGCAAGTGGGTGCAGAGCTGGTTTGAATAGGGATCTCTCTGCAGTTCAAAGTTGGATTTCCACAAATAAGGTTAGGGCGCTCACCATGAACTGTTTGTGGTTGGGTCTAGTCATCTTGTAACTGCCGGGAGGTGTCGTTTAGTGATGCCCCAGCGGTTTGAGTATACACAAGGAAAAGAGTGTTCCCGATAGATTTTACTTAACTTCTACTCATGATGCATTCAGCATTGAAACATGCATAGGACGTGATCCTATTATTCATAGTGTACATGATATGAGTAATGAATAATAGATTGCAAGAAAGTAAGTAAGGAGCAAGGTGTAGCAGGAAGGGTGCCCATAAGTGAAACAAGCTCTCAAATCACAATTTGGTAGTCCATACAATGTGGGTGGCAAGACAGCAATACATGGTCCCTATAGACAGACTAGACTATCCAACTATATAAAACATAAGTAAAATCCAATAGGAACACTCTTTTACTTGTGTATGTTCTAATACTCCTAATAGTCCCTGTTGAGCACAGAGTTCCCTTGAGTTTTATATAGTGGGCTCATCAAAAAGCAGCTCCAGCAGGATCCTTCAACATCAAACACAGCTTGACATAAGTTCAACAGCTGTTGAGGCAGCAGAACAGGGACCCTTGGCTGATCCGGTCCTCCTGATGCTGTGAGACCCACTTCAGGACTTCAGGACTTCAGGACAGGATGCGTCCATTCACTCTCTGCTCTACCAGTGTCAGGAGATTCTGGTGCACAGTGGCAGGTCCTTGCCCACAGCAAGAGTCACCCCAACAGTGCTCTGGGAGTGGGTAGGGGGGCAGAGTTTTCATCTGGCTTGGAATGCTCTATTTTCACCTCAGTGGTGGAGGGCTTTGGAAAGTACAACACTCCCAAAAGAGGTCCAATAAATCCTTCTTAGGTGTGTTTCAATAGTGAATGAAATAAGTCATATGAGACAACTTCTTTTAAAGGTAAAGGTCCACAGGTGATTGGACTAAAACTAGCCTGTTTTAGGGGTCCTATCTTTGCTCATAAAATAAGTAGACTTTGACCCCCCCCCCCGACATCACACGCAAAGGGTATTTTTCTAAAGGAAGTGGAAGGGACAGGAATGAAAGAGGTAGAGAGAAAAACAATGGCAAAATACTCCTACATTTCTAAAGAGCTGCCACTGTCTGAACTATCCTGACCCCCTTCCCTTCCCAATAGGATCAAATGCCCTTTGAAATGCAGGACCCTGTTACTAAGCAAAAACCTTTTGTGAATGGGGGTGCCCTTTTATTCCTTTTTCCCAGGCCAGCTTCCTGTGGTGTGGCTGTCTTCTGGGAAGGGCATTAGCTACCCTTACAAATAAACACAGAAGTAATCCTCCAAGGCTACATTCTGGCATTGAGTTGCAATATACAGCTTGTTTAGGGAGAATACACATACTCCTTCCACTTAGCAGAGTATGACTCAGAGGGCTGGCACATGTGCGATACCAAATTGCTGTGGTTGTAATCATTATGAGAATACCATCCAAAATAACATAACTCAGGTATGGCAGGATGTAGACTCATAATCATAGTGATTTGGAATGTAGGTGCATATCTTAAAAGCAGCCTTTGCTCTGTAGAAAGAATGCTCTCACTGTAGCTGTCACATGGGCACTTGTGACCTCTGAACCTGTTCTGTGCTACTGGTGGACCATGTGCTGCAGGTCAGCGTAGATATGCAGCAGAACACAAATACACAGTACGGTTTGGTATGGAACTAACCCAAGCGGAATCTGATCAGCAGATTAGCCTTTTTAGAGAAGGAATTAGCTGCATCCTTTAGCTGCACAATTTATTTAAATTAATAAAAAATCAAAAAAGCCAAGACTCCTACACCCTTGCCAAATGGCAATCCCTCACAACTGGACAGAAGTTTGCTTGGAAATATGAGTTTGTACTTTTATTCTCTTGAAACATTGAGCACTTGATGCCATCACAGATCTTTGACAAGCGGGAAGCTTTGTTGGACGCTCATTACGAGATATAAGCCTTTTTTTAACAGTGCCCCTTTTTCTTTTATACTTTCACTTCTAAACTATTTGGCATGCCTGAAACTGCTCCCATGTTTGGGACTTGACTTCCAGGTTATGTCATGTATGTAGTTTAACCCCTGACCACACGTAAATCAAGAAATTAGGAATTCACTGCAGTGTACTAAGACAGCTTTATTTTCACATTACAACCACACTACTTTACATGGATGTATGACAGGTTTTTCTATCAGTATGCCTAACCCATTGGCTCTTAACTTTCTTGTGGTATCTAATTAAGACTTATAGACTGGAGGAGGGACCATTATCGCAGAATTATGACTAGCCCCAAGTTATTGCCTAATGCAAAGCTGAATGCTATAGATTTAGAAATGGTCATTATCCCTAGTGATAATACCCCTTCTGAGGTCTATGGGTCTATTAGCACACAGAGTGTTCCAACTCATTAGAACAGCATGTTATTGTGAAGAATTTGAAATGTTAAGGTGATGAATGTGGAATTACTAACACTAAACCTAACACATGTTGATTTTCATGCCTATATTAGGACTTGTAGTGCACATTCTCCTCTCTACAGTTGCACTCCTAAAGACTCCTAAAGACACGTATATCTGAACATGTATATCTCTTCTGTTTGACAGGCTACTACTCAAGTCAGAATGTTTTCAATGAGGTCTATACCAAAGATTATATGTTACATTCTATTGTGCAAGTTGGAGGTCAATAATGCAATACGTATGGCAATATACATTATTTGAATACAGAGTCTTATTATTGAAATGCAATTCATGTATTAAGACCTTAGCAAAGGTGAATCTAGCAAACCCCTATGTCAGTTAACAGATTTCATGTGTACCATGGGTATTCTTTAGAAGAATATGCAGTGGCTTTAAGCCGTTCAGGTAACATAAACATATGTCCTTTTCTTTATCGGCTTGAACATACCACACAACAGTACTATTGTAATGTTTTGTCTTAACTAATATTATCCAATGAGCAGATGTACTTTTTCACATTGGAGGAGAGAGAGCACATTAGCATTGTACACAGGTACACAAATTGGGTACTCTGTCACATTGCGTGGCTCCCTTTGTAAAGTTGGTGGAATTTGTCATGTTTTGTATCATATGTATGAAGACATAAATTAAAATACATATGCACGTTCTAGATGTAGTTCCTGTGATGAATCGCCATCTGGCAAGGGCGTGAAAGTCCTGAATGTTTTGATTTTCTTTAAATAATACAATGATTTGGGTAATTCCGTCCGTGAAAGGGAAATCTGCTAATCAGATCCCCCTTTTATAAGTTCCATGCCAAAAGCATTTTGTGTTTATGTGCCCTCCTGCATCAGTATCCTGATACCAGCGATTGTTCTACCAGTTGTACAGAGTAGGTTCAGAGGGGCACTCTGGACAGATGCAGTGATGACCTAGTCTCAGCTGCGTAGGGGCTGCAATTAAAATATGCACCTCTGTTTCAAAAACTGTATAACTCTGGAGATCCTGTCTTCAGCTGGCACACTAAACTGTAAATATAAACCAAACCTGTGTTCGGGTATGGTGGCCACTAATATCACAATGGTTAACACCACGGTGGGGATTCACAGCATTCTTATCTCATGGGTAATCAACATTAGCTATACAAAAGAAAGGTGATAACATGTATGCACAATTAATACAGTATGAAACCAAACTCTGTCAATCACACTTATTCTAGTTGTATTAAAAACCCTTTGAATACATTAAAGATATGTGTGATTGACACATTCAAGTTGTTGTAATCCAGTAGATTTAGACCCAAAACTTTGTTTAATACTGTATTAACTGTGTATACATGTACAGATCTTTCTGTGAGTTTGTGACACACACTTGATCACCTTCCTTTTGTCTAGCTAAAAGGGTATGGTGTCCTGCATCTTTCAGAGTTATCCCAGCTACAATAGATTTCACAAATGTGTCAGTTCAGAATTATGTGTATTCTTCCCAGGCAAGAACCAGCCCTGACCAATGACAGGACTGTAGCTTTTGGGTATTGCTTCTCATTGTTCCTTTGTAAGGGCAGGCAACACCCTTTTCCCCCAGATAAAACACCCCACAGGACGCTGGCTTGGGAACAGTAACCAAGGCGCATACCCATTCACAGTGAGCCAGTCCTCACACCAGAGGGCTGTATTTCTAAAAAACGTTAATCTTATTGAGAATAAAGGGGGTGATATTAGTGTAGCCAGAGAGGGTTCTGTACAGTTTTGGGCGGGTTCTGCTATTGTGATTCTCGCTGACTCTCTTTCTTTTTCCTGTCCCCTCCACTTCCATGGAGAAAAACACCCTGGCTGTGACATCAGAAGGGTAACTTCCATACATTTCAAGAAGAGGGATTGGATCCGTAAGGCAGACTAGCTTTAGTATAATTACCTGGGATCTTTTACATGTAAAAGGAGGGATCTCTCATCACTTCTTTGAATCATCACTTAAGTAGATTTTGCTGGTCCCTGCAGAGAGAGCAGTCCTTTCTAACATTCTCCAGTTGTGAGGTGAAGGCAGGCGTTCCAAAGACAGAGGCAAGCTCTGCTGCCTAACCATCCCAGGGAGCATTGGGAGGTGATCTGCTTTTGTAAAAGGATCTGCCGTTCTGCTAGCCCAAGTGGTAACTCACTATGTTGTAGGACCCCTGCAGTTGTGTGCCAGCCTTCATTGTGTTTGGGAGCCCCAGAGCACTGACCCATCCTGTCCTGAGTCTGTGGAGTGGGACCCACAGCAACCAATGAAGAAGCCTGCTCCAGGTGCATGACCACCTCTCTGCCTTCCACAGCAGTGTCCTGGACCTCACAGTGTTTAAGGACCCCTGCAGTTGTGCACCAGCCACCCCGTGTTTGGGAGCATGAGAAAATAATTCTATCTGTCCCTGAGTCCCAGGATTGGGCACACAGCACCCTGAGAGCCAAGGCAGATGGGATTCTAGTGTTTTTTACAAATGAACTGCTTGGATTGTGCTTTAAGAACTGTTCATTGCTGCCTTTTGCATTCTCCTGATCGCCACACAGCACCAAGCAGTCTGGCACTATGCCTCCTAGCCATCACAAACTGCAAAGAATGGACTATGAACTGTTAACTGGCCCGTTGGTCCATGTTTGGGCCCAAGAGCCAGTTTTAATTATTTTTGCTCACATGTACATATCCTTTTTCAAGAACATTGAACCCCTGATTTATTACCCAAAGTACTTCATCTACTATTGTTTCCTTATTCTGTATTGTTTCATTGGGGTTGGTTTTGTGTAGTGTTTTGCTAGTTTGTCATTATTGTATATGGTGTGTTTAATTAAAAGATATATCGTTTCATAAAAGCTTGACTGGACATTGCCTTTATTTTGGACTATTACACTTCGCTGGTAGAGTTGCTACTGAATCACAATCACACCCCTCTTAAGAGCATAGCCCACCCTCGGCCCGCGTTACCACAAAAGGCAAAAGAGGTATATCTCTTTACTGTACCTGTTTTACCTTTATGATCGTGTTTGCTCTTGCCTTGTAGTAGTGTCAGGGCTGAGTGGGCGTTTGAGCCTCTACTCATCCTTGTACTCCTGCGGTGCAAAAATCAATACGTCACATTTTCCTGAACACTGAAGTGCCTGATGAGATTAACCCATTAAAATGTTGTTTTCAATCTGGTAGAAACCGAGAAAATTGAATATCGTTTGCCAGGCTTCCATACAGTGGAGTCTGTTATCCTTGTCTTTTCCGTCGAGCCATGAGCCAGAGGCTTGTTTGTAGCCGTTGCGGGAGCCATGTTGTTGGAGTTTAAGCAGTGTCTTTTTAGAAAAGCTTTGACTTCTGTTCTATGCGTGTTAGGGGACATTTAGCCTGATAAGCAGTGACCTTAAATCAATGCGTGATGAGTGTTAAATTATTCTTTGATAGGACAATTGACAAAGGTGTTGAAACATGTTTCAGATTATACATTTTAAGTTGTGTATATTCATTTTGAAATGAGTGTTCGAAATGCTGTTTGAATAATCTTTCCTCAACTTTAGTATGTTTAATATTCCGGTGCGCTACCAGTGCAAACAGAGGAGCACATAGTTGCTATTGTGCCCCAGCGCTATTGAGAATTCTGATACTCGGAGAGTCCAGGGGGCAGATGTATCATAAATATTCAATCATGATTAAAAATGTTTGGCAGACTCCAGCTACTCAAATCATTACTACTGCACCTGGGTTCAGAAGTATGGGCTGAAGGCACATCTCTTGTAACAGCATGTCAAGGACGAAGAATCTAGAGAACCTCCAAGAATCTTCATTTCCCTGCCTAACCTGATTTCTTTACTAGTAGAACTCTGTCTTCCCTCTCACCACATCTGTGTAACTGAGTGATTAAGATTCTACCCTAATAGTTTCCATATTATTAGATTGTCTTATTGTGCCCCATCCCACCTTAGGTTATACTACATGAAACTAAATGCAAGCATACATGCTATACCTTTAGCCAGTAAATTATTAACTCGCAGTGCCCATCTAATAAAATGCCAATCTATTCGAATCCCTCTGTGTCGCTATAGCTCTGTCTCTCATTCTCATTCTCTTTCCCTGTCCCCCTCACTCTTCCTCTAAAGAAAGCAGTCACACAGGTAGAAACACTTGTAATACTATTCAATCTGCAAAAGGAAGGTGTATATTAAGTGTCTCTTCTTCTGAGGGGCAATGGATAATAACATTTCTTTTAAAAAATTAAGATTACAGATAGTTGGCAATATTAAGGAATTGCCTTTTTACTGCTGTCATTTTCATTGTTTTACATATTCCTCCGCCATTGAACATTCCAACATGTCCAACCATGATAGTAGCAGCAGTGATGACATTATCATTTCGGTTCAGAATCCATCGCCACAGAGGAATAATGCAACTGGGATAAAGATCACTGCTGACAGTTGGCACTTCTTTACAGTAAAAAAAACACTGCTTTAAAAAGGTGGCAGAGGAGGTACTGCAACAGAACTATACACCGTGTGGGCCTTCAATATTCCATCTACAGCACCTCCATCCACCAGTGCAACAACAACACCAATTGCAAATAAAGCCTCAACTTTAGCAGCAGTGTCAACTGCACAGACTCCTGTTTACCAGCCCCCAAAACTGACATTTAAAAGGCCTCTTTTCAATTATAAAAGTAGATCAAATTGAACAGACTGCAAAAATGTTTTACAATACCTATTGTTTTTTATTTGTGTGCAGTTTCAGTAATGAAAACCTCCCACTCGAGAAACCATCTGGTGTGAATCCACTGCAAAGATGATGCCTACCAGAAATCACAGAAGCATATCAGATTAAAATGCATGGGGCTCATGCATTACATGCACAGAAATCTGCACCAACTCCAGCAACTGCATCCACCAGTAGGGCATCACCGACACTGAATGAGGTCTCAATGTCTGCAGCGGTGTCCACTGCCCTTTTCAAATTTCACCAGCTGCTCCCACCTCCAACAGTACCAATAGGTTCTGAATATAGGTTGGCCTTTCACAAATGTTAACTGTACAATATCTACTGAATGTCCACTGGGATGATGAGATCAATACAGCTACAATAAAATACAAACACAAACAAAATAACTAAAATTAACTTGTAAACCATTGTCAATTCAACTACCTCACAAAAAACCCTAAAGACCCAAGAGTACTGCATACCTGAAAGTGCATTAAAATTACAATAAATTCAATCAAATAAACCTTCCATCTCACTAACATAAATAGAAAAACTAAATGCTGGCATATAAATGTCATTAAATGTTAAATTTAATGGTATAGATCCATATTTCTAAAACTAAATAAATATATCAAACACTTGCCACACAATCAAAACAGATGAAAAAAAATCATAATGGCCAACTGATAGACGTGGTAAATATAACTAAAACACACAATGATATGATATGATATTTTATTTATATTGCGCCTATACACAAGTGTTTCAAGGCACGACGAGGCAGGGTAGTGGAACAAGGGGGAACAAGACAACAATCTTAATAGGCCCAGTGACATTGAAATTTTGCAAATGCAGGGGAGAGGTAAGGGGAGAAGTACCAGGGGAAGGGGAGGAGGAGCAAGTGCATGACATAGGATCAAACATCAAAAACAAGACATGCGGCCAGTGTGGAGGTGCAAGGTTAAGTGCAGAAAGCCAGGTGATAGATAAGTGCAGGAATGGGGGGTTGTAGAGTTTCAGATACTTCCCCAAGTGCGGGTGTTGCCAGGGGCAGTGCAGGTGCGCAAATGGGAGGGCAGGAACCTTGGCCCATGGTTCTGAGGGTGGCTACGTAGCCAGTGCAGTGTCAGACAGGAGATCAGCATTGTAGTGGAAGAGAGAAGGCAGAAGCAAAGAGGAAAGTCTTGAGCTGCGTCCGGAACTGGAGATGTTTCTGCTCTAGTTTCAGAGAGGCAGGGAAGCTATTCCAGCAGGAGGCATCAGCCGAAGAGAGGGATATGCCCCCAACTTGTTGCTTGGAGAAGTGACTGACCCTCAAAGAGTTGGAAGAGCAAAGTGCTCGGGTAGGAAGATACTTCAGAAGAGAAAGCTGAAGGTATTTTGGTCCCAGGCTCCAGTAGGACTTGTGGACAATGCAAAGGGTATTTAATTTGATCCTTGCAGCCACTGGGAGCCACTGGGAACCAATGGAGAGCTTTCAGTGCTGAAGAGATACAATCCCTGGGTTGAGGCCAAGGAAAACGTCTTGCAGTCCTGTTCTTAATGAGTTGCAGAGGCTGGAGCCGGGGCGTAGGAGACACATAAAATCTGGGGGAGACAGGGGACACCTTGGGGACATTGATTTTTTAAATGTATTTATTGTGTTTTAGTCAAAGAACTCAACTACTCACAACTTTGAAATTAAAATAGCAGTACATATTAAATTACAAATATCATTACTGTATAAAACAAGAGAAAAGAAGAAAACAGAAGAATATTAAAGGATGCAGCAGCAAAGAACATGTCTTTATATGTTGAATTTCTGGATTTGTCATCTGACTATGAGCTCATGGTAAGAGAGAGGAAATAACAATTACTTCCAGTGGGCCACAGCTAGGACGCCAGCTTGTTAAAAGGCAGACTACCTGTAAGTGTATTCCTGCCAAATAAAGGAGTTACACAGCCTTTTCTAACAACTGCAAGTTGCTACTTTTTTGTGTGGGGCAAGGAGACGTGTGTGTCTCTTGGAATGGAAGGATGGGGGTTTAAAAGAAAGAGGAAATCTTGCTTGTACCTCTGAGTAAGCAGTGTTATTGGAGTAGAGGGACCAAGTGTGTGTTGTTGCTGCATTGACTGTCCTCCGGGGGATGTGGGGTACAGCAAACAAAGAGGTTGAACGTTCGCAAGCCCACCCCCTTAAAAGAACTACCCAGGTCTGCAGCCGGATGCGTCGGACTCGGGGGATGCCTAGTAGGTGGGGTGTAAGTGAACCCAGGGGGATGGCCAGAGAGGCAGCCTGCTATGTGGGCTGCCCCTCTAGTGCTCCGGCGAGGACTGGGCCAGCCTCTCACGATGAGTCAGGTCCATCTTATTCCATCTCATGCTGGCTTTAGAGCGTAGCCTTTCTTTGCCTTTGTTATTCTGAATGCAGAGCGGACTCTGTTCCTTTCTCGTTTAACATTTGCTGCAAAGCCTGATCTATTTGATTCTCTCATATGTTACTAGGACTGTAGAGCATGGGTCCTCTGCCCTGTTACACTATTCAAAGAGCCCCTCTGGCCTTTCTGCCTCTCCCTTGTCTCACTGCTTGCTTGTTTAATAAATACCTCCTTGCTTGAACACTCAACATATTCTCCCTAACAAAGCAATGGCAGCTGCAGTCTGTCTTAACTGCTATTTGTTATGTGTCTTCAATTGGCCTCTTATTTCCGCTTTACTGTCTGCCGGGGAAAGGCATTTGCCAGTCACTGCCATAATGGTTCTACCTGGCCATAAGAGGGCAACAGCTAGCCAATATTGGAAGAACATGGACATATTATGGCAGAGGCTGGCAACTGCCTTCCTAATGCCTACACAAGAGACACAACTCTTTGTTTCTAACTGTGGGATGTATTTACCCATGCATCCTAGCCCTACCTCAAAACTGTGCAGTACTGACATGAAAACATCATGATGGCCAGAGCTTCCCAGAAAATGCACAGGGAAATGCAGGAAGAATAGGCTGCCACCCATTTTTGTCGATGTTATGGGCACAGAAGGACGCTGCCTAAAACCACCATTGGACTACCCGCACAGTAGTCTGAAACCATTGGGAATGGCAATGCTGATTGCCAAATGCAACCTAGAATTGTGGGGAATTCATTTCTTAAATCCCAAAAATGGGTGCAGTACCAGTACTCACCACTATCCAAAAGCCGGCGTTTTAAAACCACTCTGTTTCCCTGAAGGCAAGTCAAAATGCCTATTTTCAAACATTGCAATATGTGCAAAATATTTACTGAACACCAGCAGACATTTGGCAGAATGGAGTTTTGTGTGCCTACAAAATCTGGGAAATGAAGATCATAAGACAAGGTTTATAACAAGACTGGCTGCGCTGTGGATTTCAGCAGTTTAAGTTGCACTGGATTGAAAGACACTAAAAAAAAAAAAAATCTAAATGTTTAAATTGACTGAGTGACCTACTTTTGAGTGTCACATAGGTTGCAATTGTTTAAATGTCATAGTTTTGCACTTAGAATCAGCATTCTAGCTGCATGTGTAAAATTGCAAGTTAATTTAAAAAGCAACAAATAACATGACAATAGGTGAAAGTCTGGCTTAAGGAACTTGATTCTGCCTGGCAACTACCCCCATCAGGAGTGAAATTTGAGTCACCACTGTGTTCCCAGGCCAACCTTCCTTTTGCTGCCCACACTAAGGATATGCCATCTATCTGATAATTGAATTACCTGTGCTCTGCAAGAGAGTGAACAAAGCCCTCTTCACTCAGGCAAAGGTTTTTATTACCGCAGTCGTAAAATGTAGCTTCCTCTTGGCAGGAGCTGGGAGGAGCACTGCCTGTGAGAGCAAGCTGGCTTGGCAGAAACTGGAAAGACTGGTTTCTATACCATGTGACCTGGGAAACCACACCCCTTTGGAGCCAGAACATAACTTTAAAAAGATGAATAACTCATAGAGCGGACATGTGAAAATTTTATAAATGATACCATAATTCTTGTGATTTTTCTGCCCACATTTTAAGAGGTTTTTCGACCCGGTGGCATGTTCAGGGGGGTTTTAGCGGAAAAATGGATATTACTCTAACTGTATGCATGTTAAAAATCTGAAACTTCTTCAGTTAATGTCCATACTCCCTGCACACATGTATGTAAAGTTGGGTCAATGTCAGAAATTGAAAAATCAGTTAAAAAGTGAAATATGTGCCATTTCTGAATGCAAGCTCTTAGAAACAGCAGATTTGGACAGAGACATGGCTAAATTCAGCCA
Source organism: Ambystoma mexicanum (assembly GCF_040938575.1). NCBI lineage: Eukaryota > Metazoa > Chordata > Amphibia > Caudata > Ambystomatidae > Ambystoma > Ambystoma mexicanum. Next base: position 90,514,113 of record NC_090930.1, on the reverse strand, counting down.
CACCATGTATATGTAATTTCAAGCAACTGTGTAACTGTGAGATATGTCTTTTATTATCAAATATAGGATATGTGCAATCTGACAGAGGAGTGTCCTATCTGCAAGCCATAAAATGACATCCCTCTGACTCACAGTTCATTCCCCAATCAAATGATAAATGGAAGTTTGACCAATTAGAAGCTGAGAGAGAGGTAGGGTCAGTGATGCTAGAACACACCCACATTCTAAACACATAAAAGCAGACAGACAGGACCGATAGGGACCTTCAAAATCCATCTGCCGCTGGAAGCTCTGCCGGAAAAATCCATACTTTACCTCCATCAACATCCAGAGATCCAGACTTTACCTCCATCAAACCTCCAGAGAGCCAAACTAGAGACTTCAATCTATCCAGAACTAGAGACCCAGACCAGAGAACCAGAGAGAGCTGACCCAGATCACTGTGAAGTGCAGAGGCCAGACCAGACCAGACCAGAGTCCAGTTTAAAACCCTGACCAGATCCATGGCGAGGCCCATTTCACTCAAGAATATAGTGTGAGTACCTAGAAAACTGTGCAGATCCAATCTCCTAGTTAAAATAATATAATTCAATCTATTTAATCTAAGTAGAACTGCCTCCTAACTGTCACCTGTCATTTGTAAAGCTGTCACTTGTCTTTTTGAACTTTAAAATTTCAAATCTGAAAAACGACCTTCACAAAATCGCTCATATCTCCGCAACCGTTTGTGCTAGAGACTTGCAAGAACTTTCATCTGAAAGGTTAGAATCGTGGCTTTCCTACAAACCTAGAACCGCATTCCTACCCCTCATAGTTTTACCGCAATCGCGGAACACGCATTCGCGAATTTTGCCGCGATTTGCAAATTTCTTCACATGTAAAAACTGCTGCTGCTTGCCTTCCATTTGCCAGAAATTCGTTTAACCTGCTAACTATCCCTGCATCATTGCTAGTGTGAGCCTGGACTAATATTAACTAGATACCACTCACCCTGAACCTCTGAAAGGGAATTAAAAACATTTCCAGCATATTTCTCATCCATTGCTAGCACATATCAAAGCATTTGGGCCTGTGTTTTCAAAACTCCTATCTGTTTTCTTTAAGCTTGCTGGGGTGAACTGAATTACATTGAATTGCATTTCTGAGAATTGTGTGCCTTCCATTTCCTTGCCTTGCATCAAGGGGGGGAGGGGATTGCCAGAGAAAAGTGATTACATTGTTTGGTTGAAATCATATTGAGTATTTTCTGTACTGCATTCATTGAATATTGCATCCACCTGAGCTTACATAAAGCATTCTGTACCACCTTATACCTTTGTTCCTATTCACCAGTGTGCTACTTTATTCATTTCATGTCAACTCCTTATTGATTATAGAGAAGCGTGTTAGTGCCAGATTCTCCGTTGTTGATCTTTATCATATCAGATTAAGTGTGCGATTCAATTATTAACTTATTATAAAGTGTGATATATATATATTTTAAATTATCAAATAAACCTTTTAAACTTGCAAAACAGAACTACTTCTTGGCTCAGTGGGGTCAGGGGGATTCCAAGAGAGGGGTGTTATATAGGGGTAGTCATCCAGAACGCATGAACTGGACCTAAAGATATATCAATAAGGGTTTTCATTCAGTATTCTAGACTAGGCGTTAACTTAGCTGTAGTGCTGAATTGAATCCTCTTACAAATTGGGGGCTCGAGCCGAGACGTTGGGTTAGATTTACCACTTGTGCAGCTTAATACAGTGTGCTAACTGACGGGATACATACATCCGGTCGGATCACCACGCTGCATTACGCTGTGAAGCATTCCTCAAAAGGGACACTCCAAGAAAAGTTCTGTTCTGCAAAAATAAAATACAAACTTCTGTAAGTCAGGACAGAGACCAATCTCTAGAATGACGACCTTAGTAGACATGAAAATAGCCAGAGAGCACCTCTTGCATAAGCTATTTGTGAGAGGTGAATGGACCGAACAGGGCCAGGATGTGTGGTTGCAGGCCATCACACAACAGGTCACTGAAACAGGGTCAGATATCTATAGAGATCAGGGTCCCTTACATGTGGCCCTGAGTGAACTATATATGGCTCCTAAAGCCAAAGAGGAACACAATAAGATTGCCAGGATAGCAGCATACCTGTACCTATATATGGGAGACATGCAGGATAGATGTGCTGAAAGCCAAAATCTGGCAAATAGGCAACAGATGGCATTACAGAAGGCCCAATCTGATCTGGACTCTTCTGAGCAGAGGCTGCAGAGGAGCCAGGAGGCAGAAAATAATAGTAGGCAATATATCATTAAAATAAAAGAGGAAATGGGCATCCTACAACAGGAAAAGACAGACCAGGATACCCGATTTCTGGCCCTGCAGAAGGAGCACCAAGACAGTTTGGACTCCTTACTGCAGAACCAGAAAAAGCTGGAGCAACAGATCAATTTCAACAGGGCATGCACAGAGCAGGTAGCCACCCTGCAAATCCAACTAGACAGAGAGAAAGAGGAGAGCAACAAACTAATTTTGAAAGACCTAGATACCCAGGCAGAGTTTGATCAGGAGCGCCAGAAAGCCGGCGCCTTCCAAAGGCAAAGGGACGACCTGGCGGCGCAGATGCAGGCTCTTAGTCAGGAAAGAGACGCCATAGGCCAGGAAGTCTGCCACTTAAAAAAGGAAATTGAAGAAAATCACCTGGCCCTCCAGGGGCTGGGTGATCTCCAAAAAGAAAACCAGAACTTGGTAGAGCACACCAGAAGGGTGGAAGATGCTCTAGCAAGAAAGGAGCAGGCCAATAGGGACATTGCCCAGGAGGTAAACCTCCTGCAGCAAAGACTGGCCCAGTTCTCCAGGACCAACCAGGAAGCACAGAGGGAGAATGAGGCCCTCTGTCAACACAATGATAGGCTCCAGCAACAGGTAGCGATGCAGGAGAAACTGATAGAGTCGAGTAAGGCCTTAACAGAGGAACTGAAGGCACAAATGCAGGCTCTTGCATTGCAACAGGGAGCAGGGGCGGATAGAGATGAGGTTCGCTGGGAAATGGAAACTCCGGAGCATAACCTCAGGAGCCCTAGTACCAGAGGCCCTCATACTTCTCAGTCCCTGGACTCTGCCACCCCCATGTCCCCTGGTGCACATGAGCACAGGGCCACAGGGATGGCAGATTACTATCCAGCTAAAAGTATGGGGCTCATAGGCCAGTACCACTCAGGAATGGAGGGGTGGGCATCGGGGTATGGGCACCCAAGTACAGTACAGTTCAGTGGGGAACCCCAGGAGAGTAGGCCCATTAAGGGCATCCTGAAAACCTCTGCCCAGTTAGGTCAGTGGAGGGGGTACCCATCAAATCCTGGCAGCAAGGAGGAATCTGAAGACTCCTCTGAACTGCGCAGGACACAGGAGACCAGGTCCCCACATTCTGCCAGCCATTCCCAGGCTCGCAGAATCCGGGAAAACCTGGAAGAACAGACGGGAACCTCTGGGAGCAGTGCCTCTGAGTCCGAGGAAGAATGGCAAGGGTTACCCGAACCAAAAAGGCCAATAAGGCAAAAAGGGCCTTGCTTAAGGACCCCTTAAAGCAGATTAAGGCGATCAGGAGCGTCATCACGCCTTACCATAAGAACGCTAAGTATTCTGTTTGGGAGCACTTAGAGTTGTTTGAACAAATGATGGAGACTTTCCATTTGAAGGACAGCCAAAGCTGCATTCAATATGTAAAGTGGACCTTCTCCCCGGAATACTCCAGTTTCTTTGCGGGGCTGGAGGACCAAAATCATTTAAGATGGTCCACCTATAAGGCGGCCATCCTGAAACATTTTTCTGTTCACAGAAATCCTCAAGAGGCTCGCAAGGCAGCCTACAATTTGCAATGTGGGGAGGATCAGGCCCCACAAGAATTTGTGCAGGAGTTAAAGCGTGCTTTTGCACAGACCACAAGAAGGGTGCGCACAGATAGTAGAGAGTTTATAAATACGTTTTTCCATGCCTTGCCCAAATATATCATGACCCAGCTTGTGAGGGATTTTCATGAGAAAAGATCTTTAGACTGGGTCATTGAACAGGCTACCCGGATCTATGAGGTGCAGAAGCCCATAGAAAATAAAAGCAATGCCCAGAAAAACCCCAAAGCCAACAGCACCCCTGCTGCTGCCAAGGTGGCAGAGGTAAAGGTCACCCCCGTTTTGGATTTGGAGATGGGGGGGCCTAAAAACCTACCTGCACCTAATAATGCTAGGCCCAGAAGGTCCTCGGGCCAGTCACAGACAGGGAGCCAGGGAGGCAGCCCCACAAATGGGGTCCCTCGCTCTCCTGATTATGTAAGTCCACGTTACAAGGGAAATCGACCCATCCTGGGTTATGTGTGGACTCCTCCAGCCCAAGGGGGGGATCCAGCCAAGCACCTAACCCAGGGAACTTCCCTCCAAACTTCCCACAGGAGGGCAGAAATTTACCAAACCCTGGGCAGAACTTTTTCCCCAGATATCCTCCCGACTCTCAGCCCCAAAACCATCCATCCTTCTTTCCCCAATTCCCTGAGCCCAGACCACTGAATCCGGGAGAGGGGAGGCCAAGGGTGGAGGGGTACCCAAATCTTCCCAACCAGGGGTACTACCAAAGAAGGGACAGCTACCCTTCCCGGGATCAGCCCAGGGGAGAAAACAGGGCCCGTATCAGCCTGAGCGGGTTTCCCAGTTAGAGCGCCAGGTTCAAAACATGGCGCGGGATCTGGGTCACATACTGAGGGCTCAGCAGAACCCTCAGATGGGCGTGCCGGCGCAGAACGCACCCAACTCTGGACCTGGTGCTCCAGAACAATGACGGGGGCAGCACCCCGATAACTCACCGGTTCCCAGGGAGGAGGCACAAAGGGAAGGGGGGTGTAAAGCCTTGGAGGAAGCTTCCTTCCTCACTTGTAAACAGCCCCTGGAAACCCAGGAACCGGAAACAAAATCTCTTGCCCCTGAAAGTCTGCCTCCTAAGGAGCAGAGGGGGGGTAGGAGAAACAAAAGACCCAAACAGACTCAATTTGAGGAGGAGGTACAGATCTTACAATTTGAGGGAGAGGGATCCTCAGAGGATCCTGGGAAAAGGATCTTCTCCTTCAGAGAGGGGGGAACTCCTCCCAAAGAAAAATGGGTCCCTAGGGATGCAAATCCAGACTGGGGAGATGTGGAGACTGAGCTACCGCCGCCCACTATCTCATCCCAGAACAAACAGCAAGAAAACCCCCTGGTTCAAACCCATCCTGGTGACTGCCTCCAAAAAGGGGGGGGCGGCCCAGAACCGGAACCAGGGGAACCCACAATGGCTCTGATCTCCAGTTGCCAACTTTTTCTTTCAGATTCCCAAGGCTCTCCACAGAATTCTGCCCAAAATTCTTCTCTCGCGATGTCCAAAACCAGAAAGTTAGCCCACCAGTTGTCCAAAAATGTACATTATCTGTGCCCCCTTGAGGAGAAGGAGGGAAGATATTATGCCCCGGTACAAGTACAGGGGCAGGGTACAATCTCGGCACTGGTGGACACTGGATCTCAAGCTACCCTTCTGTCCAGAAGGGCCTTTGATGAACTGAATGCAGGAAGGGGAGAGAATTACCAAATTCCTCTCACCTCACTTCCTGGACAACTCCAGAACTTTGACGGGAAGGAAATTCCCGTTGAGGGGACTGCAGATTTGGACATTAAAATTGGGCGACATAAGTTGAAACACCCGGTCATAGTTGTGACCCCAGAGGGCACCCCTTGTTTACTAGGGAATGACCTCCTGAGAAGGTTGTCACCCCTAATAGATTGTGTAAACAAGGTCCTCTGGACCCAGACTAGCCGACCAATAAAATTAAAACAGAGTGTCAACCATGTTAGTTTAAACGGCACATGCCACATGGTTGAACAAAAATCTGACCAAGTAAAATTTCACTTCCAGAATAGCCAAATTCCAGACGTGACAGTAATAGCAGTAGGACAACAGACTGGTGATGGGGGGTCCTCTCTATTTCTGAAAATCAACCTTCCTTCCAGTTTAAGGTGGCATTCCACGCTGGAAGGAAACACTCTGAAATTCTATACCAATCCACAATCTGAAACTCCCACTCCTATAGTCCAGAAAGATGTGAAATCAGCTCAAAGCCTGGCTGATATTCAGCAAATTGGAGAGCAGTTGTTCATCCCTGTTCAGTTAAATGATGGGAAGGACTCTGTTCTCGCTCGAGTGTGTGTGAACAACGGTAAGAGCTTCATCAGCGAAGCCATGTTCCGCCAACTCCCAAAAGATCCAGCCATTCCCACCTTCAAACTGATAGACAAATGGGAAATGGACCTGGAAGCACCTAATTCCAAACATCTCCTGCCAAGCAGGTGTATGCTCAAAATCTCCATTGGCAACAAGAGCATAGTCCACAATTGTTGGGTCGTGCGAGACGTCACTGCCGCCTTTTACTTAGGCAGTGACATTCTCAATCGCTTTGCCATTAGTTTGGACCTAATAAACTTCAAAGCTTGGTCCCGATTAGCGGATAATCCCATGGGCTTTGATGATCCAGAAAAAGCATTTAGGTCAGCTCAATTGCTACCTTATGCAGTTGAAATTCAGATCAAAGAGGAAGTCACCATCCCAGAAAGGACCCGACAATTCTCCCTGGAAGTGAAAGTTAAAAGGGGACAAGAGTTGAAAAACCCTGATGCTTACATACATCTAAATGCTTATCTCCAACAGCAAGGGTTGGGGGTAAACCCAACTCCATTAGTCAACCTAGAACATGACACCATTCCGATAGCGGTGGATAACAGCGACTTAAAGAGTGTTACTCTAGCCGCAGGCACCATTATTGGAATGGCGGTTGATGACCGACATTTTTCCATGGATTTAGGTAACGAACTGTTAGGACCAATCCCCAAGGACTGTTTTGACAGTGACAGTGATGACAATACAACACCAGACAGGATTTTTACCCGGCATGGGGGGAACTTCCTGGTGTACACTTCCTGCCCCTATGGTAAGGAAGATGTGACTTGTGACTTCAGGAGGGATGAGGTGATTTTCCAGGTACATGAGGGCTGCCTTTCCCACCTGAAGCCTCCGGTCCAAATCAGCACTCTGACCAGGGACTTCTCCACCCAGCTGGAGGAGGCCGCGGAAATAGCCAAACCAGAAGTCTTTCCAGGCTTCAGGCAGATGGTGGAAGAGAGAGTCAACCTAGCTGATGCCTGTGTGACTCTGGAACAAAAGCAAAAGTTGAAACAAGTTTTCTTGGATTTCCAAGATCTCTTTGCGGTAGACTCATATGACTGTGGTCGCACTGACATCCACACAACAACAATCCCCACGGACCCTGGCATGACTCCTGTGTTTGTGAAGCAATATCGCTTGCCTCTCGCATCAATGGAGTCCCTTACTGAAATAATTAAGAACCTTGAGTCCCGGCGAATAATCCGTCCAGTCCACAGCACCTTCAATAATCCGGTGCTGGGAATATTGAAGCCAAACGGCCAGTGGAGACTCTGTGCCGACCTCAGGGAGCTCAACAAACGGGTCCATACTTCCCGATGGCCTCTGCCCTACATTGACCAAGGGCTGGCCCAGATCCAGGGGTCACAGGTATTCACTGCAATAGACCTGACCAATGGATACTGGACTGTGCCTGTCAGTAGGGAGGACCAATACAAGCTGGCTTTTACCTTTGGGGGCCAGCAGTACACCTGGACCCGGACTCCCTTCGGATACCTCAACTCCGGCAATGAATTCAACATTTTTCTACACAAGGCCATGCCTGACTTGGGTGCAAGGGGTAACTTGGCTTATGTAGATGATGTCCTCATCAAAAGTTCATCTGTGGAGGAACACATAGCGGAGATCCGTTATGTTCTGACACAGTTGAGGGCCGCCGGAGCAAAACTTTCCTTTCAGAAAGCACAGTGGTGTAGAACCCGTGTTAATTTCTTGGGGCATGAGATTACTCCCCAGGGCCTCTGTCCCCAGGAAAAGAAAGTGGAAGCACTTCAGAAACTGAAAGACCCCACAACTCTGCGGGAACTAAGGAGCCTCCTTGGACTGACTAATTACAGCAGAAAGTTCATTGAGGGCTACGCAGAGATCACCAGACCCCTGATTCATCTCCTGAAGGGGGGGGTCAAGTGGGAATGGGGTCCAGAACAAGCCGAGGCAGTAAAACAACTCAAAAGAAGCCTCTCACAAGCGCCTTGCCTAGCTTACCCGATCAGAAACAAGGAGTTCTTCCTGGAGACGGGGTTCTCTGATACGTGCTTGACGGCAGTATTATACCAAAAGCATGACAAGGTCAATAAAGTAATCTCCTATGCGAGCAAAACTTTATCCTCTGTGGAGGAAAAATTCAACGATTGTGAGAAGGCACTCCTGGCAACGGTGTGGGCATTGAAGAATTACCGCCCGTTTATCCAGGGGGAACACATCATAGTGGAGACTCCACACCAGCCTCTGCAATATCTCCAAAGTGACAGAATCCGGGCCGGAAATGTGAGTAATTCCCGAATTACTTCCTGGATTCTGTCAATGCAAGGCTTTCCTGTGGAGGTCAGATATGGCCAAAACAAGAAGAGTCCCCTCGCGCAAGGTCTGGCTGACTTGCATGATTGTGCCAGAGAAAACTGTCTCGAGGACGAAAGTCTAAAAATAAAGGACAACATGGAGGCATACCTTAATTCCCCACACAAAGTCTTTGAAGAAGACAAGTGTGAGGGAATGCCCACTGTCTATGTGGATGGATGCTCTTACCATGTTGACAACGACGGGGAGAAAGAACTGGTGGCTGGCGTAGGGAATGCATGGGTGAATGAGTCCCCAGAACCCTCCGCTGGATACAAAATTGGTCCCCGAAGTAGTCAGGTGGCAGAATTGATGGCTGTGCATCAGGCCATCCTCACTGCTGTCCAGCATCAACTCCACGAACTGGTCATAATCACAGATTCGGATTATGTACGGAACGGGTTCGTGGAGCACCTGGTTAATTGGAAAACCAGAGGCATGTTATGTGCTAACAACAAACCCTTGAAACATGGGAAGTTGATCCAAAACATTGATGATCTGGTCACCTCAAATGAGATGACCATCTATTGGAAGAAGATCAAGGGTCATTCCAAAGTAGAGGGACCAGACAAAACTGGAAATGACTTAGCTGATCAGCTGGCCAAAACCGGGGCCATCCAAGGGGATCTAATTGAGATTGAGTCCCTGTTGGGGGAAATCCAGGTCACTGCTATCACTAGGTCCCAGACAAATGCTCACAACGACCTTTCAATTGCACACTGGAGTAAGGAGACCCCTGATGCTGATTTGATTACCGCTCAGAAGGGGGATCCAATTATTGGTAAATTTTACCAGCACCTGGAGGACCCTGAGAACTTTCCCCTGACGGATACCGATTACATTGGGAAAGAGGACCTAAGAGTGTTGATGAAATGTCCAAAAATGTTCCGGATCCAAGACGGTTTGCTGGTAAGGAAATCCAAAGCTGGCCACGATCAGTGGGTGGTTCCTACCTCATTCCGAAGCCTGATGTTAAGTCACGCCCATGATGCGGCCACCGCCGGTCATAGGGGGTTTCACACAACACTGGAAATCTTAAGAGAGGTTGCATACTGGCCACACATGGGCCAGGACCTCAACCAATATTTGAAGGGTTGTCTTGTGTGTGCACAATTTCAGCCGACATCCCTCACACACCGGGCACCTTTACAAAAGCGGGGGATGACACTGCCATGGTCAGATTTACAAATCGACTTTGTAGGCCCTGTGATTCGCTCGGCTAGGGGGAATAAGTACATGTTGACTGTGACATGCTTGTTTACCAAGTGGGTGGAATGTCTCCCAGCCCCAAATTGCAAGGCAGAAACTGCAGCTGCCTTGATGATTAACCACATCTTTTCCCGTTTTGGTCTACCTCAAAGGATTGAGTCAGACAGAGGTAGCCACTTCACCAGTGAGGTAATGACAAAGATGTGGGAGATACTGGGGGTCAAGAGAAAGCTGCATATTGCTTACCGGCCAGCTTCTTCTGGGGCAGTAGAGAGATATAACCGGACAATTGTGAGCATATTAAAGAAGTTTGTGGCAGATTCTGGGCCAAGTTGGGATATCCGATTACCTCTGGTCCTAATGGCTATCAGATCTACCCCTTCATCTGCAACCAAAATGTCACCATTTGAGTTGATGACTGGGCGCAAGATGGTGCTTCCTCAGCATTTGCTCTACAGGACCCAAGAGCAGACACTGATAAATGCCTCCACTACTCATGAGTATGTAGAGAATTTAAGGAAACACCTCCAACATGCTTTTGCTTATGCTCAGCGGAATCTAGAAAGATCAGCTGATAGCATGAAGACCCATTATGACCTGAAAACTTCCAGGAAGGAATATCAGGTGGGAGACCGGGTCTATCTATACAACTTCCAAAGGAACCAGGCCAAGCAGCGCAAATTTTTGCCTACATGGAAGGGACCCTTTGAGATCATCGACAAGATCTCCCCTGTGGCCTACAAAATCCACATCCCCAAAGGTCCTTCGGCAGAGGGGGAAGACAAGTGGGTCCACATAAACCAGTTGAAATGTTGCCATCCCAGGCACACTCTGCAACAACTGGAGGAATCCTCTGGAATCCTAGCGGGTACTGTCTCAGACTAATTCTGTTCCAATCATAAAACATACCACATCTAGTCTCTAAAATATTGTGATTTGCATGAAACTGTCTCTTAGTTATACTGTTTTTTTTTTTTTTCAAAAAAGAATGTAATGTTTCGTTATGATGAAATGCATATGCTGCCCCACTATCTCAACAGTGGTGGAAAAACGTCTATGAGTAGGTATTGCCGCTCTTCCTTTGTCGTCCTAGGAGAAAGAAAACCTGAAGACGGGCCAAGGAGGACGATCCGGAGACCGGGAACAAGATCCAATGGGCCCAGTGGACCGCCCAATATTCCCATCAGGACCGGCGAGGAGAACCGATCGATCAGACCGGATGGAGGAAAAGATGCTGAACTGTGCCATCTATTGGAAGAAGATGAGGAAACATCCCAGGTCTTGCGAGTCCCATTCGTGAAATAGAATGGCCATCGCAAGAGGGGGGCTTGTGGGATGTATTTACCCATGCATCCTAGCCCTACCTCAAAACTGTGCAGTACTGACATGAAAACATCATGATGGCCAGAGCTTCCCAGAAAATGCACAGGGAAATGCAGGAAGAATAGGCTGCCACCCATTTTTGCCGATGTTATGGGCACAGAAGGACGCTGCCTAAAACCACCATTGGACTACCCGCACAGTAGTCTGAAACCATTGGGAATGGCAATGCTGATTGCCAAATGCAACCTAGAATTGTGGGGAATTCATTTCTTAAATCCCAAAAATGGGTGCAGTACCAGTACTCACCACTATCCAAAAGCCGGCGTTTTAAAACCACTCTGTTTCCCTGAAGGCAAGTCAAAATGCCTATTTTCAAACATTGCAATATGTGCAAAATATTTACTGAACACCAGCAGACATTTGGCAGAATGGAGTTTTGTGTGCCTACAAAATCTGGGAAATGAAGATCATAAGACAAGGTTTATAACAAGACTGGCTGCGCTGTGGATTTCAGCAGTTTAAGTTGCACTGGATTGAAAGACACTAAAAAAAAAAAAAATCTAAATGTTTGAATTGACTGAGTGACCTACTTTTGAGTGTCACATAGGTTGCAATTGTTTAAATGTCATAGTTTTGCACTTAGAATCAGCATTCTAGCTGCATGTGTAAAATTGCAAGTTAATTTAAAAAGCAACAAATAACATGACAGTAGCTGAAAGTCTGGCTTAAGGAACTTGATTCTGCCTGGCAACTACCCCCATCAGGAGTGAAATTTGAGTCACCACTGTGTTCCCAGGCCAACCTTCCTTTTGCTGCCCACACTAAGGATATGCCATCTATCTGATAATTGAATTACCTGTGCTCTGCAAGAGAGTGAACAAAGCCCTCTTCACTCAGGCAAAGGTTTTTATTACCGCAGTCGTAAAATGTAGCTTCCTCTTGGCAGGAGCTGGGAGGAGCACTGCCTGTGAGAGCAAGCTGGCTTGGCAGAAACTGGAAAGACTGGTTTCTATACCATGTGACCTGGGAAACCACACCCCTTTGGAGCCAGAACATAACTTTAAAAAGATGAATAACTCATAGAGCGGACATGTGAAAATTTTATAAATGATACCATAATTCTTGTGATTTTTCTGCCCACATTTTAAGAGGTTTTTCGACCCGGTGGCATGTTCAGGGGGGTTTTAGCGGAAAAATGGATATTACTCTAACTGTATGCATGTTAAAAATCTGAAACTTCTTCAGTTAATGTCCATACTCCCTGCACACATGTATGTAAAGTTGGGTCAATGTCAGAAATTGAAAAATCAGTTAAAAAGTGAAATATGTGCCATTTCTGAATGCAAGCTCTTAGAAACAGCAGATTTGGACAGAGACATGGCTAAATTCAGCCACACCATGTATATGTAATTTCAAGCAACTGTGTAACTGTGAGATATGTCTTTTATTATCAAATATAGGATATGTGCAATCTGACAGAGGAGTGTCCTATCTGCAAGCCATAAAATGACATCCCTCTGACTCACAGTTCATTCCCCAATCAAATGATAAATGGAAGTTTGACCAATTAGAAGCTGAGAGAGAGGTAGGGTCAGTGATGCTAGAACACACCCACATTCTAAACACATAAAAGCAGACAGACAGGACAGATAGGGACCTTCAAAATCCATCTGCCGCTGGAAGCTCTGCCGGAAAAATCCATACTTTACCTCCATCAACATCCAGAGATCCAGACTTTACCTCCATCAAACCTCCAGAGAGCCAAACTAGAGACTTCAATCTATCCAGAACTAGAGACCCAGACCAGAGAACCAGAGAGAGCTGACCCAGATCACTGTGAAGTGCAGAGGCCAGACCAGACCAGACCAGAGTCCAGTTTAAAACCCTGACCAGATCCATGGCGAGGCCCATTTCACTCAAGAATATAGTGTGAGTACCTAGAAAACTGTGCAGATCCAATCTCCTAGTTAAAATAATATAATTCAATCTATTTAATCTAAGTAGAACTGCCTCCTAACTGTCACCTGTCATTTGTAAAGCTGTCACTTGTCATTTTCTAGTCGCAAGCTGCACTTGTCTTTTTGAACTTTAAAATTTCAAATCTGAAAAACGACCTTCACAAAATCGCTCATATCTCCGCAACCGTTTGTGCTAGAGACTTGCAAGAACTTTCATCTGAAAGGTTAGAATCGTGGCTTTCCTACGAACCTAGAACCGCATTCCTACCCCTCATAGTTTTACCGCAATCGCGGAACACGCATTCGCGAATTTTACCGCGATTTGCAAATTTCTTCACATGTAAAAACTGCTGCTGCTTGCCTTCCATTTGCCAGAAATTCGTTTAACCTGCTAACTATCCCTGCATCATTGCTAGTGTGAGCCTGGACTAATATTAACTAGATACCACTCACCCTGAACCTCTGAAAGGGAATTAAAAACATTTCCAGCATATTTCTCATCCATTGCTAGCACATATCAAATCATTTGGGCCTGTGTTTTCAAAACTCCTATCTGTTTTCTTTAAGCTTGCTGGGGTGAACTGAATTACATTGAATTGCATTTCTGAGAATTGTGTGCCTTCCATTTCCTTGCCTTGCATCAAGGAGGGGAGGGGATTGCCAGAGAAAATTGATTACATTGTTTGGTTGAAATCATATTGAGTATTTTCTGTACTGCATTCATTGAATATTGCATCCACCTGAGCTTACATAAAGCATTCTGTACCACCTTATACTTTTGTTCCTATTCACCAGTGTGCTACTTTATTCATTTCATGTCAACTCCTTATTGATTATAGAGAAGCGTGTTAGTGCCAGATTCTCCGTTGTTGATCTTTATCATATCAGATTAAGTGTGCGATTCAATTATTAACTTATTATAAAGTGTGATATATATATATTTTAAATTATCAAATAAACCTTTTAAACTTGCAAAACAGAACTACTTCTTGGCTCAGTGGGGTCAGGGGGATTCCAAGAGAGGGGTGTTATATAGGGGTAGTCATCCAGAACGCATGAACTGGACCTAAAGATATATCAATAAGGGTTTTCATTCAGTATTCTAGACTAGGCGTTAACTTAGCTGTAGTGCTGAATTGAATCCTCTTACATAACAGTAATTCAGTGGATGAAGAAACGTGAGAACACACATATTGCTTATAAATGAAGGGGATGATATCACATGTGGTTAAGACATTTTGATCACACCAGTAGCTAATTTCCAACTGCAATTAAGCAATTACCTTTTAGACTTCTGGCTTTAAATAATGTTAGTATCACCTGGAAAGCACAGAGGTGGCTCAACAGGGTTCTTGGAGCACGAGGGGTACTCTACTTGCTAGGCCCTGAAGACCCTTGCATATGGAAACCAAGGCACAATCACCATATACTAGTGACACGACAGACACAAGGTTCGATTTCCCCAAAAAACGTATGGTTTATTGCAAAAAAAGTATGCTCAGTCGGACGACTGGGGTCTACCGTCTCGCAACGTGTGTCACCCAGACCTCGTTAGATGCAAGAGAGCGAACATCATAAGAACCGTTACATATATACAAAATAACAGCCTTCAAGGCACATCAGAATCGCCCTTAATGTATCTTCTTGAGCTAGGGTTCGGTGATTGACAATTATGACACATTAAGACAAGTTTTCTTGTACTTTGCAACAGTTGAAGACATAGTTCTTTGTTATTAAGAACACAAAGCACTTGTTTCATCAAAGATATCGTATTCGCAGGAGAGACACATTCCAAAGCACGTTATCTACCAGTTTTTATTTGTGAGATAGTGGGTCAGACTGTTCTAGGGAAACTCGGCGAAGGAGGACTGCTAGAAAAGTTTAATTCATGCTTTAACTGTCTATTTCTACAGCTTGTAGCGAGAAAGGCCGGCACCTGGTCTGTTGATTAAATGCTGTTTTTGCTTGCCCGCTCTCAAGGACTTAGTGAGGGAGGAAAACAATGTATTTCTGTACTGCTTGGCATTCCTGTCTGGGTCGATCTATCAACATGCAAGCTGTGGCCTTATACTCGTATTGTGTATGAGCTTTCAGAGCATTTATACGTTTTGCAAAAGTGTTTGACAGAAAAAAGGAAAAAGCAAGATGGCGAATGTTATACAAAACGGACACCCTATGGTTATACTGGCGAATCTGGGGTTGCGGTGTTGGTTTTGTGATGCGATTGGTTTACGGCCAACATAATATACCTTGTATGTTTGGTTAGGGTAATTTTCTAGATTTACATACTCGTGGGCATGGATGATTGGAGGGCATTCTTGCACTGGTTTGGAGCCTGGTCCTTACACCCATGATGGGGGCGGGGGCCTATTACTTTTGGTTGTACGTACCCTTTGAGGGTCGGCAGACTTTGCCTCCTGCTTTAGCCCACAAACAGCTCTGCTTTGCAACTTTATCACACATATCTGTCAGATGGCATGTAACTCAATGCTACTAATGTTATCAGCATCGGAAGTCTGGAATCATTTGCCACATCAACTAGGTTACAGGCTTGCCATCTGAGACTTACCCATGTCTGAGTCGGCATCTGTCACCCTGTGGGGAAGACACAAACAGAAAGAGCAGGGCACGGTGCCCTTGTGGGTTTTTCACACTTCTTCCTCGGGTTGAGCAAAATTCACTGGACAGAGAAAGTGGCACATTCTGGGGAACATTCTCCCACTTTGATAATGTCACCCAAAGAGCTAAATTGGCCATTTGAAATACCTCTGTTGACTTATTGCAATCCCTCTCACTGCCAGATCTTGCCGATTCCACCTCTACAACATCCATAAAATTCACCCTATCCTAACCTTTCATGCACCAAAACTCCTAATCTCCTCCATCATCTTCTCCAGACTCTTCTACTGCTGCACTCTTTTCCTCAGACTCCCCTCCTCTCACCTCTCCCCCCTCAAATCCATGTCTGCCATCCGCTCCCTCTGCCTTCTCTCACCTCACGACTCCATCTCCTCTTAACTCTTTAGGATGGCTCCCATTTCACTCCCTGCTCAAATTCAACTTCCTCTGCCTAGTTTTCAAAGCCCTCTATTGTCTTGCCCTTACCTACCTATCTCCCTTCTTAATTTCTATACTCCTTCTCGCTCTCTCCGCTCTGCAGACCACTTCCTTCTCTCTTCTCTACCTTCACCTTGTGCCCCTTTCCACTTCCACTCCTTCCAACTTCTCGCTTCTTTCCATTGGAACCGCCTTCCTCTCCCCATCCGCTCTATTACCTCCTACCCTTCATTTTGCTCTTCCCTAAAATCCTATCTCTTCCAATCACCCCATTAGCTTCTTTTTCTTCCTTTTCTCCTATGAAACCACCCCCACCTTCACCTCATACCCCCCTCTCGCCCTGGTCTCTCTCCTTTTGCAATTAACCTCATACTGTTTTCTGGTTTAGATTTAATGTCATGTAATGCTTGTTGTATTTTATTGTTCCTCATGTAAAGCACCTTGGATTAAAGCGCTATATAAATTAAAATAAATACAAACACAAATGCACTCAAGAAGCACAGGACACCCTCTTACCAGCGACATGCCATGCTCACTCATTCTGATCACGAATTGACATTTATCTGGGGTCATGTTAAATGTATTTATTTATTTATTACATGTGTAGCATCACGCAAAACCTACAAGCATCAAGGTGTAAAGTAAACTGCATGGAGTGGACCACTTCCATTGGCGCACATTTTTACTTTTCCACCACAAAATGGAAGATTTTAGCCTAAAAGGCAGGTGAAATCACATTGCTTTTCCTCTCTGGAAGAGTGTAAATACCTCGCGCAATTAGCGATTGCTGGCGGAATTGACAATGGCTTCCTGTGGACTCCGCCTGCTTTTACCAGGTTTAATTTCCAAGGAGATCCCAGAGGAATCCCTTTTCTTATTTCCGGCATGATAATCCATGCTGGCAGTAAGGCCGCATTTGTCTGGTGGAACAGGAAATACTGGGGGTCCTGGTGTGTCCACTTGGCTCCTGAACTCCACCCAGAAAATGCACGAAAATCCTGCCAATTAGAAAAAGCGACAATAATAGTGTTTTCCACCACTTTTTCTAAACCAATTGACCTGGGAAATGCTGTGTTGCATGTGAAGCTGAATGCATTCACTCTGCATATTATCCCAACGGAAGATTAAGCCAGGTGCTGAACACAAGTATTGCATATTCCTGTGCACAATCTGCATTTGGAGCATTAACTCACTGAGCTGCCTTAAATTATATCTCTTCTGGGGCTTTACTGTCTTAACCCCTTAACTGCCATGGGTATTTCTGCCAAGGGCTTTTTTGGTGATTTCGGTATGTTGCCATTCAACATCTTGTAACTTTTTTGTTCCATAAGATATCTCAGCCAAATTTGGCCCCTTTTTTCCCCAAATGTAGGCGGTCGTAATGATTCTGACTTTGCCAGGGATTGTGGGTAATAAATTCAGGGGCAATTCGCGCAAGTCAGACCTCTGTGGATTCCTACGGGTGTCCTCTTTTCGGAAATGCATGAGGTTCCCTGTTTTCCTTAGTGGCTTCGACACCATAGACCCAAATCTGTATGTCGTCCACATGAGCAAAATCTGCTCTGCCGAAAGGCTTGGGGTTACCAGTGGGTTAGCCTTTTCCCTTTGCGCCCAGGTAGGTTCACCCACACATGTGAGGTACCGTTTTCGTTGGGACACCTGTGGGAACGCAGGATGGTAGGACAGGTGTTGTTGGCGGTGTGTTTCGGTGAGTGTCCAGAGTGAAATGTCTGAAAATTGTATTTTTTTCCACCAAATTATAGGGACATTTCCCTCTGCCCACCCACCGAAACACGCCGCCAACAACAGATGTCCTACCTTCCCGCGTTCCCACAGGTGTCCCGACAAAAACAGTACCTCATATGTGTGGGTGCACCTACCTGGGTGCTAAGGGAAAAGGCTAACCCACTGATAACCCCAATCTAGCAATCTGCCCCCAGGGAGGACTACATGGGATGCCCCCCATCTATTTGGGGTGGGGGGGAGAGAGCCACCCCCTTTTTACTAATAACATCCATGGTGGTTCAGTGGCCCCCACACCCACCCAAAACAAGTCATAATATATTTTATGTTTTGCCCCTTCCCTAGGGGCAGTTGGGCACATGTATGTGGCCATCTGCCCCCCGGGGGGGGCTAAACGTACTACCCCAGGCTTGGGGGTGGTTCTGCCAATATTTGCAGTGGCCTCACCCCACACCCCAAATGGATGGGGGGCATCTCATGTACCACTTCCTAGGGGCAGAAATCTGTCCCCAGGAGGGCTACATAACGTGCCCCCCATCCACTTAGGTTGGGGGAGAGGGCCCGCTTTCAAACACAAAAAAATCCTGGTATTCTAGTGCGCCCACTTGGCCTCCCACCCCCACCCAAAACAAGTTATAATATTTCTTTTTTTTCCCTTCTCTAGGGGCAAATGGGCACGTGTGTGTGGCCATCTGCCCCCAGGGGGGGGTCAAAACATACTGCCCCAATCTTGGGGTAGGTGGTTCTGCCATTATTTACAGTGTCCTCACCTCACACCCCAAATGGTTGGGGGGCATCTCATGTATCCCTTCCTAGGGGCAGAAATCTTCCCCCAGGGAAGGCTACATAAGGAGCCCCCATCAACTTAGGGTTGGGGTACAGGGCCACCCCCTTGCAAAAATCCCTGGTGGCTAGTGGCCCCACCTGAACTCACCCCCATCCAAAACTATGTTTAAAAAAATATAATAATAATTTCTTTGCCCCCTTCCCTGGGGCAGATGATCACCCATCTGCCCCCAGGGTATTGCCCCCATGCTTCGGGGGTCAGGGGGGAAAGTTCAAAAACAGATCCCTGCATGACACACCAAACATATTCTGGGGGGGATAAATGACATTACATCCCACCGACTTACAATTGTGGGGGGGATTTGTCCCCCTGTGCCCCCATGTCCTACGCCCATGGGCTGGAGAGTAGAGTCAGGCAGATTTAAAAGGAGGCTGTTACAGTAATAAAGCCTAGAGAGAACCAGGGCTCTAGATACGGTGAGCTTCTGGGGGAAGGAGAGGACAGGAAGAATACCTCTGAGGAGGTGCAGTTGGTAGTTTGACTTCTTTGAGACGTTGGAAATATGAGGATAGATGGAGAGCAAGGAGTCAAAGATAACCCTGAGGTTCTTAGACACAGATCCACAAGACCTTCAAACATTTAAAAATGTATTAACACGTATTTTCACATCAGCCACACTACTGCCATCTCCACAGTGAGAGTTTTGGAATACAAAGGGTAAACCTGCGGACATTGGTGGCTTTTATACTTTCCAAAACTACTCAAATGGATGCCACTTTTTCCCCACAAACTATCACTGACACCTAGACAAATAGAAAAGTACCAGCAACCAAAAACAAACATTAAAACTCACAGAAATCTATTCCCCCCCCCCCAGCATCTTTCATAGCTGCAGCTACTAGACACGGCTGCAGATGTTGCTTTGTATCCGCGGCTACAAGTACATCGTTTTGCAAACGCAACATCAAACTTACCCGGCCTTCAAAACTTGAAATAAAATAAGAGAACACCTAACCAGATCAAATAACAATAAATGTACAGAAAATTAATGTTTATAGACACAGCTAGAAATGCAACCCCGCCTATGCCTCAACCAATTAAATGCCAAAACCGTTTACGTGTCTACACATGTGTTTTTTTTATAGACGTGGCTACATATAAACAACATCCTATTTGCCACGAGATATCCGCGGCAACAAAACGGTACCACATTTGCTTGCAGATAAAAACACTGCACACAGAGTGGCTGCTGGATAGATAGCCACAGTTAAACACAACAGTACCATCAACCAATGAAAAACTTCAAAACACACACCTCAAACACACCCTGCTCATGCAAACTACTAGACAATTCAAACTAGAATCATTTTCCTGAAAACAGAGAAAGACGGCAGATATCATGGCTGGTTTGAAAACTGTGTGACTAATTGAAGACAGTTGACTATTTTGGTTGCTGGCTTTTGTGAGAAAATAAATATTACCATAGACCTAGGTTTGAGAGATTTTATAATTAAATGGTTTGGATTGCAGGAAATGCACTGGTTCCAAGTGTTCCCAAAATTGTTCCGTCTAAAAAGTACAGGGCACCCAGTCGTCATGCTAATTAATTGTGGAGGCAAGGATTTGAGGAATGTACGCAGTGTATCTCTTACTTTAATGATGAAACAAGACATGGGAAAACTAATGGAACTATTTCCTCACACCATCATCATATTTTCAATCTGACTCAGAATCAAAAACTGAGATAGACCACCAGATGTAATGGTAAAATTGGGAACTCCTGGAAAAGTGTTAATAAAGCAGTTTCAGAATTCATGAGTTCACAATCAATTATGGATTTCAAACAACAACATACAGTACTACATGGCCAATTTCAATAGACATGAAGGAGTACACCTAGCAGTTGAAGTAAATGCAGTGTTCCTTCAAAACATGAAGATAGTACTCCATATGTGCTAAAATGCTACACTGAGTGTACCCCACCAGTCATTTTAATGAACACTTATCACATATAAAAACACAAATACAATAAAAGAAACAAAATAAAGATGTTTTTATTATATCCACAGTTGCATTTCATTGACTTAAATCACCACTGTTACCAATTTTTTTTAAAAAGGGGGCTCACTTCATGTTTTATACTATGATAGAACGTAAAATATGAATACAGCACAACACTACTCATGTACTTATGTAAAATGGCTGAAGAGAAAGAAAGCAAAGAATAATACAGAACAATAAACGGTGTAACCAAACATTTCACAACCACACAATATGATACCATGCGTAAGAACACAGAACCTACAATACATTGTATAGGGCATCTCAAATACAATACCATTGATTCTTTTTATATTAATTTTCTTAAACTATTTTCTCCTCTTTTTCTCCAAAGTCTCACATATACAAAAGCCTTCAAAAACACACCCAAAATAAAAAGGACTGCAAAATAGTCAGGCCATGGGCAGTCATTTTTCACCACCAATGTCACTATACCTATACAAATAACTTATTTTTTTTAAATGACACATATACACTGCAAAATATATAGCCGTGGGAACAGTACTACTCATACCAGTGGTTATCTGTAGTCCTATGCAGACTCAGATATAGCCACGAATATCGGCAAAACGATCAAACAAATTAAATGCTTTCCTGCCCCACAGCACCTCACCAAGTGCCCCCCTCATCCATGCCAGCTTCCAAGACTCCCCAGATGGCCTCCTCACCTCCCCTGCCCTCCGCTTTCCCCCACAACACACACTGTTTCTGTGACGCAGTTTGCTTTCATATGTAGGTTATTTGGGGCTATAGCCGAGGCTAAGGAAAACTATGCGCAGCAAACTCAGTCCCTAGACCCCCTCCAATTCAAAAATTTCACTTGGTGCCCTCTAGCCACCCCCTCCACCTCTGGCCTGATGGCATTTGCATGTTTATTTACCTACAAATAGCTTTTTTCTTTCATTTCATTTTCCCATATCCTCGCTATAGACGCAGATTTCGGTTGCATTGAGAGAAAAACAAGATGGTGGTTGTTTCATTTCTAAAAATCCCTTGATTTTCTCTATGGGTGCAGAAAATACCTGGGCATCTGTTATTCTTGCAGTCGGTTATTTTCTTCTGGTTTACGTGCTGCTTAAATGTGGTTAGTTGGGGGCCAAAATCCCACAAGCTACCTTGCAAGTGATAAAAGGGGCTGTTGATCCATATCTTTCAAAGACAACAGTACTCTGTATATACTGCAACACACCAGTCTGCAGGGGGGGGGGCAATTTCAAAGTGTTTTTGAAATTGTATTCAAGGAGCATGAGAAACACTGCCCCCTACCTTAGATGTAACACACATGCAATATTTTCCCCTGTCCACTTGCGCCTCCAGATTAGCTCTTGGTGCCTCTTCCCTCAGTTACCTCCCCACCTTACTTTCTAACCTCTGCGGCAAAAAAAAAAAAAAAAAAAAAAAAAAAAAACAGAAAAGGTTCCTTTAGGAACCACATTTCATAGTTAAAAAACAGAATTAAAAAAAATAATAATCGCATAGACTCCATTGACTTTACATTTCGCAGTAAAGTAGATAAACTCAATAAGGTTTTCCTACATTTCCAGTAGCATTTTGTGTTATGCTAATGGAAATAATGTGGCATTTATCCACCATTCCAGGGGCTGGCACAGGGGTTAACGGCCCAGCAGCACAAGTTATCGGCCCAAGCGAAGGCATGTGACTATAGTGGGACAAGATATTGGAATTAGGTACCATACTCATTTCTACAACCTTGCAGCAATGACTGGCCCACAGAACACATGCCTCCATAAAGACTCTAGAGCGTTGAATAACATGCTGGCTGACTTCTAACAATACATATAGCATCAAGAATGGTTTTGAAGACTGCAACATTACGACAACAATTACTTATTAAATAAACCAGCGCAGAGGTGAACAGGGGTCACGCTCCTATTTGAAACCTAACTCTTGAAGAAGGAAAGGCACCTTCACAAAAGAACCCTATTACCAGCAGCAGGGTAATCTGTTTAAAGTACTAGATGAAGTCCAGTGATCTATCCATTCTATCGCTCTGCAAGATTATCGTGTACTCTGATTTGATTATTGGGGCATGCAGCATGGCCGAACCCTAGGCTTGAATGGGAAGAAATATTGTGCTTGTGGCTACAGCTGAAAGTGCTGCACTGAATTAAAATAAACCTGCATGAGGAGCATCAGCAAGGATCTGAAAGCATGGTTTTGCAAATCTGTTTTGTGTTTTATTTTTCCAAAGTATCCAAAGGTAAGCACAACAAATAGTGATTTAAGTTTGATGCATGGACAATGGGCCTGACTCTCGGGAAGGATGAATGCCTTCTCTGATATACTTATTGGGGCATGTGGCATGACCAAAGCTCTAGATTTAAATGGGAAAAGAAATTCTGCTTGTGGCTGCAGCCCGAAGTGCTGGACGGGATTGCAGCAAAGTTGCGTGAGGAGCGTCAGCAAGGACTTGAAAGGATGCTTTTGGAAATCTATCCTGTGATTTGCTTTTTTGAAATTGTTGAAACCTAAGTACACAAAATAGAAATATCACTTTTCTTCCATGGGCAGAAGGCCAGGCCTATGGCAAGGACAAATGTCTACTTTGATTTGGGTATGCGCTGCTGATAAGAACTCACATAAGTATGCATCGCAAAAACAAGTTTGTTAAAGGAGGTTTATAGTTATTTTATATATGTTAAAAGAAGAATTCTTAATAACTTATATACAGTGATGTAACATTATGAAATATTTTCACTTATTATTGAATTGACATAAAAAATTGTTAAAGGGACGTTACAGTTAAGATGTGAGCCCACCCTTGGGATTCCTCTACTCCAGCAGTTTGCTAGTGGCCTTGCTCTTGGCTTCCCTTGGCACTTCCCCCTTGAGCTCCCATGAGTCCATCCGCTTGTATTTATGTACTTCTGTCACTGCACCAATACAGATACAAAACAGAGTGCTTTACAGAGGTGTACGGTATTACAGATGTATAACGGAGCACTTTACAGAGGTGTACGGTATTACAGATACATAACGGAGCACTTTTCAGTGGTAACAATGGAACAGATATACAGTGGGGTTAGGCTACAGAGAGGCACAGAAGATGGGTACAGCTGTACTAGGAGGCTGGAAGGAGAATGGCAGGCGGGGTCTAGCAAGTCAGGTGGTGCAAGGGGTGCCATGATGGCCTAGGTGTTGAGAAGAGACTCCTTGAAGAGGTGGGTCTTGATTTATTTTTTCTGAATTGTAGGAGCTTGGGGGTGAGTCAGATGTCGTGGGGGAGGAGGTTCCATAGTCTTGGGTCCTTTCCTTTTTACAGTGGCAGATTTCAAGTATGCATGTGTCCTGGCTTTGGCTTCTAGTGGTTCTCTGTATGCTCAAGATGCAGAGCTTCTCCACAAGTTAGCTCGGTGACTTGAGGGACACTGACTTCTAGATGATGCAGCAAGACTTGAAGGTGATTTGTGCGTGAAGTGGCAGCCAGTAAATGTTGTTGAGTGTCGGGTGATGTGGTCATATCTGCATAGACCCTTGTTGATGACACGTGCGACCGTTAGTAGGACATTTCTCAGTGGCAGAAGGTAGGAGGATGGGAGCCCTTCAAGGAGTGCATTGCACCCATACAGGAGGGACAGGACCAGTGCTTTAACTGTGGATATAAAGTTGTCTTGAAGGAGAAGGGTTTGTTGATGTAGAACTCGAGGGCAGGAGGTGAGCTCGGGCGTGAAGCCCTCAGAGTCATGGTTGATAGCCAGGTCTGTATGTCTGTGTGTTCAGTGTTTTTGGTGAGGAGTAGTAATTTGGTCTTGGAGAGGTTGAGCTTCAAGTATGCACTAGACATTCAAGAATGGATCAGCGAGAGGCAGGTGTTGATCCTATGGAAGACCTTGATGGAGTTGATCTTGAGGTACAGCTGTGTCTCCTCAGATTATTAGTGGATGAAGATGTTTTGTGAGGCTAGGAGGGCTCCCAGCAGCTCCATCTATAGATTCAAGGTCACTGGGGAGATGATGAAACCCCGAGGGACTCCACAGGTGACGGGTAGCATTGGCGATCTAGAGGAGTCCTTCTGAACAGTCTGCTTGCAGTTGGCGAGGTAGGACTTGAACCAGCGTAGGACAAGGATGCTGATCCCCATGTGCTGATGTAGGATATCCGTAAGCAGCTGGTGGTCTACTGTTTCAAAAGCAGCTGTATTGAAATGCAGCACTTTTTGAAATTCCATCAAGACCAGGTCACTATCTCGAACACTGCATAAAACACTAGAAAGTGCCCAGAATCCCAGCTCAACGCTATAGAGAATCTGAAAGACGACAATAACGTATAAATCAGTGGTTCCTTCCCCATGGTCTTGTTCTTTGGGGACTTGTGATATGTATTGTACTATTATATGGCTTAGAGACATATTTTACAACTTTGCTTAACTTTTTCGAAGGCTTTTTACCTGTACACCCCTGACCTTCAATACCTAGACCATCCATTTCTCCCAAAGTCTGCATTCTCTTTGTACCTTACTCCTGAAGACTGTAGTCTGCCCTCGACCGAATCAACCTTATGCTGTACCTGTTTCACATTTATACTTGGGATCACTTCTGTTCTACTAGTAGTGTAGGGCTGAGTATGTGCGTAGACGTCACTACTCATCCTTGTACTCCTAGCAGTAGTCATTTCATCACAGCTTGAATTTGTATGACACTACAGTACAAATATGTATACACATGTGAGGATGGCCATGACATGTTATCAGCTGGCATTTTGTTGAGCCATAACAGAAAACCTTCTGCAAGGTTGATCCATACTCCTTTTCAACTCAAAACTAAACTTTGCCCCCACTCCGTGTGTAAAATACTGCATATTTTTTGAACACTTTACTGCAGAAGTACTGTAAGAGCTAAGGCAATCACCTACCACTACCCATAGGGAACAGAGACTCCTGGGGCAGGGGGGGATCACCTTGCTATTGATCTGGAACCCCAAGCAATAAGGGTGGTGGTGTATTGTAACGTGTAATGCAATGCCATTTTTCATTGGTATAGCGACTTTTCCCATTGGTATTGCCTCAAAATGCTGTAGGTGAATGCCCTTGGGGGACCGAAGTGCAGGGTGTGGGACATTTGTCAGAAACATTTTGAATGCACAGGGAATTTTGGCCAATATGAAATTGAATGGGGCTGGCCATGCCCATGGTAGCTACCAATGTCGAGTGATTCCATCATGAGTGATGCACTCAATTTATAACATTTTTAGACTGCATGTGCCTCATTACAAGTGTGGTGGTCCGGAATTAAGGGTGACGGTAGCAACATACCAACATACCAACACCCATCCCGGACAGACAGACTACAAGTCTGCGGGCAGGGGCCATTTCACCTGGCAGGTCTGACCTACCGGGCACAACGGCATCCACCCATAGATTAGTCACGGAAGCACTAGCACCTCTAGCATTGGTGCCAGTGCTTCCGTCCTCCCACTCCTATAGAGTCCTATGAGGCTCCATGGGAATGGGGATTAACATTTGCTGGTGCCTGACCTCCCGATCGGCCGGGACTTGTAATATCCCGGTGGCACAGGGAAGTCAGGAGCTGTAGAGTGTTGGGAGTCTGGCGGCAACCCGCCGGAAGCACCGGCAGGGTTACCGCTGGACTCGTAATGAGGCCCATGTGTCCACAACAATTATTTAAATATAAAATGGATTTGAAAAATAAAAGAAACTTTTCTTCTCTACTGGATCTGCAGCTTTGTTAATTGACCATTACTCTATTTAATTGAGTGTATTTGATTTGTGCTGCTTTCTAAAGCACAACCCATAGGACTCTGTGCCTTAACATCGCTAAGGAGGGAAGGAATAAGTGGAAAGAAGGCAGGGGGGCGTTAAAGTGAGCTCAGCGAAGAGTGGGAATTATACGGCTGATCATAAGTGTCAGTGCATTCACCCAGGTGCAACATGCACTTATGGTTACTTGTTGAATTCTGTTTCATAGCTATTTCTGTTTGCTCAAGGGAAGTTAAGGGGATAGCCTTTCAATATACCTCTGTTTCAGTGGATGCATAATGTATTCTATTTTTTTCTATAGCGCCTAGATTTTTGTTTGAGAATATTAAGCGTTATAATTATGACATGACCATTCTGAAATGGACTGGGAAAAAGAAAAAATATGGCAAATGGGTACCAGATCCGCCTAATTTTGATTAATGTGTTTGCCAGAGTTTGGGAGAGGCGGTCATACCCTGCCAGCCTTAATTTCCCGGTCTGCCATACAAATGCGGGTGCATTAAGGCCAGAGTCGATTAGTGAGGTAAACACAGGAGTCCACCCGAAATTACCGTCTGGCTAAACCGGTTGGTGCTATAGGAATCCATTACGCCGCCTGAAAAAACATGCTTTGCGGACAGTTTTACATTTCTCCATTAACGCGGTGAAAAAGTGAAAACTGAAATTAATACAAAAATGAAGACTAATGGCATCATTACACGGTAGGCGGTAAGGGTTTACCGGTACGAGTATTTTACTGGTACCGGTAAATCCTTACCGCCTTACTACGAGGTCCCTTTGTGGGTTGGGGAATTTAACACCTGCTTTTTGCAGGCGTTAAAAACCAAACAGCAAAGGGACCAGTGGAGCTAATTACGGTACCGCAATTTGTGGTACCATAATTAGCGCCTTCCCCATTCCCATAGAGCCCTATGGGGCGGTAATTCCCCTTTCCACCACGGCGGTGCCGGTATTTTACCGGCATGAACCATGGCGCTAATAGCGCCGTGGTTCACCGCCTACCGTGTAATGAGGCCCTAAAGGTAATTGTGCCTATATTTTATTCCTCCGAGTGGTGGGGAGGATGAAAATGGCATACAAAGGAAAGCTGCTCCTCCCCGGTATAATTAACGTGGGGAAGACATCATAGTAGGTGTTTATGAATATATAGAAACCTGGATCCGGTAGGCAGGTGTGGTGACCCTATTTCCAGTCGCCCCATTTGGAGCCGAATACTGATGTCCGGCAAGCCGGCTTGGCAATGACCTGCAACGTGCAGGAACCTTCTGGAAGTTTCTGCACGGTCTTCCAGAATGGCGAGCATGGGGAGAGGGCGTTGTATGTCCACCACATGCAGAATGAGGCCTTCATTGACTAACCATGGTGTGTGCAATGGGTTCATGAGCCTGTTTCAAAGAGCCCCTAACCACCACATCGTAAGTGGCAACGCTCCCGCACGAGATGTGGCGTCATTCAATCTGGGCAGGGGCACCAAAGCGGCCTCAGGCTCCCGTGCATTGAAAAATGAAATACAGCTCTGGGCCAGGCTCTGTGAAGGCTTTGTCCGCGCATATGTCGGAGCGTGTATATTATGAAATGAATAATACGGTGACACGGCTTGACAGTAATGGTTTATTTCCAAAATTCTGAAAAGAAGCCAGGAACAGCGCCTGCCAAAAGAGCCCACGTTTCCACCCCACCTGCTGGACGATTCGTCAGACTTATTCCAGTGGGGAGTTCTAAGGCGTTTCTTATTTTCCCCCCAATACGTCAAGCAGTATTTAGGTTCTCTCAGCGTGTCATACCACTCTGAGCTGAGCAGGGAAAGGCGGTGGTGCTGGAAGGGGACGTGTGGGTGTGTGTGTGTGTGTGGGGCATGTGTGTATGTGTGCGTGTTCGTACACACACACACACACACAAAATAAAATACAGATTTAGAGGGGGACCAGTGAAGAAATGAGGGGGTGTGGTTCTGACACAGTTATTGTGAAAGGCCAGCGGGGCTGGTGAAAAGTGATGACTTATTTTTACATTAAAAAAATTACAGATGCTTTCTAATAGACCTAGCTGTAGCAAATTGGTTTTGGACAATGGACACAATCAATATTTATTGATTAAAAGAGGAGAAGATATAGTGAGTAAACACTAATACCAGCAGAAGCCAAGAGCTAGTGCGGATGAACTACTTGAAGTACTAGTTGTGGTGAACAGCCAGCCTTCTCTCTGATTGGTCAGCGAGTGGAGGGTGGCGGGCAATAGGGTAATATGATGCAAACCAAGAACTGAACCATTGGGCCTGATTCATGGAATTTTTAGCGCGTGTGACTTAACACTGTAGAAATGCACTTTGCACGCTCTGTGAATCAGAGTGTTTGTTGGCAGTGCAAAGTCAGATTCCCGCTAATGTTCTCCCACCCCCGCTCCTCCTCCTCCCATTTTCTTTCCTCCCTCCGATCTCCCTATCTCCCCCACTGCCCGCAATCTTGGTCTCTACGTTGACGCTAATCTGTCCTTCGCTCACCATATCTCTCTTAATTCCCGCGCCTGTCGATTTCACCTCTACAATATATGTAAAATGTGCCCTTTTCTTACTTTCCACGCTACAAGTCTTCTAGTATATTCTTTAGTCTTCTCTTGACTTTTCTACTGCTCTGTTCTCTTCTTTAGTCTTCCTTCCTCACGTCTTGTCCCTTTTAAATCAATCTATCATTCTACCATCTGTTCTCTCTGTCTTCTCTGCTATCGGCACTCAATCTCTTCATCTCTTGCCTCAATTGGATGGCTCTCCTTTCACTCTCAACTCAAGTACAACTACATCTGTCTTGTCTACACATCTCTCTACAGTCTTGCCCCTAACTACCTTGCATCTCTCCTCTCTTTCTATTCTCTCTCTCGTCCTCTTCGCTCTGCTGATCACTTTCGAGTTAATATCCCTGGTGCCCCCTGTGCTCAATCTCGCTTTTGATCCTTCCAACTTCTTGCTCCTTTACACTGGAATCTTCTTCCTCTCTCTCCCCGATCCATTAGTTCCTACTCCTCGTTCCTCTCTTCTTTAAAAACGCATTTACTTCAGTCGTCTGTTTTTAGGCTGATTCTGAACATCATTTTGCATTGCATATTTTAATGTACAGCTAATTGTTCTCTGTAAAGCACTTTGTTTAAAGGTGCTGTATGAAACACAATAAATACAAATACAAAGTCACTTTGCACCGTGCTAAAAATTCCATGAATCAGGCCGGTTGTGTTCACATGATAGACGGTGTTGCTGTCCGTCCGATCTGGAGGATGGTGCTGTTTGGGATCTAGTGTGTGTTGGAGTTAATTCTGCAAGAGGCTATAAGGTTTCCTTTAGGACTGTAATAGTCTTCCTCGCTTGAATAGCTGGTCGCTTGAGCTACTTTGTACTGAATGATATTTTATTAAGTTGCATTGAATTATACCTAGAGCATAGCTAAACAGGACATAATATTACTGTGCACAAGTCCATCGTGTGTCCTCTTCCCTCTCCCCACTTAGTCCATTTTCCGCCAGGCATACTTCTATAAACTCCTGTCCGCTGGCTTGGCAAACCCAGGGCTCTCACTTCCTATGGGGACTGCTTCTTACTAACTAAGCTGGGGAAAGCCTTCACACTACCAGGGCCCTGTCACGACCCACATCCAGAAGACCCCCTGGCAAAACCATGGGCCAGGAAGGGTCTTGACTCGGTCTCCACTAAACCCAGGCATCCTTGGCTTCTTGGGGCCAGTACAGGCGCCTTTGGCGCCAGGCTCATACTTGATAAAGAACTTGTGTTGGGAACTACTTTATTTCAGTGCCAGTCAACATGGAGGCATCCACATAGCTTGGCTCCTTGGAACCAAGCTATGCGGTATAGTATTTTTGGGTGTGGTACCATAGGAACTATTTAACCGGGACTACTTTCTTGAAACTATTTAAACCGCACCTGACTGGGATAACAAGCTTCGCGTTACTTTGCAATTCTGCAACTTGACGCTCACCGTGTTCAGCTGCACCCGCAAACCTCGGAAGAACAGCATCTATTAAGAAGGAAAAGGACATCAATAGCAGCAGCAGCTTACCTGTAATTTCATGGTTAGCTGTCTACAGCTCTTGCGATCAGCATCCCGGAACCAGCGCTCGTCCCGGACCGTCGGATCTGCAAAAAAGGAAGAAACAAGGCATTAGACATTTTACAATTTAACAAACGGTGCCGAAAAGCTTACCTCGCAAGCCGCACCTCGACCAGCATCGCCTCAGGAATTCCATGCACCGGGTGAGCACCGCGACCTGTGGGGAAGAAAAGACAACAGGTTAGCAAAAGACAAGGCATCATAGCGCTGCGCATAGCGCCAACTCACTGCATCAAGGCGCTCTAAATACGCCATTACTTACCGGAGAGACCCAATTCAGTCTATGCCACATATTGGACTTCCGCGCACCTAAGGAAGAGAAAAATACATTAGTTAGACCAAAAAAGGCATGCAAGGACAACAATATACCACAGCAATAAGACCTACCTGAAAGACTCAAAGCGGGCAGGAATCAGTGAAGTAACTTGATCGCAATCGCCCACCAAGCAGAACGCGCCCCTGCCAAGAAGGCAGGATAGAGAGCACACCTGCATTAAAAGCAAGGTGAGGAGAGGTCCAGAGAGGCCGTGGGTATACAGGGTGGTGGGGGGCTGTTTACCCCAGTTGCCCAGTCTGGAACATTGCCCACCTGTATTCCAGGCAGAACCCTCCCGCTGGTCAACCCGGGAACTGCAGAGAAGGATACTTGAGTCCCAACTGCTGGGTGGCGTCCCCGTGGAACCAGGTGAGCGTAACAAAATGCGAAGCCTGCCAAACCAATCCACCTGGGCGCCATGGAGACCTCAGAATTAGACCAATTGGCCCAATTAATAGGAGAACTGCACGCTGAGGTTCATTCTGCCCGACAGGAGACTAACGCTCTCCGAAGAGATTTAATAGTGACTAAGGAGTGCACTGAAGACATTAGCAGACAATACTTGCAATCACAAGTAGGACAGACACCACTACCTGGAAGCAAGCCAACGATGCAGAATCCTACCCTGCCATCCACTTCCTCTACTCCGGAACAAATTATGCTACCAGGAACAGTTCCTTTGGCACCACCAGAGCGGTTTACAGGTGATCCATGGAAATACGCAGCTTTCATGAATCAGTGTCGCCTTCACTTTCTTTGCAGGCCAGGAGCATTTCCAAATGCCCAAGCTCAGGTAGCCTTTGTTTTATCATACCTGAGCGGTAGCGCAGCAGATTGGTCTGTACCATTGGGGACCCATGATGATCCTTTATTACATGACTTTGGGGGATTTCAAAGGGAAATGGAGAAACTTTTTGCTCGCCATACCCGAGAGCAAGCAGTGAACAATGAACTCCTTTCCCTCCGACAGGGGAATCAGGACTTGTTAACGTACATTGCTACTTTCAAAAGATTGGTTGCTGAAGCTAGGTGGCCTGAAAACAAAATAACCACGTTGTTTCATCGGGGCTTACAAGGCAAATTAAAAGATGTTCTAGCTCAAGTTGTTGATCCTACTCGAGACTGTTCTGAGTTCATAAATCTGGTCATACAACTAGACCACCGGTTGCAAGACCGAAAATCAGATCATTCCAAAATGGATCCTCGGGCTGTGTATGTGCTGTCTAGAGACAATGTAACTCGAGCACAAGAAAGCACTGTGGAGCCCATGCAAATTGGGGGGGGTGTGACCTCCATTAACAAAACAAGAGCGAGATAAAAGAAGGCAACAACAACTATGTCTGTATTGCAGAAAACCTGGGCATTTCCTGAAGGACTGCCCGGTGAAACCCCCAAGGAAGATCATCGGGGCCACGGAAAAAGATGAAGAGAAGGAATCTAAATCGGAAAACTACCCAGCTCGGCAAACGTAGAGGTCCATTTGTCGAGTGAGAGGAAAGAGACGCCGACCTCACACTTTGCAATACCAGTGATCTTAATCAATAAACAAAAGTCGTCAAAAATGCATGCCGTTGATGCGTACATCGACAGCTTGGCAGTCGGGAATTATATAGATCAAGACCTGGCTGCAGAGATGGGGCTTCCCATATGTTTTAAGCCGACTACACACAAGGTGACTACGGTGGATGGGACAGAAATCGCTTCCGGACCAGTAACCGAATGCACAGCCGAGATAACCTTGCTGTGCCAGGACGGGCATCGGGAACTCATTTAGTTCGATCTCATCAAGGCACCTCAATTCTGGCTTATACTAGGGAAGCCATGGTTAGTCGCTCACAAACCATTGATTGACTGGCGGGCCAGGAAATTAACCTTTCCCAGTGACAGCTCTCCAGCCTGTTATTATCAAGAACAGAAACCAGCTTTCAGTATTTCTACAACTCCCGGAACGACAACATCAACCCTGGGTGTAACTAATACCTTGCCAGAGGAATACCGTGATTTCCAGGATGTATTCCAGAAGGAGCAAGCAAACACCCTGCCGCTGCACAGGCCCTATGACTGTCAAATCGACCCTGTTCCTGGTGCTCAAGTCCCTTGTGGTAGAATCTATGCTCTTACGGAACCTGAAAATCTTCATCTGAAGTCGTATTTAGACCAATACCTTGCAAACGGATTCATCCCTTCATCGAAGTCCCCTGCAGCCAGTCCTTTGTTCTTCGTGCCGAAAAAAGAAGGGGACTTAAGGACCTGTATTGACTATCACGCATTGAACCAGATCACTGTAAAGAACCGTTACCCCTTGCCACTTATCCCGGAAATGCTGGACCAGGTAAAAGATGCTCAGATTTACACCAAATTGGATCTTCGAGGAGTGTACCACCTGGTCCGGGTCAGAAGCGGAGACAAATGGAAAACTGCTTTCCATCCCAAATATGGTTTATTCGAATATCAAGTCATGCCCTTTCGGTTATGCAACGCTCCGGCAGCATTCCAATATTTTATGAATGACGTCTTGAGAGAGTTAATTGATGTCTGCGCCCTAGTGTACATAGATGATATCCTAGTGTACTCATCCTCAAAACAGGATCATAACAAGCACGTCCGTTCAATCCTCGCCAAGCTCCGTGAACATCGTTTACATGCAAAGCTTGAAAAGTGTTTTTTTTTTACGTAACCAAAGTAGAGTTTCTTGGCTTTATCCTTACTCCCGGAGGCATCAGGATGGACCTGCACAAAGTTGACACCGTTCTGAAGTGGCCATCACCAACGTCAGTGAAAGGAGTACAGAGTATGTTGGGGTTTGCAAACTTCTATCGCCGGTTCATACCAGACTTCTCCCAAGTTGTACACCCAATCACTGTATTGCTATGAAAAAACAACAAAAAATGTGCCTGGTCTGAAGAAGCAGAAAAAGCTTTTCAGAAACTCAAGAAAAGGTTCACCTCAGCGCCAATACTGTGACATCCACGTCCAGATCTTCCTTATAACGTGGAAACAGATGCTTCCAGTAGAGCAATGGGAGCTGTCCTCTCACAAAGAGATCCTGAAACCGGCCAGCTACATGCAGTGGCCATTCTGGTCGAAGAAGTTCTCACCTCCAGAAATAAATTATGCCATCACGGACAAAGAACTCTTGGCAATCAAATCCACCTTTATAGCCTGGCAACACTACCTTCTGGGGGCCAGACACACCATTACAGTTATCATGGACCACCGAAACCTGCAATATCTTAAAACAGCTAAAGCCCAGTCTTCACGCCAGTTGCAATGGGCTCTTTTCTTCAACAAATATGATTATGTCATTACATTTCGACCAGGGGTCAAGAATGGAAAAGCTGACGCACTCTCTCGTACTGGCATTGATGACATAGTTCATACAGGCCCAGACCCAGTCCACATCATAACCGAAGACAAACTCTTAGGCCTCACTACGGCCTTAACCCAAATGGATCTGAGAAAAGAAATTCAACAAACCATGAATCCGGATACCCTCCTTGCATGGCAAGTGCAGGGGAAACAATATTCCATCGAAGATCACTTACCCTTTTTTAAGGGTTGTCTGTACATACCCACCAAGGACTTACAACAACAAGTCATTTCAGGTTATCACGATTCTCTGATCGAAGGGCAACCTGGAATTACCAAGACCTTAGCCAAGGTGAAACAGAACTTCTAGTGGCCTACCAGGCATAGAGATGTCATCCAATACATTCAGTCTTGTGGAGTCTGTGCACAAAATAAGTCGCAAAAACAAAAACCATCTGGCCTTCTGAAACCTTTGGACATACCTCCTGCACCATGGCACACTCTTTCCCTCGACTTAATCACTGACCTACCTTCCAGTCAAGGGTTTAACACCATTCTTGTAGTCGTAGACCTATTCTCAAAGATGGCACACTTTATTCCGCTGAAAGGCCTCCCTGAGGCATCCACTCTAGCCAAGGTATTTCTGGACGGTATTGTTAAACTACATGGCTTCCCATCAGTCCTGATCTCCGAACGAGGTAGCCAGTTCGTCTCCAACTTTTGGAGAAAGTGTTGTGCAATGGCGCAAATTGACGTCTGGCTATCCACTAGCCATCACCCCCAAATGGACGGTCAGACCTAGAGGACCAACCAGACCCTTGAGCAATACCTACGATGCATATTGCACCATGAACTAAGAGACTGGAAGGACTTACTATGGATAGCCGAGTACGCATATATAAAAACTCCTTGCATTCCAGTACCGGACAAACACCCTTTTACACCCTATATGGTAGACACCCACGTAGCTCAGGACTGGATCTCCCAACCAGCTTGGAAATGCCAGCAGTAAAAACCCTTCACACCAACATCACTCAGGCTTTCAAAAAGGCCAAAGAACATCTAATTCGCACCAAAGACAAGCAAAAACAATTTGCCGACCAACACAGGAAAAAGGCCCCAGAAAATCAAGTAGGGGATGAGGTTAGGCTGGCCGCCAGGTTTATACCCATCAAAGGAACCGGACCTTTCAACCCTGGTACTTAGGGCCCTACACCATCAAGGCGATTATTAATCCAGCGGCCGTCAAATTAGATTTACCATCCAATCTACACATACACCCGGTATTTCATGTGTCCCTTTTAAAACCAATGCAGCCTGGTACACGGGTTGGAACACCACCGAAACCCATACGTGTTGACGGAGAACCAGAATTCAAAGATAAAGGCATACTGGATCCTAAGTACTCAAGGGGGAAGCTATACTATCTAATTGTTTGGAAAGGGTTTGGAACCCAAGATAGGTCCTGGGAACCCTGTGAAAACGTTCATGCGCCACATCTGATCAAAAACTATCATCGAAACTTCCCAACTAAACCTGGGCCGGACAGAAGGAACACCTTGAGAGGGGAATTAGGGGGGAGTGCTGTCATGACCCACATCCAGAAGACCTCCTGGCAAGCCCATGGGCTAAGAAGGGTCTTGACTCGGGTCTCCACTAAACCCAGGCATTCTTGGCCTAGGCCTTCTTTGGGCCAGTCCTGGAGCCTTTGGGGCCAGGCTCATACTTGATAAAGAACTTGTGTTGGGAACTACTTTATTTCAGTGCCAGTCAACATGGAGGCATCCATATAGCTTGGCTCCTTGGAATCAAGCTATGCGGTATAGTATTTTTGGGTGTGGTACCATAGGAACTATTTAACCGGGACTACTTTCTTGAAACTATTTAAACCACACCCGACTGGGGTTAACACGCTTCGCGTTACTTTGCAATTCTACAACGTGACACTCACCGTGTTCAGCTGCACCCGCGAACCTCGGAAGAACAGCATCTGTTAAGAAGGAAAAGGACATCGTTAGCAGCAGCTGCTTACCTGTAATTTCATCATTAGCTGTCTACAGCTCTTGCGATCCGCAACCCGGAACCAGCGCTCCTTCCGGACCGTCATATCTTCAAAAAAGGAAGAAACAAGGCATTATGCATTTTACAATTTAACGAACGGTGCCAAAAAGCTTACCTCGCAAGCCACTCCTCGACCAGCATCGCCTCAGGAATTCCATGCACCGGGTGAGAACCGCGACCTGTGGGGAAGAAAAGACAACAAGTT
Organism: Ambystoma mexicanum; assembly: GCF_040938575.1. Taxonomy (NCBI): domain Eukaryota; kingdom Metazoa; phylum Chordata; class Amphibia; order Caudata; family Ambystomatidae; genus Ambystoma; species Ambystoma mexicanum. The sequence continues at coordinate 90,477,676 of NC_090930.1, read as the reverse complement.
AGCAAAAGGTAAGGCATCATAGCGCATAGTGCCAAATCACTGCATCAAGGCGCTATAAATACGCCATTACTTACCGGTGAGACCCAATTCAGTCTATGCCACATATTGGACTTCTGCGCACCTAAGGAAGAGAAAAAGACATTAGTTAGACCAAAAAAGGCATGCAAGGACAACAATATACCACAGCAATAAGACCTACCTGAAAGATTCAAAGCGGGCCGGCATCAGTGAAGTAACTTGATCGCAATCGCCCACCAAGCACAACGCGCCCCTGCCAAGAAGGCAGGATAGAGAGCACACCTGCATTAAAAACAAGGTGAGGAGAGGTCCAGAGAGGCTGCAGGTATACGGGGTGGGGGGGCTGTTTACCCCAGTTGCCCAGTCTTGAACATTGCCCACCTGTATTCCAGGCAGAACCCTCCCGCTGGTCAACCCGGGAACCGCAGAGAAGGATACCTGAGTCCCAACAGCTGGGTGGTGTTCCCCGTGGAACCAGGTGAGCGTAACAGAGATTTGCCCTTTTGTCTGGACTTCTCCTACTGTTAGCCTGACTGATTTGGATATGCTGAAAGGGTGCAGACAAGAGTGAAAAACAATGCCATGCAAGCTGCCCAGACAAATGTCAGTTCTTATGATTAATTCAAAGCTTTTCATCCATCGCTATTCGGTGTCCAGTGTGAGGGCGGGTGTGGCCCCAGGCATGGATCACTAGCTTGTGAAATCACTTTCCATCTCACTAATGTTGGCAGACATGGCTGATCTACATCTGTGGAAGCTTGTGTTCGTGTGCAGAAGGTTGTATATGAGCAGGTTTTGTATCATCATTATTGGTGTCTACAGACGCCGTCTGTGGGTGTGTGTGTGTGTGCATAACACTACAAATACATGCATGTATATTCCTGCTGCAGAGGAAGTGGGAGTTGGTTGGCGAGGGTGTGCGGTAGTCTAGTCCACGTCGTCACAGACCCTGTGATAAAGACAGCAGCAGTTATGTGGGCAAAGGGGACCCGGTTTGGTGGTGTATTCCGGGGAGGTGGTTAAAGGCAGGGCAGACAGGGAAAAAGATAGGGGAACGTGGAATGTGACTTTTTTTTTAATTAAAATGATTTAGTTTGATTACAACTTTACATTGTATTACACTAAAAAAGACAATTCATTTGATAATACAAATTTAGCATCACAGTTCTGTCCATTTAGTAATAACTGTGGAGTCTTTTTTTTCATGCAGGTTGTCTCACTCTTGTTTCATACTCTTTCTCAAGAAAATATATCTTATCTTTCTGTTATACTACTAGTGTTTGTGATTGACTGGTAGAATTGGATTACTCTACATATGAGTGCCTTGTTGAACCCTCGGACTATGTGACCTATGATTCACTGGGCCTCATTACGACCCTGGCGGTACAGGGTAAACGGCGCCGTAAAAGATGCCAGCGCCGTTCACCGCGTGTCACCTCATTATGAGGTCCCCTCGCGGGACCCAGGAAGCAACTCCTGGTCAAACCAGGCGTGCTTACCGGGTCCCGCGAGGGGAAGAGGGAGCAAACAATGGGCCAACTCGTAATGGCCCGTTGTTTGCTCCCTCTCCCATTCCCATTCAGCACTATGGGGGCTGAAATGGGAATGGGGAAGGAACGTGTCCGGGTCTTTGGAGGGAGGAATTACCGGGTCTTCCGAACTCAGAATGGCCTGTTTATTCCTCATTCTGAGAACCCGGACCCAGACGCGATTTCGGCGGCAGCCATGCCGCCAACAGCGGCATGGCTACCGCCAATGTTGTAATGAGGCCCACAGAGTGCTGCCTGATTCACCAGCACCCCTTGCAAAGGGGCCAAGAACGTTTTAGGGGATACCAATTTTGGATGCCTTTTGGCCTACTAATGTTTGACCTTATTCGACCATAGTACTTTGCAACAAAGACGAATCAGACGCATACACATGTGTGAGTTAGTTATGTCTGCAAGATCACTTCAAATGGACACCATTAGACACTTAGAACCAAATGTAAAAGGCAACATGACTTTATTGGAATTTTAGTTTTGGAAATTATGTGGCACGTTAGCGCCACCTTTTACCCAAAACTATATAATTGGAATACTGGCAGGCAGTAGTTGATGATGGAAGAGGCGCACACAGCCTCTGAGCAAAGTTTGATTATGTACCCACCCAGTTGTCGTCAATGGCCATGCCAATTCTGATGGCTATTGACACCTACCACCTACACAATTCTCTCTGCCACATACAATCCTACCATCTCTTTGAGCTAGCTCTACCAGGCGATAACATGATACTGTGTGTTGTATAGGGCCTATCAGTGGTATTTCTAAGCAATCTCCCGGTATGCCCAGCGACTGACACCATTTTCCAGCTTTTGACATTTTATGGCCATGTTGTTCCATTACATCATTGCCTAGCAATGGGCTAACCAATGCCTACAAAGAAGAACATGGAAAGGGAGAGACAGAGCAATAATAAAGATGTGCTATAGGATGTGGGATGTATACACAGCACCAGTGTCTTTTGTACGAGCCAGAAACTATGATGGCTGTCTCCAATATACAGGAATGTGCCTGCCTGGTAGGTATTCATAACATGTGGATCGGGGTCTTAAAGAAGGCTGGGGACCACTCAGAAATCCTAATCTCCTTTCAAATCTAATGACACATTGCTAGTGACCTTTAAAAACATTAAACCTTCTCCTTGTCAAAAGTGCAAAGCCTGGAAGATCAGATAGCACAACAAGCTCCTTTAGGGTTCTTAGCATCGAAACCCAGCTGGCCCCAGGTCATGAGCGTCAACTTCAGCCAGTCCTGGATTTCTAGCCAAAATCCCTTTGCATTATGGTAGTTGAGGTTTCACAATTTTGATTTTATTTATGTGTCTACACATCTCAGCTAACAGAGTGCTGCTGCCTTACAAATCAGGAATGCAAGACAATGGCGATCATGGCATGGTGCCAATTGCCCACTAGGGAACAGAATGGTATCCCACCCCAGACGACAGGGGTTGCCACCCTTCTGTGGATGATAAAAGTGGATAGAATAATAGGAACAAAAAGAGATCCTTTTAAGAAAGCAACAGGAGACAATCCATGTTGATATACACAATATATATCTAGTGACTGAAATGCATGGTACTCTGAAAATTACCGACGCAGAGAAATAATAAAAGCCATGAGGGCGACTAGAAGCCAGATCTGCTAAACATTTAGGAACTGCTTTCCAATTACTTTGTCACTTTCGCATTCTGTCTGTGCAGACCCACACGAAAACAGCAGATAGGACTAAACGCTCTTTGCTTGATGAAGCCAAGTTCAAAGGTTCCTAACTGAATTCTGGGAAATTTCAGGCCCTGCCCCATAATGACCCATCAAAAGACGAAGGAGCGCGTGTGACAGGCGGCAGACATAACCAGCTAATGTGTCTGAGGTAATGTGCTGTGCACAACACAGGTCAGGATTTGATACTCCATGTAGGTATTGGCAATGTCGTGGGTACATGCTGTCATGGAGGGAGGCAGGAAATGAGTTCAACACCGGAAAAGGAAGACTCGTCCAAGGAAACAATTATGGTAATATTCTCCATCAGTGCTTTGAGGGGGAATGACACCATAAAGCACTGAAACAAACACGTTATATGCCATTATGGCGCCTCCTTTCCTTGGTCATTATCACTCTTGGTTAACTCATTCTCCCTCCTTGCTTCCTCTTCACTCATAGTGCTTTTTTTTTATAAGTTAAGTGGATTGTGTAAAAGATTTACCGCATGTGGTAATTACAGTTATTGCATGAGGTTGTTTTTATTTATTTATTTTTATAATCCGGGTTGGAAGTAACCGCTCGCAGTATTTCTAAACATATGCATGTATTATTGTAATTTTAATGTTTTGTTCTACTGTTTGTGAATGGGTATAGATTGTGTTCAGTTGTCAATCATACAACTACTGCACAATATAACAGGATACAGAAAGGGGTAGTTTTTAAATCATTGATGCTTTACACAGTAATGGGATGAGGATGTGAGATCAGGGATACCCGCTTTTTCACCCCATCTTGGCATCCCCATGCAGAATCAACTTCCTGCAGTTGGAGGGGTACACTTGCCCTCCCCTTCAGTTCTTCTATTACTACACAGGGGCTGATTCAAGGAACTATTTGCGCGGAAAAATGGGGATTTGTGCCGCATTCTGCCCGCAAATCCCCATTTGTTAAACAGGGATTTGCAGGCAGAATGGCGCACAAATCTCCATTTTTCCGCACAAATAATTCCATGAATCAGCCCCACACTGTACTTTTGTTTCACAAGTTAACTTGTTTTAGTACATTTCGTAGCAGTTCCTGAATTCCTTTTTATCTGTGTCATAGTACAGGTTTCTTGCATCATTCAATCATTAAAGGTAGGTATTTAAATATTAATTGACGCTAAACATAGATAGTAGTGGTTATATAGTCATTTGTTGAATTGTGGATGGCGGGTACCATTTGGAGGAGAGGAGAGAGAGAGAGAAGATCAGAAGAGTTGAAGGAGGAAATGTTATTTAAGCTTTTATTGTCTTAGCTCAGTGCCTGATTGAGTATAATTGGGTCCAATTCCGTTTGGATGTGCCTTCGGGTGTTAGCGAGTGTTTTTCCTATGAGTGGTGTACTTTTAAGATTGCCCAATGTAAGTCAGGCTCATTCCGATACATGATTATACCATAGATATGGGTGCCTATGAGGTTTTGTTTGTTTGTTTGTTTGTTTTGTTTGTTTTTATTACTTATATTGCGCACCAGACCCAGGGGTAACCGGGCGCATTTTATAAGACAGCTCAAAGCTTAGTTACAAGATCACATGGCAAGTAGAGCAGCAAAAATAAAATACAATTAAAATACAACAAATGTACAAGAATATACAGCAAGTAAAAAAGTGTAAAAGCATGTATTTACAGTCCTAAACAGAAGTTCCTAGGCTTGAGTAGGTCAGGCAGTAGATGATCTAAAGTGTATCTGTATTTTTGATCCACATTTTAAGGTTGTGTTGGAAAGTGAGGTAGGGTTGCTCAGTCTTCAAGGTGGATGGTAGGGCGTTCCAGAGTTGAACTGCTTTCACCTGAAAGCTGCAGCCACCGACTTTGGTCAATTTGACTCTAGGTATAGATAGGTTATTGTAATTAGCAGATCTAGTAAGTCTTATTGGTTTTAGTTTGGTGAATCCGGCAGATAGGTACTGTGGTGCGGCGCTGTTAAGGCATTTGTGGACCAAAGAGGCAACTTATAGTTGGATTTTCTCCTGCGTAAAGAGCCAGTTGTTAGCTCGTCTGAGAGCGGTGGTGTGGGCTCTCCTGGGAATGCAAAGTGCTGCTCTAAGCGCGTTGTTCTGCAGAATTTGAATTATTTTGATGATTTCCTTGTTAGCCCCAATATAGAGCGAGTTGCAGTAGTCCAGTTTTGATAACACGAGCGCTCTAGCGAGTGTGATGCAGCTATCGCTTGATAGGAAGGGTTTGCCTGCTCTTATTAGTTTACAGGTGTAGGTGGTTGCCGAAGCCATCGCATTGACCTGCTTGTTTAAAGAAAGGGTGGAGTCCAGGTAGAAACCCAGAGTTTTTAACGCGTGGGCGGTCATGATTTGGTTGTTGTCGATGTTAAAGGAGGAGTAGTTGGGGCCCAGTTTTTTAAGGGTGGGGGGTGTGCCCAGGATGATGATTTCAGTTTTGTCATCATTCAGGCATAGACCGTGTGTGGCCATCCATGCCTGGATGATGAGATACACTCTGTTCACCAAGGCCAAATCCTTGTCGTAATCACCGGTAAGTGGTAGGAGAATCTGGGTATCATCTGCATAATTAGTGTAGGTGATACCAAGAAGGTCCAGATCATCGAAAAGGGGCTTAGTAAAGATGTTGTAGAGTGTAGGCGAGACACAAGATCCTTGGGGCACACCACATGTGATGGGGATGGAGTCTGCTGCCGCGGTGGTGGAGAAGACTCTCATAGTCCTGTTATTGAGGAAGGATTGGATCCAGTTTGTGGCTTCTTCTGAGAAGTGCGCGGCTGTATCCAGGTGCCTGCAGAGGACCTTGTGGTCAACAAGGTCAAATGCGGCTGATAAGTCCAGAAGGAGGAGTAAGGCTGGTTTGCCTTGATCCCTTAGCTCATCAATTTGCGCCTTTAGGTCTAGGAGGGCAGTTTCGGTTCCATGCTGGGGACGGAAGCCGGACTGGCGTACTCCTAGTAAATTGTTGTTTTCTAGGTGTTTCTGTATTTGTGAGTACGCCACTTTATCTATGATTTTTAAGAGGAATGGCACAGTGGTGATTGGGCGGTAGTTCGTGGGTATGGCAGGGTCAAGTGTCTGTTAGTTAAGCAAAGGGAGTAACCAAGATTCTTTTAGGTTACTCGGTATGGACCCTGTAGCGAATGAGGCGTTAATGAGTTTTGAGATAAAGGGCGAAAGGTCTCTAGCTGAGTCCTTTATCAGTTGAGGTGGACATTGATCCCCCTGGCAATTAGATGGTTTGAGTGACAGTATGATTTTTTCTGTCTCAAAAATAGATACTTTGGAGAATTTGAAGCAAGGGTAGTTGGTGTTATTATTAGGAGGGGTGGTAGCTGTTTTGGGCTTCGTGTTGAGACTGAGTGAGGATTTTTTCGTGGCAATTTTAGATTGGAGAGTTGTTACTTTATTAGCTAGGGCTTGCTGAATGTTGGTGCACCATATTTTGTCTTTGACACAGTTGTCGGGCACTGGGATGGGGGATTCTATTTCCTTTAGGATAATGAAGAGTTCTTTCATACTAGAGTTGGCTTGGGCTATTCTAGTGTTGTAGGTTTCCCCTTTGGCCGACGGTATTTCCTTTTTGTAGAGGGTAGATATATCTCTCAGTATGCTCTTATTTTCTTCCAAAGGTTGTAATTTCCAAGTGACCTCGCATTGTCTTTTTTTGGTGCGAAGAGTTTTTAGATGGGGGGTGTACCAGGAGTTGAGGTGGGCTTTGGGTTTGCTGCGTCTCGCTTTGAGTGGTGCAATTATGTCCAAGGCAGAGGACATAGCTTTGTTGTACTCGTTCACTAGTGTTTCAGGGTCCAGGGTGTCTGGTAGTGAATTGAGTGTGGGGAGGATGAGTGGGAGTAGGTTGTTCGGGGTGATGTTTTTCTTCTTCCTGGTTGGGATGGATGGTGCTGGCTGGCCTGGGGTGGTAGTAGGTCTGATTGTTTCTAGAGCAAATGTTATAAGGAAATGGTCTGTCCAAATTAGTGGGGAGATCGATAGGATGGAGGCATTGCAGTTATGGTCTGCCACCCAATCGAGTATTCTACCCTTGTTGTGGGTAGGGTGGAATACTTTTTGTGAAAAGCCTAGTTCAGAGAGTAGGTTGGCTACTCTACTTTCCTGTGGGTCATTTTGGTCATTGAAGCCTAGGTTAAGGTCCCCTAGCAGGATGACTTGCGACGATTGTTTTAGGTTATGGGATAGGATGGTAGAGATGTCCTCCTCAAAGGTTCCAATAGGGCCTGGGGGTCTATAGATAAGATGGATAGTGAGGGTTTGGGAATTGTTGATAGCTAGTTTAGCTGTTAGGCTTTCGCATGATTTAGTGTCGTTCGAGGGTGCTAGCCTGATGGATAGGTTGGATTTAATGATAAGGGCTATGCCCCCTACGCGGGCTTCGCCTCTGTCTGCCCTTAGGATGGTGTAGCCCTTAGGGGTTGCTAACATAATGGCTGGTCCTGCGGCCGCATGTAGCCATGATTCCGTGATGGCCAGGCAGTCAGAATTTGCGGTCTGGATAAGATCAGCGATCTCAATGGCATGAGCAATTAAGGATCTAGCATTAACTAGTGCACCTTTTAGAGGTGGGCTGGTGGGTGGGGGTGTGCATGTCTTTTCATGGGTTGTGGAAGAAGTGTGCATATGTGCATTCTGTGTCTTTGGGTAAAGGCAGTGTGGTTTTTCTATGCCCCATTTAGGTATGGGTTTGCTGCGGTTAGATGTGGTCAGTGTTCTGGCGCGTGGTTCATATAGTTTTGCAAGTCTGGCTCGGAGTCTAGCATTTCTAGATGTGGCATTGCATGGTTTAGATTCGAAGGTTCTATGTTGTTGAGGTACTTCAGTTTGGTCATTACGACTCATTAGTGGTTGAGGTAGAGTCTGTGTCATGGCAGGGGAGTGAGCTGAGCGTTGGGGGGTGGTGTATTCAATGGTGGGAGTGAGTCTGGGTATGTGGACAAGGAGTGTTGTTAAAGTGAGAAGGGCTAATGTGTCTTGTAAGGTTTGCATTTTGAGATATCAAAAGGTAGGCAAAGTTCAGCTTGCAAAGTACAGCTGTCAATGGGTAGGCTAAATGCAGCTACCATAGGCGGGCCGAATGCAGCATAGTATCATAAGTAGGCTAAATTTGAAACAGGTCAGCAGGCTAAGTGCAGTTAAATTTGAGACAAAACAGCAGGCTGAATGCATCTAGATTTGAAGCAGGGCAACAGGCCGAATGCAATTAAGTTTGATATAAAACAGCAGGCTGAATGCATCTGTCATGCCAGAGAAGCTAAATGCATAGTGCGACAGTTAGTTCAGGTGTGGCATGGCTCGATTCCCTAGTTCAGCACAGGTAGGTAATGCAGCAGTACAGATCACAATGGGCGCATGGGCTAAAATCACTAGTTCAGCACAGGTAGGTAATGCAGCAGTACAGATCACAATGGGCGCATGGGCTAAAATCACTAGTTCAGCACAGGTATGTAATGCAGCAGTACAGATCACAATGTGCGCATGGGCTAAAATCACTAGTTCAGCACAGGTAGGTAATGCAGCAGTATAGATCACAATGGGCGCATGGGCTAAAATCACTAGTTCAGCACAGGTAGGTAATGCAGCAGTACAGATCACAATGGGCACATGGGCTAAAATCACTAGTTCAGCACAGGTAGGTAATGCAGCAGTACAGATCACAATGGGCGCATGGGCTAAAATCACTAGTTCAGCACAGGTAGGTAATGCAGCAGTACAGATCACAATGGGCGCATGGGCTAAAATCACTAGTTCAGCACAGGTAGGTAATGCAGTAATGCGGATCGCAATGGGCGCAGGGCTAAATTCAATTACCCAGTATAGGTAGGGGAAAGGCTGGTCCGGCAACTGTTGGCAATAGCGCATATAGTAGGTCTAAGATTGGTCACCAGTTTGTTATGAGGCAGCATTAGTAAGAAGCAGTTACTGTAGCTCAAGGGATATATCTACAGTGTGCAGTCGGGTAGATGGTGGGGAGCATAGGTACTGTAAGTCCAGTGTAATCAATGGTTGTGCGCACAGCCATCCATCGGGAGGATGATCAGCGTAAGGGTGTACATGTAATGGGGTAAAATAGTGAGAACAGAGCCTGGAGGGGTACATGTAGTTGTTACGCCTACTGACAGTAGGTATCAGCTATTGGTCATCGCTATCCGCGGGACAGCGGCAGGGCTGATGCAGGATGTTTGATATGGTTAGAGGTGGGTACTCAGGCGTTGTGAGGTGTCAGGGTTCACAGAGTCTGGGAGCGTTGGTGGATGCACATAGATTGGAGCGCGGGTGCGCGGGCAATTACAGTGGGGGGGATCAATAGGCACGGATAAAACGTGCAAAGAGGCGCAGGTGCACAATAGTGACAGTATGAAAGTTACGACCATGAAGTCTTTTAAATGAGTCATATGCCGTTCGTTTACTCACGTGCCCCTTATACGGGGCTGAGTTCACTGCTGTGGTGGGTCCGGGATCCGGCAGGGGGTCTGGGCAAACGGCGAGGAAGGATGAGGACAGGTGAAGACAGGTATTGGCCTTATTATCCTGGGCCTTGCTGGGAGTGGGCCGGCTTCGCCTACCGGTTGGCGATAGGCTGCTTAAGGTGGCTCAATGGCCAATCGGATCTGAGGACAGTCGGCTGTGCTCAGTTAGGCACTGGGGTTCCTTGAGACATGGCGGGCGGCAATCTTGGAGGTGCAAAAACCTTGTGGTGGCTGATGGTGGCAGGGGCAAACACGGCAGCTGTTGGCATCAATTGTAAAACATGCAGGCTGTGTAGACATTCTTGCAGGTCGGCGGATCGGTGGTGCAATTAGCAGCGAGAAAAAACAAATCTCTCACAGAATAATGGCGTCGGGTGAGGAAGTTTCTTGACATGGGTCGCGTGGATCCAATGTTTTTTTCCAGCCACCCGCACTGCTGTCTGGGTGACCAACAGCACCTGGTAGGGTCCACTCCAGCGAGGAGCGAGACAGGAAGACCTTTCATAGGCCTTCACTAGGACCCAACTTCCAGGCTGAATATCGTGTCCTGGGCCCGTAAACCGTACAGGTAAAGCTGATTGGACACTCCGTGATCTGTTGATGCTGATCGGCTGCCGCGTCTCCCAAAGCTGCCATGCACCGGTCTGGTCTGCTGGACTCCTCACAGACTGCGGGCAAGATATTTCCAAGGCTGGCTCCTGTCGGCCTTTAAACAGGGTGCACATTCCCTGTTGTCTTGAAACCCACAAGGCATCCCACAGCCCTCCAGGCTTTGCGGCGAGAGAGTTGGCTTTATGCCGGGCTAGCATAGCCGAACCGTCCTCTGCTACCAATTTGTTGGGATGGCTCCCTGGTATGCCAGAGGTCGTCTGGGGGTCCGTCTGACTCTCAAGGGCCCAACACGCTTCCCAGTTTTGTGTGCACCGGTGGATCTGAAGGTCGGTGTCGGCAGGAATCAGGATTCGGGTCACTCCAGAATCTGGACAGGCCCAGACAGGGTTAAAATTCCATAGTGATTCCTTAAAATTAAGGTGCTTAGTGTGAGTCTGTGGGAGTAGATAATCCGAAAGGTATCGAAACGAGATGTGTTTTTACCCGCAGTCAGATTTGACCTTTTCTAATTCTTGCGCTATGCTTCCGCGTCTTGTCGAAGTTGTGTGTGCCGTTTTCCGGCAAATTAGGTAGAGAAGCTGGGGCAAGGAAAAAGTGCATTAAGAGTGTGTGCTCAATTGAATTGTCTCAATTAGTCATTAAGCGAGGCGAGTTTACCTTTCAGTCTTCGTTGTTAAATGTAACAACTTCTTAGACAGGTTGCGCCAATGCCCTAAAGGGTAAAAGATAGGCGTCAGTCAATGAGGAAGGGAGATTATCCCGTAAACTAGAGATTTCTACCTTTCCCTATGCAGGGAGTTCTTACCTGGTAGAGAACAGAAACTGCCCTTTCCGATCTGAAAACATAAATTGAGTACCTTAATAACAAAGGGAAACTGGTTCTGTTGCTCCTGCTGGACCTATCTGCAGCCTTTGACCTTGTCAACCTCTGCATCCTTTGTCAACACCTCTCTTCAGCCGTCAATTTTTCTGACTCTGCCACATCTTGATTAGATCATTTCTTGACAACAGATCTATGTGGGTCTTCTCACCCTACGCGGCCTCTGAACCCTCACCTGTTCTTTGTGGCATTCCCCAGGGTTCATCTGTGTCGCCTACACTCCATAACGCTTTCACCAAACCTCTTTTGATATTCTTGACTATTTGGGTGTCACTTACACAAAGTATGCCGACGACACCCAGATACTCATCCCTATCACTGGAGATCACATGGTAGATACCAAATCATTGAATGACGTCAACTTAGTTATCCAGGCTTGGATGGCTCAACATGAGCTCTGTCTCAATGATAATAAGAATAAGCTCCTCACACTATCATTAGTAAACTTGATCCTGCATTCAAGTCTTTTATCATCGACGGTAACACCATCAAGGTTCCTAATGACACCAAAACCCTTGGTATCTACCGTGATTCCACCTTGTCACTATCCAGACAAACCAATTCCGTTACATCTGCCTCGGCCTACACGTGCAAACTTATCACTGCTTGCCACCCCTTTCTCTCCACGGCTAACTGCATTATCTTAGTCAGAACTCTTGTCATGTCCAAGATCGACTATTGCAACACTCTTTATCTGGGGACTAGCCAACGGAAACTAAACAAGTTGCAGGTCACTCAGATTAACGCCATCAGGGCAGCCCTCAACATTCCAAGAAATAATCACATATCAGACAGCAGACGTAACCTGGGCTGGCTTTCAGTAGCCCAGAGAATCTCACTGAAAACCCTGACCCTCACGCATAAGTGTCTTTCTAACCAGGCTCCCACCTACCTCTCCACTCGATTTACACCCTGCACGTCCACTCGCCCGCTGAGATCTACCCAAACCAACTGCCTCGCCCTCCTCAGGTTTAAGCTGCAGAAAGCAGGTGGCAGCAGCTTCCCGGTGCTAGCAACCAAATTATGGAACTCACTGCCCACTACACTCAGGTTCAAACCTTTTGTCTATGCCTTCAAATGTAAAACTAAACGATTGCTTTATGATTGCGACAATTCCACTAAGTAGAGGCCCTACACGCTACCTAGACCCAACTTTGGCCATCTCCTATCATATTCAAGCACACTCCTGTATATACCTGCTATTGTACATTTTGATTGTATATGATCTGTATATACCTACTAATGTAAATTGTGATTGTATATGACCAAATTTGCCTTGTGCTCGCTACATATTTTCCTCTGTTGTTTATACCTGCACTATTTCATGTTTTTATGCAGTACTTGCTTTACATGTCTATGTAACGTAACCTAAGATATGCGCCCAGATGCCCGAGGGCCAGGCGTGCTTTACAAATAAAGAAAATACAAATACGAAATACAAATAGAGAGCATGATGGTTCCTCGTACTGGGTCCTAGAAGCGCGGTGTCAGTTTGCATATTCCACCATTGCTCTGCTGTTGAAATACTAACTTACTGTGTCATGTGATGCCTGCACGTCTGACGTGGCATGCAAATCTTGTCTGAATAATCTTCAGGTTTGCATGTTAAGAAGGGGGTCAGAATAGTAGGACTTTCCCAATAGGATTCACTTCAATGAGCAGCGAAAAGTATAATCGCTAGCATTCATGGGGCTTGAGATTAGATGAGTGTCAACAGTAATAGCCAATTGCATAATATATCTCCAATGTACGTATTAGTCCGTGTTGATTAGTGACAGTAGGAACTTTAAAGGGTTCAGGACTGAGTCTGTGGTTATTGAAGGTGTGCCCTACAAAAAAAAAAATATGCATACGACATACCATTAAGTAGAAAAAGAAGGTCAGGCGCGCACTCTGGTTCCAAGTCATTTAATCCTGATGTAAGGTATAACAGGGTTAAATCCCAACACAGTTCAAAAAATAATAACAGGGCTGAATCCCAGATGCAAATAGTCCCAACAATGTTCAAAAATTACCAGGGTTAAATCCCAACTGCTACAGTTCCAAAGCACAATAGTTAGTTCTACTCCTCCAAGTACTTTCAAGTCTCAAACTCTCATCAGGGAGGCTGTGTTAGCTGTGTTCCTTTTCAGGTGTTGCTAATTACTTTTTTCAATTTCAATCTCAAAGGATTCTGGTTATTGTAGTGATGGCACAAGTGTTTCATTCAGGCGACCAGGAACCAACTCCCCTCCAAACACAAATCTTACCCTTGTATGACAAAATTGAAGAATTCAGTCCAGAGGATCTTGTTAATAAATGTGCCTAATTATTAGATTTTTAGGTGAAATCCTGTATTAAGCAGTCATACGTAGCAGTAATAGCTTATTCATTGTACATGTGATGGTATAAAACCATGATCTCATTAAGATACCATTCTTCATGTGTGTGCTAGCAAATAGTCTGATTGTTAAGGAGTGTACAACCTTAATAAGGTGATATTGTTCAATTATGTAATCTATTGGTTCGTGATTAGTTATGTCTCAATAGTATTCATCCCTGCCAGAGGTACAGTGGCAAGCATGAAAAATCACAGGAAGTGGTGCATTTCATTGTCCTGATTCAGAACTGCATTAATGGTCATAAGATTGCATATCATTTTGGCTTCTTCCTTTCTTAGACTTCTTTCCCTATTTCCCCACCTGGGAACCGCTTGTACGTGCTTGATGCCAAAGAATTTCAAATTGCTCATCTTCTCATTAGAATGTTCTTTGTCCTAATGTTCTGCCAGTGCTGTTTGCTTCTCTGGTGCTGATAGGCTACTGATATGTGCCCTTATTCTTACACGTAGTTCCCTTATTGTACGTCCCACGTACAGTTTGTCACAAATACAGATGATTATGCAAATTCTTCAATGAATGAAATCATTAACATTGATTATTTGTCCATACTTGGTGGTCTGTGATTGTACATTGTGAATCACCTGCTTGCCCATGGTTTTGGGGAAATATTTTTCTTACTATGTGGAGATCAGTCTGACCAAATCCTTTTTGGGGTCCCTGTTTCTAGTTGTAGATGTCATCATTTCTGCTCTGTTTTGTACCGTTATTTTCCCTTTGGCTTTATTGACACATTGTTGTGAGTATCCTCTGCAAAATGTCACAGATTTAAAGATATGGCACACTCCAGACCAGGACTCTTCCTATTGGCCAGGGATGTGGCGCACAATAAAAACGCTTTCAGGTGTAGTACATTCAGATTCTATTTTTTGAGAAGGCAGCCAACCCGTGTCATGCGGTGTGTAATAATGAAATATTTATTTATTTTAAATTCCAATGAAAATCAAACAGATTCATTATAGGGCAGCAATCACCAGTGTGGTGATACTTACACAGCAAAAGGATAGGATACACTTAATTTAACTTTCTAACATCAGACACATCAAGGCAAAATTGAATGAAAGCAAGGTCACTTTTTGGTAACACATTTAAATGGCACCACTGTTATGCATTCCCCCTGCAGCACTCACTCAAACCCCGGTTAACCAAGCTTTGTGTGGGTGGCAAGGAGTAGCAAGGAGTCAGGTACACTAGGAAAAAATCGGATTGGAAATCCGACCTACCACCCCTGAATGGGAGGCCAAAATCAGATTGCACCCTTGAAAAATGAGCAAAATGGCACTCGGAATTCACTGAATAGTTATTTTACATGTGCAGTTGAATGAATAAGACAGGAATTGGTGCGGCTGTAGTAAAGAAGCAAGAAAACCTACAATCTACAAAGCAAAGTCCTAAACATGCATACACGTGAGAAAATCGACTTTGGGAAGGAAAAACAGTGCAGCAAGAATCACACGTGCAAATTTGCAATTTCTTAGTTTTCACAGGTTTAAAACAAGCAAACAGCTTCAGAAATGAGCAAGACACACAGAAATGAAAATTGGTTTTACTGATGGGGTACCAAGGCACACAACAGGTATGATACTAAAGTGAAAGGGTGACTCTGGGTGGGTGACAGTATGTGATTGTTTATAGGGAAGGAAAATCGGATTTTAAACGGGAATCACTTTCACAGGCAACTCGGTTTTGTTAGAAAATTGATTGATTCCAATGAAACTATATTTTAATGGCTAGATATGTAAAGAAAGACACTGTATGCAAGGAGGTTCATTTTCAAGGTTAACCTATTCATGTTGTGTTCATCTATATGGGAAATTAATTAATTCATTCAAAATAGTACTAAGGACATACGCAATGGACTGAAATGATTTGGAAAGAATTGTGCTAACACATGGAGACTAACACAGATTCTTCTAAGGACAGGATACACACAGGAGTCTGACAATTTAAGAAGTTACTAGGGTACTTATAGGATGTTTATAGGGTTGGACATAATGCAAAGTAACAGAGAATGGTATACAGTTTATTGGTTACTGGGGAGAGTAATACATACAAAAAGCACTTGAGTTGGGTAGTTTGGGCAGCAACCAAGTCTCTGGATAGCGGGACAAGGATCTGGTCACTGTGCAGCTGAGAGGCACTCCTCTAAGGGAACAGCTGGGTAACTGGGGTCTGGTCACAGTGGACAGCAGGGTGCATCAGCTGGGCAAAAACAGGTCTGGTCACTGGATTCTCCCAAAGGGGTCAGCAGCCTTTTCACTTTCTCCCTGAATTATTGGTATTTTATTAGGGTTTAATTCTGGATAAGTGGCTCTGCCTGGATAAGAGGTTCTGCCTGGATCTGCTTCCTCTGGCCTGGCTCTGGAGTCTGGAGTCTTGCAGGGTGAATGTTGAATGTCTGGATCTCTGGATGTTGAAGGTTGAATTTTTGAATCTCCTGCATCTCCCCATGCCTCCTCCTTATATAGGCAGGATGACATCAGAGGATTTTTACTATGTGGGAATTAATAACCTGGACATACCTCTGAGATGGGATAGATCAGGCTGCCGATGTCGCCACCTCCCTGTAAGCAGATTAGACCCAGGGAAGTGATATCAGCTTTAGGGTGTGTGTTTTATGATGTGCTTTGTTATACCACCATTACTTTTGCCAAAATCAGTTATGAAACAAAACCCTTATATTTACAATTGTTAGCCTGCTCAAAATCAGATGGGCAGACCCCATATTTTACAAGGAATATGTCATTCCAAATCCCAAATGTGTGCAATGCTGTTTTGTCCTTCTGGCAATCTTTCGCCATTTCTATGGAAAACATTTCCCCTAAAAACATACAAATGGCTACACTCAAGCCTATCAATGTCGGACATATTTCCATCAACTTTTACATCTGTGTCATGTACGCTTTCTTCATTCAAGCCCCCCACATGCTAGGATGACCCACATAGTCTCATTTTAATTGTGCAAAAATTACATTAAAGCATCATGATTTCACATTACTGTGTTTTCAGATTACTGAAATAAATGTCTTAATATAAAAAGTCTCTTAAATCAAATGGGCTGGCTTTATTTCCAATAGTGGGCAGTCTTTCCAACGCCCCAGCCAAATGTATTTCACTGGTCAACCTTGCACAGAGGTTGCCATGGATTCTCCTTTGAAGTCTTTCAGTTTGAATGCATTTCACACTTCTGAGGCAAACGCATGGGTTGGCTTCCTCCTTTGTTCTTTGGAGAATCTCTGCAATGCAGTCTGAGACACCCTGTAATTATCACACCTAACTGTCCATAGAACAGGACCCCTGCCCTGGCAGTATCAAAATCACATCGAGGGGTGAAATTTGACCTTCAAGCCAAACTGGTCTAACAGGAATGCTTGCCTCAGCTAGGCTGTTGAAGTTCTTTTTGTGAAAAAAATAAAACACTCAGAGTTACATATCCCTATATTTTTGCAGATGTTCTTCCCCCAATATACAGTTGTGTTTCTGGGCATTTTACAGTATTATTTCCCATTTAGCTTCCATAATATAATTTAATTTCTCTGCAAGGCAAAGAAACACGGGTTCATTTTATTTTTAAGTCCATTTAACAAAATGTGGTTTTGCTGTGTGAAAGCTTTCAGAGCTCTGTTCAATTTCTGTACACAGGGATATGTTCATGAAATGGGTTCTTTGAAACTGACACCAGGCAAAGGGAGAGAGAGAGATTCTTTTGAAGAGCGTTGCCTGCGTTAATTTTTTGCAAAAGTAAACGCTTGGCCGTGCCGACTGAAATTAATTTCTCTGCTCTTCACAGATTTTACTTGACACAACAATGCCGTTCAGGGAGGAATTGCCCTCATTTTATGATGTTCAGCCTGAATATAGATGGGCATGGCTGTGTTTTACTGGAACCAAACTGTGTAAGGTTTAAAGATGAAAATAGCACCAGTGCAGGGTTGTTTTAAATGCAGAACATTTCTTTTCCAGTTTTACATTTTTTAGGTGACAACACAGCAGTGTTGAGCCATTCTGCCTTTGAATTCCTCTTTTTGGGTGCACATAAAGAAAATAAATGCAGCCATTCTCGGGGAGTCTGTGCTCCATCTCGCCCCATATGTGCTCAGCAGACACAGTGCAGCCATGATTTCTGTAACTGCTAAAATGCAGTTTTGATGCAAGGAAATATGTGCTCAGCAGCCACAGTGCAGCCATTATTTATGTAACTGCTGAAAATACAGTTTAGTGATGCAGGGGAGTTCTGCTGGGCTGTTAAATGTACTCCACAGAATAAACCTGTTTTCAATGGTCTCACAGTCTTTCCTGTAAGATTTATTAGTACTATTGTTTCTTCTTGATCGGGTAAATTCCCCGTACATTATTTATGTAACTGCTGAAAATACAGTTTAGTGATGCAGGGGAGTTCTGCTGGGCTGTTAAATGTACTCCACAGAATAAACCTGTTTTCAATGGTCTCACAGTCTTTCCTGTAAGATTTATTAGTACTATTGTTTCTCCTTGATTGGGTAAATTCCCCTGTGGGAATGTTGTTTATTGTGCTTTTTAAGTGTGAGCTGGTTGCGTCTAACATTTCATTGGCCTCTGTTTTTCTACGATAAGTTCTAGTGTGTATCTTACCTTCTTCGATATAAATACAGAGATCTAGGTAGTTAATTTGTACTGTACTCTTCTCTAAGGCGAAGGTGAGTCCAAATGTTTTATTGTTAAGGAATACACAATATTCATCAAATTGATTGGCATCCCCTTTCCATATAATTAACACATTGTCAATGTATCTTAGCCAGTTAAAAAACATATTTGGATACATTAGGATGTACGATTGCATGTTTTGTTCAAATTCACACACACACACATACACACACACACACACACACACACAAGTTGGCCAGCAAAGGTGCAAAGCTGGTTCCCATCGCTACACCTTTTTTTTGCTGGTACATTTTCTCATCAAATGGAAACACATTACTTTTGAAAACAAAGCCTAAATGTTCTGTCAGCATTTCAACGTATACGAGGTATGATGCTGATACATTTTGGAATGTAAAGTCAATACAGTCAAGTGCTAATTTATGCTCTATAGACGTATATAATGCTTTGACCTCCATGGTACCCAACATGTATTCATTTAACTATGTTAGGTTTGTGAGATTGTCAAGAACGTGCATAGTGTCTCTTATGTATGAGTCTAATTCGTATGCTTCTGGTCTCAATATGATATCTATAAATGTGGAAATGTTCTCAGTGGCACTGTTTTTTTTGGTAAACTAGGGCTTTTTTCTCAAAATTAGGTGGCCTCTCTACTGGGTTCCTAATACGCATTTACTGTGTTACTATGTTACTGTTGTTTTCTGAAATGTGGTAAACTAGGGTTTATCTCCCCTCGAAGGATTCTCAAACTTAGGTGGCCTCTCCACTGGGTACCTAATACGCATTTACTGTGTTACTGTTGTTTTCTGAAATGTGGTAAACTAGGATTTTTCATCCCTCACAGGATTCTCAAACTTAGGTGGCCTCTCCACTGGGTACCTAATACGCATTTACTGTGTTACTGTTGTTTTCTGAAATGTGGTAAACTAGGGTTTCTCCCCTCGCAGTATTCTTAAACTTAGGTGGCCTCTCCACTGGGTACCTAATAGGCATTTACTGTGTTACTGTTGTTTTCTGAAATGTGGTAAACTAGGGCTTTCTCCCCTCGCAGGATTCTGAAACTTAGGTGGCCTCTCGACTGGGTACCTAATACGCATTTACTGTGTTACTATGTTACTGTTATTTTCTGAAATGTGGTAAACTAGGGCTTGCCGCTCACTTCCTGTCTGCGTGCTCTCGTCTGTCTCCCCCCCACTCCAACCTATTCAATGGTGCTCTCTATCTCACCTATCTTCTGTAACTGCTTCTCCATTGACTATCCTGCTCTCCTCACTAAATCTGGTAGGAAAAAGTTTAAAAAGGACATCCTGGTCTCCAACCCAGGCCTCCCTATCGCTGACACCTACACTAGTGCCTCCTTCAAGGAAAATCTCACTGACATCGTCTTTTTCGTGCCTTCGCCTGACCTATGGACCCTTCATATGATCTCTGTGCTCTCTCCTTTCTCCTCTTCTCCCATTAATGGTGGCACCCATAGGGATGTCCTCTTGGCCCCCTTCCACTCCTCTAAGGCCATCATTAATGTCTACGCTAATTGGACCGTCTTGGTCCAAGGCCCTCAGGCCAACCTTCACCTCTTTGATAGATGCTTCCCACACCTCATCAACTTCCTTTCCTCTCCTGCTGTCCCCCCTCCTCTGTCCTCGGCTACCTTGCCTCCAACCTCCCTCCCTGCCCTCTCTCGTGCTCCTCCTTCACCTCCGCAGGTCGTACCTCTGATCTGTACCCCTCCCCAGAAGTCCTTCAAGGTTGGCAACCTTCTCCACATTGCCACTCTTAACTCTTGCTCTGCCATCAAACATTCCTCTGATATCTGTCGCATTCTTGAGGAACTGGACCTTGACGTCCTCGGTCTCACTGAGACATGGTTCACACCCAGCTCTGTCACCAGCTTTGACACACTCCTACCTGATGGTTACAAGATCTGCTCTGTGCCCAGGCCCAACCGTGCTGGGGGGTGTGGCCCTTATCTTCCCTGAGTGGATTCCTGCCACTGTCATTCCTACGCAGACCTACTCCTCTTTTGAATGCCTTGTCTGCCAACTCTCTCTCTCTCCTAGCCATTCCCTTATCGTGGCTATTATCTATCAGCCACCTGGTCAAATGTCTTCCTTCCTCTCTGAGGGGGCTGGCCTCTACTCCTCACTCCTGTCCTCAACCACTCAACTCCTCTTTCCTGGAGACTTCAACATCCACCTGGATGCCTCCTGTCCCCCTCTGGACTCTTTCGTGACTTCTCCGACTCTCTCTCACTCTCTATTCTCCTGTCTGGGCCGACTCATTCTGCAGGGCACACTCTTGATGCTCTGATCTCTTCTGACCTTCCCCTCTCCGTCCCTCTCTCCACTCCTCTCTCCTGGAGTGATCACTTTCTCCTATCCTCCCACCTCACCTTCCCTACCCCACAGGCAAAGCCACCCTCATCATTGCCACCCTCCTTCTCGGTCATCTGACCCATGAAGCGCGTGTCAGTTGAGGCTTTCGTTGCCACCTTCCCACCCCTCTCCCCTTCGGCTGACTCCCACCCTGACACAGGCCTCTCCACGCTCCACTCTGCTATATCTGATACTCTTGATATCCTTGCCCCTGTCATGAGAATCCGCCTGAAGCCCAAAGCCAAATGTAACTCCTGGTATGACTCAGATCTCGTCACCCTAAAACGCAAGTGCAGGGTGGCAGAGAGGAAATGGCGTGCTTCATGTTCATCCTCTGACAAACTGGCCTGCCACCTGCTCCAAAGGCAATACCGTCTCTCCGTTCTCACCAAGAAGAGAGCCCTTATCCAAGCCTGCATCTCTGCGGCATCTAACAATATGACCAAACTCTTTAAAATCTGCAAGGAGCTTGCCAAACCTGCTGCAGTCTCTACCTCTCCTGTCCCCTCCCAGGCCCTCTGCATAGCACTGGCCTCTCATGTCATCTCTAATACTCAGGACATCCTGTCCTCACTCTCCACCTATCACCTCCCTCCCTCTATTCCCTGCTCTTTCTCTGGCCCTTCTGCAGCCACCCCTCCTCCCTCCTTCTCTGCCTTTCCCCTTTTCTCTGCTGACGAGGTTTCCAGACAAGTCCGATCTATGAAAGTCTTGTCAAAACAGGATCACCCCTGTTCCTCCAAAACTATCAAGGACCACATCGACTCCCTGGCTCCTGCCCTGGCTGACTTTTGCAACCACTCCTTCGCCTCTGGAGCCTTCCCATCCCCCCTTAAGCACTCTCTGTGCACCCTCTTCTTAAGAAACCCTCTTCCAACACCTCCTGCCTGGCTAACTATTGCCCAATCTCCATCACTCCCTTCCTGGGCAAGCTCCTGGAGAAACTGGCCATCTCCCGGCTTAATCTCCATGCTGAATCTGTTGGTAGTCTTCATGACCATTAATCTGGCTTCAGAGCTGCCAGAAGCACAGAAACTGCTCTCCTGAACATCCGTGAGGATCTGCTTTCGAACCTTGACTCCAACACTCCCTGCGTTCTCATTCTGCTCGATCTCTCTTCTGCCTTTGATACTGTCAGCCATGCCATCCTGCTCAACCGTCTCCGTGATAACCTAGGTATCACTGGGCAGGCTCTGGCGTGGCTGACCTCTTTCCTCTCCAATCGACCCTCCCAGGTCCAACTGGGGTCCTTCCTCTCTGACATCTTTTTCTCTACCTGTGATGTCCCCATGGATCTAATATCTCTCTCTGCTGTTCAACCAGTATCTGGCACTCCTTTCTCTCCGCATCGCCGCTCTCTGCCACAACTTTCAGTGCTATGCGGACGATACCCAGCTCATTTTCAGGCTAACCTTGGCCTCCTCCTCTCCTTCCCTCACCTCTGACTGTCTTTCTGCTATCCAGGCATGGTGTGCCGCTATTGACCTCTGCCTTAATGCCAGAAAGACTGAGATTCTACTCATCGGCACACCCACTCCCTCCTTCCCTGCAGCTCTCTGGCCAGCCTCTCTTGGCCCTCTTCCTGCTCCTACCTGCAAGGCAAAAAACCTCGGGGTCATCTTCGACTCCACACTCTCCTTCTCTCCTCACATATCTGACGTTTCTAAGAAGTCACACTACTAGCTGCACCTCCTCAGAGGTATTCTTCCTTTCCTCTCCTTCCCCCAGAAGCTCACTGTCTCCCGAGCCCTAGTTCTCTCGAAGCTGGACTACTGTAAAAGCCTCTATCTAAATCTGCCTGCCTCTACTCTCTGCCCTGTGCAATTCATCCAGAACAGGACTGCGAGACTTGTCCTTGGCCTCAAGCCCGGGGACCGTATCTCTCCAGGATTGAAATCTCTACACTGGCTGCCAGTGGCTGCGAGGATTAAGTTCAAAACCCTCTGCATTGTCCACAAGGCCTTCTGGGGCCTGGGGCCTAAATACCTTCAACTCTCTCTTCCTAAATATCAACAACAGAGGGATAAATGACAAAAAATATCTCAAACATAAGACTTAAAATTAAAAAAAAATGGATTGAAAACCCAAACACATGGATAACGATTTGTACATTTTTCAAACACAAATTGCCATTGGAGTACTGAAGCACAAACAAAATTTCTAACTAACCCTGACTAACACGAATATGTAAATACAAGTTCACATCAGTTTTCACCAGTGGCCAAAAGACGGCCATATTTAGGTTATGCTGGGTGTGTTGCCAGAGGCTAGGAAGTAAAATCCAATGAAAGCTTTATCATTATTTCACTGACGGCTAAATGCCAGAAAGAGGCTGTAAAGTGAGACCAAATTTGTGGAGTCATTAATAACTAGCATACTAGGCCGGGACATTTCTACTAGTATAAGTGCGTGACAAAGAGTGGGTTAAAAAATGAAGGAGGGGGGAGTGGGAAACGAATGTACAAGACAAGAAAGGTTGGTCATCAGTACTCCTGTGACTAGGTAGGGAGGGGAAATAGAGTGGGACAGGACAGAAAAAACATGCTAGCCTAGTACTTTCAAGGTCGTACAAGTTTGCAGGCAGAAGTGCGAGGAGGGGGAAGTGGGAAAGTGTGCCCAGTGCTGTGGGGGCCAGGGTTGAGTGCAGAGTGGGTGCCACTCTCATGGATCGTATTCTGAGTGCAGTAATGCAGTGCAGAGTGCGGAGGCCTGTAGGCAAGTGCAGGACTGGCGGGGGAGTCTGGGACCTGTGAGGCACTGGCGGTGCACCAGGAGACATGTCAGTTGACTGAGCGCATTGGGGAAGAGAACGATGGAGGGGAACAGGAGAAACCAGAGAGAAGTAAGCAAGCGAGAGGGTGAGAAAAAGAGGAAGAGAAGAGGAAAGTCTTGAGTAGTTTCTGAAACTTAAGAAGGTCCGGATCAAGACGGAAAGTGCCTGCAGAGGTTAAGGATCTACCCCCAAATCTCTGTTTTGGAAAAACAGTTGACTCGCAAAGAGTTGGAGGCGGCCAAGTGGAAGGCTCTGGAGGGAGAGTATTTAGGAAGAGAGCATTGTAGATAGTGGCAGCCCTGCCCCAGAAAGCCTTGTGGACTATGCAGTGGGACTTGAACTTGATCTTTGCAGCCACCGAAAGCCAGTGGGGAGATTTCAGCGCTGGAGAGATGCAGTCCCTGGGCTTGAGGCCAAAGATAAGTCTTGGGGTTCTGTTCTGGATAAGTTGAAGGGGTCGGAGAGTAGAGGTATGAAGATTGAGAAAGAGGCTAGTACAGTATCCAACTTGGAGAGAACCAGGGCTCTGTAGAGAGTGAGCCTCTGGGGGAAGGTGAGACCTGAGCCCAGAGAAGTCACATACTTTGCATATAAGCAGAACCTTGGAGATATGAAATGACCTGATAGGTTCATCTTGTCTTGCACTGAAGTAGATTCCATACAATATAACAGGGAATGCGTCAGGGTTGACACAGATAGGTTTGGAAAGTCCTCGATGTTGGATCACCTGGCTGCGTTCTCTGTTACAAACAGGAAGACAAGGGAGAACTTCTAGGATACGTTCTGCAGAGTGCCCCGACCACCCGCCACCCACATCATTTACTAGCCAATATTCCTCTCCTCAAGCTGCCCTTTCCCTTCGGTTCAGATCTGCCTCCTGCCCATGTAGCAGAACACAGAGTGCAGAGTGGGTGCCACTCTCATGGACTGTATTCTGAGTGCAGTAATGCAGGGCAGAGTGCGGAGGCCTGTAGGCAAGTACAGGACTGGCGGGGGAGTCTGGGACCTGTGAGGCACTGGCGGTGCACCAGGAGACATGTCAGTTTACTGAACACATTGGGGAAGAGAACGAGGGAGGGGAACAGGAGAAAAAAGAGAGAAGTAAGCAAGCGAGAGGGAGAGAAAAATAGGAAGAGAAGAGGAAAGTCTTGAGTAGTTTCCGAAACTTAAGAAGCTCCGGATCAAGACGGAAAGTGCCTGCAGAGGTTAAGAATCTACCCCCAAATCTCTGTTTTGGAAAAGAGATACACCCAAAACTTGCCTACGTTAGTACTACCCACTGACTCCTTTTAGGACAGCCTGCTCCGATACAACAAAGAACAGCCACATGGAGGCAAAATATCTTGTGCTATATACCATGGGTAAGGCATCCACTTGTGCAGCTGACAAACAGATGCGGCAGCATGACATGGGCCACAAAATCTGCCATTGACACAGGGTTTTGTTGTCACCAAACATGGCCCAGTGACATTGCTGTGCCAGCCAGGAAGGGGTTTAGAAGGAGCCATCGCTGGGTCCCTCTCACCTCCCTGCACAAATGTCCACAATGCTTGATGCCTGCCCTTATGGTGACACTTCTCTTGGGTTGATGATAAGCGTTCATGGGACAAACCACGCAGTATGTAGATAGGACAAGTGCAATGTGACCTTTCAGGACCACAGGTGTCTCTTAATGAGCAAGTGGTTAATGCCTTTTCCCATGGTCCACTTGTGATGCAAAGGTGGAGCCATCCAGAAATACATGAAAGACTGGGCAAGTGTTGGAAGGTCTCAGAAGCTATTGAGTCTCAGAAGCTTAACTGTGTAAAATCTAATGGGAAATACATCAAGCAGATACTGGTTGCATTCGGGAGTAGTCAGATGACCGGGATCCTGATGGGTTTCCAGGATTCGTGAGGAATTCATTGCATACATTTATAATCAATGTTTGCAAAATTATCTCATGGCTATTAATGAGGGGTATCCTGAAAGCCCAGCATGGATGCGGCCTTCGAGGCCTGGAGTTGGACAACCCTGGAACTGCAGCTTTCAATCCAAAATGAGGGAGCTAGGAACGGGCTGCCTATTGCCATCCATCATGGCCAGACATGCTTTATACAGGAATCAGTGGAGGCCCAGATGTGACAGGGTGCTAGCGGAGGAAACAGAATAAGAAGGCTGCCCTATTGCCCTCCACCTGCATGTATGACTCTGCGGTTCCCCTAGCGGGCCCGCTCCCCGAGACCTCCTCCCTCATGCCGAGTGGTGAGTAAAACTCATCTCAGACACTGAAAATCCATTCAAGATGGAGTGGCGAGATGGCCGACTGGAGCTGCCAGCATGGAGCACGCTTCCCAGCAGCCCTTTAATCAATTCCCTCCCATCCCTGCAGACATCAAAAAGAGGAAGCAGCCAGGACGGTGATCCAATGCAGAGCACCGCGCCTGCGATGAAGCACACTTTCATCTGGGGTCTCACACTGCATCCCAAATTAAAATGAACGCGATCAGTGATTGGAGGAGATGGGCCTCACGCCTTTTATGTCACGGTATATTTTTGAGCAGCTAATCAAATAAGATGAAAATTCATCTCCCTTTCGGGAGCATACCAAATATACTTACAATTGCAAAAATATAATTCTTCTGCTAGGAGCCTGCGTATCGTGTTACCTTATGTCATTTATTTTCTTTTCTTTTCATTACCTTAACTCTCCCTCCCCGCACCCCGCTGTGTCCTTTCATTCCCAAGCAGTATTGCATAACTGGAGACCACTACATTTAAACAAAAATCCGGGAACAAGGCAACAAGTAAAAAGAATCCCTGCACCGGTCAAAGAAAAACGAAACGTGTGATTCTGGGCACATCTCTTTCTGCCCCCCCCGCCTTCAATTAAAAATATGTAGAATCTAAGAATGCATATGTTACCAGTAAGCCACCAATTATAGTCACATTTATTGTAAAGTGATCAAACAGTCTCTCATGCCTGTTACACCCTGCTGTCCACTCCCAGCTGGATCCCAATGTCTGAGATTCTCCTGTAACAGTAACTATTCTCCAGAAAGTCCACTCGCGCGTCCTGGACATTTGATTGTGCTGTATCTAATACCTAGAACAATATGTCTCTCTCTAAATATATAGATATATTCAGTTCTCCAAGGATGCCTGTGCATGGATAATTGAGTATTCACTCTGCCTCATGTATAACGACACCATTAACTTGAATCCCAACCCCTTTGCCACAACATGTTGGCACGGTTTCTACCACCAGCAAGGAGAAGCAGGATGGCCTTTGGGCAATGCTGGAATTGCTGATGCCCCATGTATGTTGTCATCACACCCAAAACCGTTTGTTGTCCAGATCAGTATGGTTTGCATATACTTTAACCTTGGAGTGAGTGTTCTGAAAAATTAAATGAAATGCAAGCCCAGTGAGCAGTATATAGTTAATGATTCACACATACAATTATTTTGTCATTATAAATATCTGTGTTCATTCGTATGTGCCCAGTATGCTCTTTGGTTTTATTCAAAGCAGCCATGAACCCTCATTGGTGCGATTTGTCCCATTAAACCTTCACATCGTGATAGTTTGAAATAGTAAAGTAGCAGTGTACCAATTCTCCCAGAAAATAATGTATATCGATATTCCATGTTTTGCTCAGAAAGATACCTTAACATTGTTATTATGACTGTGCTATATCCTGGGATGGATCCTTTAGAGTGATCCTTCCAAAAGATTAAATCTATCCAGCTTAAAAAGTTAGTACCAGTAAATCATGCTTTTGCAATTGTTTTTTTTTGCCCATAAAAAAGACAAGTTTGTCTTTCAAAATGTACTTCCTTCTTGAATCGAGTCACCCTTCGATTTAGTTCAATGATCTGTTTGTTCTTTGAGAATGCCACGCTTGATTAAGTGTGATGGCCACTGATTGTTCTTAGTGCTGCTGAACTTCCACATTTGTTACAGTATGCATATAAACTAATAATAAATATACTATATAAAACAAACACAATTGTAGATCCTGCAGCAGGGTCCACTGGTCTCCTCAATGGTCTTTTAGAGCCCCAGCAGTCTGCATCTCCCATCGACATCCCCTTAACATCTCCGGTACAAACTATTCACCTTCAGCGTTAAAGCAACATCCCTGCAAAACTCATGAGCGCAGGCTGATTCCGATCTCACAGGATGCCTCTCCGACTGCTGCATTCATTCTCTTTTTTTTTTTTTAAACCAGTACCCCTTATCCTTCAAGTATACCCCTCCCACCCCCTCTGGTTGAGTTGCTGTCAGCAATGGCAAAGCAGCTCTATGAGGAAATGCAAAACTGAAAGCATAACTCCTACCCACAGAGATATTTTGAGGTTTTGAGGTTGTGAGTGCTGACATCATTTTTCAAAACTGGATCAGGCAATCTTTAGATATGAACCTTATACGCAAAAAGAAAAACATTTGATATGTCCGTACATGTGCAGTAGTGGCACAGGGACACATGGATTGAAAATACCACACATCACATACAAGCATGCACAGCCCCTAAACACACATACACATCTATGAACACGACATTGTTAATTCCCCTTTTTCAAGAAACAAAGTGACCCGGCAATTTTTAGATTACTTGCAATGTTAGATGTCACTGAAAAAAACTTTACGTCCATGGTCCTGGGAGAATTGACAAAATGGTCAAACTCTAATGATATACTAAATAAATTCCAAATGGGATTTCAAAGTAGTTCAGTGATTTCACATTGGATTTGGCTAATGTACTCTCTGATTTTGGAAACTAAGATCAAAGAAAATCCATACCTATGCGGTGCCATGGTGGATTTTAAAGTCTCCTTTGACACAGCGATAGGGTTAGGCTACAGGCTACAATGCGATTACTCTGCTGTCCGGATCAACTACTGCATGCACTACAGGGATTCAATGAGAGCACCACAGTACAGACCAGGTTGGACAGCCGGATCATCACTCCCCCATATAAACAAATAGGGCAGTAAAACAGGCGTGTGTGTTGGCTCCCCTGCTGTTCAACATTTACATCTCACACCTCCTGGCTAAATCGCACAAGTGCACAATTGTCCTCTGATATTGAAAAGAGAAAGGGGGCTCTGTGTATCGTATGCAGACGATCAGGTGTTATGCATTTGCACCCTATCATGCATTTAAGAGGTCCCTGGTGGGATTGCACAGGTACACCAAGAGAAATTCCCTGATTATAAATTACTATGTATGTGCACCATGAGCCGAGACCAAACCCTAAGGAAAATACTTTAAGAACATACAACAAGGTTAACGTCTATGCACTTACTCTATCAGAATTGTCCCGGGACCTATTATGATAGCAACATTGTCTGTCTCCTCACCCTCCCCTTACTTGTCCCCCACCCTCCAGCACTATCTATAATGTCATCAGGCCTAGTACAATAGCCACTTGTTTTGTTCCTCCCCTCCCTTTCTGCACCCCTCTCCCTCACCTTTTGTTTTTCTCTGGCTCTACCAGAAATGTTGTCAAGCCTAGCACGGTAGTCGCCTGTCTGTTTCCATTTCCTTCCCATCTCCCCTCCCTTTCTTATCCATGTCTTAGCTCTTGCGCTATCTGAAATGTTGTCAGGCCGAGTACAATAGTTAATTTCACATCCTTACTGTTCGTGGCCTGTAAGAATGTCATTGTATTTTCCCTTGTTCCCTGCCTTGACTTGAAGCGCTTTAAAACACATTGTGAACCATTATATCATATCATATATATTACCTTTTGAATTTTCATATTCTGTCAGTGAACAAAACCACGTGCCTAGATATGGCAGTGAACAAAAACAAGTGGCACAGATATGTGATGTCATCAATGATGTTATCAATGACATTTGCGATGCCATCTTTGATGTCCTGGGTGTTAGTCTTAACAGTGCACAAACCTTTTGTATCTGCATTTCCCTTACTTATACAAATAAAATGTGAACAGTGCTCCTATTAATGCACATATGCATTGTACAGTGAGAGAAGTGCATAAGTATAAGGGGCAGTATGGATAGGCAAGTGACCATGAGAACCCAGGAGGGAAAAGCCACGTGATGCCAAGGTGGGACACCGCTGGCTAACTACTGGAGTCCCAAGGGTGGGACGCATCTTAACCTTAACAACTCTTAAACAAAGGTTTTTCTGTCAATTCTATAGGTTTTTATAAATGAAAATGTTTCATGGTGTTACATCACTGTATATATGTTATTATTAATTCCTCTTTTCATATATATGAAAGAATTTTAAACCTTCCTTTAAGAAACATATTTTTGCAACACATACTTATGTCTGTCGTTATCAGCAGCACATGCTGGGGATGTACATCATTGTTCAATTGCCTACGGCATAAGGATCAACCGTTACCCCAGCCGAACCAAACAACTGTTATAATTCACTGCACCTACCCTGGCCCCGTAGCTCAGTGTCCACTATACCCTAATAATTTAACCAATGGCCAGTGCTGATGGCTTGCAGCCATGGCCAGTCTCCAAATCCATGGGGCATGGGTTTCGGCAAAGACGCATTCCCCAATAAGCAAATCAGAGTACCCATGTGCGTTTGCTGAGGAGCAGGCCCACTACCCAGACACCAAATATATATCGCTATTTTTTCTATTTATATTCTTACACTTTGGAAAAATAAGACACAGACATATTTCCCAAAACATGCCTGCAGTTCCTTGCTAATGCTTGTCGTGCAAGTTTGTTTGTAATTTAGTCCACCACTTCAGGCTGTAACAGCAAGCAGAATAGTGTTTCTCATTCAAAACTACCGCTTCGGCCATGCCGCATGCCCCAATAAACAGATTACAGAACACATTTCTCCTTGCTGACTGCTAGGCCCATTGCCCAGACACCAATGTTATGTCAAAGTGTTGTGTACTTACATTTTCACACTTTCAAAAAAAAAATAAAACGCAGCTTTGCATATTTGACATATTTGCAAAACCATGCTTTCAAGCTCTTGCTGACCCTCTTTGTGCATATTTGCTGCAATATAATCCAGCATTTCAACCTGTATCCATGGGTAGATTGTTATTATCCCATTCAAACCTATCCCAATTTTAAAAAGCTTTACTACATAGCTGGTCCTTAGTGGCCATGCCCACTTTAACCCTATTGCTCGTCCCTCGTGATCATGGCCAATCTGCCCACTGTCACCAAAAGTATATCACTATTTTTTGTACCTACATTATGACGCTTCTCAAAAAATAAAACATGGACACATTTTCAAAACCATGCTTTCAGGTCCTTGTCAATGCTCCTTGCACGAGTTTGCTGCAAATCCACCCATGTTTTATTTTTTGAAAAGTGTCAAAATGTATGTACATACAATAGTCATATAATTTAGCTCCCACTTCACAAAATCCATTCAAGCTTTAAACAATTAAGGTTGGGTTTATAATCTTTCTAAAAACATTTGTCCACATTTGTGTAATGGCAATAAAGTTATAAGCCATATCAAAATGATCAGTCCCAACCCAAATGTTGCCCCCTCTTGACAAAATCCCACCAAACTTTGCAAAAATATTCATATCTAGGTCTAAAATCTTTTTGAAAACATTTGTCACAACCTTTATAAGCCTTTAAAATGTTTTGGCACTAGCCCCCCTAATTTTGTTCCCTCTTGACAGGGAAGTGATTCTGAGGACCGAACACAAATATCACTTTATTTTTCCCTACATTTTGGTTGTTTTAAAAATAACTACTGGGCAGATTTACACCACATTTACAAAAGCACTCTTCGGGACCAAACCACCACTCCTGCCGCAAATTTGGTGAACATTCGTCCGGTGGTTTTGGCTGAGGCATAAGGAACATTTTCTTTCCATTGCATCTATGGGAAAAACCACAACTTTTGGGACCTCCCCTAAAACGTTGGAACAGTTGTTTAGTGTTTTACTAAATTTCTCTAGTTGTACTCAGTTAAAAAGGTATTTTCCTGAAGAATATTTTTCCTCATAGGGTATTTCACAAGGGAAGCACAAGCAGCTAAGCAAGGGGGAGTCAACATGCACGCCCCTGCGCAGTCATATTCAGTTCTTATTTGGGAGACATTTGGGAGACATGTA
Organism: Ambystoma mexicanum; assembly: GCF_040938575.1. Lineage (NCBI taxonomy): Eukaryota > Metazoa > Chordata > Amphibia > Caudata > Ambystomatidae > Ambystoma > Ambystoma mexicanum. Next base: position 90,446,207 of record NC_090930.1, on the reverse strand, counting down.
AAAATGCAACCATAATGACAGTGAAGAGCCATGAGTGAAATGGGGTGCCAAAGAGAAAAACAGCAGTGCCTGTTCGATAGAAAGCACTTTAAAAATCACCCTTTGTTTCTCTGAAGGCAAGCTCAGAATGCCCATTTCAAACATTGCAGAATATCCAACAATCTCACTGAACACCAGCAGACATTTGACAGAATAAAGTCTTGTGGGCATACAAAATCTGGAAAGAGGATGAGCCTAAAATAATGTTCATAGCAAAACTGGCTGAGCTGTGGATTTCAGCAGTTTAAGTAAATTTGGACTGAAAGACACTAAAAATCTAAATATTTAAAAGAAATGAGTGACCTACTTTTGAGTGTCACATAGGTTGCAATTGTTTAAATGTCATAGTTTTAAACTTAGAATCAGCATTCTAGCTGCATGCGTAAAAATTAGAAGTTTGATTTGGACAGGAAAACTGGCAGCCAAAGAGACATTTAGCTGAGGCCTGGCTTAAAAAGAGAGGGAATTTTGCCCACCAGCTACCCCCGACAGGAGTTGAGACTTATACAACAGCTGTGTTCCCAGGCCTAGCTGCCTTTTGCAGTTCCCACCAAAAGGGATATGACACTTCTCTGATTCAATTACCTGGGCTCTGCAGGAAATTGAACAAAACCCTGTCCTGACTCAGGCAAATGTTTTATTGGGGGGGGGGGTCGTAAAAGTGGCTTCCTCCTGGAAGGAAAGGGGAGGAGCACTGCCTGTGAGAGCAAGCTGGCTTGGCAGAACTGGAAAAACCAGAAATTCAACCTTGTGCTGGGGGGAAACCACACCACTTTGGGGCCAGAACATGAATCTAAAAAGATGGATCATTCATAGAGCGGACTTGTGAAAATTTTATAAGTGATATCATTATTCTTGTGATTTTTCTGTGCACATTTGAAGACATGTTAGGACCCGGTGGTATGTTCAGGGGGGTTTTTAGTGGAAAAGAGGATATTACTCTAAATGTATGTATGTTAAAAATCTGACACTCCCCCACCTAATGCCCACATGCTTTGCGAACATTTGTGCAAATGCGGGGACAAATCCAATATTGGTAACCCGACCAAAAAGTGAAATATGTTGCCATTTTTTAACCCAAGCTCCTAGAAACGACAGAATTGGAACAGGGGCTACCATCAGTAAATGCATGATGTGTGTAGGCAATGCCAAACAACTGTCTATCGCGGAAGTATGTATTTGGATCAGATATAGATTGTGTGTAAAGTTGACAGGAGTGGGTTCTCTGTATCATAAACAGACCTCATCATGATGACACTTCATTTAATTCCCCCAATCAAGGGGAAGAGGAGGAAGTGGCCAATGACAAGTGAGAGGGGTAGGGCCTAGAAATCTAACCTCTCCACCCACTTTCAAAACACATAAAAGCAGACAGTCAGGACAGATAGGGACATTCAATTTCATTTGCTGCAACGCGCTCTGCCGGACCATACAACATCCAGAAGATACCAGATTTAACACTTAGACTTTAAAACTCCAAAGAACTTGATTCAGAACTCAAGGCAAGGGCCTAAACCCACCAACTGACAACTCTTCTCAGTAGACCTCGGCATCCAGCAAACCTAACAGCGGTAGCAGCATCCAGGAGCCATGCACATTAGCGCTGGATCCAGAGAAAGCTGTGAAGAAAGATCCAGAAGCAGTGCTGTACCCAGAGAAAGCAGAGCAGTATCCAGAACCAGAGGCCAGAGATCCAGAGTGACCCAGACCGCTGTTAGCAGAACCAGAAAGCTGACCCAGATCACTGTGAAGTGCCGAGACCAGAACCGGAGTCCAGTCCAAAACCTGACCAGATCCGTGGCGAGGCCTAATTCAAGAATATATTGTGATTACCTAGCAGAACTGTGCAGAACAAATTTCTTAGTTAAAATAATATAATTCAATCTATTTTAATCTAACCAGAACTGCCTCCTAACTGTCACCTGTCATTTGCAAAGCTGTCACCTTTCATTTTCTAGCTGCAAGCTGTAACCTGTCGCTTTGAACTTTTAAAATTTCAAATCCGAAAAACTACCTTTATTTAATCGTCCGTATCTCTGGAAACGTTTGGGCTAGTAACTTGGTTTCCTCTGAAAGCTTAGAATCTCAGCTTTTCAATGAGCCTAGAACCGACTTCCTACTCCTTACACTTTCTCCGTAATCACGATTCTTGCACTCGCGAATTTTACCGCGATTTGCGATTTGGTTAAAAATCCAGCCACGTGTAACCATCAGCAGTCATCTCTTTCCTTGCTAAAAATTTGTTTGCCTCTTAAGAACCATCCCTGAATCATTGCTAGAGTGAGCCTGGACTAATATTAACTAGATACCACTCACCCTGAACCTCCTGAAGGGTATTAAAAGCATTTTCAGCATATTTCTCACTGCATTGTCACCATATTCAAAGCACTTGGGTCTGTGTTTCAAAACTCCTATCTGTTGTATAAGCTGCTGGGGGGGAATTGAACTGAACTCTATATGATTGCATTCCTAAGAACTGAGTCCCATTCTATTCATCTCCTTACATTGCATTAAGGGGGGGGGGGGTGAATTGTCCAAGAAAGTGATTACATTGTCTTTGCTGAAATCATATCAAGTTATTTTCGGTACTGCATTTCATTCCACATTGCATCCATTTGAAACCATAAAAGTATTGTTGCTATCGTATCCATCCTATAACCACTCATCATTGATTATAAAGTGTGCTAGTGCCGGATTATCCATTATTGATTACTGCTCAGATTAAGTGTGATATTCAATTATTAGTTTATTATAAAGTGTGATATATATATATATATATATATATATATATATATATATATATATATATATATATATATATATATATATAGTTTAAATTATCAAATAAACCGTTTAAACTGGCAAAACAGAACTACTTCTTGGCTCAGTGGGGTCAGGGGGATTCCAAGAGAGGGGTGTTATATAGGGGTAGTTATCCAGAACTCATGAACTGGACGTACAGATATATCAATAAGGGTTTCCATTCAGTATCCCAGACTAGGCATTGACTTAGCTGTAGTGTTGAATTGAATCCTCTTACAAATTGGGGGCTCGAGCCGGACGTTTGGGTTAGATCTATCACTTGTGCAGATTAATACAGCGTGCCAGCTGACCAGATACACATATCCGGTCGGATCACCACGCTGTGTTACGCTGTAAAGCACTCCTCAAAGGAACGCTCTAAGGAAAAGGTCTGTTTTGCAAAAATAAAATACAAACTTCTGTAAGTCAGGACAGAGACCAATCTCTAGAATGACGACCTTAGTACACATGAAAATAGCCAGAGAGCACTTCTTACATAAGTTATTTGTGAGAGGTGAGTGGACTCACCAGGACCGCATGGTCTGGTTGCAGGCCATCACGCAACTGGTCACTGAAACAGGGTCAGATAAATGGAGAGATCAGGGTCCCTTACATGTGGCCCTGAGTGAACTATACATGGCTCCTAAAGCTAAGGATGAACACGACAAGATGGTTAGGATAGTGGCATACCTGTACCTATATATGGGAGACATGCAGGATAAATGTACTGAAAGCCAAGATCTGGCGAATAAGCGACAGATGGCGTTAGAGAAGGTGCAATCTGACCTGGTCTCTTCTGAGCAGAGGCTGCAGGGGAGCCAGGAGTCAGAAAATTATAGTAGGCAGTATATCATTAAAATAAAAGAGGACATGGATATACTGCAACAGGAAAAGACAGACCAGGATACCAGAATTCTGGCTTTCCAGAAGGAACGCCAAGACAGTTTGGACTCCCTACTGCAGAGCCAGAAAAAGCTGGAGCAACAGATCAATTTCAACAGGGCATGCACAGAGCAGGTAGCCACCCTGCAAATCCAACTAGACAGAGAGAAAGAGGAGAGCAATAAACTGATCCTGAAAGACCTGGATACCCAGGCAGAGTTTGATCAGGAGCGCCAGAAAGCTGGTGCCTTCCAAAGGCAAAGGGACAACCTGGCGTCACAAATTCAAGCTCTTGGTCAGGAAAGGGACACCTTAGGCCAGGAAGTCTGCCACTTAAGAAGAAAAATGGAAGAAAATCACCTGGCCCACCAGGGACTGGGTGACCTGCAAAAAGAACACCAGGACTTGCTAGAGCACACCAGGAGGATGGAGTAGGCTCTGGCAAGACAGGAGCAGGCCAGTAGGGAGGGGACTCAGGAGGTAACCCTCCTGCAGCAAAGACTGGCCCAGTGCTCCAGGACCAATCAGGAAACGCAGAGAGAGAATGAGGCTCTCTGCCAGCACAATCATAGGCTCCAACAACAGGGAGCGATGCAGGAGAGACTGATAGAGTCTAGTAAGGCCTTAACTGAGGAACTGAAGGCGCAGGCTCTTGCATTGCAACAGGGAGCAAGGGCGGATAGAGACCAGGTTCGCTGGGAAAGGGAAACTCCTGAGCATAACCTCAGGAGCCCTAGTACCAGAGGCCTTTATCTCTCTCAGTCCCTGGACTCTGCCACCCCCATGTCCCCTGGCGCACATGAGCACCTGGCCACAGGGATGGCAGATTACTATCCAGCCAGAAGCATGGAGCTCATAGGCCAGTACCTCCCAGGAATGGATGGGCGGGCATCCGGGTATGATGGGCACCCAAGCACAGTGCAATTTAGTGGGGAACCCCAGGAGAGTAGGCCCATTAAGGGCATCTTGAAAACCTCTGCCCAGTTAGGTCAGTGGGGGGGTACCCATCAAATCCTGGCAGCAAAGAGGAATCTGAAGACTCCTCTGAACGGTACAGGACACAGGAGACCAGGTCCCCACATTCTGCCAGCCTTTCCCAGGCTCGCAGAATCCAGGAAAACCTGGAAGATCAGACAGGAAACTCTGGGAGCAGTGCCTCTGAGTCAGAGGATGAATGGACCAGGGTTACCCGAACCTAAAAGGCCAATAAGGCAAAAAGGGCCTTGCTTAAGGACCCATTGAAGCAAATAAAGGCAATAAGGAGTGTTATCACGCCTTATCACAAGAACGCCAAGTATTCCATATGGGAACACTTGGAGCTCTATGAGCAAATGATGGAGACTTTCCATTTGAAGGACAGCAATAGCTGCATCCAGTACGTTAAATGGACATTCTCCCCAGAATACTCCAGTTTGTTTGCGGGGCTGGAGGACCAAAATCATTTAAGATGGTCCACCTATAAGGCGGCCATCTTGAAACATTTTTCTGTTCACAGAAATCCTCAAGAGGCTCGCAAGGCAGCCTACAATTTGCAATGTGGGGAGGATCAGGCCCCACAAGAATTTGTGCAAGAACTGAAACGTGCCTTTGCGCAGACCACCACATTTTTCCATGCCTTGCCCAAATATATAATGACCCAGCTCGTGAGAGATTTTCATGAGAGAAAAGGTCTTTAGACTGGGTCATTGAACAGGCTACCCGGATCTATGAGGTGCAGAAGCCCATAGAAAATAAAAGCAATACCCAGAAAAATCCCAAAACCAACAGCACCCCTGCTGCTGCCAAGGTGGCACAGGTAAAGGTCACCCCCGTTTTGGATTTGGAGATGGGGGGGCCTAAAAACCTACCTGCACCTAATAATTCACAGCGCAGAAGGCCCTCGGGCCACTCACAGACAGGGAGTCGAGGAGGTAGTCCCACAAATGTGGTCCCCCGCTCCCCTGACTATGTAAGTCCCCGCTACAAGGGAAACCGACCAATCCTGGGTTATGTGTGGACTCCTCCAGCCCAAGGGGGGGGATCCAGCCAAGCACCTGACCCGGGGAACTTCCCTCCTAACTTCCCCCAGGAGGGCAGAAATTCTCCAAATCCTGGGCAGAACTTTTTCCCCAGGTATCCACCCAATTTCCAGCCCCAAAATCATCCATCCTTCTTTCCCCAATTCCCTGAGCCCAGACAACCTAATCGGGAGAGGGGAGGGCAAGGGTGGAGGGGTACCAAAATCTTCCCAACCAGGGGTACTACCAGAGAAGGGATAGCTACCCTTCCCGGGATCAGCCTAGGGGAGAAAATAGAGCCCCGTATCAGCCTGAGCGGGTTTCACAACTTGAGCGCCAGTTCCAAAATATGGCACGGGATCTGGGTCACATACTGAGGGCTCAACAGAACCCTCAGATGAGCATGCCACTGCAGAATGCCCCAAACTCTGGACCTGGTGCTCCAGAACAATGACAGGGGCAGCACCCCGATAACACACCGGTTCCCAGCGAGGAGGCACAAGGGGAAGGGGGGTGTAAAGCCTTGGAGGAAGCTTCCTTCCCAACTTGTAAACAGCCCCTGGAAAACCAGGAACCGGAAACAAAATCTCCTGCCCCTGAAAGCCCGCCTCCCAAGGAGCAGAGGGGAGGTAGGAGAAACAAAGGGCCCAAACAGACCCACTTTGTGGAGGAGGTACAGGTCTTCCAATTTGAGGGAGAGGGATCCTCAGAGGATCCCGGGGAAAGGAATTTCTCCTTCAGAGATGGGGGAACTCCTCCCAAGGAAAAATGGGTCCCAATGGATGTCAATTCAGACTTTGGAGATATGGAGACTGAGCTACCGCTGCCCATCATCTCATCCCAGAACCCACAATACCGAAATCCCCTGGTTCAAACCCATCCTATTGACTGCCTCTAAAAAGGGCGGGGCGGCCCAGAACCGGAACCAGGGGAACCCACAATGGCTCTGATCTCCAGTTGCCAACTTTTTCTTTCAGATTCCCAAGGTTCTCCACAGAATTCTGCCCAAATCTCTTCGCTAGCAATGTCCAAAACCAGAAAGTTAGCCCACCATTTGTCCAAAAATGTGCATTATCTGTGCCCCCTTGAGGAGAAGGAGGGAAGATACTATGCCCGGTACAAGTACAGGGGCAGGGTGCAATTTTGACACTGGTGGACACTGGATCCCAAGCTACCCTTCTGTCCAAAAGGGCCTTTGAGGAACTAAATGCAGGAAGGGGGAGAATTACCGTATTCCTCTCACCTCTCTTCCTGGACAACTGCAGAACTTTGACGGGAAGGAAATTCCCGTTGAGGGGACTGCAGACTTGGACATTAAGATTGGGCGACACAAGGTGAAACACCCGGTCATAGTAGTGACTCCAGAGGGCACCCCTTGTTTACTAGGGAATGACCTCCTGAGAAGGTTGTCACCCCTAATAGATTGCGTAAACAAGGTCCTCTGGACCCAGACTAGCCGACCAATAAAATTAAAACAGAGTGTCAACCATGTTAGTTTAAACGGCACCTGCCACATGGTTGAACAAAAATCTGACCAAGTAGAATTTCACTTCCAGAACAACCAAATTCCAGACGTGACAGTAATAGCAGTAGGACAACAGACTGGTGATGGGGGGTCATCTCTGTTTCTGAAAATCAACCTTCCTTCCAGTTTAAAGTGGTACTCCACGCTGGAAGGAAACACTTTGAAATTCTTTACTAATCCACAATCAGGAACTCCCACTCCTATAGTCCAGAAAGATGTGAAATCAGCTCAGAGCCTGGCTGATTTTCAGCAAATTGGAGAGCAGTTGTTCATCCCTGTTCAGTTAAATGATGGGAAGGACTCTGTTCTCGCTCGAGTGTGTGTGAACAACGGTAAGAGCTTCATCAGCAAAGCCATGTTCCGCCAACTCCCAAAAGATCCAGCCATTCCCACATTCAAACTGATAGACAAATGGGAAATGGACCTGGAAGCACCTAATTCCAAACATCTCCTGCCAAGCAGGTGTGTGCTCAAAATCTCCATTGGCAACAAGAGCATAGTCCACAATTGTTGGGTCGTGCGAGACGTCACTGCCGCTTTTTACTTAGGCAGTGACATTCTCAATCGCTTTGCCATTAGTTTGGACCTAATAAACTTCAAAGCTTGGTCCCGATTAGCGGATAATCCCATGGGCTTTGATGATCCAGAAAAAGCATTTAGGTCAGCTCAATTGCTACCTTATGCAGTTGAAATTCAGATCAAAGAGGAAGTCACCATCCCAGAAAGGACCCGACAATTCTCCCTGCAAGTGAAAGCTAAAAGAGGACAACATTTGAAAAACCCTGATGCTTACATACATCTAAATGCTTCTCTCCAACAGCAAGGGTTGGGGGTAAACCCAACTCCATTAGTCAACATAGAACATGACACCATTCTAATAGAGGTGGATAACAGCGACTTAAAGAGTATTACTCTAGCCGCAGGCACCATTATTGGAATGGCGGTTGATGACCGACATTTTTCCATCGATTTAGGAAATGAACTGTTAGGACCAATCCCCAAGGACTGTTTTGACAGTGACAGTGATGACAATACAACACCAGACAGGATTTTTACCCGGCATGGGGGGAACTTCCTGGTGTACACTTCCTGCCCCTATGTTAAGGAAGATGTGACTTGTGACTTCAGGAGGGTTGAGGTGATTTTCCAGGTCCATGAGGGTTGCCTTTCCCACATGAGGCCTCCAGTCCAAATCAGCACTCTGACCAGGGACCGCTGAGATAGCCAAACCAGAAGTCTTTCCAGGCTTCAGGCAGATGGTGGAAGAGAGAGTCAACCTAGCTGATGCCTGTGTGACTCTGGAACAAAAGCAAAAGTTGAAACAAGTTTTTTTGGATTTCCAAGATCTCTTTGCGGTAGACTCATATGACTGTGGCCGCACCGACATCCACACAACAACAATCCCCACGGACCCTGGCATGTCTCCAGTGTTTGTGAAGCAATATCGTTTGCCTCTCGCATCCATGGAGTCCCTTACTGAAATAATTAAGAACCTTGATTCCCGGGGAATAATCCGTCCAGTTCACAGCACCTTCAATAATCTGGTGCTGGGAATATTGAAGCCAAATGGCCAGTGGAGACTCTGTGTCGACCTCAGGGAGCTCAACAAACGGGTCCATACTTCCCGATGGCCTCTGCCCTACATTGACCAAGGGCTGGCCCAGAACCAGGGGTCACAGGTATTCACTGCAATAGACCTGACCAATGGATACTGGACTGTGCCTGTCAGTAGGGAGGAACAATACAAGCTGGCTTTTACCTTTGGGGGCCAGCAGTACACATGGACCCGGACTCCCTTCGGATACCTCAACTCCGGCAATGAATTCAACATTTTCCTACACAAGGCCATGCCCGACCTGGGTTCAAGGGGTAACCTGGCTTATGTAGATGATGTCCTCATCAAAAGTTCATCTGTGGAGGAACACATAGCGGAGATCCGTTATGTTCTGACCCAGTTGAGGGCCGCCGGAGCAAAACTTTCCTTTCAGAAAGCACAGTGGTGTCGAACACGTGGTAATTTCTTGGGGCATGAGATTACTCCTCAGGGTCTCTGTCCCCAGGAAAAGAAAGTGGAAGCACTTCAGAAACTGAAAGACCCCACAACTCTGCGGGAACTAAGGAGCCTCCTTGGACTGACTAATTACAGCAGAAAGTTCAGTGAGGGCTACACAGAGATCACCAGACCCCTGATTCATCTCCTGAAGGGGGGGGTCAAGTGGGATTGGGGTCTAGAACAAGCCGAGGCAGTAAGACAACTCAAAAGAAGCCTCTCACAAGCACCCTGCCTAGCTTACCCTGTCAGAAACAAGGAGTTCTTCCTGGAGACGGGGTTCTCTAATACGTGCTTGATGGCAGTATTATACCAAAAGCATGACAAGGTCAATAAAGTAATCTCCTATGCGAGCAAAACTTTATCCTCTGTGGAGGAAAAATTCAACGATTGTGAGAAGGCACTCCTGGCAACGGTGTGGGCATTGAAGAATCACCACCCGTTTATCCAGGGGGAACACATCATAGTGGAGACTCCACACCAGCTTCTGCAATATCTCCAAAGTGACAGAATCCGGGCCGGAAATGTGAGTAATTCCCGAATTACTTCCTGGATTCTGTCAGTGCAAGGCTTTCCTGTGTAGGTCAGATATGGCCAAAACAAGAAGAGTCCCCTCGCGCAAGGTCTGGCTGACTTGCATGATTGTGCCAGAGAAAACTGTCTCGAGGACGAAAGTCTAAAAATCAAGGACAACATGGAGGCATACCTTAATTCCCCACACAAAGTCTTTGAAGAGGACAAGTGTGAGGGAATTCCCACTGTTTATGTGGATGGATGCCCTTACCATGTTGACAACAACGGGGAAATAGAACTGGTGGCCGGCGTAGGCAATGCATGGGTGAAGGAGTTCCCAGAACCCTCCGCTGGGTACAAAATTGGTCCCCCAAGTAGTGAGGTGGCAGAGTTGATGGCTGTGCATCAAGCCATCCTCACCGCTGTCCAACATCAACTCCACGAACTGGTCATAATCACAGATTCGGATTATGTACGGAACGGGTTCGTGGAGCACCTGGTTAATTGGAAAACCGGAGGCATGTTATGTGCTAATAACAAACCCTTGAAACATGGGAAGTTAATCCAAAACATTGATGAGCTGGTCACCTTGAATGGGATGACCATCTATTGGAAAAAGATCAAGGGTCATTCCAAAGTAGAGGGACCAGACAAAACTGGGAATGACTTAGCTGATCAGCTGGCCAAAACCGGGGCCATCCAAGGGGATCTAATAGAAACAGAGTAACAGAGTCCCTGTTGTGGGAACTCCAGGTCACTGCGATCACTAGGTCCCAGACAAATGCTCACAATGATCTTTCCACTGCACAATGGAGTAAGGAGACCCCTGATGCTGATTTAATTACAGCTCAGAATGGGGATCCAATAATTGGTAAGTTTTACCAACACCTTGAGGACCCTGAGAACTTTCCCCTGACGGATACCGATTACATTGGGAAAGAGGACCTAAGAGTGTTGATGAAATGTCCAAAAATGTTCCGAATCCAAGACGGTTTGTTGGTGAGGAAATCCAAAGCTGGCCATGATCAGTGGGTGGTTCCTACCTCATTCCGAAGCCTGATGTTAAGTCACGCCCATGATGCTGCCACCGCTGGTCATAGAGGGTTTCACACAACACTGGAAATCTTAAGAGAGGTTGCATACTGGCCACACATGGGCCAGGACCTCAACCAATACTTGAAGGGTTGTCTTGTGTTTGCACAATTTCAGCCAACATCCCTCACACACCGGGCACCCCTCCAAAAGAGGGGGATGACACTGCCATGGTCAGATTTGCAAATCGACTTTGTAGGCCCTGTGATTCGCTCGACTAGAGGAAACAAGTACCTGTTGACCGTTACATGCTTGTTTACCAAGTGGGTGGAATGTCTCCCAGCCCCAAATTGCAAGGCAGAAACTGCAGCTGCCCTGATGATTAACCACATCTTTTCCCGTTTCGGTCTACCTCAAAGGATTGAGTCAGACAGGGGTAGCCACTTCACCAGTGAAGTAATGACAAAGATGTGGGAGATACTGGGGGTTAAAAGGAAGCTACACATTGCTTACAGGCCAGCTTCTTCTGGGGCAGTAGAGAGATACAACCGAACCATTGTGAGCATATTAAAGTAGTTTGTGGCAGATTCTGGGCCAAGTTGGGATATCCGATTACCTCTGATCTTAATGGCCATCAGATCTACCCCTTCATCTGCAACCAAAATGTCATCATTTGAGTTGATGACTGGACGCAAGATGGTGCTTCCTCAGCATTCGCTCTACAGAACCCAAGAGCAAACGTTGATAAATGCCTCCACAACTCATGAGTATGTGGAGAATTTAAGGAAACACCTTCAGCATGCTTTTGCCTATGCTCAGCGGAATCTAGAAAGATCAGCTGAGAGTATGAAGACCCACTATGACCTGAAAACTTCCAGGAAGGAATATCAGGTGGGGGACCGGGTCTATCTATACAATTTCCAAAGGAACCAGGCCAAGCAGCGAAAATTTTTGCCTACATGGAAGGGACCCTATGAGATTATAGACAAGATCTCCCCTGTGGCCTACAAGATCCGCATCCCCAAAGGCGGTTTGGCAGAGGGGGAAGACAAGTGGGTCCACATAAACCAGTTGAAGTGTTGCCATCCCAGGCACACTTTGCAGCAACTGGAGGAGTCCTCGGTAATCCCAGAGGGTACCCCTCCAGAGTAATTCAATTCCAACCCTAAAAGATCCTACCTATAGCCTATCAAATTCTGTGTTTCTCAAGTTTGTGTTCCTGTCTCTTAATTTAAAAAAAATGTGCATGTTCATATCTGTTGAGTTCTAAAATATATTTGCCACCCCACTATATCAATGGTGGGGGAGAAATGTCCATGAATAGGTATTGCCGCTCTTCCTTTGTCGTCCTAGGAGAAAGAAAACCTGGAGACTGGCTAAGGAGGACGATCCGGAGACCGGGAGCAGAGACGCAAGGGGCCCAGTGTACCGCACAAATAACTCCCATCAGGACAGGCGAGGAGAATCGACTGATCCAGCCCTGATGGACTAAAGGATGCTGAACTTTGTCATCTGCGGAATATGAAGAAGATGATGCGGACATCCCAGCACGTGGGTCAACATCCTTAGCACCCGACATCCCCTCGACTCAATCCAAGTGCAGTCGGGCGGGGGGGTTTGTTGGGTGTTCTGACCCACGTTTGGACTATTATGCTACAACATTTGGTGCTGTGGGCTTAGGAAATCCAAGATGGCCGAAAAAGCCCACATGTGCGCCAGAATCTATGAAAACCGCGCAGTTTGTGTGCACACCAAAATGGTCGCCTGACTTGCCACCCCCCGGTGCGGGTGTGCTGGGTCAGAAGAGCCATGAGTGAAATGGGGTGCCAAAGAGAAAAACAGCAGTGCCTGTTCGCTAGAAAGCACTTTAAAAATCACCCTTTGTTTCTCTGAAGGCAAGCTCAGAATGCCCATTTCAAACATTGCAGAATATCCAACAATCTCACTGAAAACCAGCAGACATTTGACAGAATAAAGTCTTGTGGGCATACAAAATCTGGAAAGAGGATGAGCCTAAAATAATGTTCATAGCAAAACTGGCTGAGCTGTGGATTTCAGCAGTTTAAGTAAATTTGCGCTGAAAGACACTAAAAATCGAAATGTTTAAAAGAAATGAGTGACCTCCTTTTGAGTGTCACATAGGTTGCAATTGTTTAAATGTCATAGTTTTAAACTTAGAATCAGCATTCTAGCTGCATGCGTAAAAATTGGAAGTTTGATTTGGACAGGAAAACTGGCAGCCAAAGAGACATTTAGCTGAGGCCTGGCATAAAAGAGAGGGAATTTTGCCCACCAGCTACCCCCGACAGGAGTTGAGACTTGCACAACAGCTGTGTTCCCAGGCCTCGCTGCCTTTTGCTGTTCCCACCAAAAGGGATATGACACTTCTCTGATTCAATTACCTGGGCTCTGTAGGAAATTGAACAAAGCCCTGTCCTGACTCAGGCAAATGTTTTATTGGGGGGGGGGGGTCGTAAAAGTGGCTTCCTCCTGGAAGGAAAGGGGAGGAGCACTGCCTGTGAGAGCAAGCTGGCTTGGCAGAACTGGAAAAAACAGAAATTCAACCTTGTGCTGGGGGGAAACCACACCCCTTTGGGGCCAGAACATAAATCTAAAAAGATAGATCATTCATAGAGCGGACTTGTGAAAATGTTATAAGTGATATAATTATTGTTGTGATTTTTCTGTGCACATTTGAAGACGTGTTAGGACCCAGTGGTATGTTCAGGGGGGTTTTTAGTGGAAAAGAGGATATTACTCTAAATGTATGTATGTTAAAAATCTGACACTCCACCACCTAATGCCCACATGCTTTGCGAACATTTGTGTAAATGCGGGGACAAATCCAATATTGGTAACCCGACCAAAAAGTGAAATATGTTGCCATTTTTTAACCCAAGCTCCTAGAAACGACAGAATGCCAAACAACTGTCTATCGGGGAAGTATGTATTTGGATCAGATATAGATTGTGTGTAAAGTTGACAGGGGTGGGTTCTCTGTATCATAAACAGACCTCATCATGATGACACTTCATTTCATTCCCCCAATCAAGGGGAAGAGGAGGAAGTGGCCAATGACAAGTGGAGAGGGGTAGGGCCTAGAAAGCTAGCCTCTCCACCCACTTTCAAAACACATAAAAGCAGATAGTCAGGACAGATAGTGACATTCAATTCCATTTGCTGCAACGCGCTCTGCCGGACCATACAACATCCAGAAGATACCAGATTTAACACTTAGACTTTAAAACTCCAAAGAACTTGATTCAGAACTCAAGGCAAGGGCCTAAACCCACCAGCTGAGAACTCTTCTCAGTAGGCCTCAGCATCCAGCAAACCTAACAGCGGTAGCAGCATCCAGGAGCCGTGCAGATCAGCGCTGGATCCAGAGAAAGCTGTGCAGAAAGATCCAGAAGCAGTGCTGTACCCAGAGAAAGCAGAGCAGTATCCAGAACCAGAGGCCAGAGATCCAGAGTGTCCCAGAACGCTGTTAGCAGAACCAGAGAGCTGACCCAGATCACTGTGAAGTGCCGAGACCAGAACCGGAGTCCAGTCCAAAACCTGACCAGATCCGTGGCGAGGCCTAATTCAAGAATATATTGTGAGTACCTAGCAGAACTGTGCAGAACCAATCTCTTAGTTAAAATAATATAATTCAATCTATTTTAATCTAACCAGAACTGCCTCCTAACTGTCACCTGTCATTTGCAAAGCTGTCACCTGTCATTTTCTAGCTGCAAGCTGTAACCTGTCGCTTTGAACTTTTAAAATTTCAAATCCGAAAAACTACCTTTATTTAATCGTCCGCATCTCTGGAACCTTTTGGGCTAGGAACGTGGTTTAACTTTCCTCTGAAAGCTTAGAACTCCTTATACTTTCTCCGTAATCACGATTCTCGCACTCACGAATTTTACCGCGATTTGCGATTTGGTTAAAAATACAGCCACACACTTTCCTCATGATGTGTAATTGCGGTCCTATGAGGATTTTGTGAAAAATAAATCACTAAGCAGAAAGTTTGAGATAGGTATCTTATTTGTTTTCTTCTTGTAATTGCGCGGTTCCACCATGTCCTTCTAACACCTCCAATCTTTTCCCGTACCCACCCTTTCCCACCCCTCTTTATCCTCTAGCCATCTGCATATACTTATCAAGTTTACCCCCCAAAAAGTAAATGATCACATATTGTTTTTTTCAATGAAGCCATGGCACACAGTCACCACAGAGAGAGGTATCTGGTGGTCCAGGCCAATTCTCTCTTTCTCAATGGCCAAATGCTGGTCAATTCCACTACCTGGGCTTTGTCGCTTGTTTGTTTGTTTGTTTGTTTATTTATTTGTATTGCACGCCAGACCCAAGGGTAACCGGGCGCAGTGAACAGAATATACGAAGCTTGACTTTGTTGCATTTGGCCCTTCACATTGTCTCACCGGATGTATTGTAGCTCCACTAAACCTGGCAGCGTGGCAGGAGATTGTCTCTGAGTGGCCTGTTCCACACCTTCAGCCAAGCGCAAGACACAGCAGCCTCACAAACATGTATCTCAACATCTAAGGTAACACCACTGACCTTGACTCTGAGTCCAGATGCAAGCTTACCCTATGTAGTCAAACTACTCCATGGTGTGCTCAGTGTAAACCCTTTTTTCAGTGGAGCTGCCTTCTCGCCATGACAATGTCTGCAGGGTAACATCCCCTGTAGCCAAGTGCATTGCAAGTTTCTTCCTAGAGAAATCATTCTCCCCCTTGACACTTGGTCCTCTTCAAGATTTATGCAACCTGTGGGTTGTAGGGGGACCCCTGCTTGCACAGCACTAATTAAAACCCTTAAAGCTACCTACAAAGTAGCTCCTCTTCTGCCTCAACAAGTTCAGGGGTTCAGCACTCACCTCAACACTATTTTGAGGCTAGTCATTGTAAAGACTGGAGGGGGTGTCTGTACTTCCGCTCTCTATATGGTAGAGGAGAGGCACAGAGGACCCCAGCCAAGATTCTCTATTATTGGTACGTGGTCGAGCAATCAAGGCCTAGCTTCTCAGGAGGTGATGCGGGCTGGTTCTTAAGTACAGTGTAGTCCCCAAGCACCCACAAAAAAATGTCCACACACTGTATCGGTTAAAACACAGTATTTATATAATTAATATTCAAAGGTTATATACAATATCACGATAACGCACTTTGTGCTCAGGAAATCAACAATGGTAAATATATACAGTTCTAAAGTGGTACCACAACGATTATTAGATCTCATTAAAGTGCAGCAACTATACTGTCAAAATGTCACACAGATCAATAAAGAGGAAACCAGCAGTAGAGAGAGGCAGGAAAGCAAGATGGTTGACCAATTGGCAGAATACTGGTCACTACCATTAAACACAGCTCTGTGTGGAGATTCCCCCCACCTGGGCAACCTGTAAAGCAAAGATGTATCACAAGCCCAGTCCATCTATTGTTCACACTAGACTTCCCATATAGTTCTGCAACCCCAAAGTACCTGGCGTTGTAACGTTCCTCGTCGGGAAATCGACGGCCCTTCTTGAGTGCCCTCCCTTTAAGGCAGGAGTCACGGGTCATCGAACGTCCGACGGAGAACAGGTCGAGCTATGACGGTGAAGTGGCTGCGTCGTTCCTAGCGGTGCTCGTTGACGGTAAGCGTAAACGTCCTGCAAGGAAGAGGCGTGCGGGGCACCTTGGTGCCGATAGTTCTGGACCGCAAAGAGCTTGAAGAACTGTGGCCCAGCAAGGGCATCGAGTCGTCGGCGTTTCTGTGGTCTTTGGGTGGTGGGAAACCCACCGGTGTATGCTCCTCGGCGTATCGACGGTCAGGTTTTCTCCAGCAGGATAGAGCGGCGACGATGCGGATGTGAGCGTCCTTGGATTTGAAAGTTCTTAGGCAAACGGGAATACGGCGCTCCGGTCGGCGACAGCGGTCGGCGACAGTGGCGAACAACAGTCCGGACGCTTCTCTTTGTGATTCCACTGCGGTCCCGTGTCGGGTCGGCAGCCTGTCGAAGGTCTGTCTACCACGGAGCTCTGGCAAAGATCAGCTGGTGCACCATGGTCTTCCGTAGCCCGGGAAGAGGGCGCCTTACCAGGTCCTCTCTGGGTCAGTCCTTGGAGGCACAGCAGCTTTCAGATTGTGAAGGAGAGCAACAGCAATTCTTCTCGTCCAGCAGGGCTTCAAGGTCAAGCTTCAGTTACTCCAGTTACTCGTCGTAGTGGACTTCAGCTTCTGAACACGATTCCTAGCAGTGAGAGGTCCCCAGATATACTGTCGAACTCCCATTCGTTCTTCTGGGTCATACTAAAGCATCCAATCACGGCGAAGGGCATTCATGTAGTCAGGCAGTCAATCAGGCACACAGTGCATTCAGGCCATTCTCACCAGACACTCACAACAGGTTATGTGTATTGGGCCAAGTACCAAGCCATTCAACACTCCACACTGCATTCATACCGGTTTTGGGCAGGGCTGTCTTAGTCATTGTGTCAAACACCGGATAGTAGACACCCACAACATAGAATGCGTATTCGTCACACACTCCAGTCACCTAGGTCCCATCCACAGGCGTACCCACAACATACGGTCGTTGGGAAGGCTCCAGCCAGTCTGGTCAGCACTTCCCCACACTACCATATATGGAACTTCCACCCAACAGCCAGTCAGGGGGAAGGGACAGAGTTAGGGCTTCCCCGGACTTCTGGAAGATCAAGGTAATAGGCGATGGAAGGCAAGAGGCCATGGGGGCCATTTAGTCTCCATCAGGAATCTACTTATTCCAATGACAGGGCCTGGGCATCCCAAAATGGAGGACGCTCAGGGCACTACTCAATTCAGCACGAGGCTGCCACCAGCCCGTACCCTGCTCTGTGGGTCACACACACGTGCCCAAAAATATACACTAGGGGCACAGGATTGCACCCCTACCCATGGGTGCCATAAGGGTATCCCATGGGTCTGTTCACCAAAACCAAAGGAGAGAGCTGCACCACCAGGAGTCCCACATGAACTCCTGCACAGAAAACACAACAGAACACACGATAAAAATCAGTAAAGGACAAGGATACGGAGGCCCGGTCCCTCTGATGCATTTCCAGCATCACAGTCATGATCTCAGGATTTGCTCAGATGATCCAGGTTGGGGTGCCCTCCCAAATCGGGATAATAAACCACATTCTATGATGTAATGCATAGAATTGCCTGCAGGCAGTCTCATATTAAATACCCTTCTTTTACCTTTGGGAGGACACCTCCAGTCCATCGTTCTTAATTACTGCCTAACCGGGCTTTTGATTTCTGAAGGCAATGTTGTGTTTCTGACACCGATTTTGGCATTATGGTCGTGTCTGATGAAGGATGTGAATTTGACAGGGGACCTAGTATGACAAAAAAAAAAATATATATATATATATATATATATATATATATATATATATATATATATATATATATATATATATATATATATATATATATATATATATTCACTACAAAAAAAACTTTGTTAAGGCGATGTTATGGTTAAGTTGCCCTACCAAAAACCTGTGCACTGTTCCCACCTTCCCACTATAGTTCAAAGTAAAACCGAAAACACCCTGAAATTCCCCAGTTATGGTAGACTATGCCACCATACCTGCCATCACCCCTGTGCACTACTAACACTAACACCCGGAACATGAAAGATGGAATCACAAATGTCATTGATGACATCACTGACGCCATCACTTGTTTAGCCCCTTTGTTTTCGTTCACTGCCATATATATATATATGTCCATTCAGTAAAACAACTTTGTTAAAGGGATGTTACACTTCACAGTGAAACCAAAAAACACTACGCTCACCCTAATTATGGATTTTGGGAGAAATGTAGTATAAATGTACGTACTTGATGTACATTTAACATAGGGCATACAGAACCCCCTCCCTATTGATATTAGAGATGGACGGACTGAGCGCCTGTTTGCGGACGGGCGCGGATGAGGGCAAAAGTACCCAAACAGTCAGGGGGTATCTGAAAATGTACTATTTTCTTACACAGAAAATGTTGAAATTAGAAAAAGGACAGAAAGACATTATAAGTATTAATAAATAAATATGGAAACCGAAACGTGTGAAATGAAAACGATGCATTTAATAACCATGTAAGATGAAATGGATGGTACCATAAAAAAAAAAAGGATACCTCCATCATAATTACTTGACAGAAACTCTGCAGCCTAGACCGACAGTGGACGGACGCAGTAGGACGAAGGGAAATAACATCAAAATTCTAAGTGGAGGTCATTTTTTTGTATGTGTGTGTATTTATTTTGGTATGTGGTGCAGAAATAATAATGCCTTTCCGTTGTTTTGAAACAGAAAAGACAAGTACTTTGGATTGGTTGGAACAGTACTTTCCGCATGGGGAAATGTCGGAAGAGAGCGTTAACAATGGTACACAGCACTCTGTGTATGCAAATAATGGCCAGTATTTTATGGGCATAATAGATATATAGTTATTCTTTACAGATCAGAAAAGAAAAGAAGAAAGGCCAACAAATGACACAGAAGAAGACAGGATGAGAAGGTTTGAATTGAAAATGGACATATTGAATGAGAATTTTAAAAGTTTAAGGGAGTTTGTGGAAGACTGTGTGAGAGGGAAAGTACGTTACCACTGTCCTACCTGTACCTGCCCCCGTTCTCCATTCCCTAGTGAACCATCCTCAAACCTTCAAGAAGAACATAGATGTTTTGACAAAACATCCATCCATTCTTCCCCTCACAAATCTTCCCCTCATAACCAGCCTGTGTTGAATCCTAATTCCCCTATATTTGTGTCAGTATCTGCTTCCCCCGGTTTTTCTTTGAATGAAGTTTGTGTGTGTGTTTGGAATGTTTTTGTATAGAAGTTGTAGTTAAAGAGTTTGAGGAATATATTTTTTTTTAAAAAAGACTTAAAATGTTCGTGAACAGCGCACCTGTTCGACCTATCCGAAAGGAATGGAATGTGGATGTTGTAAAGGCAGTACACCTATCCTTACTAATGTCAAGTAAAATGGAGTTGATGTTTGACTGCACCATCTGTGCAAGTTGTGCCTACTTAAACAGAAAGGGGCGTCCTAAGGACATTATACCTTGGCTTACCGCTTACAAACGAGATAAAACATGTTAGTAGAACACACCAGGGATGGCAGTAAATGAGCAAAATGGGAATGTGTTAAGGACAGTATACCTGTCCGTATTGTCCGCAGCCAAGATGGGGGCGTCCATAGAAAAGGCGCGATGGCCGGCAAGGGCGTAGTCAAACAAAATGGAGTTGTCCTAAGGACACTGGACCTGTCCGTACAGTGAGCATATCATGTACGAACATGTGCATTACAACCATAAGTACAGCGCACATCGCGCCTGACCCTAGCTATCCGTCTCACTTGTGTCACACTTTGAATTAGTTTGAAGACCCGAACACTGTCCTTAGGACACTTGCGCGCATGCCCAAGTTTGTTAGTCTGCATTTGCTGTCCAGCGGACACCCATTTCTGTCGTGGATGTATTCAGGACGTCATCATGTGACCGCACCCACGCTTAGCGTGTGGACTAATTTGTGCAGTTTGAGTGCTTCCGCAACAGTACAAAAGGAACCTATGCACACAAGACAAAATATTGTACAGTCTAAAAATATCATTTGACATATTCCAGACAATAGCTTATCTGTGGATATGTTGTGTGAAATTTTCAGAACGCTTCTCAGTGATAAAGATGGTCATGAGGTGCACCCCTACACCCCTTTAAATGGCCACACCCTGAGCGCATCTTCATTGTCCTGCTAGCTGTAGCCAATTGAGGTGTACTGCCTTTACTGCTGTAGTGACCAAAAGGAAAGTAATTGGTATGGCATCCATGGCTGCTGTTGTTTCATTAGCCTCTGCACCACCCCCAAACCCGCGACTACCACCACATTCCCAAGGGCCTGCAGAGAGATATAGGGGTGAGGATGTAGAGATCGAGGAAGAAGAGAATGAGGTGGAGGAACTCTGCACTACAAGCACTCGCCGGGAGTCGTGGGTGTGGCGGTTGTTTTCCGTTTATGGGAATGTACCAAAAGCACGTGCGAACCTGGTCAGGTGAGTCGCGGAAGACCTGGAGCATACAACTTTGGTACAACAACCATGAAACAACACCTCACTTCGTTCCACAGTGCGGACATTCGCAAGATGGTGACATGTGGAGAGCGTAGTTGATTGAGTTCCTCCACAACATCCTTTGTGTTCGATCCTGTCACCACAAGAGACACTTCTGTGGGGGAGCGCCTCCCTCCAGCTGCCTCACAAGCTATTCGCGATGCTGTTAACCCTTATCTTTCAAAGGTGACAATAGTCTGTATGTATTGTGACGCAGTACTCTGCAGGGGGAGAGTTTTCAAAGTGCTTTTGAGGCTACGGTCACTAAGAACCAGAAGATTTGCTCCTTACCTAAGTGAAGCTCACCCTATATCTTTCTCTGTCCACGTGCCCTTTCTTATCCCCGTGGTTGGTGTCCCTTCCTTACCCTCCTTTGTCCTCCTCTCCTAGTGTGTCGTGTTGCCAAAAGCAGGAAAGAGGAAAACAACACAAATTTTAAAAAATGGCTCTTTTCAGAGCCGCCTTTCTCATTGTAACAATAGAACTATCAAGTGACCGATGTAGGCCTCCACGCATTCATGAAAAAATTTGCGACAGTCGTAGGACACACAAAAAAGGAGGGTGCAAGCAGAGCAAATCCAATAAAGTGGACGCTGGGAGTAAGTGGTGGCTCTGAAAAGAGCCTTTTGGTGTTGTGTTGTGTGGGTAAAAAACTGTGCATTGGAGAAAACGGATTGCGCATAGTTTATTGTGAATGCAAAAGAGGTTGCAATGCATTGTGTACATTGTGAAGAAAAATCTGATTGCCAGCATATGTGAGATGGACTCCATCTCTCTGCGGAAAATGAAAGAGCTGCGAAACAAAATGTTTTCATTGTGGAATGAGGACATGCCAACTTCTCTTTGAAAGGCACAAACAGCTTTATTCACATTGCGTCTTGCTTTCTCCATGTGTGGACCAAATGCAGAAGAACGCAGCCATTTTTGTCTTTGTGCAATACGGGAAAAAAGTATTTCACAATTTGGAAAAATGTCCATGACCTTCACAAGTCCTTCATTCATTGCAAATTGCAAAGAAATTCCAGAGACATGGCCTAAACTGTTGCCTCCGCAATGAATGATAAGTATATCTGGAGGACGCTCTGTCAGTAAAGTAACACAGAGAGGTACCAAGTCCAGCCACCTCATTCCACGCACGCCATGCCAGTGCACTTCCACATGAGGAAATCAGAGATCTGCAGATAGACAGCAGCTTTCTGCATGCACCTTCAACCAATGTATCCATGAGTCTCCCAAAATCCAGATAATCTGTTTTCGAGCATGCAGAGCCATGGCTGTGTGGTCTCCCGTCAGCTAGAAGACAGTCTCACTGAATCTCGCCATTCAGAACACACCTACTGAACTTTATTGACCAATCCCTAGCTCCGCTCATTCTCATTTGCATGTGTCTGCACCCAGAATCCCCGTTGGTGATATGCACAGCCTGCAAACTACCGCCATGTCCCCGGACATGTATAGGATCAGAGCGTAACGACAGTACATTAAAGTATTATTCCCCTGTTTCCCCTTTAAGGCGGGCTCTAAAAAGAGCTTTTTTTTTCTGTTTTGTTTTTGGGCAGATGCCTTACAGACATCTGTTATTTTGTTTATTTTTTAGTATTTTTTGTCCTTACTGTACTCATACAACTATTACAGAACCTTCTCTAAAGCAAGCCTTACATTCCAAAAGAACATGGCATTTCCCAAAGATGATAGTGCAACACCACCTGCTTCAAAATAATCTGCATTACTTGGAACAATGTTATCATGGCTGCAGAAAAACATACCAGATCGTAACATGAAAGCACTCATGCTGCTATTGATGATATACCTCCCAATATTTTGATCTGGACAGAAAACAGAGTTGTTGTCCCATTTTACTCTAGGGAGTAAACCAGAAAAAATGACTTTCGTTGTTGGGAAGATGTTCATGAGTGCTTCAACCAACTGTCCCAAATCTGCCAACAAAGTACGTGAACTCACGTAGCCCAAATGGCAAGCACCGTAGTGCAAAAGTACCACATGAGGAATGGTCATCGTACGCATGTCTCTGCAAACTTGCAGAATTGCCGCAGCAATGGCATCAGTGTCAGCGCTCCACACCACCCCCACTCCTCTCACATCAAAATGGTGTGCCACATGCCTACTCTCGGTATAGTGTTGTAAGCCATGTACAAAAATGTCTCCATGCACCAAAACTCTGACCCTCTCCACCTCTGCCATCTTCATTATACGCAAAAGAGTAATGTGAACATCTGATTGGCTGATGCCTACAGTCCCCTTTCCATGCAGGATTTGCTGCAGAAACCCGTATGTGACATGCCCTACCCGCAGGCAAGCGTTGGCTACGTGGGGCACGTAGCTCTTAGCCAGTCCTTCTACCCTTTCAACATCGGTAGCAAATCGAGTCCCTCATTGGACACAACTAAGCAGTCACACAACCATCCACCAATCACATTGAACATCGCTAAATGTAACTCTGTCATCAACATTGCGCAATTCAAATGTACTGTCGATGACTCTGACTGGAAGTCGCATATCATTGCAGAGCACCTACTTCACAAACTACTGTGCAAGTGTTGGGGATTTCTACGTACAGCTCCGTGCATGCGCACATGCATGAGTATAGAGTACAGGTATGCATATTTTAATCATAGAACATGTGCAACCCTTATGATGTGATTTAAATAAATTAATGTCGCTAAATGTGCATAGGCAATACATACCAACGCTACCCCTTTTAAGTGCAAAATGTCTGATTTATCATTGACAAACCGCACGACTTCTTACTGTCTTCCGCATAACCTATACATACGTTACAAGAATGCCTATTTAGAGCGAAAATCGATTTTACATTAGAAAATGTCAGAGGTGTCTACTGTTTACGGCCTACAGTAATGCTACTTGCAATGTGATCGTATGAGAAAAATAAGCGCTCCTGATTGCTGTGGTGACATTTCCCTCTGAGGGTCTTCCGATGTGTCGGCATCATGCTTATAATTTGCAAGTAGACACATTTTTCCCATCTACTTTTATGCCCTATCGCTTACAAACCTCGCTCCTATAGATAATATAACTTTTAAAAAACAAGGCATTACCAAAACCTTAAAATTGTTGTCAATTCAGAAGGACTTGCAAGTAACATATTGCAAGTAACATACAAAGGCAGTGAAATTCACACGTGCACTGGGTTGAAATACGAAAGGAGAATGCTCTGACGAAAGATGCACAATTAATGTGTGCAGTATCATCACTGCTGTAAACACAAAAAGTAATTAATGTTTTTTTTTCAAAGTGAAGACTACTCTCCTGAGAATCAACAGCATCTACACTGCAAACGACATATCCGAAGAACCCTGATCATTTCGCAAAAAAAAGTAAGCACAGTCCTAACTTTATAGTGTAACTGTTCCTCAAAGAGGCTGCGTAGGTTATTTGTTTAATTTGTACACCAAAGCAAACATTGATTTCTGAACCATTCTACTTACAAATACCCATTTATTAAACAGAGAATTACAGGCAGAATGGCTGACAAATCCCTGTGTGTTTGGAACTCAAATAACATACAGAATCATTAGAAGGTTAGTTCTAGAAAAGAAGTTGCTGTTTCAAGTTTATAGCGTTTTGTTTTCTAATAATGCTTCTCGTCACCACTAAGCCACTTTGTACTCTCATCTGAAGGCCATTGTAATAGTATACAAACAGTAAAATAGCCTTACCAAATCATTGTAAGAGTCCAATGCACATTCACACACCATGACAAAGAGCTTCCCCATCAGACTCATGCACACATGCACACAGCACACATACATTGAACAACAGACCAAAGCATGCCTTCTTTTTTTCAACAGACACCAAAGAATGCCTACCAAAAAGCAACTTCGTAGAAAGGAACGCAGAAGTAGGGCAAATAAAAATAAAAGTATTCAATCTAAGCATCCAGCTGTAGTAGACCTTGTAGAGAACGTTGGAACAAACCAGCTAATGCAGTCGTTTAGCAAAACAAAGGAAGCTTCAACAACCAAAATTTTACATCCTCCATCAAAAAGTGTCACAAAACATAAAAAGCATGGCAAAAAATTGGCTACCAGCACAGCTAACAATGTTCCTAATAATCCTGATATAGTAACAAGAACCCATAGTAAAACAAGTATTTTAGCAAAAATGTTTCGTCACAGAGTGCTTCAGAATCTACTAAGAAGAGGACCAAAAATCATCCTCACCCCTTAAAACCTACCATAGAAAGTTAATCCTACAAGCTCTAGTGGACAGTGCATTCCTTCCCAAAAGAAAGTTGTTTATATTAGTGTTAAGTAGGATGAAAGCACTAACAAAACTAAGTACCAAACTACAAAACAAACTCAGCAATAAATGGAATGTGAACAAAAATAATTTCTTAAATGTTTGTGGAGGTGAATGGAATCACACGACAACCATATTTTAATGAAGAAGCATACAAACAAAATCAAACAAACACAATTGCCATCCATAGCAGTGGACGAGGGTATGAGAAAATAAATAGTACCATCATGGAACAAGAAGCACTGCTTACAAAAGTATCCCCTGAAAACTCAGAATTACATCTCGATTCGACAGAACCACACCGTCCAGTATACAAATGGCTGTGCACATCAATGTGTGACATTCCAAACAAAGCTTTCAAATCTTTACGTCAGTTCCTCAATCTGTATGTAAAAGGGAAAGACAAAAGTACAATGAAAGTGCTGAAAAATATGGATATTTGTCCAGTGCGCAAATACACAGGACTACAAGAACTTTCATTAGCCTGCATTTCTGGGCCTATTTGCAAAAGCACCTTCCATGATATCAAAAGGATTTCAGTACATCATTCAAATGTAAGACATCTAGTGTATAAAATATACTATGCAAAAAAGTCCAGCTTCAGAATTAGGCAATTTAAATAAGACTCTTCTGCATGGTACATCCAACTATTTACAAGAAGAAATTGACTGTATTTAGAGAAAGTATTTTGGAAGTGAAAGCCACTTACAAAATGCAACAGTTTTAAAGCATAATAGCAACATATCTATCATAGCAACCTTCTATTACACACATACAGAAAAGAAATACAAAAATTTAAAAGGGCATCGTCTGAAGTACCAAACCATGTGTGTGTGGGTTGCTGCAGAACGTTTTACTAAAGGAACACAAAAAATGTGGACATAGCATACAAAATAGAAGACAATGAAGATTCCAAATGGTTTGAATTAGCTCTCTACCTTTTAGCAGAAAACAAATATGAACTAACTGAACGCCTAATATGTTGCAGTTACTGTTCTACAAAAGTAGAAAACAACCACACTCCTTCACGTGCTATAACAAATAATTTGGAATTGTTCCCACTACCAAAAATCCTGCAACAACTCAATTTGTATGAGAACATCATAATTTGAACAGTTCACCCATTTCAAGCAATTATACGCCTTCATCCAAAAACAGCAAAATTACCTCCCTCTGAATTGGTGAAAGGCATTTGTGGCAAAGTAGTTTATTTGCCATTAGATCTAACTGAAAATGTACACATTCTAGGAGTGCAATTTTCAATAGAGCATTCTTTAATTGACTTACATAAAGTTAGACAAGCATTGCAATATCTAAAAGACAATAACGAGTATTACAAGGAAATAAATATTGAATAAAGCTTAAGGGAAACAACTGAAATAATTCATGAGCCATAAGAAACTGCACAATTCGAACTTCTGGATCCTGCTACAGTATCCACTCTTTTGGACCAGTACACAATTCATCCATTGCATTCCAATGAAAGCATAGATGATGCACTAGAAACTTACCAACTGCGACAAACCAAAGGTTCACCAATGAGTATATGGGAAAAAAAAGTATAGAAGCACGTGCTTTTCCACTGATATTTCCTACTGGCAAAGGTGGTAGATACAATGATAGACCCACTCAGATTGGGGCATTAGAATACCGCTCATTACGAATGTATTCGCAAGATCCCAGATTTAGACAAAATGTGGAATACATATTCCTCCTACTCTATGAAAGTGAATTAGCAACGCTATGTTACGGAGTTGCACACATTTTGAAATCTGGAACCCACTTTTAAAATATGTCAGCTACGCAGTTAATACAAAAAGTACAGGAAAAAGATGAGTTTTTACAATCAAGTATAACAAATTTGTTTGCAAACATGTGTGGTACAAAGGAATACTGGTTCCGACGGCATGGAGACGTGCGTTGTATGATCAGAAACCTTGGACCACCGACTTGGTTTGTTACACTAAGTTGTGCAGAATATGCATGGGAAGATTTACATGTTTTTCTGCACATATCAAACAGCGACATAAACACCATAGATATATTAACACCAGGAGAACTTTGCTCTCTAGATCCAGTTAATATGTCTAGATATTTCCATCATCGTTTCATTGCCATGCTACACTTTATTTGCAATAAAACTGTTCCTCCCCTTGGAAAAGTGCAACACTTCTTTTGGAGAAAAGAATATCAAGCGAGAGGAGCACCACATATGCACATGCTGTTATGGATCCAAGGTGCACCTAAATTTGGTCACGACAGTGATAGCACTGTTTTGCAGTTTATCCAAAAATATGTCACTTGTGAAATCCCTTCACAACAGACACATAGTGAGCTGCATGGGCAGATTTTACAATTTCAAAGACACAAATGTGGCAAATATTGTTGCCACAAATACAAAAACAAAGATAAATACTACACCAAAGGCCGCTTTGGTGTCCCTAGACCAGTTACAGAAACAGGTGAAGTAAACAACTTCATGTCTTCAATTCAACATAGTGTTAAAGGTACATCACCTAAGAACACGTATTACATAAAAAGAACAGAAGAATCAAAATATATCAATGATTACAATGCAATCATTGCCCTCTTATGGAATGCAAACATAGATGTGCAGTACATTGCAGACAATCCTACTGCTGTTGCACGATATTGTTATTGTTATTTTACATTTATAAAGCGCTCACACAGCCCGCAGGCATCGAGGCGCTGTTACAGGAATTGTTTTTTTTTTTTAGTTGCGTAATTGTGTTTTTTTTTTTTGTTTTAGTTACGTATTTATAACGCGCTTAAACACCCAGAGGTTTTTAAGCGCGGACCCGGGGATCGAACCTGTTGTTGCTTCGTGTCGTCTTGCTTCCAAGACGCGCATGCTGCCACTGAGCTATCCACCCGGGACGATGTTACAGCCTACTTAACAAATGCAGAAAAAACGGAGCTACAAGATCTCTGGGATGACCTAGTATCAGACAAAACACTATCACAGAAATTGTACAGCCTAGGCATAAAAATGCTCTCTCATTGATAATGTGGCGCTTATGAAGCAGCAGATCATTTAACCGGTACTGCTTTGTATGGAAAATCAGACAACATAGTGTGGCTATGTCTTGGTCTTGCTATATCTAGAAAAAGAGTGCTGAAACCATATGACAACATAGAAACAATTGCCAGAAATGATCCCAGCAGCCAAGACATTCTAAAAAAATAATTTGCTGAACACATACTATCCGAACAGGAGTAGCACTTTAGAAAGCATGTGTCTATACCACATAGCTCAAAACTTTGCATACAAAAATAATATAACACCCGATGAAAGCATAGGTAGATATAGAGTGAGCGATTGTGGAGGGAGCTTAGTAAAACTTGCCAAACAAAGCTTAATTAATCATGTAAAATTATCATTGAAAACTCCTCAACAGAAAGAACTATATTACATGTCTCTGTTACAACTTTTTAAACCATGGAGAAAAGAGGAAGACATACTAGATAACTATGACTGCTATGAAGATGCATTTAAAACAAAGGAAAGCGCTATCAGCGATGTGAACTTTACACAGTACAAAACAATGTTACGCAATGAGCAGCAAAAGGAAGAAGAACTTCAGGCCCAACTAGATAAGGACTATTCCGACAGTAGTTAACCTTCTGTAACAGGAAGTCAAGAACCACTAGGATAACCACTAATACCAAATGAGGCAGAAGTAGCTATGGCAGAAGTAGAAAACACCATGTATCAGTATCAAGAAGATACAGAAGACTTAACTGTACAACAAGCAAAACTTAACAAAGATCAGCATAGCATTTTTGAAGATGTAACAATAGAAATTGTACATGGTGTACAGCACGAAAATAAAGAATGTTCCTGCCAAAATTACAAACCTATACTAATGTATGTGAGTGGTGAAGCTGGATCAGGAAAAACATTCTTAATCAAAATCATCAGCAAGTTCTTTCAACAATTGACAAACAACAAACTGTCAGCTGTTGTAACGGCTCTCACAGGTGTAGATGCCTACAACATAGGCAGTGTCACTTTACACCGATTGCTACTGTTTCCAGTAGTGCATCAAAATAAATTAGACTATTACAAACTTTCTGCAGAAGCTGCAATGGAAGTACGCAGAGTATTAAAACTAATGAAAATTTTACTAATAGATGAAGTGAGCATGGTCTCCAACCTTATGTTGGCTTTGATTCTCCTCAGATTGCAAGAAGTACTTAAAAGTAACAAAAAAGAACTTGCAGGGAAACACATTATCGTTTTCGGAGATCTTCTACAATTGACACCAATGAAAGATGAACCTATTTTTAAAACCTTAGGCCACAAACTCTGCCGTAAAACTGTTGGCAAAATAGGAAATGTCAACCTTTGGCAACATTTCCAATACAGAGAATTAACAGAGAACATGCGGCAAACTGCAGATCTCACTTATGCCAACATCTTAAAAAGTATTATAGTTGGTGTACTATCACAAGAAGCACAAGCAGAATTGAAAAACCGGCACATACATGCACTTTATGGCGATAATGCATGTGCAACTGATGTTATGGAACAAATTGTGCACAAAAATGTCAATTGTATGGCCTTAATGCCAACTCTTGCAAGATGTTTCAAATTCAATGAAACAATGTTAAATAAAGAAATGCAACCAATAATTGAAATTAGCGCCACAGACAAACTAGACATACATTGTATGAAAGTACCCATGTGTGAGCAAGCCACAACAAGACTAAACAGTTTAGAAAATTCAATCTCCAACACAGCTGGGTTGGAAAAAATATTACAATTATCCTTAAATTGTAGAGTAATGCTTAAATGTAACCTTGACGTCAAGCAAGGACTAGTTAATGGAGCACTGGATACAGTTGTTGGCTTTCAAACATACCCACGTGACAGCAACATTCAGTTTGTCAATATTAGCTTTGATAAACTTTCAGAAGTGAAAAGGATAGAACACTCAATTGATCGATGGCCTTTGGCCATGCACCCTAGACTGTACACTCTCCCCACAACCATCTGATCAATAATGAATACTATAGGTGTACCCATTGCTGTAACATGCTGCGGTGGCTGTGGGCAGGGCCTACAGTCTTGGAAGTATGGCGTCCGGCCTACAGCCTACGGCCATGCACCCAACACTGCAGGCCCTGGCCACAATCACCACAGCATATTAGCATGGTTGTAAATGTAGCATGTACTGAATATGTACCCACAACTCTGGGAGCTGGCCACACCTGCCAGATATATAATCGATTGTGTGGGTGTCAAGTATAAATGTGATAAACTGCAGTGGTTGTGGGCAGTGTGTACATGCTTGGGTATATGGCATACAGCCTGCAACCATGCACCCAAAAGTATACATCTTGGCCACAACCACTGCACTAGATGAAACCCATGTTGGCTTGTAAGTGAAGAGGATATAACTTTTTTGTTGGCTGCAGGGTCTCCCCAAAACCACCTCAGTAATATGTGGAAGTTGGGGTTTTTCTATGGGCGTGGTATCCTTCAGTGCTTCTGGCCAGAGGCTGCAGTCCTAGCGTGTATGTCCATAGATATTACATGGTATGGGTGTATGGGTGTACAGTGGCTGGGACGTCAGCCTTGCACCCAAGACTGCACACACGTCCCACAACCAGGAAATCGATACGCATTACTACGGGTGTATCCATGGGTGTGACATACTGCGGTGGTTGTGGCCAGGGCCTACAGTCTTGGAATTAAGGCCTTTGGCCTTCAGCCGACGGCCATGCATCCAAGACTCTAGGCCCTGGCCACAACCACCGTAGCATGTCACACCCATGGCGGCATACTAATGAATACAATACCCATAAGAAAAAGTAATGTTCGCTAACACTATGCGTGTCCTTACAGCAGTTACAAGTTCCCTGTGCACTGCACGGACTGAAAAGCTATCCTTATTAGGCCCCTCATTTTCTGTGCGTACAAGGTGGCCATAGAAAATACATCATGAAGACCGATCCCTAGAACAAAAGCATTCATCACCCAGGTCTTACTGTGTGAACCTTTCTCAACGCTCTATGACACAGTAAAAGAGTTTTATAAATATAGCATGGTTCCGCTGGTTGTCGCTCCGCTATCGGCGGATTCAGGATGTCGGGCGCATCCAAACAATCTGACGCAGAACACGTCTCGCTTTGCAGAGACGTTGCGTGTCCGCGGTCATGACGCCAGCCCCTTAGCCAATCGGTATCTTGTCCGTGGACCGAACAGGGAAGTGTGACCGCGAAGCGAACATAGATATCACTAATTTTTTACACCTACTTTTTGGTCATTTTAATGAAAAGTACTGCACGGAAGGACACCAAATTTACAAAAGCATGCTTTCTGGACCAAGTCCCTGCCCCTCCCGCAAATTTGGTGAAAATCCGTCCTGCGGTTTGACCTGTAGCCGTGCGCAAAGTTTTTTCCCCATTCAGTCTATGGGAAAAACAGAAGTTTTGGGACCCCCCCTATAACTTTGCCCCGCCTGGACCAAACCTCACCAAAGTTTGGAAAATAATTCAGAGTGGCCCATAACCGTTTTTTTTTTGCAAAGTTTGGTGAGGATTCGTCCAGGGGGAGCAAAGTTATAAGTCGCCCAAAAAGTGCTCTTCCTATGGAAACAGCAATTATATATATATATGAAGGTGTGGCTTAAACAGTGTTGAGTGTAGCTGCCTCTGGCCTACTGAAAAACCTTCCACGGTGCAGAATTATGTAGATTCTTTGTTATGCATATGGGACCACCTAGAGCACAAGACCTGCACAAGCATTATGTTTTTGAGTGCTCTGTGAAAGGTATCAGGAGACCAGCTGAGCTGTTCCCACCAAGTCAGCAACAGATGGACGCAGTGTAGTGGTTAGAATGACTGCGACCATGAGGAGCAGGTTTCTAAGCTCGCAGTCATAACTTGAGCAAAAATCCCTTTCCTGTATTTCAAATCTTAAATTGCGTTCCAGATCCTCTGCCAGTGTCATTGAAAATGTGGCAAATCCCCAATACCTTCATGCTTGCACCCCACAGGAAAGACAACAATGAAACCAACCAGACGGAAACAGCACAAGGAAGAATTAGACAAAACACAAGGAACACATCTCTGGTGTGATTTGTATGAAGGATCTCTCGTAGGGCTATGGAGAGTGAGGGTTACAAGATGGAGGCGGTGGCTGGAGAGGTGCTTGTGTGTCTGGCTACAGTGGGGATGGGGTTTAGCAGAGTGGTCTGAATACTGATAAATTCAGTCAGGCACTAGGGTTTCTGCTTGGTAGTGGGGTGTGGGCAAGGCCCTCCTCAGGAGCAGTTTTTGGAGACTGCTGAGGCTGTGTCCGAGCTAGATCCGGCCCACTTAAATCCCTGGATTGTAGGTTTTGAGTATAAAGGTGAAGCACAGGTTGTACAAAATATGCCGCCATACAGTAAAATAAGACAAATCACGTATCACACATGTTCAAGTTATACAAACACGAGGCTAACCTTTTCCACGTGGCTGGAATAATCATAGTGGCGTGCTTAGTGTTGTAAGAGGATTCAATTCAACACTACGGCTAAGTCAACGCCTAGTCTATAATACTGAATGAAAACCCTTATTGATATATCTTTAGGTCCAGTTCATGCGTTCTGGATGACTACCCTTATATAACACCCCTCTCTTGGAATCCCCCTGACCCCACTGAGCCAAGAAGTAGTTCTGTTTTGCAAGTTAAAAGGTTTATTTGATAATTTAAACAATAGGTATATATATCCCACTTTATAATAAATTAATAATTGAATAGCACACTTAATCTGATATGATAAAGATCAACAACGGAGAATCTGGCACTAGCACACTTCTTATAATCACTAATGAGTTGACATGAAATGGATAAAATAGCACACTGGTAAATAGGAACAAAAGTATAATGTGGTAGAAGATGCTTTATGTAAGCTCAGGTGGATGCAATATTCAATGAATGCGGTACCGAAAATACTCAATATGATTTCAACCAAACAATGTAATCACTTTTCTCTGGCTATTCACCCCCCCCCTCTTTATGCAATGCAAGGAAATGGGAGGAAAGCACACAGTTCTCAGAAATGCAATCAATGTAATCAGTTCAATCCAGCAAGCTTAGACAGAAGTTTGAAAACGCAGGCAAATGCTTTGATAGGTGCTAGCAATGAATGAGAAATATGCTGGAAACGCTCTTAATTCCCTTTTAGAGGTTCAGGATGAGTGGTATCTAGTTAATATTAGTCCAGGCTCACACTAGCAATGATGCAGGGATAGTTAGCAGGTTAAACGAATTTCTGGCAAATGAAATCAGGCAGCAGCAGTTTTTTTACATGTGAAGAAATTGCAAATCGCGGCAAAATTCGCGGATGCGCCGAGCGCTATTACAAATGAACCGCGAGGACTATCTCTACCGTTTTGGGGTCCTAGGAAAGCCTGGGATCTCAGCTTCCAAATAAAAGTTATTGCAAGTCTCTAGCCCAAACGGTTGCGGAGATATGAGTAATTTAGTAAAGGTCGTTTTTGGTTTTGTAAATTTTAAACGCACACTTTTTCAAAATGACAAATTTTACTAGAAATGACAGGTGACAGATAGGAGGCAGTTCTGCTTAGGTTAAATAGATTGAATTAGATGAATTTAAACTAAGAGATGTGTTCTGAGTTTTGCTAAGTACTCACAAGAGATTTTGAACAGGAAAGCGACTTGGTCACGATCTTCAGTCTGGTCAGGTCTTTCCGGATTCTGCTCACAGCGCCTGGTCTGGTCTCGGCTAGGCACAGCACTGCTTTCTCTCTGGTCTGGTCTCTGCTAGGCACAGCACTGCTTTCTCTCTGGTCTGGTCTCTGCTCTGGATAGATTGAAGTCTCTAGTTTGGCTTTCTGGAGTTTGATGGAGGTAAGTATGGATTTTTCCGGCAGGGCTTCCAGCGGCAGATGAAATTGAATGTCTCTATGTGTCCTGACTCTCTGCTTTTATCTGTTTCTTGAGAATGGGTGTGTGTGTTGCATCACTAGGCTTGCCCCTCTCATTCGTCATTGGTCAGGCTTCCATTCCTCCGCTTGATTGGCAAACTGAACTGTGAGTCAGATTGATGTCATTTTATAATCTCTTGAAACAACCTCCCTTGTCATCTGTGCACCCAAATATATATATGATCAAAATCCATACTTCAGAGTTACACAGTTGTTTGAAATTACATATACATGGTGTGGCTGAATTTAGCCATGTCTATGTCCAAATCTGCTCATTCTCGGAGCTTGCATTCAAAGAGTGTACATAATTGACTTTTTAACTGCTTTTTCAATTTCCGACATGGACCCAACTTTACATACATGTGTGCAGGGGGTAGGGACATTAACTGATGAAGTTTCAGATTTTTAACATGCACACATTTAGAGTAATATCCACTTTTCCGCTAAAACCCCCCTGAACATACCACCGGTTCCTACCACGTCTTAAACTGTGGGCAGAAAAATCACAAGAATTATGGTATCATTTATAAAATTTTCACATGTCCGCTCTATGAGTTATTCATCTTTTTAAAGTTATGTTCTGGCTCCAAAGGGGTGTGGTTTACCCTCAGCACAAGGTTGAATTTCTGGTTCTTTCCAGTTCTGCCAAGCCAGCTTGCTCTCACAGGCAGTGCTCCTCCCAGCTCCTGCCAAGAGGAAGCTACAATTTACGACTGCGGTAATAAAAACCTTTGCCTGAGTGAAGAGGGCTTTGTTCACTCTCTTGCAGAGCACAGATAATTCAATTATCAGATAGATGGCATATCCTTAGCTTGGGCAGCAAAAGGAAGGTTGGCCTGGGAACACAGTGGTGACTCAAGTTTCACTCCTGATGGGTAGTTGCTAGGCAAAATCAAGTTCCTTAAGCCAGACCTTCAGCTAACTGGCAGGTTTTTTTGTTGCTTTTTAACTTAACTTGCAATTTTACACATGCAGCTAGAATGCTGATTCTAAGTGCAAAACTATGACATTTCAACAGTTACAAAGGCATGTGACACCAAACATAGGTCACTCATTTAATCTAAACATTTTCGATTTTAGTGTCTTTAAATCCAGTGCAACTTAAACTGCTGCAATCCACAGCTCAGCCAGTCTTGTTATAAACCTTGTCTTATGATCTTCATTTCCCAGATTCTGTAGCCACACAAAACTCCATTCTGCCAATGTCTGCTGGTGTTCAGTAAATATTTTGCACATGTTGCACTGTTAGAAATAGGCATTTTGACTTGCCTTCAGAAACACACAGAGTGGTTTTAAAACGCCGGCTTTTGGATAGTGGTGAGTACTGGTACTGCACTCATTTTTGGGATTTAAGAAATGAATTCCCCACACTTCTAGGTTGCATGTGGCAATCAGCATTGCCATTCCCAATGGTTTCAGACTACTGTGCGGGTAGTCCAATGGTGGTTTTAAAGCGCTTTGAAGCTAACCGGCGCTACTGTTTTTCCTTTGGCAACCCATTTCCCTCATGGCAACCCGGCCTTTCATTCTCGCACTGGTGGGTGGCAAGTGAGGCAACCATTTTGGTGGGCGCACAAACTGCGCAGCTTTCCTGGATTTCGGCGCACATGTGGGTTTTCCGCCATCTTGAATTTCCTAAGCCCACAGCACCAAATGTTGTAGCAGGATAGCTTAAACGTGGG
Source organism: Ambystoma mexicanum (assembly GCF_040938575.1). NCBI lineage: Eukaryota > Metazoa > Chordata > Amphibia > Caudata > Ambystomatidae > Ambystoma > Ambystoma mexicanum. The sequence goes on along the minus strand of NC_090930.1, from coordinate 90,410,282 downwards.
TCAGGACACCCAACAAGTCCCCCCCACGCGACTGCACTTTGAATTTGAGTCGATGGGGAGTCGCGTGCACAAGGGTTTTGACCCATGCACCGGTCTGTCCGCATAATCTTCTTCCTCTTCTGTAGATGGCACAGTTCAGCATCTTCTTCTCCATCCGGTACTGATCGATCGGTTCTCCTCGCCGGTCCTGATGGGAGTATTGGGCGGTCCACTGGGCCCATTGGATCTCCGTTCCCGGTCTCCGGATCGTCCTTCTTGGTCATCCTTCATGGTTTCATCTCTCCTAGGATGATAAAGCAAAAGCGGCAATATCTACTCATAGGCGATTTTTTCCACCACTGTTGAGATAGTGGGGCAGCATATGCATTTTATCATAACGAAACATTACATTCTTATTTTAATAAAAACAGTATGACTAAGAGACAGTTTCATACAATCACAGTATGTTAGAGACTAGATGTGGTATGTTTTATGATTGGAACTGAATTAGTCTGATACAGTACCCGCTAGGATTCCAGAGGATTCCTCCAGTTGTTGCAGAGTGTGCCTGGGATGGCAACATTTCAACTGGTTTATGTGGACCCACTTGTCTTCCCCCTCTGCCGAACCACCTTTGGGGATGCGGATCCTGTAGGCCACAGGGGAGATCTTATCGACGATCTCAAAGGGTCCCTTCCATGTAGGCAAAAATTTGCGCTGCTTGGCCTGGTTCCTTTGGAAGTTGTATAGATAGACCCGGTCTCCCACCTGATATTCCTTCCTGGAAGTTTTCAGGTCATAATGGGTCTTCATGCTATCAGTCGATCTTTCTAGATTCCGCTGAGCACAAGCAAAAGCATGTTGGAGGTGTTTCCTTAAATTCTCTACATACTCATGAGTAGTGGAGGCATTTATCAGTGTCTGCTCTTGGGTCCTGTAGAGCAAATGCTGCGGAAGCACCATCTTGCGCCCAGTCATCAACTCAAATGGTGACATTTTGGTTGCAGATGAAGGGGTAGATCTGATGGCCATTAGGACCAGAGGTAATCGGATATCCCAACTTGGCCCAGAATCTGCCACAAACTTCTTTAATATGCTCACAATTGTCCGGTTATATCTCTCTACTGCCCCAGAAGAAGCTGGTCTATAAGCAATATGCAGCTTTCTCTTGACCCCCAGTATCTCCCACATCTTTGTCATTACTTCACTGGTGAAGTGGCTACCTCTGTCTGACTCAATCCTTTGAGGTAGACCAAAACGGGAAAAGATGTGGTTAATCATCAAGGCAGCTGCAGTTTCTGCCTTGCAATTTGGGGCTGGGAGACATTCCACCCACTTGGTAAACAAGCATGTCACAGTCAACATGTACTTATTCCCCCTAGCCGAGCGAATCACAGGACCTACAAAGTCGATTTGTAAATCTGACCATGGCAGTGTCATTCCCCTCTTTTGTAAAGGCGCCCGGTGTGTGAGGGATGTCGGCTGAAATTGTGCACACACAAGACAACCCTTCAAATATTGGTTGAGGTCCTGGCCCATGTGTGGCCAGTATGCAACCTCTCTTAAGATTTCCAATGTTGTGTGAAACCCCCTATGACCGGCGGTGGCCGCATCATGGGCGTGACTTAACATCAGGCTTCGGAATGAGGTAGGAACCACCCACTGATCGTGGCCAGCTTTGGATTTCCTTACCAGCAAACCGTCTTGGATTCTGAACATTTTTGGACATTTCATCAACACTCTTAGGTCCTCTTTCCCAGTGTAATCGGTATCCGTCAGGGGAAAGTTCTCAGGGTCCTCAAGGTGCTGGTAAAATTTACCAATTATTGGATCCCCCTTCTGAGCGGTAATCAAATCAGCATCAGGGGTCTCCTTACTCCATTGTGCAATTGAGAGGTCGTTGTGAGCATTTGTCTGGGACCTAGTGATGGCAGTGACCTGGATTTCCCCCAACAGGGACTCAATCTCAATTAGATCCCCTTGGATGGCCCCGGTTTTGGCCAGCTGATCAGCTAAGTCATTTCCAGTTTTGTCTGGTCCCTCTACTTTGGAATGACCCTTGATCTTCTTCCAATAGATGGTCATCCCATTCGAGGTGACCAGATCATCAATGTTTTGGATCAACTTCCCATGTTTCAAGGGTTTGTTGTTAGCACATACCATGCCTCTGGTCTTCCAATTAACCAGGTGCTCCACGAACCCGTTCCGTACATAATCCGAATCTGTGATTATGACCAGTTCGTGGAGTTGATGCTGGACAGCAGTGAGGATGGCCTGATGCACAGCCATCAATTCTGCCACCTGACTACTTCGGGGACCAATTTTGTATCCAGCGGAGGGTTCTGGGGACTCATTCACCCATGCATTCCCTACGCCGGCCACCAGTTCTTTCTCCCCGTTGTTGTCGACATGGTAAGAGCATCCATCCACATACACAGTGGGCATTCCCTCACACTTGTCTTCTTCAAATACTTTGTGGGGGGAATTAAGGTATGCCTCCATGTTGTCCTTTATTTTTAGACTTTCGTCCTCGAGACAGTTTTCTCTGGCACAATCATGCAAGTCAGCCAGACCTTGCGCGAGGGGACTCTTCTTGTTTTGGCCATATCTGACCTCCACAGGAAAGCCTTGCATTGACAGAATCCAGGAAGTAATTCGGGAATTACTCACATTTCCGGCCCGGATTCTGTCACTTTGGAGATATTGCAGAGGCTGGTGTGGAGTCTCCACTATGATGTGTTCCCCCTGGATAAACGGGCGGTAATTCTTCAATGCCCACACCGTTGCCAGGAGTGCCTTCTCACAATCGTTGAATTTTTCCTCCACAGAGGATAAAGTTTTGCTCGCATAGGAGATTACTTTATTGACCTTGTCATGCTTTTGATATAATACTGCCGTCAAGCACGTATTAGAGAACCCCGTCTCCAGGAAGAACTCCTTGTTTCTGACAGGGTAAGCTAGGCAAGGCGCTTGTGAGAGGCTTCTTTTGAGTTGTTTTACTGCCTCGGCTTGTTCTGGACCCCATTCCCACTTGACCCCCCCCTTCAGGAGATGAATCAGGGGTCTGGTGATCTCTGCGTAGCCCTCAATGAACTTTCTGCTGTAATTAGTCAGTCCAAGGAGGCTCCTTAGTTCCCGCAGAGTTGTGGGGTCTTTCAGTTTCTGAAGTGCTTCCACTTTCTTTTCCTGGGGACAGAGACCCTGAGGAGTAATCTCATGCCCCAAGAAATTAACACGGGTTCTACACCACTGTGCTTTCTGAAAGGAAAGTTTTGCTCCGGCGGCCCTCAACTGTGTCAGAACATAACGGATCTCTGCTATGTGTTCCTCCACAGATGAACTTTTGATGAGGACATCATCTACATAAGCCAGGTTACCCCTCGTACCCAGGTCGGGCATGGCCTTATGTAGGAAAATATTGAACTCATTACCGGAGTTAAGGTATCCGAAGGGAGTCCGGGTCCATGTGTACTGCTGGCCCCCAAAGGTAAAAGCCAGCTTGTATTGGTCCTCCCTACTGACAGGCACGGTCCAGTATCCATTGGTCAGGTCTATTGCAGTGAATACCTGTGACCCCTGAATCTGGGCCAGCCCTTGGTCAATGTAGGGAAGAGGCCATCGGGAAGTGTGGACCCGTTTGTTGAGCTCCCTGAGGTCAGCGCAGAGTCTCCACTGGCCGTTTGGCTTCAATATTCCCAGCACCGGATTATTGAAGGTGCTGTGGACTGGACAAATTATTCCCCGGGACTCAAGGTTCTTAATTATTTCAGTAAGGGACTCCATTGATGCGAGAGGCAAGCGATATTGCTTCACAAACACTGGAGTCATGCCAGGGTCCGTGGGGATTGTTGTGGTGTGGATGTCGGTGCGACCACAGTCATATGAGTCTACCGCAAAGAGATCTTGGAAATCCAAGAAAACTTGTTTCAACTTTTGCTTTTGTTCCAGAGTCACACAGGCATCAGCTAGGTTGACTCTCTCTTCCACCATCTGCCTGAAGCCTGGAAAGACTTCTGGTTTGGCTATCTCCGCGGCCTCCTCCAGCTGGGTGGAGAAGTCCCTGGTCAGAGTGCTGATTTGGACCGGAGGCTTCAGGTGGGAAAGGCAGCCCTCATGGACCTGGAAAATCACCTCATCCCTCCTGAAGTCACAGGTCACATTTTCCTTACCATAGGGGCAGGAAGTGTACACCAGGAAGTTCCCCCCATGCCGGGTAAAAATCCTGTCTGGTGTTGCGTTGTCATCACTGTCACTGTCAAAACAGTCCTTGGGGATGGGTCCTAACAGTTCATTTACAAGATCAATGAAGAAATGTCGGTCATCAACCGCCATTCCAATAATGGTGCCTGCGGCTAGAGTAATACTCTTTAAGTCGCTGTTATCCACCTCTATTAGAATGGGGTCATGTTCTATGTTGACTAATGGAGTCGGGTTTACCCCCAACCCTTGCTGTTGGAGAGAAGCATTTAGATGTATGTAAGCATCAGGGTTTTTCAACTCTTGTCCCCTTTTAACTTTCACTTCCAGGGAGAATTGTCGGGTCCTTTCTGGGATGGTGACTTCCTCTTTAACCTGAATTTCAACTGCATAAGGTAGCAATTGAGCTGACCTAAATGCTTTTTCTGGATCATCAAAGCCCATGGGATTATCCGCTAATCGGGACCAAGCTTTGAAGTTTATTAGGTCCAAACTAATGGCAAAGCGATTGAGAATGTCACTGCCTAAGTAAAAGGCGGCAGTGACGTCTCGCACGACCCAACAATTATGGACTATGCTCTTGTTGCCAATGGAGATTTTGAGCATACACCTGCTTGGCAGGAGATGTTTGGAGTCAGGTGCTTCCAGGTCCATTTCCCATTTGTCTATCAGTTTGAAGGTGGGAATGGCTGGATCTTTTGGGAGTTGGCGGAACATGGCTTCGCTGATGAAGCTCTTACCGTTGTTCACACACACTCGAGCGAGAACAGAGTCCTTCCCATCATTTAACTGAACAGGGATGAACAACTGCTCTCCAATTTGCTGAATATCAGCCAGGCTTTGAGCTGATTTCACATCTTTCTGGACTATAGGAGTGGGGGTTTCTGATTGTGGATTAGTATAGAATTTCAGAGTGTTTCCTTCCAGCGCGGAATACCACTTTAGACTGGAAGGAAGGTTGATTTTCAGAAATAGAGAGGACCCCCCATCACTAGTCTGTTGTCCTACTGCTATTACTGTCACGTCTGGAATCTGGTTGTTCTGGAAGTGAAATTCTACTTGGTCAGATTTTTGTTCAACCATGTGGCAGGTGCCGTTTAAACTAACATGGTTGACACTCTGTTTTAATTTTATTGGTCGGCTAGTCTGGGTCCAGAGGACCTTGTTTACACAATCTATTAGGGGTGACAACCTTCTCAGGAGGTCATTCCCTAGTAAACAAGGGGTGCCCTCTGGGGTCACAACTATGACCGGGTGTTTCAACTTATGTCGCCCAATTTTAATGTCCAAGTCTGCCGTCCCCTCGACGGGAATTTCCTTCCCGTCAAAGTTCTGCAGTTGTCCAGGAAGAGAGGTGAGAGGAATTTGGTAATTCTCTCCCCTTCCTGCATTCAGTTCATCAAAGGCCCTTCTGGACAGAAGGGTGGCTTGAGATCCAGTGTCCACCAGTGCCAAAATTGTACCCTGCCCCTGTACTTGTACCGGGGCATAATATCTTCCCTCCTTCTCCTCAAGGGGGCACAGATAATGTACATTTTGGGACAACTGGTGGGCTAACTTTCTGGTTTTGGACATCGCTAGCGAGGAGATTTGGGCAGAATTCTGTGGAGAGTCTTGGGAATCTGAAAGAAAAAATTTGCAACTGGAGATCAGAGCCATTGTGGGTTCCCCTGGCTCCGTTTCTGGGCCGCCCCCCCCTTTTTGGAGGCAGTCGCCAGGATGGGTTTGAACCAGGGGATTTTCTTGCTGTTGGTTCTGGGATGAGATGGTGGGCGGCGGTAGCTCAGTCTCCACATCTCCCCAGTCTGGATTTGCATCCCTAGGGACCCATTTTTCTTTGGGAGGAGTTCCCCCCTCTCTGAAGGAGAAGATCCTTTTCCCAGGATCCTCTGAGGATCCCTCTCCCTCAAATTGGAAGATCTGTACCTCCTCCTCAAACTGAGTCTGTTTGGGTCTTTTGTTTCTCCTACCCCCCCTCTGCTCCTTAGGAGGCAGACTTTCAGGGGCAAGAGATTTTGTTTCCGGTTCCTGGGTTTCCAGGGGCTGTTTACAAGTGAGGAAGGAAGCTTCCTCCAAGGCTTTACACCCCCCTTCCCTTTGTGCCTCCTCCCTGGGAACCGGTGATTTATCGGGGTGCTGCCCCCGTCATTGTTCTGGAGCACCAGGTCCAGAGTTGGGTGCGTTCTGCGCCGGCATGCTGATCTGAGGGTTCTGCTGTGCCCTCAGTATATGACCCATATCCCGCGCCATGTTTTGAACCTGGCGCTCTAACTGGGAAACCCGCTCAGGCTGATACGGGGCCCTGTTTTCTCCCCTGGGCTGATCCCGGGAAGGGTAGCTGTCCCTCCTCTGGTAGTACCCCTGGTTGGGAAGATTTGGGTACCCCTCCACCCTTGGCCTCCCCTCTCCCGGATTCAGTGGTCTGGGCTCAGGGAATTGGGGAAAGAAGGATGGATGGTTTTGGGGCTGAAAGTCGGGAGGATATCTGGGGAAAAAGTTCTGCCCAGGGTTTGGTAAATTTCTGCCCTCCTGTGGGAAGTTTGGAGGGAAGTTCCCTGGGTTAGGTGCTTGGCTGGATCCCCCCCCTTGGGCTGGAGGAGTCCACACATAACCCAGGATGGGTCTGTTACCTTTGTAGCGAGGACTTACATAGTCAGGAGAGCGAGGGACCCCATTTGTGGGGCTGCCTCCCTGGCTCCCTGTCTGTGACTGGCCCGAGGACCTTCTGGGCCTAGCATTATTAGGTGCAGGTAGGTTTTTAGGCCCCCCCATCTCCAGATCCAAAACGGGGGTGACCTTTACCTCTGCCACCTTGACAGCAGCAGGGGTGCTGTTGGCTTTGTGGTTTTTCTGGGCATTGCTTTTATTTTCTATGGGCTTCTGCACCTCATAGATCCGGGTAGCCTGTTCAATGACCCAGTCTAAAGATCTTTTCTCATGAAAATCTCTCACGAGCTGGGTCATTATATATTTGGGCAAGGCATGGAAAAATGTATTGACAAACTCTCTACTATCTGTGCGCACCCTTCTGGTGGTTTGCGCAAAAGCACGCTTTAACTCCTGCACAAATTCTCGTGGGGCCTGATCCTCCCCACATTGCAAATTGTAGGCCGCCTTGCGAGCCTCTTGAGGATTTCTGTGAACAGAAAAATGTTTCAGGATGGCCGCCTTATATGTGGACCATCTTAAATGATTTTGGTCCTCCAGCCCCGCAAAGAAACTGGAGTATTCCGGGGAGAAGGTCCACTTTACATATTGAATACAGCTTTGGCTGTCCTTCAAATGGAAAGTCTCCATCATCTGTTCAAACAACTCTAAGTGCTCCCAAACAGAATACTTAGCGTTCTTATGGTAAGGCGTGATGACGCTCCTGATCGCCTTAATCTGCTTTAAAGGGTCCTTAAGCAAGGCCCTTTTTGCCTTATTGGCCTTTTTGGTTCGGGTAACCCTTGTCCATTCTTCCTCGGACTCAGAGGCACTGCTCCCAGAGGTTCCCGTCTGTTCTTCCAGGTTTTCCCGGATTCTGCGAGCCTGGGAATGGCTGGCAGAATGTGGGGACCTGGTCTCCTGTGTCCTGCGCAGTTCAGAGGAGTCTTCAGATTCCTCCTTGCTGCCAGGATTTGATGGGTACCCCCTCCACTGACCTAACTGGGCAGAGGTTTTCAGGATGCCCTTAATGGGCCTACTCTCCTGGGGTTCCCCATTGAACTGTACTGTACTTGGGTGCCCATACCCGGATGCCCACCCCTCCATTCCTGAGTGGTACTGGCCTATGAGCCCCATACTCTTAGCTGGATAGTAATCTGCCATCCCTGTGGCCCTGTGCTCATGTGCGCCAGGGGACATGGGGGTGGCAGAGTCCAGGGACTGAGAGGTATGAGGGCCTCTGGTACTAGGGCTCCTGAGGTTATGCTCCGGAGTTTCCAAATCCCGGACGAGCCCCCACTTTGTAAGAGGATTCAATTCAACACTACGGCTAAGTCAACGCCTAGTCTATAATACTGAATGAAAACCCTTATTGATATATCTTTAGGTCCAGTTCATGCGTTCTGGATGACTACCCTTATATAACACCCCTCTCTTGGAATCCCCCTGACCCCACTGAGCCAAGAAGTAGTTCTGTTTTGCAAGTTAAAAGGTTTATTTGATAATTTAAACAATAGGTATATATATCCCACTTTATAATAAATTAATAATTGAATAGCACACTTAATCTGATATGATAAAGATCAACAACGGAGAATCTGGCACTAGCACACTTCTTATAATCACTAATGAGTTGACATGAAATGGATAAGATAGCACACTGGTAAATAGGAACAAAAGTATAATGTGGTAGAAGATGCTTTATGTAAGCTCAGGTGGATGCAATATTCAATGAATGCGGTACCGAAAATACTCAATATGATTTCAACCAAACAATGTAATCACTTTTCTCTGGCTATTCACCCCCCCCCTCTTTATGCAATGCAAGGAAATGGGAGGAAAGCACACAGTTCTCAGAAATGCAATCAATGTAATCAGTTCAATCCAGCAAGCTTAGACAGAAGTTTGAAAACGCAGGCAAATGCTTTGATAGGTGCTAGCAATGAATGAGAAATATGCTGGAAACGCTCTTAATTCCCTTTTAGAGGTTCAGGATGAGTGGTATCTAGTTAATATTAGTCCAGGCTCACACTAGCAATGATGCAGGGATAGTTAGCAGGTTAAACGAATTTCTGGCAAATGAAATCAGGCAGCAGCAGTTTTTTTACATGTGAAGAAATTGCAAATCGCGGCAAAATTCGCGGATGCGCCGAGCGCTATTACAAAGGAACCGCGAGGATCCTAGGAAAGCCTGGGATCTCAGCTTCCAAATAAAAGTTATTGCAAGTCTCTAGCCCAAACGGTTGCGGAGATATGAGTAATTTAGTAAAGGTCGTTTTTGGTTTTGTAAATTTTAAACGCACACTTTTTCAAAATGACAAATTTTACTAGAAATGACAGGTGACAGATAGGAGGCAGTTCTGCTTAGGTTAAATAGATTGAATTAGATGAATTTAAACTAAGAGATGTGTTCTGAGTTTTGCTAAGTACTCACAAGAGATTTTGAACAGGAAAGCGACTTGGTCACGATCTTCAGTCTGGTCAGGTCTTTCCGGATTCTGCTCACAGCGCCTGGTCTGGTCTCGGCTAGGCACAGCACTGCTTTCTCTCTGGTCTGGTCTCTGCTAGGCACAGCACTGCTTTCTCTCTGGTCTGGTCTCTGCTCTGGATAGATTGAAGTCTCTAGTTTGGCTTTCTGGAGTTTGATGGAGGTAAGTATGGATTTTTCCGGCAGGGCTTCCAGCGGCAGATGAAATTGAATGTCTCTATGTGTCCTGACTCTCTGCTTTTATCTGTTTCTTGAGAATGGGTGTGTGTGTTGCATCACTAGGCTTGCCCCTCTCATTCGTCATTGGTCAGGCTTCCATTCCTCCGCTTGATTGGCAAACTGAACTGTGAGTCAGATTGATGTCATTTTATAATCTCTTGAAACAACCTCCCTTGTCATCTGTGCACCCAAATATATATATGATCAAAATCCATACTTCAGAGTTACACAGTTGTTTGAAATTACATATACATGGTGTGGCTGAATTTAGCCATGTCTATGTCCAAATCTGCTCATTCTCGGAGCTTGCATTCAAAGAGTGTACATAATTGACTTTTTAACTGCTTTTTCAATTTCCGACATGGACCCAACTTTACATACATGTGTGCAGGGGGTAGGGACATTAACTGATGAAGTTTCAGATTTTTAACATGCACACATTTAGAGTAATATCCACTTTTCCGCTAAAACCCCCCTGAACATACCACCGGTTCCTACCACGTCTTAAACTGTGGGCAGAAAAATCACAAGAATTATGGTATCATTTATAAAATTTTCACATGTCCGCTCTATGAGTTATTCATCTTTTTAAAGTTATGTTCTGGCTCCAAAGGGGTGTGGTTTACCCTCAGCACAAGGTTGAATTTCTGGTTCTTTCCAGTTCTGCCAAGCCAGCTTGCTCTCACAGGCAGTGCTCCTCCCAGCTCCTGCCAAGAGGAAGCTACAATTTACGACTGCGGTAATAAAAACCTTTGCCTGAGTGAAGAGGGCTTTGTTCACTCTCTTGCAGAGCACAGATAATTCAATTATCAGATAGATGGCATATCCTTAGCTTGGGCAGCAAAAGGAAGGTTGGCCTGGGAACACAGTGGTGACTCAAGTTTCACTCCTGATGGGTAGTTGCTAGGCAAAATCAAGTTCCTTAAGCCAGACCTTCAGCTAACTGGCAGGTTTTTTTGTTGCTTTTTAACTTAACTTGCAATTTTACACATGCAGCTAGAATGCTGATTCTAAGTGCAAAACTATGACATTTCAACAGTTACAAAGGCATGTGACACCAAACATAGGTCACTCATTTAATCTAAACATTTTCGATTTTAGTGTCTTTAAATCCAGTGCAACTTAAACTGCTGCAATCCACAGCTCAGCCAGTCTTGTTATAAACCTTGTCTTATGATCTTCATTTCCCAGATTCTGTAGGCACACAAAACTCCATTCTGCCAATGTCTGCTGGTGTTCAGTAAATATTTTGCACATGTTGCACTGTTAGAAATAGGCATTTTGACTTGCCTTCAGAAACACACAGAGTGGTTTTAAAACGCCGGCTTTTGGATAGTGGTGAGTACTGGTACTGCACTCATTTTTGGGATTTAAGAAATGAATTCCCCACACTTCTAGGTTGCATTTGGCAATCAGCATTGCCATTCCCAATGGTTTCAGACTACTGTGCGGGTAGTCCAATGGTGGTTTTAAAGCGCTTTGAAGCTAACCGGCGCTACTGTTTTTCCTTTGGCAACCCATTTCCCTCATGGCAACCCGGCCTTTCATTCTCGCACTGGTGGGTGGCAAGTGAGGCAACCATTTTGGTGGGCGCACAAACTGCGCAGCTTTCCTGGATTTCGGCGCACATGTGGGTTTTCCGCCATCTTGAATTTCCTAAGCCCACAGCACCAAATGTTGTAGCAGGATAGCTTAAACGTGGGTCAGGACACCCAACAGTGTTGGGTAAAGACCCTGCACGTTGTATAGTTAAGTCACACTGAGCAGTGCTCTCTGTGTGCCTAGCATCCTGGCAATGGATTCTCACCTATGATAAAAAGAACATTAAATAACATATGCTCCTTTTAGCACTGGAGTCATTGCAAGTTCTGGGTATGTATATCAATTTCAGTATATCTCCAGTGAAGGTGGACGTATGGGGGGGGGGGGCTGGACAAAGTAGACATCGAGTGCCCAGAGTTTTATACAGAAAATGAGCCCACAACATCCAAAACCGGGAGAACTAGTGTGAGCTAAACATCCTACGAGCATCTCTGTCTCTCCCAGTCACATTGTCCACATGGACCCCTCTCCCATTCCCACAGTCTTGCCACTACATTACCATGGGCATAGAGCTTGTATTGAACTGTTCACAATAATTTAGATTGAATGCCTGTGTGGCCTGCGGTATGTAGGCTAGACAAGCCGATCGATGAACATCAGAATTTCTGAGCACCGATCCCGTATCAGATGTAAAAATACATCAGCAGCCCTTGTGAATCGCTTTTTAGAAAACCACCATACCCCTAATGATATCAAATGGTGGATCTTAGACGTAGTCAAGGAATCTGCGAATACATTAAATAGCCTCCGGCTCAAAGATGCAAGATGGACCCACAGACTTTCTAGTCACATGCATGGATTAAATGAAGAATATTTGCCTTTAATTTGAAGCATAAGAGTCTGCCACACACAAGCAACTGACCCTTTACATGCATGTGGCGTCCTCCAATGGCTATCCAGAACCTGGACATAGGGTTACACACCCCATGAGCAAAATGAATACTAGGCTGCTTGAAAAACTGGCCACTGCATTGAATAAGTATTGCGCGAGCGGGCAAAAGCATGCAATAAAAATGAAATCCAACTGATAGCGAACTATTAATCCTGGCGCAAGCACCTCAACTCGTGCAATATAAAGATATCTAACAGATACCGAACACTCATGCTCATCTCACCCTGCAGCTTGACGGCAGGTGCAGCATGTGTAAGTCGGGTTCATTTACCCGCGATCATCCACATGCTCGTACACAACGCTTTAACATCATGAGTAAGCGTGTGTCCAATGAGATTCAATACTGGAGGGACACACCTCCTAAGCACTAGCAATAGACATTTCAGTGCACCAATCATTGTGCGCTGATACTGAGGCAACCAGGAAGTGCTGCCTCAGTCAATCAAGCACATGCACTACGAGACACACCTGCAGAAGCGACGGCTGCGTTCTCGCTTTGCACTTCTGACTCAGCCTTTCAGACGCGGAGCAACTTTCAGGCATTGTCCGCAACAAACCCACTGGCGGGTACTGTGAGGCCACGATGCACTAACGAGGCACTCACGTGTCTTCATGGTTACTGAATAATCAAGGCAAGTACCAGACCACAATTCATTATTATTTTTACTTTGACAGACAACACAATAACGCCTGCCCAATTTGGTGTCTGTGGATAATATAACACCATTTTGTTTTCTCTTCTTGCCTTCTCCATTCCCTGTACTATAGCAAGTACAGCTGAATTCGAACTCAACGCTAAATGCGCATTCAAGCTATTTGAAGACCTACCAAGTAATAGCAATTGAGACATGACTCCCTTCACAGGAAGTAGGAGACAATTAATTAACTACCCCTCCTAGTTAAACACTACTGATACTCGAGCCCTGATAGATATTTTTCTCTATCCCGTCCCAGAACTGATCCAAGGACAGCGGGTGGTTGCACCCTGGGGACCATGTGTTCCATGGTGCATCTTTCTCACAAGTAGAAGACTCCAACCCTAGCCTAAGTGGGCTCTTGATCCAGTCCATGCCCACAATTAGGGTAAGGACGTTGCTGCCACTATGTTTTTATTTTATTTGTTGTTGCAAAATATAAAAAAACTTCTAGATTCAGACAAATGCCCCACCATCTGAAAACATTCCTTAAACTACTCTTTTTGCAATTCTTTTCTGTCTGCCTTCATACAGGGTCAAGTAGGCTCCCCACTTTTTCCTGTTCCCACCCTGAGGAAGGCTTCAGTAAAATGTATACACCCAGCAGGGGGCAGATCTGAAACGTGATATGGATGTTTGACTTCATCATTGATAGGAAAACCCTACCCTTTTGAACTCACTTTTGAAGTTAACCCTAACTTAATGTTGAAAGTGTAACTGTTTAGGCTTTCTTTTAAACAAGAACATATTAGTGTACATGTTAGGGGTTTTCTTCCTCCAAACACCAACACATCGGCAGACCTGCATCTGTCAAATAGCGGAACCTTCAATACTACATTTTGGGCCACTACAGTCTTTTTCTGTTTTTCTGCATCTCGTTTATTTTTCCCCCAATATGTGTTTATTTATTATTCATATGTATTTGCTCAACTATTGTCTGCATTTATTTACCTGCAAGAACTGAGGCACAGTTTTTTTCCAAATGTATTTCTGTTTTACAACCTTTCATCATTTTGGAATGTGTATTCAAATCTTAAAATGTTTTTCTTTAAAATATTGCTTTGTAAAGTGCTCAATGAATTTTAACAAAAAGGAATGTCTTCAGGAAATTTAGTGGCAAAGAATAACTGTGATATCTGTTGTTTAGGATACACAACAAATTAAGTCGATTGAATTTTTCAAAAAAAATCTTTTGTATATTAGCATAGTGGATACTGTTGGTTTAACAAAAATATATATATATCCTTCATAAGTCCCAATCCATTTTATGCTCGAAGGGACTACCCCGATTCTAGTTTCTACTGTTCACAATAATGGCAGAATTACTGGCCCATGGCTTTCAACCTCGCCCAAGCAAGGCAAAACTGCAGAGCCACGCCCAGCTGGTGAAGAGATGTGAAAGAGAGAACTGCTCTCTGCAAGTTGAGATCTTAGCAAGACTCAGGAATATACCCGGGAAGCAGCAGGACTGGGAGGCATGATGGTGGGCCACAAATGAGAGCTAAAGGGTTAAAGTGAGGTTTCAGTACTGGGCGGTGTAATGGCGACATCAGAAAGTGCACCACTCAGCCCTGGTAATTCAAGCAATAGAGCTGGTATCGGTGACCAATGGGAGTGCGGAGAGGGTTATTAGATGGAAAGCGGACTAGAGATCCCCCTCTTTGTTCAAGCACACTCGAGATGACTCAGCACCCCAAGGGGGGCAGTTCAACTCTCTCTTTTACTTCTCGAGACCCTCCCTCTGTTTTGAATTCTTTGCAGGTGTGGATGACATCCATTTGAGAGGTCTGCTTAGCACTTTGAATTGCATACTGAACTCAGAAATTGGGGACACTGGCTGAGAGGTTTTGCTCCTGGTTGTAAGCTGAGGCTCAGCACGGGCGGTGCCAGTTGCCACACAGATGTAGACTGAGCGCTGCTGATACGGTAAGTGCACAGGGGCTGGGCGGAAAAGTACTGGGCACATTGTTGGTCCACAAGGGGGCAGCTTATTGCCCCAGGATAGTTCCTGGGGCATGGAGGAGTGCATAGAAACACTTGTGTACAGGCACATTATAAATGCTGTATCATATCATATCATATCATAAAGACTGCAAGGAAACATTAGGTAGTAACATAGCAATTGGGCAGCACAAGGCTGCAGGAAGAAATCAGGTAGTTACATAGCATATGGGCAGCACAAGGCTGCAGGGACGAATCAGGTAGTTACATAGCATGTGGGCAGCACAAGGCTGCAGGGACGAATCAGGTAGTTACATAGCATGTGGGCAGCACAAGGCTGCAGGGACGAATCAGGTAGTTACATAGCATGTGGGCAGCACAAGGCTGCAGGGACAAATCAGGTAGTTACATAGCATGTGGGCAGAACATGGCTTCAGGGAGAAATAAGGTAGTTACATAGCATGTGGGCAGCACAAGGCTGCAGGGAGAAATCAGGTAGTTACATAGCATGTGGGCAGCACAGGGCTGCAGGGAGAAATCAGGTAGTTACATAGCATGTGGGCAGAACAAGGATGCAGGGAGAAATCAGGTAGTTACATCGCATGTGGGCAGCACAAGGCTGCAGGGAGAAATCAGGTAGATAGCATGTGGGCAGCACAAGGCTGCAGGGAGACATCAGGTAGTTACGGCTGTGGTCCATCCTGTCTGGCCCAGTCTCCCCCTGCGATCATCCGATGAGAACACCTTTGGAATGGGCTCTGCAGCCTCTTGGCTGCATTCACATGCAGTAGTTTGGGCCTCTTCCAACATGGCCGATGGGCTTTCTCCCTTGCATTGAGGCCTCCAGCAGCCTCCTAGTGATCGCCTGATTGGCTGCCCTCAACCTTATGATCCAGCATGCACCGGGAGCCAACAGGCGACGCCAGCCCCCTTCTAAGGACCCCCTTGAAAAGGCAGTGGTCCATTCTGTCTGTCCCTGTCTGGGCCTGGTTAGGCCGTGGCCCTATTGCATCTCTCCGAGACGGCTGTTTGTCCCATATTAGTGTTCTCAAGTTAAGAGTAACATCTGGTGAAGTCCAATCGAATGCTTTCTGGTCATGCAATTGATCTACCCACCTGCTTTAGGCTTCCCTCTTCTTCCTACCTTATTACCGGCTTTTCAACTCCCCCTAATCTGTGCACATCCCTGAGCTATGTACCTGTCTTGTGGATGATACATCACCTTTCAGCTGCCCTGCCTCATCCGCACCCTTCCTCGTTGGCCACAACTTACTACCTAGGCCAGTTTACCTACCCTCCCTCTGCGGCCTTGCACCATCCCTGCCACCACCAGTTCGTTTACCCTCTTGCTTACCCTGGCCTCCTCAGCCGGCCGACCTCTGCGTGATCTATAGTGAGCCCACACTGTGTCGCCCTACACCGTCCACCTCATCTTGGCCTCTTCAGAATAGTCTACACGAGGAGTGCCTGATTCCCACATCTGCTGGTAATTCGAATTTGGCGACAGCTGATTTTGCCTCTCTATGGTATTCCTGGTGCTGATGCCCGGTACTACCCGGCATGACCCCATCAGCTCATACACGCACCTGACTGTTCTTATCCATTGAATTTGTACCTGCTTTAAGGAGAGGCATGAACTTACCAACTTGATCTGATGTAGCCCCTTGTAACTCGAGGGGAGACTTTCCCAGCGGTACCCAGGTACATTTTATTCTTGTCCTTTCTGAAGTGCTCCTTTACAATGCTACCACTTGGCGAGACCTCGCAGCCTTGTGCTGCCCACATGCTTTGACTAGGCTATGTAACTAGCTTATTTGTCCCTGCAGCCTCGCGCTGCCCACATGCCTTAACTATGAGATGTAACTATCTGATTTAGCCTTGCGCTGCCCACATGCCATGTCTTTACAATATAAGCACCTGATTTGTCCTTGCAGCCTTGCGCTCCCAACATACTGCACCCATAGTAGGTAACCCACCTGACTTGAGCTTTATTTGCTACTCCTGTAACCAACTTCTTAAGTACAAGTGTCCTGATGACTTTGAGTTTGGTGTGCTGTATAAGTGTCAAAATAATAAATTAATTAATAAAATAAACAGTCAAGTGCACCCCCTTTGCCCATTTTTTAGTGCATTTGGAGAACAATTATTCGTGTGGTGCAGAATGTGCAATCTATGATTGCTTTTAAAATAATACAAATGTGTTTTCTCTCTCCTTGGCCTTAGCACCTATGACGCCGATTGACGTAGATCGGCTAACGTGTTTGCGCTTCCAAGCTCCCTTGCAGGAAGCATGAGGCGCTTTTTGTCAAGCAGCGGCCCTTGTTTACTAAAATAGATCTCGGCTATTGTCTGGCAGGGTCCTTTCCTCAGTGTCCTCTTTAGGGCCTAGAGCGCTGATCAGAAGGACCCGCTGCTTCTGCCTGATATTAACATTGCGTGCATTGTTCCGGTAAACTCGCGGCATAATCTTCGCTCAGACATCGCTCACAGCAATCAGTTACACTCCTAGAATCGTGCTTAATTGTGTTGTTGTTCCTACTCTGGGCCTTTTGTGTTCTTCAAAGGCGGTCGCTTGTAAAATGGCCGCCTTTTTCCAACTCGCCTGCTATTCTGTTGATTACCGCTCAGCAACATCCATTTACATCGTCATTACAGGGACAATTATGCCGAGAGCTGCCATGGAAAGAAAGGGCCTTTGTGTCATTATTTTAACTTAAAAAATGTTCCACGGAAGAATGGGATTATAATTAAGCTGTAAATGCGCCACGAACATCAGACGGGGCTGAACAGAAATGAAATGAGACGATAAAACTTGTGCCATGCAATGTAATGTTGTGTGGCGGCTCCAGTTGGACCCCGAGAAAGGCAGAGAGAAGTTATTTTAATCTGTGTATTCATTTGGTATTACTGGTGGCCAGGCTCATTTTCTTTTCTTGCTTTTTTCGCGAGCCTCTTTCATATTAAAGCACACACAATGTCCAATGCTGAAACCTGCAAGCATACTTGTGCTTCCCTTACATGCATGTACACCTATAACTCAACCCTGTGCCTCCACCAGTAGAAAATACCTTCTCTGCTGTTGACGAGCCTTGTGTACCTCTTAGTGCATCCTTATGCCTCCTTATGCCGCCAACTCCATCTAATGCTCCTCTAATCATTCTATCCACCCCACCCCTTTGTATTCACCTATTCTCTTTGCATTTGATGCCTGAAATTGATTTGTGTTCGGCCATCGTGCTTGTAATGCACTCTCATGCCATGTAGTGCATTGTCAATGCCTTTCATTCAGTCAAATGCACCTTTCATGCAGTTGGGCGCCTTCTACACGTTGTAATTCCTCTTGCATGCCTTTTCCATGCACTGCATAAAGTGTACTCACCAGCAACATCTTTCTATGCTTCCCAAGGCTTTTTTAAATACATCTTGTATGCCTTTGCTTTCTGATCCTTCCATGCCTTTGAATGCACGTTCAATGTTATGTTATGTTATGTTATTTTATTTATAAATGCCTTTACAAACCTCCCATGCTTGTCCTGCACCTTTCTGCATCTCTATGCCTGCCATAGTTCACCTTCGTTTCAATGTTTTCATCATGCATTTTGTACTACCCGCTGCCTCAATTCCAGAAATATGCCAGGTGGAGCACCCCAGACTGGGCAAGGTGCTACAAAGCCATTCAAGTGTCAGTTGAGCACTCTGCAAATGACACATAATAACTTCAACAGGTGCCCATGAAGCGATGATGGCAGACCACGACTGTAAGTGCTCAAGCGAGAGACCTGGGATTTCTGATTGACATAGGGGCCACAAACAAGTGTAAATGAGGAGGGGCCAGAATTGTCCAACAGCGCCGGCCTATGATGCTGCCTGTTGCTAGGCAGAAGGCTTCTTGCACACTTCCCCACTAGTGTGAAATCACATTAGCAGAGAAAGTGTTCAACAGCAGTAAAGTGTTCCTGACTCAGGTTTGCCACGGTTGGCAGCACACTAGGGTGTACCGAATTTCAGCATTGTGTGTGTATTAAATAAACAATTGCTGAAATCCAGCTATTCGACTTTGCATGAATACATTTCTGGAACACTCATTCGATGCCGAAGTCCACTTTCTATGATTAGCTATCCTCCTGCTGGTTTAGAGATAATAGTTGGGGCAAGGCTGCAGCAGCCAATAAATTACTTACCTATTGGCTGGTTTGGTAGCATTGGAAATTATCTGTGAGCAAAATGCATTCTACACACTCGTGAAGGTGGCTTTATGTAAATGCCACACTAACTGGTATGCACTATATATTTTTCTCACGGAACATCGCTAAGGATTTCCTTTGGAGACGCTCCATGAGCAAAACACTGCCAGAGGAAGGCTTCAGCAGCCAATAAGCTACTTGCTTATTGGCTGCTGCAGCCTTTCCCTGCGTGAGGATAGCTCAGGGGCAACATGCTCGCCTTGGAAGCAAGACGACGCAGAGCAACACTGGTTCGATCCCCGGGTCCGCGCTTAGAAACCTCTGGGTCTTAAGCGTGTTATACATAACCAATTACATAGTGAACTATTTGGCTTTGGCAGATTACTTGGGCCAATTATTCGGTATTTCATCCGATTAGTAATTTCACTATTTGGTACTCCCCTACACCAAAGGACCTGGAATTTAAGATTAGACTTATTCAATCAAGAGGCATAGAATAGAGAACTAGACATCACCCTACCTGCAATTATGATGTGATAACCAATGGTGGCGAGCGAGCCAGGGAGGAATGCTGGCAGATCAATGCTGACATGTCTGTGTGTGGGGAACCGGGCTTGTGCTGGATTAGGAGATGGTTAGTTCATTTTATTTTGGCTATGGATAACATGAAATATGCTATCCACACTTGCTGGTGGCCCTATACACCCTAAGGTCATATTGGAATCTGAAAAGGGGATAATGTTTCCAAGGCAGAGCGTCTAGTGCCTTCATTGACCGCCTGACCAGCAGGTTGGGTGGTGTAACCCTGATAATCCTTTTTTGCAAGAAGTTTTTTTCGACTCTTATCAGTTCATTATTCTCTGTGCTCACATTAGGCTACCAGTCCACAACCTCGCAGCCTTTTGGATATTAACACGAACATAAGCCACTATTGTATGTTGCTTCTGGAACTGTCTCAGTCACCTGATCATGTGTCATTCAAGGCACTTGATATGTACCGAATTATTATTAAAGCTCTTAGTTCATGGAGTTAATTAATTTAAGATCCTGATGAAAGAGTTAGATAAACTTTACAGTGTCAATAGGTTAGTTCATGTTGTAGTTGATTAGTTAAGCGCTCTGTCACGTGATAGACTGTTGGCTCTAGAACCTGAGCACTCATGTTTCAATAGATGTGCATGAAACTCTTGTGTATAGGCATGTTATAAATGCTCTATCATATCATATCATGGATCCTAGGACTAGGTTAATAGGGTGGGGGTGTGATCAGAATTAAGGTTCTTTGGTAGCCCGATGCATGCGTCACAGCACTGACATTGCTCGTGGGCGTGGGTTCTCGATCTGGAATCTATGAATGGAAGGCGTGATCGTATTTGCCCAATTTCTGTGGCAGCGCGCCCGATCACCAACACCGATCCTTCAAATTGATGAACTTGCTGGCATCTCACCTGCCCTGTGTCCTGGATCTTGATGGCAACTATTGGCAGAGGAGGTCTGGAGTCACCCACGTTCTTCTAGAATGTTGATATCGAGGGTTCTAATAATTCCCCCACACCCTATCTGCCAGCACAACTAACTGGTCGGATTGACCTGCACCGGGTGCGATGCCCCAACCCTCCACTGGTCATTTTAACCCTTTTATTTTGGGTGCAGAACACTGTTTTCTGAGGTGAGTCTTTGTCATAGGTTTCAATTTGCATTCATTGTACCCCCAAATGAGTTTCCAGGAACATCAGGAAATATGGAGATATTTAAAATATTAAAAACATATATTTATATAACGCTTAATGCAAGATTCCTCTGAATACAAAGTGCAGTAACAACGGGGTTATTATTGCCAATTAAATGGTATTGAATTAATCAATATCGGAAGGATACAAGGCTACGTTGGAAAACTTGCCTTGGCTTCCTTTGTTTTAAATGGCCGTTGCTAAGATCATCCCTTTTAATTTTGTTAAGGGCTTTGTGGTGTTCAGCTTTGAAACCGCGAAGGTTTTAAGGGCACAGTTCAACTTGGCATTATTCGTTTGTGATGGACACATTAATTTCAGTGGCCGTGCGAAGAATGCATTTTCTCGTGTGTGCATGGTGCTATGCCTGCAATGCAATCTTCTTATCTCAATTGTAAAAAAAGTAATGAAAAAAATAAAAACTTCTTTAGATACACGACCCCCATACAAATTAAAGAGACTTTCTGCATTTCCTAAACCTCCTACTCAATGTTTCTTTAAAAGAGTGGTATTAACGTATGGTATTATGAATGCATTTCCTGTGCAGTGTTCTGTGTTATCTGGTGCGCTACTGGAAAGTTCAAATGTAACAGCCCCTTGGAAGTCAAGCCTATTGCTGAGTAACGCACTAGTCCATGTAAACAGCCTGACCCCGAGACTTCTTACACAGGGAATTCGCTGCAGGCACTGGCCGTTTATTTTTCATCTAAATCAGTCTTCCTTTAACATCTGGGGTCTGGCAATAGATGACCCACGCTGAGAATCACTGGCCTGTCTGGGCATGCCTCTATTTTTTTTAGAAACTGCCTCTAGACCAGTGTTTGCATTTGGTTAATACTGAACAGTGATTAATATGTAGACAAGGGTCGCCACCATGAAGTGAGCCTCTCTGAAAGCAAGCCTTGCTTTCTCATTATGTGCCAGTCTCACTCAGTCGTTGACATGAGTCTCACACACAGGGAACACGCTTGTTAGTCTCACTCACTCTATAAGAGGGCGTCTTACCCCCTCACTGTGAGCGAACATCATTAAACGTTTGTGATCTCCACACACATGGAGCGGGCTGCCTGGCTCACATCTCACACTCCGACTGTCTCCTCTTGGGCTCTCACGGAAGAGTGGGGTAAGTAAAAGAACGTTCCCTGCTCGGACCCTCACATGTTGCCCAATATCAAGTTAGTAGCAGGTGACCCTTAAATGGGCCCAAGTGTTTTTTTTTTTTAATATATTGATATGATATGATCTTGGCATTTATAACGCGACTATACACAAGTGTTTCAAGGCGCTACGAGGCAAGGGAGGGGAACAAGGGAAGACAGACAACGATCTTACTAGGCCAGGTGTCATTCAGATCGCGCTAGTGCATGAGAATGGGGAAAGGGAAAAGTGTGAGGGGGAAGGGAGAGGGTAAAGTGCAGTATATGGGATAGTAGAATAAATAAGATAGTAAAATAGCCAGATGGTGGCAAGTGCAAGGTAAGTGCAGACATAAGTGCTGGTAGGGGGACTGTAAGGGATACGGAAAACAGTCCACAGGTGCAGGGGTTGCCAGGGAGGCAGTGCAGGTATGCAACTGGCGGGGCCTGGGCCCGAGATCAGAAGGGTGGCCAGGTACCCAGTACTGTATCAGCCAGGAATTCAGCAGGGGACAGAGGGAGAGAAAGCAGAAGCAAAGAGGAAGGTTTTGAGGTGCTTCCAGAACCGGAGATGGTTCTGCTCAAGTTTCAGGGAAGCATGGAGGCAGGAAGTCTGTTCCAGAGGGAGGCCCCTGCCGAAGAGAGAGATCTACCATCAACTCGTTGCTTGGAGAAGCGACTGACCCTGAGGGAGTTGGAGGCGGATGAGCGAAGAGCTCGAGAAGGAAGATATTTAGGAAGAGAGAGTTGAAGGTATTGTGGCCCCAGGCCCCAGAAGGCCTTGTGGACAATGAAGAGGATTTTGAACTTAATCCTCACAGCCACTGGGAGCCAGTGCAGAGATTTCAGTCCTGGAGAGATACGATCCCTGGGCTTGAGATCAAGGACACGTCTCAAAGTTCTGTTCTGGATAAGTTGCAGAGGGTGGAGAGTAGAGGCAGGCAGATTTAGATAGAGGCTGTTAAAATAGCCCAGCCTAGAGAGAACCAGGGCTCTGGAGACAGTGAGCTTCTGGGGGAAAGAGAGGAAAGGAGGAATACCTCTGCGGAGATGCAGCTGGTAGTGTGACTTCTTAGAGACTTCAGAGATGTGAGGAGAGAAGCAGAGTGTGGAGTCGAAGATGTTTTTAGCCTTGCAGGTGGGAGCAGGAGGAGGGCCGAGAGAGGTCAGCCAGAGAGCTGCAGAGATGAGGGAGGGAGAGGAGGAGGCCGAGGGTAGCCTGAAAATGAGCTAGGTATCATCCACAGGTGGGCAAGGAGTGCCAGGTATTGGTTGAACAGCCAGGGAGAGAGGTTTGATCCCTGGGGGACACCACACATATAGAAAAAGATATTGGAGAGGAAGGACCCAAGTTGAACATGGGAGCGTTGGTCAGTGATGAAAGAAGTCAGCCACGCCAGAGCCTGACCAGTGATACCCAGGTTATCACGGAGACGGTTGAGCATTACCATGTAATGCCCTCCTTTCACTATCCTCACACCTGTTACTATGTGCCGGGTGTCCCACATTGTTGGGAGAGCAAGAACGTTTTCTGCTGACCACCCCACCTCTCCCTCTCGAAGTCCACCCCTTGGTAATATACCCACAACCAGAGGGGTACAAACAGCAAACCCTTAGATGTAGATGGCTGCAGTTACTGCAATGGGTAACTGGAAGTGATTTGTGTTAGTGGGATGTCGTTAAGAAATGCACATGCTGAGTGATTAAAAATGGCAAGGGTGCATAGCAATTTCTTCGCTGTGCAAAACAATTACTACAAGCAGGCACAAAGGCCTTGCATATTAACTAGCTGTTTGGTTTTAAATCTCTATGGAACAATTGTAAACCACAGAAAATAATTGTGATGGTCATGTAGCTTTGCATTCTGTTGCCTGTGGAATTCCATTCAGAATGGGGAAAATGCAGCTACAATCGTATTGGCTCTAGTGGTGTACTGAATAGCATATTTAGTATTCGACTGAATGCTGAATAGTTTGTCAAGTATTCGGCCGAATATACAACTAAATAGTTGTTTTATTTAATAAAGCATTTAAACGTATATAACACACACACACATTTAAAAAGTGAAGGCACTGTTTTAAATATGAATTTCGGTGTTTCATTTAGTTCTCTTTATTTTAACCAACATTTCACACTTATTTCACTCCCGAAAGCCAGAAAAGAACAGAGTAACAGAAAAGCATGGACCAAATGGGTGGACGAATTTTACATGTGCAAACACAGTGATAGATCAGGGGCAACGTGCTCGCCTTGGAAGCAACTCGACACAGAGCAACACAGATTCGATCCACATGTCCATGCTTAGAAACCTCTGGGTATTAAGCATGTTATAAATAAGCTATCATACCATATCACATGCAAGGTAGCAGGCTCCATGAGTGCTAGGTAGCAATGCAACACATGATACTGCAATGGGCAGCTGCGATTGCTAATCACACACATTGCAGTCAGTTGCAAGGTAGCTTTGGTAGAACGAGAATTTTAAAATTACAAATGTTTCTTGAAGCTCAGACAGAAATATATAAATGGGTTCTCTCCACTCATTCTGGACACAAATCACGTTTTAGTGTGAGGTGTGTGTGCTCCATCTCACTACCATTTGTAAATGAGGGGCTTTCTTGCCACGTGCCAGAGAGACTGATAGGTGGGATCAGGGCAATCACACGTAGGAAATTCTACCATTTGGCTGCTTCTGGCCAAACCCTGGTAGCTCTAAACAGGCATGTGCCTGTAGGGCAGCTATTCAGTTCCACCAAATCTTAAATTCATATCCACCTACCCAACCTCCTTCCCACCACACTAATCGATTAAAGGGTCTGTGGAATTCTCTATATCTCTCACCCCTCGACCCTCCACCCCCAGCAAATACATATCTGTCCATCACTCTCTTTCCCCCTCTCTCTTACACCTTTCCTGTTGGGGCAGAATGGCCCACAATGCAACTTGAGCAGTTTCAGGATAAAAAAGTTCTCCCAAGAGATAAATAAGGGTTGAAACATGTTGGCTGCATGTTTCTCTGCCTGGAACGTGACTGACTCTTTAGCAGCCTTGTTGACCTAAAAGAGACAGCCCACCCGTGTGGAAGTCTTCTGATTTCCAAACAACCTCTTTGCCTACCCATGTTACAAACAGAGCATAGCTTTTTGACTATGTCCCATATAACAGAATCCTGATACGTATTTCTCTATACTTCCTCTATTCCTCTAGTAGAAAGGCCCACAAGGGAAGCCTTGTGGGTCTTTCTGAGATTTCCCAACATAAAGTTCCTCAAAAGCCACTAAATGGAAACATGTCACTCTGATCAAAATATAACAGACTACCTTAGCCCTACTGGTCTCCACTGACGATCATGAAATCAAGTTTCTCCCTAAGCATTTCCCGTAGGAACAAACCTCTCTCTCATCCTCACCACTCTGCTCCAATACACAGACCTATGCACCATAGTCTTATAATTAATCAGATATACATTCAGATAGTGTTCAATTCCTTTTAATTTTTTGCAATCTGCACTCCGTATGTGCCTCTCTGAGTTGTTACACTACTCTAAAATGAAACAGGTATTCAGCTGGAGGCAAATTGCTTTTTATTATATACAATTTAGTCAAATACTTACACAAAGCATATGTTTGGTAATCATCAAATTGCTTTTGCTCCACATGTTTCTCTGCCAATGTTTAGTTAGTCAGGTTGGTTTATTTTGTGATTTGCCTACTTGACAAGTTATCACTATCAAGCAGAATATTTGTTTACCCATGTTTACGCCAAAAATTAACACATGCCTGCACCACCTAAAGCTCTGAAGGTTATGTAGTGTCGAAATTGCAGATTGGTCTCAAAACCTAGATTCAGCACTTAACCAAAGATCGTAGACATATCTTTTACTATCACAGTACTGTGTCTACCAACATTGCGATTCCCTTGAAGTATTTTTCACGCTTTTGAGAAAAAGTCTCAACAATGATTTGCTACATTACACGGTAGCTTTGCAAAAGGCAGCAATTATGCATTTGTGGAGAGAAATATCAATGAGCCTCATTATAGTTTTTGTGATACCTTGGCAGTAAATCCTCAGAGATACCACCAAACTGTATTACTGTGACTGCCACTTGATCTGGCAGTATTGCAGCCGATTACAAGTGGGGGTAGGCAGTGTTAGTCCCCATTAATTGGAGTCCATTGGGGATTTGGTAGTGTTACCGCCGGCGGTATTACTGCTGAAGTGGCTGATTTTGAGAGGTCGGTAGCAGAATTAACTCCAGCTTCTTGCTGGAGACTTTCCCTCCACCTGACCCCCAATCTTGTAGTTGGGTGGTGCGGTAATGCAGTGGTAACGGTTTTGCCACTACATTTCTACAGCACCGCCACATAGTCACCAATGAAATAAATATGTATTGTTTCAAAATGTATGGGTTGCCATGGGGATCTTGGTTATAGTTATTGTTGCTGTTTGTAGAGGATAGGTTCAATAGATTAATGCTGGTTAGAGCTGATACCCGGTTTTACCCAGAGCTGTCAAGTTTCCCATTGCCATGCGAGAGGCGGTAATCCCGTCCTGGCCTATCTTGGAATTATGGGACTTGCTATCTCTAAAATGGAAAAGAACAACAACAAGAAAAGTGTAAGCCCTGGAAGTCAAAGAGAAAAAAAAAGAAGACCAGCTGTCCTTCTCACAGATGCAAGGGGAAACCTAAACGTTCTGTATACCCATATCCTTTCAGAACAGGCACCTCAGAACCACAATTGTATTACTACTAATAGGCCACGGTGCAGGAGGCCTGTCAATTATGTCCACAACATCATTTGCCTGATAAACTCTGCACTTGGGGCTGAAGTCCTGCTCTGCTCATGCAGTCCATGCTCTACTAGCGTTAGGGACTTGTTACTTGTTATGCCCCGAGCTATGGCTATACTTTTCCTGCCGTGCATGATGACCTTGCGGCTATGCTTCTTATTCAGTATAACAGTGTTGCAGCCTTGTTCGCCTTCAAGTTGAAATTTCATTTAACACCTTCAAAAACTCAAACCAACACATAAGGTAGGATACAGCTTGCATGTACTTTTAAGTTTGGGCTATTAGGTATCGCTTGCACCACCTATAAACCTGCACTATTGCATTAGAGTACAAATAGGGAGGAATGGCATATGAGGCGAGACGCACAGCCTTTATGTGTTGTTTGGATATGTGCCCACCCACTGAATATCGCTGGCCATGCTAATCCCTATGGCCATTCCCACCCAGTACCTGCACATTCCTGTACTAAACACCTCCTCATAGTAATTCTTTCAGCTGACTTTCATCAAGCCGTACCATTAAACTTTTCACTCAAGTGCCTGCCAGTGTTTTTTCAAAGCAGTTTTCTGAGAGTTATGATTTAATTGGAGTCGTAAACCCAACTGCTGGCGTAATAAAAATGTCTAAACTAGGTCTGCCTTCAGCCACTCGAATTATCAGCACTACATCAGTCATTCACTGACGCCCTGTTAAAAACAAGTATTGACAAAGCCAACAGTTTTAGCTTGTGTATAACTGCTAGGCATTTGCAGAGCACAGCTATTAGATGCCCAGGTACTCGCACCATTTTACAGCTGCTACAATCCATGGCCAGTTAATACCACTACATGGGCTGATCAGACAACTATCTTATTTAGATCGTCTTCCCTGAACAGTTGCAGGCCACAATGTGGGGGTCATTCCGAGTTGGGTGGTAAGGGTTTAAGGGCACCGGTAAGGATGCCCATACCGGTACACCCTTACCACCCTATTCTGAGGTCCCGTAGCGGGTCCCAGCAGGAACTGCCCGTTATTAGCGCCTTTCCCATTCCCGTTGAGCCCTATGTGGCTCAAATGGGAATGGGGAATGGTTTACAGAATGGGGATTTACCGGGTTGTCCAAGGTCGGAATGACCCGGTAAGTCCCCGTTCAGACAGACCGGACCCGGACCCGGGTTTGGAGGCAGCCAATGGCGTTAATAGCGCCATGGCTACCTCTAAACTCGTAATGACCCCATGTATTTAAACAATATAAGCGAAGCTGGAAGCAATTCGATATATTATCACATATTAAACACCTTTCGCTATCCTTTCCCAAACCTTTGTCTATCTTTTCCTAAACCTTTTGACCAATGGGCGGATATTGACACTAATGACACATATTACCACTATTTACCTAGTGTCTGGCTAATGTTTTCCCGGTCCAGGACCATTCCTATCTTGGCAAATGTAATGTTTCCGCAATCCCGCTTCTCACTTGGAGCCTGCCTTCCCTGCTCTCCTGCTTGGGCTGCGGGTTGCAGGTGACTGTCGCTATAAGCTGTCCATGCTCTCCATTCTTTCACATTGCCATCCACACTTCCATGGGTTCTCCTGTTTTCCTGGTTATTGGTCCATAGCATAGGGTGATTCTTGTGATTATATAATGCACAGGCACCATTCAGACTGGTGTTTTGGTACTTACTGTAAATCCTAATAAAATATGTTAAAAGAATAAATACAAGCAATGATCTGCTAACCAAAATCATTTAACAACTGGTCAACATAAATCTTGTTATTAATGTGCTGCTTAGCAGGTTTACTGGATGTGTAACCATTTATAATGTGAAATGGAATTGATGTCCCAGCTTGGTTCACATATACAATAATAATGCATACTGATGAAATCATTAGCTGCCTTAGAGTGTCATTTCCACATGCATCAACTTAGGAGGCCCATACAAGGTTTCAAGAAACTTCTTGAAAATAAGTCGACATAATGTGGGCAGGAGGTCTCTTCTATAGGCTGTGGTTTCCTGAGCACAAAGGTGGCAAACTGCAACAGATCAGAAACTGTAGGGTGAATGTTCAAGTATGGAGCCAAAAACGTAAATAAAGAGGCACAATTCTGCTCCAGACAATCTTTGATGATCCAACTAAATATGTAACCTGGGTAGAAAGATCGTTGGGATATTTGGGACAGTTTGACCAGTTGCACAGTTCTCCAAATATGACCATGAATCCTTTGAACACAAAGTGAATATTTTGGAAATTATGTTGTAACAAAAAAAAAAAAAATATATATATATATATATATATATATATATATATATATATATATATATATATATATATATATATATATATATATATATATATATATTCTATGAAAAAACATTGTTAAAGGAACGTTATGGTTACAAGTAAAACCGAAAACCCCCTGAAATTTGCCAGTTATGGTAAGCTAAGCAACCATAACTCGCGCCATCACTGTGCCCCCTAACACTAACACCCAGGACATCAAAGATGACATCACAAATGTCATTGATGACATCACTGATGACATCACATGTGAGTTGTGTTTATATTGTTACCATCAAAGTCATTCCCAGGTGGACATGGCCACTTTAATCCTATGTGTTGTCCCTTGTGGTCATGGGCAGTAGCCCCATTGTTCATATCATGACCTTATACCATGACCCCGACATTCTGGCCACTGCCCATTGCTACAGCCAACCCGTCAGTCACCTGTTAAGCGACTTCAATTCAGCACTCCAACTAAGTCAATGCCGAGTCTGGGATGCCCAAGGCAAGCCCTTAATTATATATTTGTATGACAAGTTCATAGATCTGGATGATAAACCCTTGTATAACTGCCCTGTCTTTGAATCCCCCTGACCTCACTGAGCCAAGAAGTAGGTTTGTTTTGCAAATTGAAAGATTTATTTGAAAATTAAACCATCAAATGCAATACCAATTCAGTTCCCCCTTAGCACGCTTAGAGCACAGGGATAATTTTAAAACACAGGCAAAAATACTTTAAATGTGATTTGCAAAGAAGTGAAAACATGCTAAAAATGATTTTAATTCCCTATAGGAGATTCAGGGTAGGTGACAGCTACTTTGAATGAGTTCAGATCTACACTAGCAATGATTCATGAGGGATTGTCAGGTTGAAAACGAATTTCAGCAATTCAAGCAAAAGACAGCTATTTTTAACAGGTGTAGAAGTTTGAGCTAGTTTTCAATTCGCGGCACTTTTTTCCGAGTGCGTCGAGCGCGATTACGGAAAATCTATGATGAGTAGAAAGTCCGACTGCACTTTGATTTCGAGTCGAGGGGGAGACGGGTGCAAAGGATGTTTTGATCCACGCAGTGGGGTGTCCGTATCCTCTTCTTCTAATTCTGCAGATGGCACAGTTCAGCATTCTTTCCTCCATCAGGGTGGATCGATCGGTTCTCCTTGCCCGTCCTGATGGGAGTTTCGGGCGGTACGCCGGGCCCCTCGGATATTTGCTCCCGGTCCCCGGGTCATCCTCCTTGGTCAGTCTCATGGTTTCATCTCTCCTAGGATGACAAAGCAAAGCGGCAGAAACATATTCGTAGACATTTCCCCACCACTATTACTGATGGGGCGAACATATACATTTTATACATCAGGAGACATTTGCATTCAATTTTATAGGCTATATGTGGAATATTTTAGGGTTGGACTTGTATTACTCTG
Source organism: Ambystoma mexicanum (assembly GCF_040938575.1). Taxonomy (NCBI): domain Eukaryota; kingdom Metazoa; phylum Chordata; class Amphibia; order Caudata; family Ambystomatidae; genus Ambystoma; species Ambystoma mexicanum. The sequence continues at coordinate 90,380,096 of NC_090930.1, read as the reverse complement.
GATCAGCCCCCTCTTGGATTGCAGAGGACTCCTCCAGTTGCTGCAGAGTGTGCCTGGGATAGCAATATGGACCCACTTGTCTTCCCCTTCCGCCGATTTACCTTTGGGGATGCGGATCTTGTAGGCGACTGGGGATATCTTGTCTACAATTTCAAAAGGTCCCTTCCATGTAGGCAGAAATTTTCGCTGTTTGGCCTGGTTCCTTTGGAAATTGTATAGATAGACCCAGTCTCCCACATTGTATTCTTTCCTAGTAGTCTTCATATCATAGTCAGTTTTCATACTCTCGGCTGATCTTTCTAGATTCTGCTGAGCATAGGCAAAAGCATGTTGAAGGTGTTTCCTTAAATTCTCCACATACTCATGAGTTGTGGAGGCATTGATTAATGTCTGCTCTTGGGTCCTATAGAGCAAATGCTGGGGAAGCATCATCTTGCATCCAGTCATCAGCTCAAACGGTGACATTTTAGTTGCAGATGAAGGGGTAGATCTGATGGCCATTAGGACCAGAGATAATCGGATATCCCAACTTGGCCCAGAATCTGCCACAAACTTTTTTAATATGCTCACAATGCTTCGGTTGTAACGTTCTACTGCCCCAGAGGAAGCTGGTCGGTAAGCAATGTGTAGCTTCCTTTTAACCCCCAGTTTCTCCCACATCTTAGTCATTACTTCGCTGGTAAAATGGCTACCTCTGTCTGACTCAATCCTTTGGGGTAGACCAAAATGGGAAAAGATGTGTTGATCATCAGGGCAGCTGCTGTGTCTGCCTTGCAGTTTGGGGCCAGGAGATATTCCACCCATTTGGTAAATAAGCATGTCACTGTCAACATGTACTTATTTCGCCTAGAGGAGCGAATCACAAGGCCTATGAAGTCGACTTGCAAATCTGACCATGGCAGTGTCATCTCCATCTTTTGGAGAGGCGCACGGTGTGTGAGGGATGTTGGCTGAAATTGTGCACACACAAGACACCCCCTCAAGTATTGGTCGGGGTCCTGCCCCATGTGTGGCCAGTATGCAACCTCTCTTAAGATTTCAAGTGTTGTATGAAACCCCCTATGACCGGCGGTGGCCGAATCATGGGCGTGACTTAACATCAGGCTTCGGAATGAGGTAAGAACCACCCACTGATTATGGCCAGCTTGGGATTTCCTTACCAACAAACCGTCTTGGATTCAGAAAATTTTTGGACATTTCATCAACACTCTGAGGTCCTCTTTCCCAATGTAATCGGTTTCCGTCAGGGGAAAGTTCTCAGGGTCCTCGATGTGTTGGTAAAACTTACCAATTATTGGATCCCCCTTCTGAGCTGTAATCAAATCAGCATCTGGGGTCTCCTTACTCCATTGTGCAGTAGATCATTGGGAGCATTTGTCTGGGACCTAGTGATAGCAGTGACCTGGATTTCCCCCAACAGGGACTCAATCTCTATTAGATCGCCTTGGATGGCCCCGGTTTTGACCAGCTGATCAGCTAAGTCATTTCCAGTTTTGTCTGGTCCCTCTACTTTGGAATGACCCTTGATCTTCTTCCAGTAGATGGTCATCCCATTCGAGGTGACCAGATCATCAATATTTTTAATTAACTTCTCATGTTTCAAGGGATTGTTATTAGCACATAACATGCCTCTGGTTTTCCAATTAACCAGGTGCTCCACGAATCCGTTCCGTACATAATCTGAGTCTGTGATTATGACCAGTTCGTGGAGTAGATGTTGGACAGCAGCGAGGATGGCCTGATGCACAGCCATCAACTATGCCACTTGACTACTTCGGGGACCAATCTTGTACCCATCGGAGGGTTCAGAGGACTCATTCACGCATGCATTCCCTAGGCCGGCCACAAGTTATATTTCCCCGTTGTTGTCAACATGGTAAGAGCATCCATCCACATAGACAGTGGGCATTCCCTCACACTTGTCTTCTTCAAAGACTTTGTGTGGGGAATTAAGGTATGCCTCCATGTTGTTTTTGGTTTTTAGACTTTCGTCCTCGAGACACAATCATGCAAGTCAGCCAGACCTTGCGCGAGGGGACTCTTCTTGTTTTGGCCATATCTGACCTCCACAGGAAAGCCTTGCATTGAAAGAATCCAGGAAGTACTTCGGGAATTACTCACATTTCCGGGCCGGATTCTGTCACTTTGGAGATATTGCAGAGGCTGGTGTGGAGTCTCCATTATGATGTGTTCCCCATGGATAAACGGGCGGTAATTCTTCAATGCCCACACCATTGCCAGGAGTGCCTTCTCAAAATCGTTGAATTTTTCCTCAACAGAGGATAAAGTTTTGCTCGCATAGGAGATTACTTTATTGACCTTGTCATGCTTTTGATATAATACTGCAGTCAAGCATGTATTAGAGAACCCTATCTCCAGGAAAGACTCCTTGTTTCTGACAGGGTAAGCTAGGCAAGGTGCTTGTGAGAGGCTTCTTTTGAGCTGTCCTACTGCCTCGGATTGTTCTGGACCCCATTCCCACTTGACCCCCCCCATCAAGAGATGAATCAGGGGTCTGGTGATCTCTGCGTAGCCGTCAATGAACTTTCTGCTGTAATTAGTCAGTCCAAGGAGGCTCCTAAGTTCCCGCAGAGTTGTGGGGTCTTTCAGTTTCTGAAGTGCTTCCACTTTCTTTTCCTGGGGACAGAGACCCTGGGGAGTAATCTCATGCCCCAGGAAATTAACACGGGTTCTACACCACTGTGCTTTCTGAAAGGAAAGTTTTGCTCCGGCTGCCCTCCACTGTGTCAGAACATAACGGATTTCCGCTATGTGTTCCTCCACAGATGAACCTTTGATGAGGACATCATCTACATAAGCCAGGTTACCCCTTGCACCCAGGTCGGCATGGCCTTGTGTAGGAAAATGTTGAATTCATTGCTGGAGTTGAGGTATCCAAAGAGAATCTGGGTCCATGTGTACTGCTGGCCCCCAAGGGTAAAAGCCAGCTTGTATTGGTCCTCCCTACTGACAGGCACAGTCCAGTACACATTGGTCAGGTCTATTGCAGTGAATAACTGTGACCCCTGGATCTGGGCCAGCCCTTGGTCAATGTAGGGAAGAGGCCATCGGGAAGTATGGACCCGTTTGTTGAGCTCCCTAAGGTCGGAGCAGAGTCTCCAATGGCAGTTTGGCTTCAATATTCCCAGCACCGGATTATTGAAGGTGCTGTGTACTGGACGGATTATTCCCCGGGACTCAAGGTTCTTAAATATTTCAGTAAGGGACTCCATGGATGCGAGAGGCAAGCAATATTGCTTCAAAAACACTAGAGTCATGCCAGGGTCTGTGGGAATTGTTGTTTTGTGGATGTCAGTGCGACCACAGTCATATGAGTCTACCGCAAAGAGATCTTGGAAATCCAAGAAAACTTGTTTCAACTTTTGCTTCTGTTCCAGAGTCACGCAGGCATCAGCTAGGTTGACACTCTCTTCCACAAGCCGGAAGCCTGGAAAGATTTCTGGTTTTGCTATCTCAGCGGCCTCCTCCTGGAGAAGTCCCTGGTCAGGGTGCTGATTTGGACTGGAGGCTTCAGGTTGGAAAGGCAGCCCTCATGGACCTGGAAAATCACCTCATCCCTTCTGAAGTCACAAGTCACATCTTCCTTATCATAAGGGCAGGAAGTGTACACCAGGAATTTCTACCCATGCCGTGTAAAGATCCTGTCTGGTGTTGGGTTGTCATCACTGTCACTGTCAAAACAGTCTTTGGGGATTGGTCCTAACAGTTCATTTCCTAAATCAATGGAAAAATGTTGGTCATCAACAGCCATTCCAATAATGGTGCCTACGGCTAGAGTAATACTCTTTAAGTCGCTGTTTTCCACCTCTATTGGAATGGTGTAATATTCTATGTTGACTAATGGTGTTGGGTTTATCCCCAACCCTTGCTGTTGGAGAGAAGCATTTAGATGGATATAAGCATCAGGGTTTTTCGATTTTTGCCCTCTTTTAACTTTCACTTCCAGGGAGAATTGTCTGGTCCTTTCTGGGATGGTGACTTCCTCTTTAATCTGAATTTCAACTGTATAAGGTAGCAATTGAGCCGACCTAAATGGTTTTTCTGGATCATCAAAGCCCATGGGATTATCCGCTAATCGGGACCAAGCTTTGAAGTTTTTTAGGTCCAAACTAATGGCAAAGCGATTGAGAATGTCACTGCCTAAGTAAAAGGCGCCAGTAAAATTATGGACTATGCTCTAGTTGCCAATGGAGATTTTGAGCATACACCTGCTTGGCAGGATATGTTTGGAATTGGGTGCTTCCAGATCCATTTCCCATTTGTCTATCAGTTTGAATGTGGGAATGGCCGGATCTTTTGGAAATTGGTGGAACATGGCTTCGCTGATGAAGCTATTACCGTTGTTCACATGCACTCGGGCGAGAACAGAATCCAACCCATCATTTAACTGAACAGGGATGAACAACTGCTCTCCAATTTGCTGAATATCAGCCGGGCTCTGAGCTGATTTCACATCTTTCTGTACTATTGGAGTGGGAATGTCTGATTGTGGATTATTAAATAATTTCAGAGTGTTTCCTTCCAGTGTGGAATACCACCTTAAACTGGAAGGAAGGTTGATTTTCAGAAATAGAGAGGACCCCCCATCACCAGTCTGTTGTCCTACTGCTATTACTGTCACGTCTGGAATTTGGTTTTCTGGTCAGATTATTATTCAACCATGTGGCAGGTGCCGTTTAAACTAACATGGTTGACGCTCTGTTTTAATGTTATTGGTCGGCTAGTCTGGGTCCAGAGGACCTTGTTTACGCAATCTATTAGGGGTGACAACCTTCTCAGGAGGTCATTCCCTAGTAAACAAGGAGTGCCCTCTGGAGTCACTACTATGACCGGGTGTTTCACCTTGTGTCGCCCAATTATGATGTCCAAATCTGCAGTCCCCTCGACGGGAATTTCCTTCCCGTCAAAGTTCTGAAGTTGTCCAGGAAGAGAGGTGAGAGGAATTCGGTAATTCTCCCCACTTCCTGCATTTAGTTCATCAAAGGACCATTTGGACAGAAGGGTAGCTTGGGGTCCGGTGTCCACCAGTGCCAAAATTGTACCCTGCCCCTGTACTTGTACCGGGGCATATTATCTTCCCTTCTTCTCCTCAAGGGTGCACAGATAATGCAAATTTTTGGACAACTGGTGGGCTAATTTTGTGCTTTTGGAGATTGAGAGAGAAGAGATTTGGGCAGAGTTTGTCAGGGAGTTTTGGGAATCTGAAAGAAAAAGTTGGCAATTGGATATTGATGCGGTTTTGGGTTCCCCTGGTTCCGGTTCTGGGTCCCCCCCCCCTTTTTAGAGGCAGTCACCAGGATGGGTTTGAACCAGGGGTTTTCGGTATTGTTGGTTCTGGGATAGAATGATGAGAGGCGACAGCTCAATCCCCACATCTACCCAGTCTATGGATGCGGTTTTGGTTCCCCTGGTTCTGGTTCTGGGCCGGCACCCTTTTTTGGAGGCAGTCACCAGGATGGGTTTGAACCAGTGGTTTTCGGTATTGTTGGTTCTGGGATAGAATGATGGGCGGTGACAGCTCAATCCCCACATCTACCCAGTCTGGATTGGAATCCCTTGGGACCCATTTTTCCTTGGGAGGAATTCCCCCATCTCTGAAGGAGAAGATCCTTTTCCCAGGATCCTCTGAGGATCCCTCTCCCTCAAATTGGAAGACGTGTACCTGCTCCACAAAATGGGTCTGTTTGGGTCCTTTGTTTCTCCTACCTCCTCTCTGCTCCTTGGGTGGCAGACTTTCAGGGGTAGGAGATTTTGTTTCCGGTTCCTGTGTTTCCATGGGCTGTTTACGAGTGGGGAAGGAAGCTTCCTCCAAGGCTTTATGCCCCTCTTCCCCTTGTGCCTCCTCCCTGGGAACCGGTGGGTTATCAGGGTGCTGCCCCCATCATTGTTCTGGAGCACCAGGCCCAGAGTTTGGGGCATTCTGCACCGGCATGCTCATCTGAGGGTTCTGTTGAGCCCTCAGCATGTGAGCGAGATCCCGTGCCATAGTTTGGACCTGGCGCTCTAACTGTGAAACCCTCTCAGGCTGATATGGTGTTTCGGTTTTCTCCCCTGGGTTGATCCCAGGAAGGGTAGCTATCCCTTCTCTGGTAATACCCCGGATTGGGAAGATTTGGGTACCCCTCCACCCTTGGCCTCCCCTCTCCCGGATTAGGTTGTCTGGGCTCAGGGACTTGGGGAAAGAAGGATGGATAATTGTGGGGCTGGAAGTTGGGTGGATACCTGGGGAAAAAGTTTTGCCCAGGGTTTGGTGAATTTCTGCCCTCGTGTGGGAAGTTAGAAGGGAAGTTCCCTGGGTTGGGTGCCTGGTTGGATCCCCCCCCCTTGGGCTGGAGGAGTCCACACATACCCCAGGATGGGTCGGTTTCCCTTGTAGCAGGGACTTACATAGTCAGGGGAGCGAGGGACCCCATTTGTGGGACTACCTCCTTGACTCCCTGTCTGTGACTTGCCGGAGGGCCTTCTGGGATGAGAATTATTCAGTGCAGGCAGGTTTTTAGCCCCCCCCATCTCCAAATCTAAAATGGGGGCAACCTTTACCTCTGCCACGTTGGCAGCAGCCGAGGTGCTGGTCGGTTTGGGGCGTTTCTGGGCGTTATTTTTATTTTCTATGGGCTTCTGCACCTCATAGATCCGGGTAGCCTGTTTAATGACCCAGTCTAGTGACCTTTTCTCGTGAAAATCTCTCACTAGCTGGGTCATTATGTATTTGGGTAAGGCATGGAAAAACATATTTACAAACTCTTTGCTGTCCGTGCTCACCCTTCTGGTAGTCTGCACAAAGGCACGCTTCAATTCCTGCACAAATTCTTGTGGGGCCTGATCCTCCCCACATTGCAAATTGTAGGCTGCCTTTCAAGCCTCTTGGGGATTCTGGTGAACAGAAAAATGTTTCAAGATGGACGCCCTAAATGTGGACCATCTTGAATGGTTTTGGTGCTCCAGCCCCGCAAAGAAACTGGAGTATTCTGGGGAGAATGTCCATTTTACATACTGAATGCAACTACTGCTGTCCTTCAAATGGAAAGTCTCCATCATTTGCTCGTAAAGCTCCAAGTGTCCCCAAACAGAATACTTGGCGTTCTTGTGATAAGGGGTGATGACACTCCTTATTGCCTTAATCTGTTTTAAGGGGTCCTTACGCAAGGCCCTTTTTGCCTTATTGGCCTTTTTGGTTCGGTTAACCCTGGTCCATTCATCCGCTGACTCAGTGGCACTGCTCCCAGAGGTTCCTGTCTGATCTTCCAGGTTTTCCCGAATTCTGCGAGCCTGGGAATGGCCGGCAGAATGTGGGGACCTAGTCGCTTGTGTCCTGGGGCGCGCGGAGGAGTCTTCAGATTCCTCCTTGCTGCCCGGATTTGATGGGTACCCCCCCACTGACCTAACTGGGCAGAGGTTTTCAGAATGCCCTTAGAGGGCCTACTCTCCCGGGGTTCCCCACTAAATTGCACTGCACTTAGGAGCCCATACCCGGATGCCCGCCCATCCATTCCTGGGTGGTACTGGCCCATGAGCCCCATACTTTTGGCTGGATAGTAATCTGCCATCCCTGTGGCCCTGTGCTCATGTGCGCCAGGGGACATGGGGGTGGCAGAGTCCAGGGACTGGGAGAGGTGAAGGCCTCTGGTACTAGGGCTCCTGAGGTTATGCTCAGGTGTTTCCCTTTCCCAGCGAACCTCATCTCTATCAGCCCCTGCTTCCTGTTGCCATGCAAGAGCCTGTGCTTTCAGTTCCTCAGTGAAAGCCTTACTAGACTTTATCAGTCTCTCCTGCATGGCTACCTGTTGCTGGAGCCTATCATTGTGCTGACAGAGAGCCTCATTTTCTCTCTGTGCTTCCTGGTTGGTCCTGGAATACTGGGCCAGTATTTGGTGCAGGAGGGTTACCTCCTGAGTCCCATCCCTACTGGCCTGTTCCTTTCTTGCCAGAGCATCTTCCACCATTCGGGTGTGCTCTAACAAGTTCTGATGCTCTTTTTGGAGGTCACCCAGTCCCTGGAGGGCCAGGTGATTTTCTTCAACTTATCCTTTTAATTGGCAGACTTCCTGGCCTAAGGTGTCCCTTTCCTGACTAAGAGCCTGCATCCGTGCCGCCAGGTCGTCCCTCTGCCTTTTAAGGGCACCAGCTTTCTGGTGCTCTTCCTCAAATTCTGTCTGGGATCCAAGTCTTTCAGAATCAGTTTGTTGCTCTCTGCCTTCTCCCTATCTAGGTGGCTTTGCAGGGTGACTACCTGCTCTGCGCATACCCTATTGAAGTCCAGTTGTTGCTACAGCTTTTTCTGGCTCTGCAGTAGGACGTCCAAACCTTCTTGGTACTCCTTCTGCAAGGCCAGACATCTGGTATCCTGGTCTGTCTTTTCCTGTTGCAGTATATCCATATCCTCTTTTATTTTAATAATATACTGCCTACTATCATTTTCTGACTCCTGGCTCCTCTGCAGCCTCTGCTCGGAAGAGAACAGGTCAGATTGGGCCTTCTCTAATGCCATCTGTTGCCTATTTGCCAGATCTCGCCCTTCAGCACATTTGTTCTGTATGGCTCCCATATATAGATATAAATATGCCGCTATCCTGACAATCTTGTTGTGCTCATCTTTGGCTTTAGGGGCCATATATAGTTCACTCAGGGCCACATGTAATGGACCCTGATCTCTCCATGTGTCTGACCCTGCTTCAGTGATCTGGGGTGCGATTGCCTGCAACCACACCGTCTGGTCAAGATAAACCCACTCACCTCTCACAAATAACTTATGTAAGAGGTGTTCTCTCGCTATTTTGATGTCTACCAGTGTCGTCATTCTGGAAATTGATTTCCTTCCTGACTTACAGAAGTTAGTATTTCATTTTGCAAAACAGATCGTTTCCTTAGAGCGTTCCTTTGAGGAGTGCTTTTACAGTGTAATACAGCGTGGTTATCCAACAGGATTTATGTATCCTGTCAGATAGCACACTGTATTAAGCTCCACAAATGGTAGATCTAATCCAGATGCCCCTGCTCGAGCCCCCACTCTGTTAAGCGACTTCAATTCAGCACTCCAACTAAGTCAATGCCGAGTCTGGGATGCCCAATGGAAGCCCTTAATTATATATTTTTATGACAAGTTCATAGATCTGGATGATAAACCCTTATATAACGCCCCTCTCTTTGAATCCCCCTGACCTCACTAAGCCAAGAAGTAGGTTTGTTTTGCAAATTAAAAGATTTATTTGAAAATTAAACTATATATATATATATATATTACATGGCCACGGTAGTGGCCATGTAGTTATGGTTAAGTTGCTGTTTCCATAGGAAGAGCACTTTTTGGGTGGCTTATAACTTCGCTCTCCCTGGACGGATCCTCACCAAACTTTGCAAAAAAGTATTTGGGTCACTCTGCATTTCTTTGCAAAGTTTGGTGAGGATTCGTCCGGGGGGGGCAAAGTTATAGGGGAGGTCCCAAAACTTTTTTTTTCCCATAGACTAAATCGGAAAAGAAATTTGCTCGCGCCTACAGCCCAAACCGCTGGACAGATTTCCACCAAATTTGGACCAGGAGCAGCAGCTTGGTCCCGAAAGCTTGCTTTTGCAAATTTGGTGAAAATCCGTCCCGTAGTTTTTTTTAAAATGACCAAAAAGTAGGTAAAAAAAAATTAGTGATATCTGTGTTCGGTTCGTGGACACACTTCCCTGTTCGCTGCGAGGACAGTGTCCTGATTGGCCAATCGTCTTGCGTGATGTTCGCGGACATGCAACGTGTTCGCTGATTGGACTGCGTGGAGCGTGAAGCGCGTCAGATTTTTCGGTAGCGCCCGCCAACTTGGATTCGCGGACGTCCGCGGACAGCGCGGTGAAACTTTGTTCAAAATGTGTATTTAGTAGAGTGTGTTGGTGTGTAGGAGTGTTTGGGGAGGGTTGGAGTGTATGAGATAGGATGAAAGTTGTGTTTTTTATGTGTTAGACGTTCTTTTTGTGTTCGATTTGTTTGCAGAAATCACGGGTGTTCTGAAATGTTCTAAATAAACTGACTGGGGGTGTTCTAAGTACTCAATATGTGTCCGTTTTGTTCGCAAGCAAAGTGAAACTGTTCTAAGAACACTCGCGGTGTCCAGGGAGTGTTCGTAGGGGGTGTCCTGAGGACGCTGTCCGTATTGTTCTCTGTCAAGTTGAATGTGTTCTAAGAACACGCGCGGTGCCCTGAAATGTTCGCAAATAAACAAAATGGGGTTGTTCTGAAGACCTTTTTGAGAACACTCCCGGTGTCCTGAAATGTTCGTAGGGGGTGTCATGGGGACACTGACCGTATTGTTCTCTGTCAAGTTGAATGTGTTCTAAGAACACCCGCGGTGTCCTGAAATGTTCGCAAATAAACAAAATAGGGGTGTTCTGAAGACGCTTCTAAGAACACTCGCGGTGTCCGGGGAGTGTTCGTGGGGGGTGTCCTGAGGACGCTGTCCGTATTGTTCTCTGTCAAGTTGAATGTGTCCTAAGAACACTTGCGGTGTCCTGAAATGTTCGCAAATAAACAAAATGGGGGTGTTCTGAAGACGCTTCTAAGAACACTCGCGGTGTACGGGGAGTGTTCGTAGGGGGTGTCCTGAGGACGCTGTCCGTATTGTTCTCTGTCAAGTTGAATGTGTCCTAAGAACACTCGCGGTGTCCTGAAATGTTCGCAAATAAACAAGATGGTGGTGTTCTGAAAACGCTTCTAAGAACACTCCCGGTGTCCTGGAATGTTCGTAGGGGGTGTCCTGAGGACGCTGTCCGTATTGTTCGTTGTTAAGTTGAAAGTGTTCTAAGAACTATCGCGTTGTTCTGAAATGTTCGTAGGGGGTGTCCTGAAAACGGTGTCCGTATTGTTCGCAGGCAAGTTCAAAGTGTTCTAAGAACACTCACATTGTTCGTGGACATTAAAAGTTTCCCATAGATCATAGTTGAAATGTTTGACTCTATGGATGTGATATGCTGCGGTGGTTGTTGCCATGGCATAGAGTCTTGGGTGCATGGCCATTTGGCCATGCACCCAAGACTGTCTGTCCTGGCAACAACCACCGCAGCATATCACATTCATATTTGCTTATAACTTTGGGTGAAAAACAAATGTATAAGGAACAAAGGTATTAGATACTATGGATGTGATATGCTGCTATGGTTGTCCTTATTATTGTATACTTACTGTTTGGTCTAGTAATGGGAGTCCATGTTTTTCTTCTTCATTTCTGTGATAAAAGAAAATAGCATGTTAGTATTAGTATTTTGTAATGACTTATTACATTGTATAAGCAATATACTTTTATTTTTTTTCGACCCTCATATTTAGTAGAGTACAAATCAGAGTGCTGTGCAATTTGCTCAGTTTCTGTATTTGTTGCTAAAATCATTGGGTCTGTGGGAGAAAAAAAAATCCATGTTGGATTAAAAAAAAAACCCTTTTTCTGTTATGCTACAGTTTATTTGTTTGTTTGTTTTCAGTGTTCACTTGTTGTTTCTGGCTAATGCTTTATACTTTGCTTTGTTGTATTTTTTTTGGAGCAGTAACAGATTCTTCATTTGTTTTGATAATATAAAATTTTGGAGCAGTTAGATACCAATTGGCGTATTCTAACTGTCTATTTTTTAATATATTTTAGTGGTTTTGATTTATCTATTTGGATATTGTTAAATTTTGGGACAGTTAGATACCAATTGGCGTATTCTAACTGTGTATTTTTTGGCCTAATTTAGTGGTATTCATGTATCTGATTAGTTGTTGTAGAATCTTTGAGCTGTTAGAAAGCTTTTGGAGTATTCTAACAGTTTATATTATTTTAACACAAATTTATAATTTTGGGACAGTTAGATACCAATTGGCGTATTCTAACTGTGTATTTTTTGGTCTAATTAAGTGGTATTCATTTATCTGATTAGTTGTTGTAGAATCTTTGAGCAGTTAGATAGCTTTTGGAGTATTCTAACAGTTTATATTTTTTTAACACAAATTTACTTAAAGGTTTAAATACAGTTTATTTATCAAATTTTGGTTTTAAGAACATCAAATAAGCGTTTGTAAGATCTGCTGGTAATCTCTGCTTTAGAGTAATGGTACTATCATTACATTCAAACCATCCACATTTCTTTTTTATATATGCCGTGTAGTGCCCTGAATTGGGTGTGGCTCCTGCGTGGTAGATTATACCTATTGTTGTGAAGGTTTTCTTACCAGGTGATATTTGACTATGTGTGAATCCAGTCAGCTTGCAGTTGTTTTTGGTACCATCTGCATTGTAACGTAGAAGCATTAGTATTACGTATTTACTATGTGTTTGTATTACTAACGTGGAGCGATTATCTGAATTGCAGGTAGAGCATAATCTACCATGGTTTGCATTTTATACAAGTTGCTGAAATGGAATGGATTCACAATTTGGTATTGATATATATATGAAGTGTTCATTGGGAATTTCTTCTTGTGTCACATTGTTGCACAAAGTGCATGTATGTTTTCACATGTATGAAATCTGGAAGATTTCCTTTATAGGTATGTTTTTGTTTTCCAGTACTTGTAGTAAGTACATTAAAAATTATTGTGGATCTTCCTGTGAGTTTATAGTGAATTTCACCATTCCAGCACAGTAGTCCAATTCTTGTCTTATTCCATAAACACTATATGTGTTGTCAGGATTGTTTTTTGCGTTTCTATGAAGTACTAACATTTGCATACACAATGGTTCTCTAAAGTGTAAGTAAATGTTGTCAACAATTGGTGGTAATTGAAATAGAATATTCATTGCTACATTTGCATAGCAACTTACACCAACTATATTTGAGAATTTAAATGGTCCAGGTAGTTCTGTATCTAACTGCTTTTTTTTGGAGTTTGTCTTCCTTCTTTAAAGAAGTACCTGGTTTACTTTCTCTTTTTTGTTTGTGGTACTTGATGAAGTATTAGTTTCTTTTACTCTCTTTGGAGGATTTGCAGTGACGTCCTGTTGCATTTCTGTTTGATTTAGTTTTCTTTTACAATGTTTTAGTTTTTGTGGAACAGAATATGTGTTTAGATGGGGAGTGTATAGTGAGCAAAGTCTATTATATTCTAAAATGCAAGGAATATCAGCGTTTACTTTACTTGCATCAAAGTTGATTAGAAATAGACCGTCAAGTGTACGTGAGCGTGATAGTGCTACGTAGCTCATGCCTTCTTTAAAGACTGTGTTACCAATATCTATCATTGCTTTGTCTAGGGTAATACCTTGTGATTTATGAATCGTGACTGCGTATGCAAGAGTTAGAGAAAATTGTTCTCTGCGTACATACATATCTTTGAAGAGAAGGAATCTAGCTGTTGAGCGTCCTATCCGTTTTACTTCTGAAAGTGTATATTGACAAACTGAATTTTGTTGTCACGTGGGTATGTTTGAAAGCCAACAACTGTACCCAGTGCTCCATTAACTAGTCCTTGGTCCACGTCAAGGTTACGTTTAAGCATTACTCTGCAATTTAAGGATAATTTTAACATCTTTTCTAAGCTTGCTGTGTTTGAGATTGATTTTTCTAAATTATTTAGTCTTATTGTGGCTTGGTCACACATGGGTAGTGTCATACCATGTACATCTAGTTTGTCTGTGGCGCTAATTTCCATTATTGGTTGCATTTCTTTACTTAACATTATTTCATTGAATTTGAGACAGCTTGCAAGAGTTGGCATTAAGGCCATACAATTGACATTTTTGTGGGCTAATTGTTCCATAACATCTGTAGCACATGCATTATCGCCATAAAGTGCATTAATGTGCCGGGTTTTCAATGTTGCTTCAGCTTCTTTAGAAAGTATACCAACTCTCAAACTTTTTAAAATGTTGGCATAAGTTAGATCTGCAGATTGGCACATGTTTTCTGTTAATGTTGCCAAAGGTTGACATTTCCAATGCTGCCAACAGTTTTACGGCAGAGTTTGTGCCCTAATGTTTTAAAAATAGGTTCACCTTTTACTGGTGTTAATTGAAGCAGATCTCCAAAAACAATAATGTGTTTTCCTGCAAAGAGCTCTTCATAGTCTGTTTTGAGTATTTCTTGTAATCTGAGGTGAATCAAAGCTAACATAAGGTTGGAGACCATGCTCACTTCATCTATTAGTAGCATTTTCATTTGTTTCAATACTCTGCGTAATTCCATTGCAGCTTCTGCAGAAAGTTTGTAATAGTCTAATTTGTTCTGGTGTTCTACTGGTAATAGTAGTAATCGGTGTAATGTAACACCACCTATGTTGTAGGCAGCTAAACCTGTGGGGGCAGTGACAACAGCTGACAGTTTGTTGTTTGTCAATTGTTGAAGGAACATACTAATGATTTTGATTAGGAATGTTTTGCCTGAACCAGCTTCACCACTGACGTACAGTAGTATAGTACAGTAGTATAGGTTTATAATTATGGCAGGAACATTCTTTATTTTCATGTTTTACACCATGTGCAATTTGTTTTGTTACTTCTTGAAAAATGCTACTTTGCTCATTGTTTAGTTTTGATTGTAGTATAGTTAAGTCTTCCTTATCTTCATACTGACACATGGTGTTTTCTACTTATATCATAGCTAATTCTTCCTCATTTGTTATTAGTGGTTCTCCCAGTGGTTCTTGGCTTCCTGTTACAGAAGGTTGACTACTGTCAGGAGTATCCTTATCTAGTTGGGCTTGGAGTTCTTCTTCATGTTGCTGTTCATTGTGCAACATTGTTTTGTACTGTGTAAAGTTTACATCAGTTATAGTGCTTGCATTTGCTTTGAAAGCATCCTCATATGAGTCATAGTTATCTAGTAATTGTTCTTCTTTTCTCCATGATTTGAAGAGTTGTAGCAGGGACATGTAATATACTTCTTTATGTTGAGGAGTCTTCAATGACAATTTGATATGATTAATTAAATTTGGTTTAGTGAGTTTAACTAAGCTGCCTTCACAGTCTGTCACTCTATATTTACCTTTTTTTTTCATCAGGTTTCATATTATTTTTGTATGTGTAGTTTTGGGCTATTTGGTATAGACACATGTTTTCCAAAGTATTACTTCTGTTTGGGTAGTATGTGTCCAATACATTGTGTTTTAAAATGTCTTGGCTGTTGGGATCATGTTTGGCTATTGTTTCTATATCTTCATATGATTTTAGAACTCTTTTTCTAGATTTAGCTGGACCAAGACTTAGCCATACTATATTTTCAGATTTACCATACAATGAAGTACCTGTTAAACGACCAGCTGCTTCATAAGATCCACATTCACTATGTGTGAGCATTTTTATGCCCAAGCTGTATAATTTCTGAGATACTGTTTTATCTGATGACAGGTCATTCCAGAGGTCTTGGAGCTCTGTCTTTTCTGCTTTAGTTAAGTATGCTGTGACATATCGTGCAACTGCAGTAGAATTGTCTGCAATGTACTGCACATCTATGTTTGCATTCCATAAGTGGGCAATGATTGCATTATAATCATTGATATATTTTTCTTCTTCTTTTCTTTTTATGTAATATGTATTTTTAGGTGACATACCTTTAACACTATGTCTACCTGAAGACATGAGGTTGTTTACTTGACCTGTATTTGTCACTGGTCTAGGGAAACCAAATCGGCATTTGGTGTAGTATTTGCCTTTGTTTTTGTATTTGCGACGACAATATTTTCCACATTTGTGTCTTTGAAATTGTAAAATGTGTGCATGAAGATCCCTATGTGTGGCTTCTGATGGAATTTCACAAGTGACATATTTTTCAATAAACTGTAAAACAGTGGCATCACTGTCTTGACCAAATTTCAGAGCATTTTTAATACATAAAAGCATGTGGATATGTGGTGCTCCTCTGGCTTGGTATTCTTTTCTCCAAAAGAAGTGTTGCACTTCTCCAAGGGGAGGAACAGTTTTATTACAAATAAAATGTAGCATAGCAATGAAGCGATGGTGAAAATATCTTGAAACATTAACAGGATCCAAAGAACAAAGTTCTCCAGGTGTTAGAATATCTATGTTTGTTTTGTTTTTATTTGATATGCGTAGGAAATCATGTAAATCTTCCCATGCATATTCTGCACAACTTAATGTAACAAACCAAGTGGGTGGGCCAAGGTTTCTGATCATACAACGTACATCTCCATGACGTCGAAACCAGTACTCTTTAGTACCATGCATATTTGCTAATAGATTTGTAATATTTGATTGTAAAACCTCATCCTTTTGTTGCACTTTCTCTAATAATTGTGTAGCTGTCATATTTTGAAAGTGTGATCCTGATTTTAATATGTGTGCAACTCCGTAACATAAAGTTGCTAGTTCACTTTCAAAGAGTAGGTGGAATATGTATTCCACATTTTGTCTAAATCTGGGATCTTCAGAATACATCTGTAATGAGCGGTATTCTGAAGCTGATATTTGAATAGGTCTATCATCATACCTTCCTCCTTTGCCAGTAGGAAAGAGTAGAGGAAATGCACGTGCTTCTATACTTTTTTCCCATATACTGATTGGCGATACTTTTGTTTGACGCATTTGGTAAGTTTCCAGGACATCTTGTACGGTTTCATTACTGTGCAAAGGATGAATTGTATAATGGTCTAAAGTATTTGATATTGTAGCAGGATCTAGTAGCTCAAATTGACCAGCTTCTTGTGTTTCTTGAATTATTTCAGTTGTATCTTTCAAATTTTCTTCAATATTAATTTCATTGTAATATTCATTATTCTCTTTAAGATATTGGAAAGCTTGTCTAACTTTATATAAATCTACCAGCTGTTGCCATATTTTTTTGTCTTTTGTAGGTACTCCATTTACTAATATAATTAAAGATTGCTGCATTGGACGTTGCACTCCTAGAGTATGCATATTTTCTTTTAGATTTAATGGTAAATAAACTACTTTTCCACTAATGCCTTTTACCAATTCAGAGGGAGGTAATTTTGCTGTTTTTGGTTGAAGGCGTATTATTGCTTGAAATGGGTGTACAGTTTGAATTATGATGCTCTCATATAAATTAAGTTGTTGTAGAGGTTTTGGTACTGGGTATAATTCCAAATTATTTGTGATAGAACGTGAAGGAGTTTGGTTGTTGTCAAGTTTTGTAGTGCAATAACTGCAAAGTATTAAGGGCTCAGTTATTTCATATTTGTTTTCTGCTACAAGGTAGAGAGCTAATTCAAACCATTTAGAACCTTCATTGTATTCTATTTTTTATGATAGGTCCACAGTTTTTGTGTTACTTTTATAAAAAATTCTACGGCAACATACACATACATGGTTTGGTACTTCAGCTGATGTACTTTTAAATTTTAGTATTTCTTTTTTGTATGTGTTTAGCAAAAGGTTGCCATGTGTAGAATTGTTGCTTAATTGGTGTAAAGCTATTTCATTCTGTAAATGGCTTTCACTTCCAAAATATTTTTTCTGGATATAGTGAATTTCTTCAAGTAGGTCTTTTGCTGTACCATGTAGAAGGATGTTATTTAACTTTGCTAGTGCTAAAGCAGGACTTTTAGCATAGTACAGTTTATAGACTAGATTTCTATTAGTTGAATGATGTGTTGATATCCTTTTGATATCATGGAAAGTGGTTTTACAAGTAGGTCCTGTAATGCAGGCCAATGAATGTCCCTGTAGTCCTGTGTACTTGCGCACTGGACAGGTATCTATATTTTGCAGTAATTTAATTTTGATTTTGTCTTTGCTTTTTACATATTTATTGAGGAATTGGCGTAAAGATTTGAAACATTGTTTGGGAATCTTACACATTGACATGCATGGCCATTTGTATACTAGACGTTCTGATTCAGTTGAATGGAGGGGTCATTCTAAGTTTTCAGGGCATATTTTTGTAAGAAGTACTTCTTGTTCCATTATGGTATTATTCACTTTTTCATAACCTCGACCACTGCTATGTATGGAAATTGTATTTGTTTGCTTTTGTTTGTACGCTTCTTCATTAAAATATGGTTCTGTGCTTGTAGTGTGATTCCATTCACCGCCGCTGATACTTAAGAAGTTCTTTCTGTTGATATTTCGCTTATTGAGAATTCTTTTTTGTAATTTAGTTATTAGTTTTGTTAGTGGTTTCATTTTGTTTAACAGTAAAATAAATACATTTCTTTTGAGAATAATTGCACTGTCCATCAATGCTTCTAAGATTAATTTCCTACGATAGGTTTTAAGCTTTAAACCTGATTTCTCTCCTGTTTTTATAAGATTTTGAAGGACTTTGTGACGGTATATTTTGGCTAAAATACCTTTCTTGGTATGCTTACTTTGCACTATATTAACATTTGAAGAAGTAGTTTTATCTGTACTGATAGCTGATTTTCTGTTAATTGTTTTTTGGTTTGTTTTACATTTTGATAGAGGAAGCAAAGTTGTTGTACTTGAAACTTCTTGTGTTTCACTAAATGATTGTATTAGCTGTTTTGTTTCAACTTTTTTTTTTACAAATTCTGCTAGAGGTGGATGCTTATGATGGACACCTTTATTTTCATTTGCTCTACTTTTGCGTTGCTTTCTACGGACTTGACTTTTGGTAGGCATTCTTTAGGGTCTGTTGAAAAAAATAAAGAAGATATGGGTTGGGGTGTTCTGGAATGTATGTGTGCTGTGTGCATGAGTGTTTGAGTAAGTTGATAAAGATGCATGTAATGGTGTGTGATTGTGCATTGGGAACTAAAACTAGTAGGGATAGGTATTCTTGAATTTATGTGTTACTAAACTGGGGTTCAGATGACAAAAAAAAAGTAAGCTAGTGGTGTGGAAAAGTACAAATAGTAAATCTAATGTATACAATGAAAACAGTTGTTTGTTCTATAATATGAAAATTGTAGTGGTTCAGTTGGGTAATTTGTGTGTCCAAAAATAGAAATTTGTGGGCCATTCTGGCTGTAAACTGCTGTTTAAGACATGAACATTTTTGGACAAAATGGTACAAAATCTCTATTTTTATAAACCGAAATAGCTCGTATTAACGTTATAGTATATTTGATTAATAATACAAATATTATGGTGATATTTTACTTACTTTTTTTTTTAAATTAACAGGAAACTTCTTAGTTTTTCTTTCTTCGAATTCGGCTGCTTTTTTCAGGAAACTGGTCTTCACTGCAATTGTAAAAGCTTCAAATTAGTAACTTTGTTTGTATATAGCACTGTTATTAATTTAGATATTGATTTTTTTAATTGAAATCCTCAGTGCCTTCTTTAAAACCATTAAACTAATTTATTTACATAAGATACATTGCATCAGTTCAGTACATATGATATGTTCTTAATGAACAAATTGTATTGAATGACTAACTGTAGCAAAAAAAAAATATCTTTACTATGTCTTGTGAAATTTATAATATATTAGTGAATACCACTATTTCTGTAAGTAAACTGTTCTAGGTAATAGCGTCTAATTTAAAGTAATTAAGTAAATGAATAAAAACAAAAAATATGAAATTGTATAAGTATTTTTATAAAGGTTTAAACATAGATTGTGTTTGCATGCAATTTTGTTTGAATATATGTAGTCTATAAATTTCATTTAAAAAATGATAGTTTAACATGATTTGAGTGTGTGTGTATAAAGAAAGTAAATAGTATAAAGGTTTATAAGTGATAGTTGAATTTAGGAAATTGAAAAAAGTACAGTAAATTCATTTGACAGATTTTACAAGGTAAAAGTCTGTTTGAAAATGTGTTCATCTACTATACAGAAAATATGCATACCTGAAGTTTGTGTTCATGCATATGGATATGCATGGAGCTGCAAGTAGAAATCTTGAAGACTTGTACAGTATTTGTGGTAGATGCTGCTTGCCAATGATATGACACTTGTACTCAGAGAGATTCAGAGTACATTTGCAGTGCTGATCTATGATGATGCAGTTAGATGTAGAGGTCTTGAATGTGATTGGTGCATGGTCATGTGAGTTTTGAGGTACATGCAATGAGGGAATGGCAGAGAGAGTGTAGTGGAAATATTAGAAGGGCTGTTCATGTTACGATATGTCCGCGAACATGGCGGTAGTTCGCGGACATCGGGAGTTACATTCGGGGATTATTGGGTTCAGAAGTCATGCAAATGAGAATAAGCAATGAAAGGGATTGGTCAGGAAAGTTTGGTGGGTGTGTTGTGCCAGGAGAGATTTTCTCAGATACTATTTTTGCTGAGAGAACAAAAGATAGCTATGGCTGTGTGTTTCATAAAACAGATTGTTTGGATTTTAGGAGATTCGTGGATACATTGGTTGAAGGTGCATGCAGAAAGCTGTAGAGTAGCTGTAGATCTTGGATTCCCACATGTGGAAGTACACTGCATGGAGTACGTGGAATGAAGTGGTTGGACTTGCTACCTCTCTGTGCTACTTTGGAGACAGAGCAACATCCAGACATAATTGTAATTCATTGTGGAGGGAACAGTTTAGGACATGTGACTGGAATTTGTTTGCAATTTGTTATGAAAGAAGGACTTAGGAAGGTTATGGACATGTTTCCTAATTCTCAAGTGATATTTTCACGGATTGTGCAGAGACAAATGTGGCTTCGTTCTTCTTCATTTGATCCACAAATGGAAAAAGCAAGGCACAATGTTAATAAGGCTGTTTGTGCCTTTCTAAGAGATTTTGGCATGTCTTCTTTTCACAATGAAAATATTATGTTTTGTAGTACATACATTTTTCGCAGAGATGGAGTCCATCTTACTTATGCTGGCAATCAGATTTTTCTGAGAAATGTACAAAATGCATTGCAACCTTTTTTGGAATTACAACAACGATTTTGAAGTAGATGTTAAGCATTTACAATTTTTGACTTACAAACACCACCCAAAGGCTCTTTTCAGAGCCACCACTTCTTTCCAGAGAAAATTACAATGTTTGTGATGGAGTAGCAACCCAATTTTTTTAATGTTCACAAACTGTCTGCAGATTTCTAAAAAATACAAAGAGCCCTGCTTCATTTATTTTCACTTCTATTTTTTAACTGGGAAAGGTGGCTCTGAAAAGAGCCTTATTTTTTTTGGATTTTTGTAATTTTGTTTTTTTTTTTGGTTTTTCAGACACGACACACTAGGAGAGGAGGGTAAAGGAGCGTAAAGGGGGGGACACCAACCACAGGGATAAGGAAGGGCGAGCTGAGAGAGGAAGATGTAGAGTGGGTTTTATTTGGGTAGTGAGCAGGTCTTCTCGTGCTCTGAGACGATAGTCTCAAAAGCACTCCGAAGTCGCTCCCCCCTGCAGAGTACTGTGTCAAGTACATACATACAACTGTGACCCTCGAAAGGTAAGGGTCATCAGCATTCTGTATGGCCTGTGAGGCAGCTTGAGGAAGACGCTGTCCCACAGAGGTGGTCCTTGTGGTGACAGGATCAGAAACAGAGGATGAAGTAGAGGAAATCAACCTGCTACGTTCTTTGCAAGGTACAACCCTGCGAATAGCCCCAGAGTGAAATGACCTCAGGTGTCGCTTCATAGTAGTGGTCCCAAACCTGTACTTACCGTGCTTCCCGCGACTGAGTATCATTTTGCATTCATTGCAGGTAACACGGTTCGCACGAGCCTTAGGAACATTACCATGAATGGTAAATAACTGCCACACCCAAGACTCACGCCTAGTGCGGGTAGTAGGGTTTTCCTCTACCTCATTCTCATCATCCTCTTCTTCCTCCTCTGCATCCTCACTCCTGTTCCCCTCTTCAGGCCCTTGGGGAGGTGGTGGTGGTGGAGGGGGTGGGGGTGGTGCTGAAGCAGGTGCAGCACCAAGTGGCAGTTCAGCAGCCAAAGATGCCATCTCGATGATGGTGTAGTCTGCAGGTGGCAGCAAAAATCACTGTGTTCTGAAGAATATCCAGAAACACAATGGGAATAAGCTCTTGGGCGTGGTCTTTTATAGGGGTGCTTGTGCGCGGTTCGCGGACATGCGCACTGTCTGCGGACAGATCGAACACAAAAAAAGGATCGGAAAGTTTCAAAAGGTATATAGAAACTCAAGATTGCTATGTGGGACTTGTGCCATGGTGAGATTTTATTGAAAAATATTATGGATTAACTGAAAATGTACTTTTAAATTGTTCGGGGACACGAACAGTGTCTGCATTTCAGGACACACGATGAGCGTGGGCGCGGTCATATGATCAGTTCCCGTGCAAGTCCGCGAAGGAAGCGCCTGTCCGCAGGACACCAAGTGCACGGAGATTGGTTAGCGCATGCGCATTGATGTCCTACAGACACTGTTCGGGTTCTGAAGTAATTAAAAGTCCGTCACACGTGAAACGAACATTTCGGGACACCGCGTGTGTTCTTAGAATAGTTTAAACTTGGTAGAGAACAGTAAGGACAGATATAGTGTTTTCAGAACACGTGTAATTTCGTTTATGTACGAACTTTCAGGACACCAATTGTGTTCTTAGAACAGTTTCAATTGGGTAGCGAACACTACGAACAGGTATAGTGTTCTTCAGGACACCTCCATTTTCGTTTACGTGCAAACATTTCAGGACACCAATAGCGTTCTTAGAACAGTTTGAACTTGCTAGCAAACAGTACCGGACAGGTATAGTGTTCTTTAGGACACTTTAATTTTTGTTTGTTTACGAACAATTCAGGACACCGCGTGTGTTCTTAGTACAGTTTCATGTTGCTAGCGAACACTACGAACAGTTGTACTGTTGTTCAGGACACATCATTTTCGTTTATTTAGGAACATTTCAGGACACCAATTGTGTTCTTAGGACAGTTTTAAGTTGATAGCGAACATTACGGACAGATATAGTGTTCTTTAGAACACTTTAATTTTTGTTTCTTTACGAACATTTCAGGACACCACGTATGTTTTTAGAACAGTTTCAACTTGCTAGCAAACAGTACGAACAGGTGTGGTGTTCTTCAGAACACCTCCATTTTCGTTTATGTACGAACATTTCAGAACACTCGCACTGTCCGCGGATACTTTTATTGTTTTAAAAAAAAAACGGAAACTATTCACAATACAATATAAAAATTAAACTTTGTTTAACATATATTAATAATTTATGACAGAGAAGGTGAGGCAGAAACAGAAACAAAAACAGGAGAATTTGGGGTTTCAACATAATTGGTATTAGGTGAAGAAGGGATGGAAGTCTCATCAAAACGTTTTGGATTATGGAGAGGGTTTGGGGATAATTGACTGGGATATGGTGAGGAGGGACAAGTACATGTGGGTCAATGGTAAGAGGTTTTTGGTTTGAAATGATTTTCTACAAAAGTTTTGAAATTATTAAAATTAGCCAACAATACATCCATTTTTTCTTCTATATTGTGAAGACTGTTGTCCATAACAGGGTTTTCTGAAGTTTATTCTATTTTGGTATGCTCTGTACAAAAAAATAATATATATGTTAAATGTATATAAAGAAATAATAAATAAATGGTTTATATTATAAAGTGTTTACCATTAGTTTCACTATCTTGTGACATTTCTTCATGTGGGAAATTGTCCTCTAGCCATTCCAGAGTACTAGACATTTCTGTGAGAAAAAAAAAAGATAATATATTTTTTAATCTAATACAGAAAGTTTATAAATATATCAGTAAAATGAAGTACACTTACTTTTTCTGGTAAGATAAGTCCTATGTATTCAGTGGGTCTGGTTCTGTTCTCAGTTCTGTTGTGTCTGTGAGGTAATTATGTTGGTGCCAATTTATCTTCTTGTGGTATATTCCATTTCAGAACATATTGTATTTAAATGAATGGTTAGTGTGTTACATATATGGGTTACATTTCTTATGTATTACTATATATAATGTGTTTGTGTGCTGCTTTTTGAATTTGTTAATTGTTCCTATATTATGATATAACAATCAAACATACCCCCCCATCCCCCCCACAGTTTTTAGGTAGTGGTACTGTTCTCCGAACATGTCCGCGAACATTAAATAAGTTTGCGGACATCAAGTTCAGAAGAAGAGATCTAGTCAGTTCCATATGACATGTATATAAAGTCAAAGTCATTATTGTTAAGTTGTGCTACTAAAAAACTATTAAATTCAGTGAAAAAACTTTGTTAAAGGGACAATATGATTAAGTTGCGCTACTAAAAACCTATGAAATTCAGTGAAAAAAACTTTGTTAATGGGACGTTATGGTTAAGTTGCGCTACTAAAAACCTATGAAATTCAGTGAAAAAACATTGTTAAAGGGACGTTATGGTTCCAAGTAAAACCGAAAAACCCTTGAAATTCACCAGTTATGGTAAGCTAAGCAACCATAACTCGCGCCACCACCGTGCACTGCTAAGACTAACACCCAGGACATCAAAGATGACATCACAAATGTCATTGATGACATCACTGATGACATCACATGTCTGGCTCACTATTTTTTCTTTTGCTGACATATCTAGGCCACATGGTTTTCTTCAGTAACAGTCAGAAACTAAGAATTTTATTTTATTTGTAGACATATCCTTCTAGTAGGTTCTTAAAGTAATTCCCTTAGAGTACAGTCACATCATATGAAACATATACATATGGGAAAACACATATGTCCTGGTCAAGAAACCCCTCTCAGCCCAGAGTCGGCCAAAGTTATGAACCACGCCAAAGGCGTACTGGCTTTCAGTATAAATATTCACGTTCAAATTCTGAGAGAGTTCACAGGCTCGGGTCAGTGCTATTATTTCTGTGGCTTGTGCCGAATTGCAGGGGATTCTTCTGCTTTCTACAACACTCTCTAGGGTAGTAATTGCATATGCGGCTGTTGATGTGCCATCAGGTAATTTAAAACAAGAGCAGTCACAAAACAACTCCCCATCTGGCTCTTTCTGTGGGATGTCGCTCAAGTCAACTCTTCCCTTTGTTTTTTCTTCAGTGACCATTAAACAATCATGGGGTGGTGATTCGTTGTCACCAATTTCTGCTATAGGCACTGGCATTAATTCTGCAGGATTCGATGCGCTACAACTCATAATTTGGATGTGGGGTGCAAACAAGATGAGCTCATATCTTGTTAGTCTAGCAGAAGTGAGGTGTTGCGTCTGTGTTCTGTTTAATAGAACGTCTATGGCATGTGGCACCATCAGAATTAAAGTGTGCCCCAATACCATTCCTTCCGTTTGTTTCACTGACGCAGAAGCCGCTGCGACGGATCGCAAACATTGTGGTAGTGCGCGCGCTACAGGGTCCAGCGCGGAAGAATAATAGCCGCACAGCCTATTTCGTCCACCTTGTTCCTGTGTCAAAACTGCCAATGCACATCCTTCACTCTCGCTCACAAATAGTCTAAAGATCTTTTTATAGTTAGGAGTGCCTAAAACTGGCGCAGCACACAATGCAGCTTTCAATTGCTCAAGCGCTTTCTGACATTCCTCATCCCACTGTAAAGGCATCACTGCATCCTTTTTAGTTAACTTTATCATCGGCTTCACAATCAACGCAAAATTACTGATCCACTGCCGACAATAAGAGGCCATGCCTATTACAACTCTCACTCCTTTTTGAGTTTTTGGAATAGGCATACTAGAATTACTTTCTATGCGTTCTGGTGTTAATCTTCTTCCTTCTTTCGAAAGTAGGTAACCCAAATAAGACACCTCCTTTTGATTATACTGGAATTTCTTCAAACTTGCCTTGTGACCATGGGTCGCTAGGTGTGTCAATAGTAATACAGTACTTTCTTTGCAGATCTCTTCTATGTCAGCAGCTAGTAATAAGTCATCTATTACTGCAAGAGTATGCAACCTTCGGGTAATTCTAACATGTCTAGCTGCTCTTTTAGCGCTCTGCTGTAAATACTTGGGCTTTCTGTGTATCCCTGTGGAATGCGTGTGAATGTGAATGATCGACCTCCTAGAGTGAACGCGAACAGATATCTACTGCTTTTATCCACTGGAATGGTGAAGAACGCATTCTTCAGATCAACTACACTAAAGTATTCTGCAGTGGCCGGTATCATTGTCAGTATAGTTGTGACATCTTGGACCAAAGGGAATTGTGGGTCTACCACTTTGTTCAATGTGCGCAGATCAGTTATGAAACGATATGGTACTTCATTGCCTCCTTTCTTGTAAACTGGAAGAATCGGGCTGTTGCACGTGCTACCTGCAATTTCATCAACCACCCCCAATCTCACCTTGTCAGTAACAATACTCTTTAATCCCTTCTCACCTTCAACAGAAATGTTATACTGGGGAATTCGTGGTAATGTAACACCTTCTTTCAAAGTTATTTTTGCTGGCTCTATTTTCAAGCATCCTACATCGTTATCATGCATTGCCCACAGACAGGTTGGTACTCTACTTAGCTCTTCTGGTAACGCTTTGACATAAATTCCGTCACTGGTGCATTGTGAGGCCATATCATGAGGGACACCCCATCTGCCATACAATGTACAACTGCCCCCAATTTTCTCAACAAATGTAATCCTAGCAAGTTCTCCCCACAATTTTCTGTCAGAAGAAATGGACACTGTTTCGTAAATGGTCCTATTGTAATCGGGACAGCTTCAGACATAAGGTTAATTACTGGTGTACCTGCAAACCCTACAGAAACATTCTTTTGCCCCAACAGTGGGATCTCCGGAACCAAGTGGTGGTCTATCGAACACTTCTGCGCCCCTGTATCTACAAGTAAACGGTGCTCCTTATTCCCAACTCTCATTTCATGGGAATAGACACTGGTTCCGACCCCTGCCGTGGGATGTCCTATTGCGAAAATAACACATCGTCCGATGTGTAGTCACCGCTGCTGCTATAATACGTGTTTGGCTGTGTATCAAAAATATTCCCATTTCCCCCTCGGTGTCCTCCACTCTGATCATTTCTCTGTTGGCCCTGCCCACCCTGATTTTGGTTCGGAACACTTTGGTTCAATGCCTGGTTCTGTTGCGCTTGGTTTTGACTATAGGATTGGTTTTGAGTACCTCCATTGGTATATCCCTGCTGCTGCTGCATGCTATTTCTGCTTGGGCTATTTGACCCCTGGTGTCCTTTATGAGGCCTTCTCTGGCCAAACCCACCTCTATTCTGTAGGTGCGGGCATTGCGCTCGCCAGTGTCCTTCCTCCTTACAGTACGCACATTGATTTACTCCCAATGACACCCCGCGCATATTATTCAAATTTCCCCTGCCTTGTGCATTTCCTCTACCTCTATTGTATCCAATGACCTGCTGCAGTAACACTCTCGTTTTTAAATTTACTCTATCCTTCACCTCTCTTTCTTTCTCCACATTTACCCTGTTCTCGTAATACTGGGCTATGTGTAATATCTCACTCACCGGTTTTGCTGCACAGGCACTTTTCGACGCCATTAACATATCTTGAATTGGTAATATTAGTCCCCTCACATATTTATCAACAAATAGCCTTTTCCCCGACTCTGTGCTCACATCCTGCCCACTGAAGTCTGTGAATACTCCTTCAAATCTATTGAAATAATCCGTTACTGGCTCATCCTTGCCCTGTACACATGTAGTTAATTTGTCCCACTGAATCCTTTTTTTCTGGAATTATTTCCCTCAATCATTTACTTTAAATGTGATTTGCAAAGAAGTGAAAATATGCTAAAAATGATTTTAATTCCCTATAGGAGATTCAGGGTAGGTGACAGCTACTTTGAATGAGTTCAGGTCTACACTAGCAATGATTCATGAGGGATTATCAGGTTGAAAACAAATTTCAGCAATGCAATCAAAAGACAGCTATTTTTGACAGGTGAAGAAGTTTGAGCTAGTTTTCAATTCGCTGCACTTTTTCCAAGTGCGCCGAGCGCGATTACGGAAAAACTATAATGAGTAGTCGGTTCTGAGCTTGTTGGAAAGCTTAGATTCTTAGCTTCAAAATGAAAGTTAAATATTGCTCCTAGCACACACGGTTCAAAAGATTTTGTGGAGGTAGATTTTCAGAAATGAATTAATGTTTCAGAATGGCAAATGACAATTTCACAGGTTTGAAATCACAGAATGAACACACGATTTCTATGAGGCAGTTCTAAATAGGTGGAAATGTTTTGAATTAGATTATTTTAGACTAATAGATTGGTTTTGCACACTTCTGGCTGGGTACTCACACTATAAATTTGAAATAGGCCGTCAAGATCTGGTCAGGTTGGCTGCGGTTCTCTCGCCACGGGACGGTCTCTGGTACTGGTTCTGCTCACAGCGATCTGGTCTGGTCTGACCTGGTCTCGGTTCTGGATCTCTGGTCCCGGTCTCGTCACTGCACAGCGGTCTGGATACAGCTCTGCTTTCTGGGTTCTGGCACAGGGTTCTAGCCAGAATCAAACAGCAGCTGTTGAATAATTTGGTTAGGTGGCTGGATTCTGAGGCCTGCTGAGAATGAGAAGGATTCAGCTTTTGGACTAGGCCTCTCTGCTGCAAGTTCTGAAGTCTGGATTCTAAGTTCTGGTTCTGGAGTCTTCTTGATATTGTCTGGTCCGGCAAAATGCTTTGCAAGAAATCAGTTTGAAGTGGAAAGTGAATGTCCCTACCTGGGTCTCAATGACTCCTTTTATGTCTTTAGAAAATGGGTGTGTGCGTGGGCATAACTAAGCCTTCCCCTCACAACTTATCATTGGCCAAATTCTCCGCTCTCCCTTGATTGGGGGAAGGAAATGGAGTGTCATTGGGCATCAATTTTATGGCACACAGAAAGAACACTCCCTTGTCACTTTGCACAAAAATCTATTTTTGATCCAAATGCATATTTATCTATGTACAATTTTTCTAATATTATATGTCCAGTTGACATATTTTCTGTAGCACCAAACCATCTGATCCCTGTCTTTGTAAGATGTTGTGTCCACTTCTGACAGAATTCTGCCCTTTTCATCCAGAACACAACCTCTAAACTTTTCCAGAATTTACACAAGAGTGCACAAGGAATATGGGCATCAAATGATGAAGTGTCAGGTTTTTAACATACAGATGTTTGGAGTAATACCTTATTTTCCGCTACTACCCCCCAGAACATACCACAGAGTCCTAACACCTCTTAAAATGTGTACCTAAAAATCACAGGAATCATGAGATTATTGATATAATTTTGACAATTATGTACTATGAATTATCCATCTTTCTAAAATTATGCTCTGGCCCAGAGGGGTGTGGTTTAGGTTCCAAAGCACATGGGGAATTTATATCTGTCCTTGCCTCCAAGCTCAGCTGGCTCACAGGGGCAGGGCTCCTCCCAGTTTCTTCCAAGAGGAAGCCATTTACGACCGCCTGATTTAGAAATTGCTTGGAGCAAAGGGAAGTTCATTGTTCTGTTTCCCTGCTCCCAGGTGCTCCTCCCCTATTCAATCAAAGAGGTGTGATCTCCTTTTGCTGGGAACAGCAGAAGGCAGCCAGGCCTGTGAATGCAGTTGCTGGGCAAGTTTCAACTTCTGTCAGGGATAGTTGCCGGGCAGAATTCAATCTATTTAAGCCAGACTTCAGCCAAATGTTACTTTTGTTCCAGTTTTTCTTCATTCAAATCAAACTTACAATTTTGACACATGCAGCTAGAACGCTGATTCTAAGTTCAAAACTATGACATTTAAACAGTTGCAACCTATGTGACACTCCAAAGTAAATCACTCATTATTTTTAACCATTTCGCTTTTAGTGGCTTTAAATCCCATTTCACCTAAGCTGCTGACATCCACAGCTCAGCCAGTTTTGTTATGAACATTATTTTAGGCTCTTCATCTTTCCAGATTTTGTATGCACGCAACACTACATTCTGCCAAATGTTTGCTGGTGTTCAGTGAGATTTTTGAATATCTTGCAATGTTTAGAATAGGCATTTTTAGCTTGCATTTCAGAGAAACAAAGGTGGTTTTAAAGCGCTTTTTGAGCTAAAAGCACTGCTGTTTTTCCTTTGGCACCACGTTTCACTCATGGCGCTTCTGGCCCATCACGCTCGCACTGGTGGGTGGCAGGTCAGGCGACCATTTTGGTGTGCACAAAACTGCGTGGTTTTCCTGGATTCTGGCGCAAATCTGGGCTTTTCGGCCATCTTGGATTTTCTAAGCCCACAGCACCAAATGTTGTAGCATAATAGTTCAAACGTGGATCAAGACACCTGACACACCGAAGCTATTTTGCTATTTTTTTTAACTACATAATGACACTTATCAAATAAGAAAACACTTCCACATTTGCAAAACCATGCTTTTCGATCCTTGCCAATGAGCCTAACGCAAATTTGCTGGAAAGCCACCCAAGTTTTATTTTTTCAAAACTGTGAAATGAATGCACATACAACTGTCATATAAGCGATGCACAAAATCTCAACAAACTTTGCGAAATCATTCGAAGGCAAGACACAAATATTCCACCCATCATCATAACCCTTGACCTCCCCAAACATTGTTTCATAAGTTTAACAAGTGCAATGTTAAGAAAATATAAATTTGCCGCGAGGGTTGGACCATGTATTTTTATACATATGTTGATCTATCTGAAACATTTCCAAATCACCTTACCTCACGTCGCCTCTTTTGGAAACATACAAAATCTGGCAGCAGGGTGCGTCCATCTTGTGCTATTCTCATCCATTGCTGCATCTGCCCAAGGTAAACTGCTGTGACGTTACTAAATCATATGCTCCGCCCCTGACCCTCACATAACCAACCCTAGTGATATTCAACACTTTTCTCGGTGACGTTCCTCTTCAGTGTGGGCAAATGCGCCCATAATCACTTACGTGACATGACGATGAACTCGAAAAGCAACACACATCGAGTAACAACATATCTTGTCAGAATTGGAATTATTAAACCGGTCTTTAAAAGAAATCAATAAGACTGTACAATTTGTAAATTACATTTATTTCACAATGAACATCCGACTATTCTCATATGCAATCAAATTGTAAAATTGTTTCTTTGCTCGTGGTCAAAAATGGTAATCGCGATGCAAACATTGTTCGTTTTGCATACACTAAGTGTTTGTTTTCAATAAAGCAACTGCTTGGGTCGCACAGTGAATTCCAGGGCGTCTGCATCAACTTGGGCCTTGAGTACCATAAAAGATGTTATGTTACTCCTAATCGCTAGTGCAGCGTAAGGGCACATGGGTCCTGCACGATCGTCCTACAAAACAGTCACTGTGAGCCAGCCATTGACGACGAGGTGCACCTGGCAAATGAAAAATTCATCTATTGGCATCTGGAATCCATGGCAATCACAGTAAGGCAGGATGTAGCTATTTTGAAAACATAACAGAAAATAAGTATCAATACCTGACCTTTATCACATTATATGTATTGATTTCTTAATTCAGCATTTAGTTTAAAGTAACGATCAGCATACATATCAAACAATCTCTAAAAAGACAAAAAGAACATGGAAACTGATACACGATTGGTTATGGTCATACATGACATTTTAAAGAAATATTAGCGTTCAACCTGGGTAGATGTTGTGATAATGTACATACACGTACATTCTGCACTCCCCATAGCTACATAAATAAAACAACCACACATAAAGATAGTACGTGAGTTACATTGCCAAAATAAAGCAAACTTACATGAAATTCACCGTCTCCATTCTTTTCGCGTAACTCAGACCCTAAAGCTCAATGTGCTTGGACCAAAGATTCTTTCTGAACTGATTTTACATGTTCCTTACACACTTTCAGAATGCATAACCATATCAAATGTTCATTAATACAAACCTCCTCTCACTGCATTTCTCACAAAATATTCCCTTTCTCTCACGGTCAAAAAACAATTGACCCTTATAGTTTCTGGCCCATGCGTGGGCCTCCTTAGCACGCAACCAAAAAAATCAAAGCTGGTGACCTTCACTCAGAATCTATATACATTCTCACTATGCAACAACATCGCTCAACGGATTCATGAGAACTTGTAGTCGCATACACGTGCAGTGCCGCTGTTTCCATCAAACACTGCAGGTGGCTACCTCAGATGCCACTCTCTAGGGGGCGCCAGTCCGACTTGATTATTATTTTAAATACATTGTAAAACAGGCACATTAGTCCTTCACCTGTAATTTACGCACATTGTAATACGGAACACCTGCAAATGTACCGTATGACTTTCGTGACAAAAAAACAAACATTTTTTGTTTGCTTTTTGCTGCCACATCCCATCACATCTTCATCAACCCTCACCTTTCGAAACAGTATTTGATAAGGTTAACAAGTGCAATGTGGTGTATTGTTGCATGTTTTTTTCAGAGATGTCCGTGGACACCAAAACACGGTTGAAAGATGGTGGGTGCATCGGAACAATCTGACGCACTTCACGCTCTTCAACATCCAATGAGGGAACCCGTCATATGTCCGTGGACATGACGCAAGCCGAGTACCCAATCGATGTCCTGTCCGCGGAGCGAACAGGGAAGTGTGTCCGCGGCGTGGACATAGATATCACTAATTTTTTTAGACTTACTTTTTGGTAGTTTTAAAGAAAACGACTGGACGGATGTTCATCAAATTTACGAAAGCACGCTTTCGGGACCATTTGGGCTCCTGCCGCAAATGTGGTGAAAATCCGTCCAGCGGTTTGGGCTGTAGGCGTGCGCAAAGTTTTTACCCCATTCAGTCCATCAGAAAAAAAGACGTTTTGGGACCCCCCCATAACTTTTACCCCCCTCGACCAAACCTCACCAAAAAAAATTCGGAGTGGGCCATATACTTTTTTTGCAAAGTTTGGTGAGGATTCCGCTAGGGGGAGCGGAGTTATAAGCCGCCCAAAAAGTGCTCTTCCTATGGAAACAGCAACTGAACCATAACTACACGGCCACTACTGTGGCCGTGTTATATATATTTATTTTATAATCTACACCCTGATGTTGATTTTTATAAATGGCTGTACTTGTGGCCTCAAGACAGGAGGGACATTGGAGAACCAAAAGCAATTGGTGCATTTATAAGCAATATGATTTGTATAAATCCACATCATAAATAATTGTGGGATTTATACAGTGCTTCATACCTGCAGAGTCCTCTAGTTTATAAAGACTATAACCTGTGGCAACATTATTATAGACTTGTTGTACTGAATGTACAGGCCCTCATTACGACCCAGGCGGTAAGTAATCGAAATTACCGCCATGGCGTAATGAGCGTTAACGCCATGGTCCGATGGCGATAAGAGCGCCATATTACGACCCATCGCGCACAAGCATTACGCCATGGCGGTAACGTAAACTACGGCATGCCGTAATTAGCCCTTACCGGCCTCGTTAACAGCGCAGGGTGACCTACCGCCACCCATCACTGCGCCGACCGTAGTCAGCGGTCACCGTAATTAGCGGTGACCGCAATTAGGCGGAACCGGAAATAGCGTAATCGCGGCGGAACGGGAAACAGCACAGCGGCCATCTTAAAAAACACAATCCATTGCCAGCCTACCCAACCACACCACAACCAACCCTCAAACCCTGTCATTCCCATAACCCACCCATTTCCACACCCAACCATGCCGAAAGTTGTGAAGAAGGCATGTGACAGGCAGCGGCAGGAGCGCTACAGTCGTGAGGAACTGCAAATGCTTGCAGACACGCTCCAGGAGAAGGCCGATGTTGTCTGCTCCACTGAGATGACCCGGCCAGCCATAGGCCGCAAAAAGGAGGTGTGGGAACTTGTGGCACAACGTGTCAGTGCTGTTGGAACCACCCCACGCACCTCCAAACAGTGCCGCAAGAGGTGGGACGACCTGCGGATCAGGGTCCGGGGCATTATGTCTGCGAACCGTAACCTGGCCCTGGGAACTGGCGGGGGAGCACACTCCCCACTGAAGATGCAGCCATGGGAGGAGACATGTGCCTCTCTGATTGGCATTGAGTGCATCGAAGGTGTCGGCGAGATGGAGAGAGGTGCCCCGACATCTGGAGACACAGGTAGGTGCCTCATATCCAGCCTTGCAAGACACCCTGATACACTTGCACGTGACAATCACAATGTGGCAGACGCAACACATCAGCAGATGAGCCACACCCTGCGCACATGCAGCATGTACACTGTACAGTAGGCAGACACACACCTGCATGCAAAACCAAACCTAAAGGGAGGCAACCTGTATGTCACGGGCTACTAACTCCACCATCTATCCATTACACTCTTCACAATGCCTGCTCAATGTCCGCTGAACCATCAATAACAGTCACCCTCCTCTGCTCCACCACAGGCTCGCAATCAGACACTGGCAGGGACGACAGCACCAGCACCCCAGCCAAGAAGGCCAGGAAAGTGGGAGAAGGGAACCATGCATCCACCTCTGCTGGACCCAGGCCGAAACCACGCCAGGCTGAAGAGGCCAGGGCAGCAAAGTCCCCCGAGGAAGGGGTCGTGACAGCGCCTGCAGCCCAACAACACCCACTGTTGCCCACTGAGGGCAATGTGTCAGCAGGGAGCAGTACTGTTGGGGAGACTGCAGCCATCGCTGCCTGCTCCGATAGTGATGTGGAGGATGACACTGGACTTGCCCACAACACGTAACTTCACTCACCACACCTATCCCCAATCAGCCATCATGGAGATGACACCCAGGGCCAATCGCCTGCTAATTCATGGCCAGCAACTCCAAGCCCAGTGGGAGTTGGGGAAGATGGGAGTTGTCCCATTGGTCCCCCATTGGCACCCTCCATTGGGCCAGATTTCCAGCTGTCGCTGGAGCAGATTGCCAACAGGCAGGAAGTACTGGGCACACTCCTCACGCAGCATGTTGCAGAATGTGGAAGTGCCAGTGCAGCCATGGAGAGGAGTGCTGATGGCATCAGGTCTGCCATCCAAACTGCCAGCAGGGACATATGCACCGAACTTGCTGCAGTGCGGCAGATGATGAGCCAGCTCATCCAGACAATTGTGGACACATGCTGTACTGAGCAGCCCGGTACATCCTCAGCTGCAAGTTCAGCACAAGCCTCTCCCGTCCGCAGGTCATCCAGGACCCTGAGGAGCACAGGCAGGGGGGCCCCAGGTTCCGGGAGAGGGGGCAGTCAATAGTGTGCAAAACTATACACACTTCACCACGGGCACTGTCACATGTTTGCAGGGTGTTCAGGGGGGAGGGGGAGGGGGGAATTGGGTGTGTTTGAGTGTTCAGGGGGAGGGGGAGGGGGGAATTGGGTGTGTTGGAGTGTTCAGGGGGAGGGGGAGGGGGAATTGGGTGTGTTGGAGTGTTCAGGGTAAGGGGGAGGGGGGAATTGGGTGTGTTGGAGTGTTCAGGGGGGAGGGGGAGGGGTTCTGTTATACCTATTCAGAAGAACAATACACTTTTTCATTTCTCACAAACAAAATGTGTGGACATTGCTCATTGCGTATGTGTGCTTTATTGTTTTACAGTCCACAGTGTTGACATACCAGACACACACAGTGCCCCAAGTGCCATCCATATGTTACACACACGCTGTGTGTGCTAGAAGTATCGGTCAATGACATTCTGACACATTATATGCCCCTCCTGTGCATCGCTGCCTCCCTGAGGTGCTGCCCCATCCCCATCATCATCATCCCCATCATCAGGTGGTTGTGGTTCTGCGTCAGGGGGCAGAGGCACGTTTCGTCTGATGCACATATTGTGTAGCATGACATATGCCATGACGATCTTTGCAACCTTCTCATGGCGGTACAGGAGTGCCCCGCCAGACCTGCTGAGGCAGCGGAAACGTGCCTTCAGTAGGCCAAAAGCCTGCTCTATCACCACACGGGTACGTGCATGGGCACGGTTGTAGTCCTCCTCATGCTGGTTCGATGGGTTCCGCACTGGTGTGAGGAACCACCTCTTCAGGGGATAGCCCGCATCACCTGTAAAATGTGAGAAATGAATGTGTCAGGAACGAGATTGATTTGTGAACATGACGCACAACCATGCCTTGATTCCGACTGTTACTGTGCACCAATTAGACTTGTGCTAATGGATTTACACTGTGCAACCAGTATGTGTTCATGGCTCTCATGTACTGTTTTGCATGCAAAAACACAATGCAGGGGGGACGATTGCCTTGTGAATGGCCATCCACGGTGTCTGTTCAGGCCGTCATTCATGTGACCTTGCACGTGTCCTGTGAGCTTGAAGCTCACATGATAGCAACATTGATGTCTGGCTCATTATGACCCCAGTGAGCATTACTGGTGTCAATGGGGACAGTTTGTGGGTCTTGTAGTGGTGCATTGATGTTCCTGTCTGTCATGTGCCTCCTTTGTGCGCAGTTGTGGGGGACAGGCCTTTCAGTAGTTGGTGCATGGTGACGTGCATGTTGGTGGTTTTCTTTAGGGTCAATGCGGTCACAATTTGCACAATGCACTTGTAGATGGTTGTGTCGTTTTTGGGATACACTTTCATTCACATGTTGGGATGATTAGGTCAGGCATAATGTGTACACTACTCTGTTGACGTCAGTGCTGCCACAGGGAATGATCTGGCTACTGCTAGTTGCACCCATGTGACGTATGCATCACCCCCCTGTATCTGCCAGATGAAATATGCATTGGTACGTCATTCAACACCCACTTTGCATTTCCATGCTCATGACATTAGACTCACCGAGTAGGTAGGATATTGGGCCTGCATGTCGCTCCATGTAGCGTGGTATTGTGGAGTTCCGAAGGACCATTGAATCATGGGTTGATCCGGGGTATCTGGCAGAACAATGTGTGATGATCCTGTTGGAGTCACAGACCATTTGCACGTTGATTGAGTGGAAATGTTTACGGTTGCGATACGGTACCTCCATGGTATGTGGGACCACCAATTCAACATGGGTGCAGTCAATGGCACCAATGCAACCAGGTATGCCGGCCAGTGCATGGAAACCCACTTTGGTGTTGGCAATCTCCTGGGCAGACCGTGGTAATGAGATGTGGTCATCTGTGTGCTTGAGGAGGGCATCGAGCACTTGCATCAGTGTACGCGAGAATATGGTTGTGATATGCCATGCAAGTGCCCCACTGTGTGCTGGTAGTGCCTGTGGCCAGGAAGTGGAGCACGGACACTACCTTCAGTAAGGGGGGGTGGCAGTGGGTATTTCAATCATGCTGACGATGTCGTTGTGTATCATGTCCACAATGGTGGTGATGGTGTCCCGGTCCAGTCGGTACAGGGTGTGGATCTGCTCAGCGGTGAGGTTGAATGGGCTGGCTCTGATGCGTGGGATTGGGGGCTGCCTGCGTGGTGGCACTGGCTGTGCTGGTGGGGCTTGCTGGCCTGCCTTGCCCTCCTTCTCCTCCTGCGTCTCCTCTGTGCAGCCTGTTGTTGTTGTTGTTGTTGTTGTTGTTGTTGTAGTTGCTGTTGTAGCACTCGCATTGCTATCAGGTCCTCCAGGCCCAACATTGCTAGTCCTATTGGTATCATTGTGGAGTGTGACTGGGTGTGGGAAGGGGTGGGGTGTGCTCTTTTTGTACTTCCTGAGTCTGTATTCCCTTCACCTGTGCTGTTTCTGTGCACCTGTGGCAGCTGCATTCACTTTACATGGCCCTTTACGGTTGGTTCGCGATGGCGTAATTAGCACCATGGCGGTAAGGTACTTAACGGGCTGGGTGATGGCGTTAGGGGCATGTCCGCTTGGGTCGGCATTCGCGTTCCTTTCCGCCATGGCGCTAAGTACGGTGTGGATGTTCGCGTGCGCGCGCCCTTGGCGCAGGCAGCGTTAGCTACGATGCCGCTAATGACATCGTAGTTTACAGTCACGGGTCGTAATCGGCCCTAGCGGAAGACGATGGCGGTAATCGTTTACCGCCATCGTTTTTCGCTTTGCGCCAGGGTCGTAATGAGGGCCTGTATCAAACTCAGGAGGCATGGGCGTAATTTTAGGGGTGGACGGGGGTGTTTGTCCCCCCCAACTTTCATGGCACTCTATTTTGTCCCCATTCATTTGAATGGGGCACCTTTTCTTCAGAGGTCATGTCCCCACCAACATTTTCAGCAAAGTTTCTCCACTGTCAGGAGGATAAAGGGTTGAGTCACCCAAACCGCGGTATTGAAACCAAGTTGCATGTCATCACCCGCTTTCCCAGGTAATAGGTTTGAGATTGAGCTATTCACCCGCTACCCCACATTTCCCCCATTTAGGAGACCTGGCGAAAGTTGCTCCTCCAACCCATCTCCACTCTACCTCCCAGTAGTGAACCTGGGAAGGCAAGTGCTCACCCAATTGAGGATTCGGCCCACTAATGGTGGTAAACAGCCAGGCGGAAGCTCTCCCAACACGCGGTTTGTTGGACGGTAGGTGGTGATGATGACGGCCTTGCAGTGAAGTGAGTAGTGTTCTTCTAGATCGAGTCTGACGGGGGCTCCTTGGCCTCAAACATCTTTCTAGTTATTCATGCATGCATGGATAAGCAGAGGACATTCCGTCCCAATGCCCATGGGGGTTGATTGTGGTCTACTAGATGCCCGAGTTGGGTGGGATGGTAGATGATCTACTGACACCCACCAGCATGGTAGCCTGACTACAAGTGTGTGAGGCGGGTCCGCCGATTGGTTCGGTTACAGTGGATTGAGGGTGGTGTGACAGCTGGCAAGAGTTACGCCTCTAAACATTGAATGCCATGCCGGGTTCGTAAAATAAGGGGTTAACCTCCTTTCACCAACCTCGAGTCAGGGCCATATTGTATTTACCTACGCTCACATCTATTTCCGTATGTGTCACAGTAAAATTATTCCCCCTTTAAATTACACATTCATGCCCAAACAGCATGCATTCTTACATCAAAAATGCCTTCTTTGGGGTTCTTCATTCTACTCACGCTCACTCCGCCGCCTTGATTCGAACCCCCTTCCAAAGCAGCACACGGCTGCATTTTTTCTATCTAGGTAATGCCTTGCATTCCTGTCTATCATAGCAAAAATATGGATCACATCCAATATGTTGAGACATTTAAAAGTAAACCAATTGCTTGTTTTCATTCGGTTTTAAGATAAGGGACGCCCGTTCAGGGTCCTATATGTAAAGTCGTATCTCAACTTACAATTGGACAGGGAGATTGGAGAGGGGAGCTGGCTTTGGGACCCCTGCACCTGGGCTAACAATTAATTGTAAACTTCTGTCCCACTGCAGCTGGGTCCAGCCAGATCCAACTTCAAGGCATAAAAGCATCGAAAAAGGAGTCAGGCCAGAGTTACTTCTGAGGGTGGGGAGGAAATATAAAAATGATTTAGTCCTTTTAACTCTAGGAGATAGTCACCCAAGAGACACATCCCATTCGAAGCGGGTTTTTCTTCGTGGACTACTGGTGCAAGGCCTTTGGATGTAATGCATACCAGCCGGTGGATGGACACAGTGCAAAGAGGGCTATGTAAACAGACACATCAATCTGGCTTAACCCAGAGCTGAGCATCTCTGCGCCCTCCCTCATCCTGGAAAGAGGTCTTCGGTTAAAGGCGGAAGAGTGAGGATGTCAGCCAATAAAAGAACCCAGATGACTTATCCAAGAAGAATGGGATTGTGGGAGCTATACAAATCAAGCCAAAGGCTGTGTTCATGTAACACAGAAGGAGTTCATGAAGATTAAGTCTGATGGGCATGTGGATTAGCAGGATCGCATCATGGAAAACAAATATATGATGTTCTATAACGCTGTGGGGGAGTGATGTATTTACATCTGGCATGAGTGAGAAATCCCTGTTAAAAAAAAAAAGAAAACTGTTTAATTAAATAATAAAATGATGCGGGTAATTCCATGTCTGAAAGAGACATCTAATCAGGTTCCCCTTTCATAAG
Source organism: Ambystoma mexicanum (assembly GCF_040938575.1). Lineage (NCBI taxonomy): Eukaryota > Metazoa > Chordata > Amphibia > Caudata > Ambystomatidae > Ambystoma > Ambystoma mexicanum. Next base: position 90,340,476 of record NC_090930.1, on the reverse strand, counting down.
CTCCATGTCAAAAGCATGGCGTGTATTTGTGTCCTGCTGCACCAGTATGCCGATTTGCAGCACCTGCTTTACCAGTGGCACAGAGCAAATTCAGAGGTCACAGGTGCCCCCTTGACACCTGCATTGACATCCAAGTCTCTTCAGCGCATTGGCTGCATTTAAAATATGCACCCCTTTTCCAAAACGACATGACTCTGGAGAGCCTGTCTGGTGGCAAACTGTAGATGTAAGCATTCCTGAGCTAGGGTGCGGTGGCCAGTATCTCTCAGAGTTATCCGAACCACATTAAATAGATTTTGCACATGTGTCAGCCCTGTGGGCCTAGCTCATTTATAGAAGTTTTAGGTGTATTCCTCCCAGTCAAGGCCCAGCCTTGTCCACTGACTGTAGCCTTGGGGGTTTGCGTCTCTTTGATCCATTGTAAGGGCAGGTAACACCCCTTTGCCAAGGACAGCCACTCTACAGGATGTTGGCCTGTGAACAGAAACTAAGAGGCACACCCATTCAAAAGAGAGCTAGGCCTCACACCAGGTGGGTTCATTTCTAAAGGCCTTTGATCCGATTGAGAAAGAAAGTAGATGGGGTAAGTGTGGCCAGAGTTTTGTCATGGTCTGCCATCTTGATTCTCTCTGCCTCTCTTTCTCTTTCCTGTCCCCTCCCCTTCCTCTGGAGCATAGCACAAAATGCCAAGGAGGTTTTCTCTTGGCTGTGCCGTTTTTACCTTTAAGATTGGGTTTGCTCTTGGTTTGTAGAAGTGTAAAGGCTGAGTGGGTGTTTTAGCCTCTACTCATGCGTGTACTCCTGCACGGCAGAAGTCAATATGTCTGAGAGGGATACATTATTTTCAATCTCTGCCACTTATTTGGGGGAAGTGTGGTAAATGGACGCTGATTAATGTTGTGTTTCTGCCGCTCTCTTGGATGCAGGCCACCATTATCTGGATGCACTCCCCACGCTGCAATTACCACACACAATTCTATCTGGGGTTTCAGTCTGCACGAAGCAGGGTCAGCTCCTTTGAGGTCGTTCCTTATCCCACAATGTGTGTTGACGGCTGTAGACATGCCGACTTCAGTGGGCCCTCACAACACATGGGCTCAGTGGGACAATACCCATGTGAGTGCTGGGTGCTTGACTGAGTCTCAAATAGGAACAGAGTACATTTCTCAAAACTTATCCCGTCTGCTGCAACCAGGTCCCCTCTGTGAAACAGCGAACATGTATATGTGTGTTTAAGTTTTGCCGGAAAACAATGAGAAAAGTGCTGATCACATCCTGCATCCAGCAGGATTAGGACTTTGGCCCAAGTCATCTTGAAGCCATGAATGGCCAATTACAGGAGGATCTGGCTTTGACTTGTGTGGAGCTTCCAGACCCACAAGCCTGAACTGGTTTGATCTTAGCTCCTAGTACACTGGAAAGACAGCCGCAGACCAACCTTACGGATGTTGCCAACTGCTGGTAATGTTTAAACAAAACAGGCTTAAAGAAACATCTGTTATTTGATAATAAATACTTGTTGGGAGGAAAGAAGTACCATAATGCACTTTCCACAGTGGGATGCTAATAAAAAAGTAAGAGAGAAATGTATAACCTCTGGAGTGAACATCTGCAGCAATAAACTACCGGACATTATCCGAAAGAACGCTAAATAAGAACCAGCCAATCTTGACTCAATATTGAATATCTCTCTGCTAAGCAAACTGACACCGGAAAGTGTCTGCAATCAATTTTCTGAAGTCAACAAATTGACATCAATTTGGGAATGAAGGCACCCTTTCCGGTATAGTAATGGCCTGGCCCGCAGAAGTCTACAGAATGCAAGCTGTAGACCAACACCTGGAGGGGAATCAGGGATCAAAGATGCTTTCCCTGTTGTGCTCAGATCACCATGACAACATAATAATTGGCAAATGCAACTGTCATCAATTCCTGGACGGCCCAGATCACTGGTGTTCTGCCCCTCTCTCATGCCATTATCCCTCCCTGTTTCCCTCTATGCCCACTCTGTATTCACTTCAGACCAGTTGATTTCAAATCATACCATTAGTAAGTCAGGAGGAAGAGGGAATAAAACTTGGTATTATAATAGTACAACACATATGACGAAAGTATAACTTATTCAGCTTAATGCAGACCATATTCTCGATCAGAGGGTTAGTAGTGTCTCATATTTATTTATGTATGTATTTATTTATTTATAACGCGCCTAATACCATTCCTGAGTTCGGTTTCTAAGCCGGATCTGGGATTCGAACCTCTGTTGCTTTGCGTGGTCTTGCTTCCAAGAGCAGCTCGCTGGTAGACGCGTCTCCATGGCGAGAACCTTCAGGTTTCTCACTCCAGATGCAACAGCAATATAGACATCTAGGACAAGCCGCCAAAAATGATTGAAACTTGAATTCTGTCATTTGAAATAAGCCAGTTTGGTATAAATGTGCAACTTTAGATGTACCACATTATTTTGGTATAATTATAGTTTTCAGATAATGTGTGTCATGTTACTGGAAAAGGTGCCCCCAAACATTGAATTCATTGTCTCTTCCTTGAAACCCTGATATGTATTGTTGCATTGCATGCTCAGAAATCATCCTTTCACTGCCTGGCTGTTCTATGCACAAGAAACTACAGGGCCAAAGTTTGATGCAATACCCCTAGTCCTCTATTTGCTATTTCTAGCCATCCTGAGGCTCGCATTACCATGCAGTAGCTCACCCACACCGACTTTGTTTTGTAAATGCTAATTTGCCCACCTAAAGGACAAAACTATCATTTTTCTTTGCTAGCATGAGGTCCTTGCTGGTGCTTAGCCGGTGACAAATTAGGCTCTGCTTCTAATGCAGTTTCCTTGCCAAGTTCCCTCGCGATTGCTCCCTTCTCCCTCGGACTGAAGACTCTTTGGTGCAACATGTCACGATCAGCGGGAGCCTCTTGTTCGAAGCAACGTGTCCCTGCCCGCTTGCTTCTCTAATTGGAATCCAGGATAACTGGCAGAGCAGTTTTATTGGAGGAGTATTGCAGAAACAGTTCTGTGGATTGAGTAGCACTAACAGCTTAATCCAAATGGGAAAAGACTGATGAAGAAGTGAAAATGCTGTACAATAGCAGCTCCTGCCTGAAAGTGGGCTGTAAGGAGGATCATTGGACCATCGGGACAAGGGCTCAGGCATGCCATGGCTGCCACTCTGTTATGCCTATTATCTCTCAAGACAGGGCTCCTTATGAGTGTACAGGTCCAGAAATAAGGCGATGTGTACCAGCACCGTTCCATACCGGCAAACTCCAAGTTTGCCGGTAGAAGCTGTCATCTACCGGCAGACCTGACCTGCTGGTGGTTCAGGCCCCTACCGCCGACAATTACTGCAAACACTGGCAGCAGTATTATCAGTGCCTTCAATTGTGGCATCCCCATCCCATCGATTCCTATGGGACTCCACGGGAATGGGGCTTTACTGGCATCTCTGCCACATGTAATATCAGGTGACAGAGACGGAATTACCAGTGATATACTGTGGCGCTTGTAATGAACCCCAAAGACATGCAACAACAAAAAACACAAAAAGATGTAAAGTGGAAAGAATTAAAGGATCAACCCTAGCTTTCCTTTTTGTGGCTTGGGACCTCATCTGCTTCTCTGTCTGTGCTGGGTTCTCTTAGATGGGCTCAGCTGCGATAAATCAAACTAGTTCCCTTGTCCCACCAGAGGCAGCAGTGTCTAAGGTGTTGCCTAAGAAGGTCTTCATTGGATATGTCTTTACACTTTGATTGGTGGATTAATGTCCCCAAATGAAGCTGATTGGAAGCAGCTGTGATCAGAAAGAGATGGATCAGTGTTGGAACCCAATGAGTGTTCTTCACACTCTTCCTCTGAGATCATAGATAGTTTAATTGCCCGGTAAGGGTGGAGAGGCAGGGCTGGGGTGGGTAGTTGATCATACTATTAAATTCTGCTTCATTTTCGGAAGCCCTGTTCTCACCTGTACCTCTAGCTTTAAATGTCAAGAGCTTGCTAAAACATGCAAGTCAAAATACGACTTGTAAATATCCCAGGTTCTACCGTATTTATAGGAATCACAGACATTCGCATCTGTTCAGTAGGTTGGATCTAGTGCTGGAACAATAAACTGATCCTAATATAATGGGGCCAATGGTGAATAGGGCCCTAGAGCCATGATATTTTAGGTTTGCCAAAAGCTGCTTTTTCAATTTGAACATGCTCGACACCTAAGCCTTACATACTGAACATGCATTGTCCATTTCAATGATACCATTACTTACTCTGACACCTCTCCTAACCAATTTCTGCTTGGCCTGTCAGCTGTTTTCTCAACTTTCTGGCCATATCTAGAAATCACTGATGGCCAGCCTTCTGTAACCTATGTCCGTTCTCTCAAAAGAAGTGGGAGAACCTTATTCCTTACCCAAGTTATTAAACTGTAGCCACAAAGACCCCCAAGACAACTAAACCTCCTTCACTAATGGACCTGTACAGGAGGGCAAGTGACCTCTGACGTGCCCATTGGATCAGAGCTCACCCTCGAGTACTTTAAGATGAGATAGCTGCACCTAGAGTTGGATGGGGTGTGGGATTCTCTTACTCCAACACCAATCAATAAAGACAACTCAATGGCTTGGCAAAGGGGAGTCTGTTTTATGACAAGTACAAACAACGGGGAAACATGGAAATCAACAGTGATGCGATAGCCCGCCTCGCTGCAACTCCCTCAAACTTAATTCAAACAGCAATAGTTATAGTAAAAATCTGTCATCATTGATGTGTAACACTCAAAGTTTGTCATACAATTCTATTGGTTGGAAAAGGTAACTTAAGTATAGGTGCTATATCTCTATATGGTAACGGAGTGTGAGGATTGGTTAACTCTTATCTGGTGGGCATCTACGCCCTTCCCTCTAACATTACTCATGTAGACGTCACTAAAAGTACGACGCCCCATTGGTTCTACTATCTATAGGACCCTAGATTATTTGGTCCATTGTGATTGGGTTAGCTACAACCCCAAGCATACATCTCCACTTTAATTGGCAGCATGCAGAATGGTCACCCAGGTGTGGGATGCCCCAAGATTCCCCCTGCCTCCCTTCCATCAATCAGTACTTTAGGGTTATGTGTCAATTAGTTGGCTGTGTTTGGCCTCGAAATTGTCAGGAAAAGTTATGGTATCTTCTGCTTTTGGGTGACATCAGACGTTGGTACCTCTTCGCGTTTGGCTGGTCACGTGTTAGTACACTTTGAATCTGATTTGTTTTCCTTCTATTTGTAAATTGAATTCTTTGTTAGGCTCGCCACCTGCCTGGGTCCCCTTATCTTGAACTTCACGGGGCAGGCTGTTCTGCTCTTAAGTTTCGATTCTCTGAAGTTGCCATCCGCCTCCCTCTCTTGATTTGACCTCGACTTCCTAGGCGTGAGCTGCTTCTTGCTGAGTTTCGGTTCAGGCCTTCTTTCTTGGTTTAGCTTAGAACACGATTGCTGGGCTGTTTGACCCTTGGTAACCTAGGTTAATTCTGCTTTTGTATAAAGTGGCCTCACACTTAAATAGTGTGCTTCGCTGAGATAGATAATGTATAATGGTGCATGCGCCTCTCTTCTTCTACTAAGCATTGCAAGCTGCACTGTTTTCTTCGCTTCTTGCGTTACGGCATATGTACAGCCATCAACTGGTTGAATATCTTCATCCTGCTTTGCAGTTTAATTTTCTGTGCATTTCAACATCGTCTCTCCTTTTAATTTCACGATGTCATTATTCATAACGTTTCATCTCTGTGTGTCCTCTTTTGGTTTTCATTTCGTTCATCTGTACATCTGTCCGGGCCTTTGTGTCTGTCACCATTCGTCTTCCATTAAGGCCTTTGTGTTTCTTCTGGGACTGTGTTTAAACATTATTCGTTTTGTGTCATTTGCTGATAAGGTTCTCTCAGTGGATACCTTACTGTCCATGGTTGTCCGGTTATTGGCACTTCAATAGCTATTGCTCTTTTGAATGGCACTGGGCAGAGCCCCAATGTGGCTCTCTGCTGGTTTATTTGCTCGTCATATGTCACATATCTCGGTGTGTACGTTCCTTTTACTTCAAAATGGGCGACTGGAATGTAGGCCATATTTACGACCTCCTCTACACTCCCCCCTCTGGTCTGTTCATCAACTACTTTCGCTTCCTCCTTTGGGTTCTTCTTACTTGGTTCTTCCGTATTCATTTCTTCTTCATCATCTGGGTTTGCACATAATGGTGTGAACTGATGGTTTCTCTTTGGCGTCCATATTTTTATCACTCCTTTCAGGTTTCCTGCTGTTTTCACATGTTTGTCTTTATTCCATGTCATTAGTTGACATTTTCCATTTGGGTTGCAATAGATCCACTTTCCTTCATAATTTCTGCATTTCCTGGGATACAGAAACTTGGTTCCTTCTGGCTCATATTCGCTGGCCTTTACAAAGTCTCTTATTTCTTCATCAGTTAGGTCTCTGGGCTTGCATCCTGGCTTGACATCGATTATGATTTTCATCCCTATGGCTTTCTTTGCAGTTTTCTGGCATTGTGAGATTATTATCTTAATGACACAAAATCCCAGTATTATCATCAATAGCAGGGCTCCCAAAAACCTAAATATGTCTGCCATCCATTGTGGGACCCATGATAATAGTGATCCAAACCAGCTGTCATCATCAACTATGGCAGCTTCATCGATCATCTGGTTCTGTAGGTTTGTCAGCATACCTATGGTTTCTGTTAAAGTTTCATTCTCTTCATCGTGAGAAGATATGAATGTGCAAATATGGCTGTTCAACCAGTATCTGGCACTTCTCGCCCACCGCATCGCTGCTCTCTGCCCTAACTTTCAGTGCTATGCCGATGATACCCAGCTCATTTTCAGGCTATCTCGACCTCCTCTTCTCCTTCCCTCATCTCTAACTGTCTTTCTGCTCTCCAGGAATGGTGTGCCGCCAACGACCTCTGCCTTAATGCCAGTAAGACTGAGATTCTACTCATCAGCACACCCACTCCCTCCTTCCCTGCAGCTCTCTGGCCGGCCTCTCTTGGCCCTCTTCCTGCTCCTACCTGCAAGGCAAAAATCCTTGGGGTCATCTTCGACTCCACACTCTCCTTCTCTCCTCACATATCCGACGTCTCTAAGAAGTCACACTACCAGCTACACCTCCTCAGTGGTATCCTTGCTTTCCTATCCTTCTCCCAGAAGCTCACTGTCTCTAGGCCCTGGTTCTCTCGAAGCTGGACTACTGTAACAGCCTCTATCTAAATCTGCGCACCTCTACTCTCCGCCCTTTGCAAACCATCCAGAACAGGACTGCGAGACTTGTCCTTGGCCTCAAGCCCAGGGACCGTATCTCTCCAGGACTGAAATCACTGCCCTGGCTCCCAGTGACTGCGAGGATCAAGTTCAAAACCCTCTTTATTGTCCACAAGGCCGTCTGGGGCCTTGGGCCAAAATACCTTCAACTCTCTCTTCCTAAATACCTTCCTTCTCGAGCTCTTCGTTCATCCGCCTCCAACTCCCTCAGGGTCAGCCGCTTCTCCAAACAACGATTTGGGGGCAGATCTCTCTCCGCTGCAGGGGCCTCCCTCTGGAACAGCCTTTCTGCCTCCCTGAAACTTGAGGAGAACCATCTCCGGTTACGGAAGCACCTCAAAACCTTCCTCTTTGCCTCCGCTTTCTCTCCCCCTCTCCCCTGCTAATACTACTGAAACTGCACTGAATCTGCAACTGGGCCACTCACCGTTCTCCATCCTTGGCCCAGCCACTCTCCCCTGCACTGCCTCCATGGCAACCCCTGCACTACGGGACTGTTTCTGTATCCATACAGCCCCCCCTTCCCAGCACTTGATTGCACTTACTTTGCACTTGCCACCAGCTGGCCCTTGTTATTTATCCTGTTTGCTGTATGCTATTAACCCTGTACTGCACTTTCCCCTCTCCCTTTCCCACTTGCACTTTTCCCTTTCCCTCTAACCTTTTCACTTGCACGATCTGAATGACACCTGGCCTGGTAGGATCGTTGTCTGTCTCCCCTTGTTCCCCCCCTGCCTCATCGCGCCTTGAAACACTTGTGTATAGGCGCGTTACAAATGCCATATCATAGCATATCATAACATGATTTTCCGATTTTTGCACAAACTCCTCCATCCATAGCTGTGATCATGTCAAGTACATATCTGTTGTGGAGAGTCATCAGTCAGATTGCTCTTAATTCTTCTTTAATTGTGTTTAATCCTTTTATGGTCATGTGGATGGTCTGCAGTAACTCCCATCTGGTTATCTGCAACCATTTAGTGTTTGCTCCAACCTGGAATCTTGGCATGAGGATTGTTGTGAACACTGATGAGGTGAGGCTGAACAGCCTGTGTTCATATGGGATTACATGAAATGCCTCTTCTTATTTGGTAGAGAAGTAATTCTCTGTCTTCACTCGGGATACCAGTTCCACAGATCTCTTCTTCCTCAAGTGAGCATCTGCTTTCGGGAAACTGTCAATGTTCAGGTCACTCTTTCGGATCACTAATGCTGGAACGTGGACATTCACTAGCGTGCATATGCCTCCCCAGTTGTTTGCCAGCCTGATGTATGCTTTAGATCCACACGCCCAATTATGATCCATAATTACTGCAGTCCCATGCGTCATTCCTGGAGCTTCAAAAATGTGTCCACAGTTCTGATTCTCTCCCATCTTCCTTGTGCCATTGTTCCCAAGCACAATTTTGGGATTTCTAGTGGCACTATCTGTAAGTGTATCTGCACTATCCTCTGTCTTCGACCCATGTCAGCAATTTTGTAAGTTTCGGCCATAGAGGTTTGCACAACCTCTGTGAATTTTCTCCTTTCTTGCGTCAAATCTTTTTATGGTCGTGTGGATGGTCTGCAGTAACTCCCATCTGGTTACCTGCAACCATTTAGTGTTTGCTCCAACTTGGAATCTTGGCATGAGGATTGTTGTGAACACTGATGAGGTGAGGCTGAACAGCCTGTGTTCATATGGGATTACATGAAATGCCTCTTCTTATTTGGTAGAGAAGTAATTCTCTGTCTTCACTCGGGATACCAGTTCCACAGATCTCTTCTTCCTCAAGTGAGCATCTGCTTTCGGGAAACTGTCAATGTTCAGGTCACTCTTTCGGATCACTAATGCTGGAACGTGGACATTCACTAGCGTGCATATGCCTCCCCAGTTGTTTGCCAGCCTGATGTATGCTTTAGATCCACACGCCCAATTATGATCCATAATTACTGCAGTCCCATGCGTCATTCCTGGAGCTTCAAAAATGTGTCCACAGTTCTGATTCTCTCCCATCTTCCTTGTGCCATTGTTCCCAAGCACAATTTTGGGATTTCTAGTGGCACTATCTGTAAGTGTATCTGCACTATCCTCTGTCTTCGACCCATGTCAGCAATTTTGTAAGTTTCGGCCATAGAGGTTTGCACAACCTCTGTGAATTTTCTCCTTTCTTGCGTCAAATCTTTTTATGGTCGTGTGGATGGTCTGCAGTAACTCCCATCTGGTTACCTGCAACCATTTAGTGTTTGCTCCAACTTGGAATCTTGGCATGAGGATTGTTGTGAACACTGATGAGGTGAGGCTGAACAGCCTGTGTTCATATGGGATTGCATGAAATGCTTCTTCTGATTTGTCAGAGAAGTAATTCTCTCTCTTCACTCGGGATAACAGTTCCACAGATCACTTCTTCCAAAGGTGTGCATCTGCTTTCAGGAAACTGTCAATGTTTAGGTCACTCTTTGGGATCACTAACGCTGGAATGTGGACATTCACTGATTCTCTCCCATCTTCCTTGTGCCATTGTTCTTGAAGCAAGATTTTGGGCTTTCTAGTGGCACTATCTGTAAGGGTCCTCCTCTGTCTTTGACCCATATCAGCGATTTTGTAAGTTTCGGCCATAGAGGTTTGAACAATCTCTGTGAGTTTTCTATTGCTTCTTTGCAGGCTCCAAGGACCATCCATGCTCAGCAGATCACTACTCCTTCTTCCCATCCGTCAGGTGAAAGCACTGTTCCCCATATCTGCATTTGACTTCTGTTCTTCCAAATTTGAGACTCTTCTGGAGTTTTCCCTTGGACATTCAGCCTTGGGTTTATTTTCCATCTTATTCCTGCTCCATTAACTTCCGGTTTTTCATACCTGCTCACGTGATTCCTAGTATGAGCTCTATTTCTTGTCTTGATGGCCTGGACATAATCATCTTTATCGGGGTAAACTGCTTCAGTTGCCCATATCAATGAGACATCCCTTCCCATGAACTGGCCTCTTATGTTGCACATTGCTATGTGTGACAGACAATGTGCTGTTGGGACATCTATTTCGACAGCCACAAAGATCTTGGATTTCCCCATGCTGTACGGCAGGAGTGCACCAACAAAGAATTCCTCTTCTTCCAACTTCCTTCATGTGTTGGTACCAGATGTTGTTCCCTAAATGTGCTGTGCTATCCAGGTAGTCATTTAGTTCATTGTTATCTTCATGCATGCTTCTCCTGATTCTCAATTTTTCCTGTAGTTTGCTATGACTTCATCTCTGAAGGCCTCTGTATGGCTTTGTCTTGCCGGAGGACTCTCAGGTATCCTAGTCCACGGTGCAAGTCTCTTTATCTGCATCAGTGGGGTAGATGGAGGTTTTGCAGTTCTCTCCTTCTCTTCTTGCATCCTTTTCCTGCCATCTATAAGTGCCTTTATCAACCACCAGCCTGACGCTGGCCTGGCGTATGGTTGTATGGTAGGTCTGGTGTTTGTTCCTTGTGCTGGAACTTGCGTGCTTGTCAATACAGTCTCTGTAGTTCTGTTCTTCAGTTCCTCTTGTAATTTTCTTACTCTGGCTATGTGCGGCAGTAGAAGATCTACTAACATTTGTGTCTTTTCGCTACGTTTTTCTGAGGCCCCTTCTGTCTTCGTGAGGGCTTCTGATACGATTGCTATTGTTTGCCTTTCTCTTGATTCTTCTCGGTTCTTCTTATTATTTCCTGGAACTGTTTTTTCAGTAGGCAGCCTTATCTTCTCTGCTGCTTTCGTTTGCGGTTCTGCGGTTATTGATACTAGGCCTATTTCGAGTGCCTCCAGTGTGTGTGTGCGTGTCAGTGCTATGTTTTCATTCATTCCGTGCCGACCCTGTCTCCGGCTTACCTGCTGATCCGTTACCACAAGCATGTGCATATCATTATCAATCACGTTCATTTCAAGTTAATTTACTGTATCATCAGATTTTCTAGGAACTGGAATTAATATATAAGGTCTGGGTGCCTTTGTGGGTTTCATGCATACATCATCAGGTGGCTGCACTGAAATTTGGTTGCTTCGTGCACCAATAAAGAATGCAGTTCTGATTGTTAATGACAGAAAAATAATGACAATTATAATACATAAGTACATCGCAGTTTGATATGTGAGGCGTCAGCATTTTCTTCCAGAGAAGCAAGGGTACCCCTCTGATTGTGGAAGGACCAGGTTACTGTTCTGGGCCCCCATCTCGATCATTTGCCGAATGTCAATGTTATTGTTCTCCCTCACTCGATATTGTTCTTAGAACAGTTTTGTGTCATAAAGTGTCAAGTGCTTCACAAGTGTCCCCCCTCTTGCGGGTGACGATTGTCTCTTGTTACAGGATAGAGTTCCTTTACTAGACTATGGGAAAATAGATTAGACTAACACTTCAGTGAGTCACTTTTACTGTGCATGTTCAAAATACGTGAGTTCCCAATCCACCCCCCGAATCTGCTTCAGTCCGGAGGACATGCTGGATAATGTAGTCGGTAAAAGTAGTAAGAAAAATGGCAATAAAAAAAAATAAAAGGTGAAGTTCTTGTCTCTGCTTCCTCGATCTGTCCCTTGGCGGAAAGGTGAAGTGCTTGATTCTGCTTCCTCAATCTGTCCCTCAGCAGAAAGATTCTTCAGAATATCCCCAGATAGTCTCTTTGATAATTGGAAAGTTCCACTTGGAGGATTATTCCATGCAGGAGCAATCCCAATTGTGAGATATTTGCTGGATCTCGGATGAATGTGGGGGTGTCAATTCCAATAGGTCTCCCCACTAATTCAGGAAAGGCATCCACTATTCGGAAAAATACACTATGCATCAATCTGCTGTCTTCTAGTGAGAGGGACATTTGTCCTGGCTTGCTGGGTTCAGGAGTATAGGCTTTTCCCTTGACGTGAACAATGCTTGAACTGTCCAGTTGTGTGGAGGGCGTCTAGAAAACTAATTCTGTTTAACAGCTGGATCAATTGTTCAGTGTTTGCTGGATCTCAAATAAATATCAAAGCGTCCGTGGTTCTCCCGACAATAGATGGGCAATCCTCGATATGCGAAAGAAAAGTGTATTGATGAGTTCATCTAGAATGGTCTGCGGTGGAAGCATTTGTGTCCTTATCACTGTACTCAGGTAGTACAGTGAAGGCTTCTACGATGACAGTAAGCAGGTGCCAGATTACCTTCTCGTTGGCAGGATCTTGAAGAAAGTCTGTGACACTGGTGAGCCTTCCTACCAGTGACGGATATGAAACCAATACTAAGTGGAAGTAAGTGAGCACGCCCTTTGTGATATCCCTACCGTGGGATACCATAAGTGCTGCCAAATAAAGTCTTGGTACTGGATGACTCAGGATGCTGTATTTGCTCTCAATGTAAATGTCCTTGATCAGCGTTTGTTATAGTCTTTTCCTCAGCAAGGCTTAAATATGACTGGGTTCAAAAGTTCAAAATCAACAGACAATGTTGTGGCTTGCACTTGCAATTTCCTTCTTCACCCTGCAACTAGGATGCACAAAGTGTCCGTTTTTTATATCCTTATCCCCCTTTTTGCTCAGAGGAAGTGACAAATTCAAGCCACAACTTTTGCAAATCTTGTCTTTTCTTTGCTGCTCATGCGTCCTACTTCCTTGTAATGGATCTCGTCTGCACGTGCTGTGGTTCTTCCCCGTTGTCTGTAATTGCTTCGTGGTGGGGAGCAGCTAGAGGGCTTTCTCCGATATAGGGCTTAATGTCATTGAGGAAAAGCCATGCTCTCCTGCCTGCAGCTTCATGGCTGCCGCCGTGCAGTCCTCCACGATGAAAGGACCATTAAATCTAGACTCTTCCCACCTTTTCCTCGCGTGGTTCTTCACCAACACAGCATCTCCAGGGAAGACGAGTGGAACACGTAGACCTTGAACTGTGTCTGTTGCAGTGTCTCCTGCTGTGTTTAGTGCTGCGCTGCACCCTTTTCGTCGCCGCTGCAGTTGGTCTAAAATTACAGTAAGGCGGGATGTCATGCAGTTCAGGTACTTTTGCAGTTCGGATCCTAGGACCTCTTGGGTTGACTGGACATCACATCTAGCTTTGATCGAGGGGTTAGGGGGTACTTATTCTCCTTCCATTGACTATCTTGTGTGGTGTAAGATGATGGTCGGAGCCGGGTTGGTTCCGAAGAGCATACAATGCCAGTGGAAAACAACCATCCCCTCTTTAGATTGAGCTTCAACTTGGCTATCCTTTCCTTTAACAAGCCATTGAGCCTATCACAAATCCCATTACCTTCTGGATGTCACGCTGACGAGAACTTGTGCTTTATACCAAGCAGCAAGCTAATCTGCTAAAAGACTGCTTTACAAAATGAGCCCCATTATCTGATCTCATTACCTCACACACCCCCTACCTGGGGAACCAGGAATTTGGCCGCACAAGTAGAGTTTGGGTGTGTACATGGACCTGCTTCTATCCACCTAGAGAATGGACACACCACAACAATTAAGTATCTGTACCCGTTGCACACTTGAATCATGTCAACGTAGTCAACATGCAGATGCTGAAAGGGGCCATTTGGCCTGGGGATAACTCCTCTCATTACTTTTAATGTGTGCCCAGAGGTGAATTGTTGGCAAATTATGCAGTTCACCATAAAGAATGCAACAGGCTCAGCTAAATTCGGTATAAACCAGTCTTCCGCGAGCGTTGCTGCTAGCTTTTCTTTTGTTAGGTGCATCGGGTAATGCAATTGCTCCAACGCTATTTTTAGTAGGTCTACAGGCATTACTGGCTTACCAGAGCTGTCTTGTTGCCGCAAGCCATCAGAGGGGTTTAAAGAACACCCTCAACGTTTCCACAGGTTTTTCTCATCCTGTGGTGCCTCCCCTTGAAGCTCCATTAATTGTGTTTGCCCCAGATCACTATAGGCTTCAGGTGCAGTTTGTGCCACCATAATTCTATCATGGGTGCACGCCACTTCCACTTCCATAATCGTCTCACTTTTGGATGCCATACGTTTGGCTTCCGTGTCTGCTGCGTGATTTCCGTGTGAGACAAAATCTGTCCATTTCGTGTGGGCGGCGCATTTCACGACCGCTATGCCCACTGGGAGCTGTAGTGCCTTAATCATCCTGTTCAATAAGGCTGTGTGCTGCACTGGTGTGCAGTCCGCTCGGACGTAGCCTCTCCTTTTCCAGCGCGCTAGTCCTGCATGCACTGTGACGTCACATAGGCGGAGTTACTGTACACTGTTACTTCCTGGTCTGCATGATTCTCAATGGTGAGTATCAACACCAATAATTCTGCAGCCTGAGCCGAATAGTGAGATGGTATTCTTGCACTGACGAGTACTCGAAATTCTCCATTCGCTATCTGCTTCATTACAGCAACGTCTGTGTATCTTTGTCCATCTTCTTGATCGATTCTTGAAGAACCATCAATAAAGACAATCTCTCCTCCCGCCAGAGCATTTTCTTTCTCCCTGGGGATTTCATCATAGAATTCTTCATAATTTGAACAGTCAAGTATCGGTTCTCCTTCAGTGACTGGCTCAGCTACAAACATAGCTGGGTTCACTGTTTTACATCGGATTATTTTAATCAATGGATTCGATATGATCACTTCATAAGCAGAAGCTCTCTGAGCCATTAATGTGCCCTTTCGTCTCTCTAGAATGGCAAATAAGGAGTGCTCAACATACAAAGTCATGGAGCATCCCATTACAATGGTTGTCGCCTTCTCTATGGTGAACGCTGTGGCAGCTAAACTTTGTTCGCATGGGAAATGTCCCTTCATTAGTGGGTCCAGATTCCTGCTATAATATTCTAGGGGATTGTACCCACACAAGGTTTTTTGAGCGAGCACTGCCGTCATAACGTTGCCGTCTGTGTGCGAAAACAGGTAGAATTCCTCTGCATAACTAGGAATCCGAGAACTGGAGCCATACAAATCTCTCTTTCGAGTTCTGCAAACCCTTTTTCCATCGTCTCAGACCATTCAATCTTTTCCTTTGTCACCTGGGACTTCTTTACGGCCTGAAGTAAAGGCTTAGCATATGATCTGTAATTGAACACCCATGCCCTAACATAGTTGCATGGTTCTAGCAAGCTCTGCATTTGCTTTATCGTGTGTGGCTTAGCCATGTTCAATATTGCTTCAGCCCTTTCTGGGGTCACTTTCTTGCCCTCATGTGAGATTAGTTGGCCTATGTACAGCACTTCCTGTTGACAATACTGTAGCTTTTCCTTGTCAACCTTATATCCTTTCTCAGCCAGTATAGTCAATAGCTGGACAGAATCATGCCTGCACTGCTCCCCTGTGGTGCTGCAGATTAAGATGTCATCCACATACTGTAAAACGA
Source organism: Ambystoma mexicanum (assembly GCF_040938575.1). Lineage (NCBI taxonomy): Eukaryota > Metazoa > Chordata > Amphibia > Caudata > Ambystomatidae > Ambystoma > Ambystoma mexicanum. The sequence goes on along the minus strand of NC_090930.1, from coordinate 90,324,859 downwards.
CACTTTCTAATGCAATATTGCTTAGGTCCATTTGTAAGACTCTGTTGAAAATAGACAGGGACTCACAGTACCCCTGTGGCAACCTCGTGCTTTTCAGATGCAATTGCTGAACGTGAATGACGTCAGATCTTGTGAGTCAAGGTGCAACAGGATTGAGAAAAAGACATTTTTCAAGTCAATCACCGTGAAATATTGTGCCTTACCGGGTATATTACATAAAATTGTAGCCGGGTTAGGGGCTAAAGGGAACTTGGCCTCCACAATATAGTTTATTGCTCGTAAATCCTGGATTAAACACCATGACCCCTCCTTTGATTTTTTGACAGGATAAACCGCCGTATTATATGTTGACTCTGACGTCACTAAGATGCCCTGGTCCATCATGGCGGAAATTGTCTCCGCGATCCCTTCATCTGCCTCTCTGGACATGGGATATTGTCGGGCTCTAAGTAAAATTGCACCAGGTTTCAGTTTAATTTTTACTTCTCCCACCCCCTTCAAGAGGGCTAGGTCATAGGGTCCTGTAGTCCATACTGAGACAGGCATTTTAGCTATATCCTCATCAAAATATTCTGGGCCCTTAAGCGCCAACATCATTCTCTGAGGCACTTCCCTTTTGATCATTTTTGCCCAAAATACGAGACTCACTTCCACCCGTGTCTCTTCCGTGTCTGATTCATCTTCAAACAGATCGTCATCACTCGATATCCATCTTTGAAGGCGATGATCGCGCACCATTGTCTGCCTTCATCATCGTACCCTTCGACCAATGCTACTTGCCCTCATACTGCGGCTGTATGTATCGTTAAGGGAAATACTTGTCCCTCTTCCTCATGCATAGGTATCCTTGGTCTGAATAAAAATTCATCAGGGGTTCTCCAGACCTTGTCTGTAAGGCCTGGCAAACCTGCAATAAGCACATTCATGGCATATGTGAAAACTTCTGGTTCCAGCGATATAGCTCTCATGGCTATTTGTCCTGAGTATGCTCTAATAATTTTACATATGTTTGAATAGTGCATTCCTAGTGTGGAGCATACTATGCCCCCCTCCGTGAACGAGATTGTCATATTCAACTTTGTCATTAAGTTGTACAGGAGGGCGGAGCGTCCTCTGACGGGCCCATAGCTCAGAGCTCAGCCTCGAGTACCTGTAAGAAAAGATAGCTGCACCATGAGGAGGATGGGGTGCAGGATTATCTTACTCCAACACAATTCAATAAGGACAACTCAATAGTTTGGCAAAGGGAAGTCTGTTTAATGACAAGTACAAAATACGGGGAAACAAATGGTAATCAACAGTGTTGCGATCGCCTGTCTCGCTCCAACTCCCAAATTCTTCATTCAGACAGCAATTCTTAGAGGCAAAATTCATCATCATTTGACATGTAAAACTCAAAGTTTGTAATGCAATTCTATTGGTTGGAAAATGTAACTTAAGTATAGGTGCTATATCTGTATATGGTAACAGAGCGTGAGGATTGGATAACTCTTATCGGGTGGGCATCTACGCCCATCCCTCTACATCACTCGTGACAGATGTCACTACAACTATGACATCTTATTGGTTCTACAAGCTATAGGACCCTAGATTATTTGGTCCATTGTGATTGGGTGGGTTACACCCGTAGACATAAATCTCCACTATAATTAGCAGCATGCAGAATGGACACCCAGGTGCCTTGTGCCCCAAGATTCACCCTGCTTCCTTACCATCAATCAGTACCTTTAGGGCTATGTGTCAATTAGATGGCTGAGGATGGCCTTAAAACTATAGCCTCTTATGTGGAAAAGTTATGGCATCCTTGGTTCTGGGTGACATCAGATGTTGGTACCTCTTCACTCCTGGCTGATCAAGTGTCTGTTCACCGTGAATCTGCTTCATTTTCCTGTTATTAGTGTATTTGATTCTTCTGCAGCCTTGCCACCTGCCTGGGGCCTCTTTATCTCGATCTTCACTGGCTGGCTGGGATGGTCTGAAGTTTTGATTCTCCAAGGTTGCTGCTCTCCTCCCTTCCTTAGGTTGACCTCGAATTCCCAGGCATGAGCTGCTTCTTACTGTGTTTCAATTCCGATTGTTCCTCTGGCTTTGGCTGGAATATGAATCTTGGCCTTGTTAGCCCGTTGCAGCATGGGCTTAATTCTGCTTTACAAAATGGAGTCTCACTTGTATACTGTGCTTCATTGAGGTACATATATAATTGGCGCATGCCGCTCTATTATTCTACTAAGCATTGCAAGCAGTTCCGTTTTCTTAGCTTCGTGCGTTCCAAGCCTATTTACAAGCGTTAGCTGGTTGAATACTTCCATCTTGCTTCGCAGCTACGTTTCCTTACGTCTCTTTATGTATCAACATCGTTTCCTCTTATAAATCCATTACATCATTATTCTTTCCATTTTGTCATTTTGTGTCATCTTTCGATTGTTGTTCGTGTTCATGTTATCCTTTTCTCTTGTCGTTTATGTGCACCTGTACAACTGTCCAGGCTCTTATGTCGGCACGATTTACCCTCCAGTAGGGCTCTTTGGGTCTCTTCGGGATGGCCTGTAAGTAGTCTTCACTTCGGGCCAGCTGCTGGTACGGTTGCCTCAGCGGGTACCGAGCCTCCCATGGTTGTCTGGTTATAGGCACTTCAATAGGTATTGCTCTTCTGATGGGTACTGGGCATAGGCTCAGTGCCGCTCTCTGTTGGTTCAATTGGTCTTCATACATCACGCACTTTGGCAAGTATGTTCCTGGTACCTCAAACTGTGGGTTTGGGGTGTAGGCCATGTCTGGGACCTCCTCTACAAAGTCTCGACCCAAAATGTTCACTGGGGCCTGATGTGAATATAATAAAGGTACATTCATTGTGCGCTCTCCTATGGAGACTGGGGGTGCCTCTGTAAAGGGAACTCGACTGTGAGCTCCTGTAAAACTCTGTGTATCTATGGCCTCGTCGGACAAGGAAAACTTGGCTTCCCTTATGCATGAGCGTGTCGCACCCATGTCAACTAGGATGGAATATTATTTACCTCTATGACAACATTCATCCTTGGTTCCCTGTGAGTGTCTGGTGTCACTGATAGGATAGAATACATCAGGGTTCCCAGTGAGCTGTCCTAGTTTATGTATAAGTTTGGCCCACCGTGTACCGGTGGATTTACCCCATTCCCATTATTACTTCCCATTCCAGAGTTTAGGACCTGTAATGGTTGTGTCTGTTGGGATTGCCCTTGTGGCACATTCGCCCTATTCTGTGGTTGTGCCCCCAGCTGCGCTCCTTGTCCTTACTATTGCACCGTGTGATTCTGTGCAATGCCCTGTTGTGAAACTGCAGGTAGTTTCACTTTGCCTGCTCCCATTCCTTGGCTATTCTGCCACGTGCCTTGGTTTCTGCATGTGCGCGCCAAATGCCCTACCATTCCACACAGCCAACATACCGGCGGTGGTCGGAATTCTTTGTCCATTTGACATATCCGAATTACCATTTTTCATGTTTTGAAAGCCTCCTTGATTACTTTGGAAACCTCCATGATTGCTCTGCCATCCTCTTCCTCTTACTCCTCTTCCCCTTGGGTAAAACCCCACGTTACCCTGGTTGTTTGATTGTGGATTAGCTATCTTCTGCACATTTTGTTCAGCTGGGTTAGTTAACATGGCTCTTTTGTGAGCATACTTCGATAATTTCTTTTGCACCAGCTTCGTTTCCTCACCCTTTTCGAGTTGCCTCCTTTTTTCGATTCTTTTCTTGCAACAGTCTACACTAATGCGCGATAGTTAGCTGTATTTCAGCCCAAGGTTTAACCTCAACTCCTACCAATTTCTTAAGCTGTTTTTGTACCAGCTCTGGTAGTAACCCTTGGCACAGTATGTGATAAAATACAGGTATAGATTTTATCCAAGATTCATGCATTTCCAGCACCCACACGTCTTGGAAATTCTGGATATAAATTAACCGATCTTCTGACTCCTGCATTTTTCAAGTCATTATAGCTCCCATATCAGAAGTGTCTGGGTAAAGCATTCCTAGTGCTTTCCATATCGTCGTGCATTCTATTAATTGTGGTTACACCAGGGTAGCCTGCCCGTGTCTACACATTGTCTGCTCTCTCACCGAGTATGGTGATCAGAAGACCTTTAATGTCCCCTATAGCTAGCGTGATTCCCCCTGTCATTTTTTCTAACTCATGTATCCACTTCCCGGCTCCCGATGTCAGCATTGGAAGCTTTTTTTTCAGGTTTTCTCGATCCATGTGTGGTCATGGAATATATTGTGGTCTTACTCCCCCCTTTTCTAGTAGCAGAAATTAGAATGGGCAGCCTTATTTCTCTTCTCCCATATCACTCCTGTCTATTGCAGGTGTAATATTCCCACATTGCCGTCTGCCTGGCAATGTCCTCAATCTGTCTACATAGGCTGGTGACGGCACCCCCCTCTGACCATGGGGTGGTCCTACATGTCGGTCAGACTGTGCAGCAGACTCTAATGTCCTCGGTGTCTCTTGGGAGCCGCTTTTCGCGACGTCTCCCTTCTTCATTTGCCTTGCGCTCCGTCTCCTCCCCGGAGTCAGACATTGATTTTTCCCAATTCACGCAACTCATTGTGTCATCCTCATTTCTACTGATTTCTAATCTGTCCAGGGACATCTTTCTACTCCCACTACTTTGGGTGACATCCTCAGTGTCATACAGCTGAGTGCTTTCTAAGCACTCGTCTTCCCCCTCTCCTTGGGGTATGTGTTCTAGCCCCATTTCATCATATATTTTATCAATCGTTTCCCCGATGCTTCTGGTGTCAAAGTCATCTTCAATATTTGCCCTAGACGTGCCTGGTACTGCGTCGTACGCAGGAAAGAATTCTCCAATGTCTTCCCAGTCTACCACTGACTCAGGTTTTTTAACTTCCCTCTCCAAATATTCGAGATTGCGTGCCCTCGGTCTACATTTATGTTCGATATCATCATTGAATTCTTTGCGTTTCCTCGCCTCTTCTCTGACTTTATCTTCTTCCTTTCTCTTTTCATTTCTACGTTCATCTGCCCATTCGAACTTTCTTATCTCTTCGTATCCTTATCCTTTTTTCACGTACCATTTGCTCTTCTTCCAACCTTTGCTGTTTCTGTCTTGCATGGTCATAGGCTGCACTCTGTTTGCGATCGAGCTGCTTTTCTTGCTCCCCGCGCTATAACTGTTCTCGCCTCAGCCTATCCTTCCTTTTTATACTTTGGTCCCTTAACTCATCTCTTTCTCCCTTCTCTGTGCCTCATCTAACCTCTCTTTAGGTCTCACATCATCACTTCCTTTCCCATCGAGTTTCAATAATATTTGTCCTCCCATCCATTCGTCTTTTGCAAATGCTATCTCATCAGTTCTGTCTTCACTTCCTTTCTATTTCTTTCCCTCTCTCTCCTTATCAAGAGATGCACTTGTCTGTGTCTGATCCTTTTCTTCATCATCACGTCTCCCCTTGTCCCTTGGGACTGCAGACATAAGATTCTTGCCCTCATCCTTCCCTTTATTTGCATCACTACTGTACGTAGGTGACTCATATGCGGGATTGCTATACCCTGTGGCTGCTTTAAGCTCTCTTAATGGGTAGAGTTCCTCAGGCTTACTTCCCTCGGTTTCTGTCTCAGGCGGGGCAGGTGGCATGGTAGGCATCTCACCCCCCTCTGTGCATACATTTAATATCCAGTCTGCAGTGGGCTCTTCCTCCTTTGGCTGTTCGAACATTTCCCAAAGTTCTAGAACAGCAAGGCGTTTCTCTAGTTTCTTGCCTGTATATGTGGCATGCAAGTAAGTTGTCATATGCTGTAAGACGGCTTTTGATAAAGACCCATCTTTTTGGCCACAGCATAAACATCTTGTGGGCAGTACCCTTAACCCACTCAGCTGTATTTGTGTAGTTTAGGTGTGTGTTTCGGCAGCTGTTTGCATAAGTGTGCCAATGGAGTAATGTCTTCCATGTTTTAAGTCTGTTTATATTCCACTTATACAATTCTTTTCAATACTTTCATGTGCAACTTCAGCATTTCCCACAATATGAGCGAGCACCAAATGTCACAAGTTCCAATCCAACGTTTTCCTGCCAAACTCTTTTTCTCACCAATTTACTCAAAACATCAATTTGTGTGCGATTCCCTCTCAATTCTTGAATCGCGTAAAATCTTAGTCAGTTTGTAAGCAACAAAGAGCCAAAATTCCTTACATGTGACACATAACAGAACATGTACGACAGGCATTTGTCAGACTAGACAGACACCAGCTGGACACAAATATCTCTGCCTTCTAATTATTAGCCCGACATGGAGTTTAAATGAACCCCGTTCACGACGTCTTTAAACGTAGTTGTAGCCTATTTGTCCCCTATTATTTGGGGCTCTGAGTTCACGTTTCTTCTGACCGCTATATTAAAGCGCAGGAATAAGGCGAATCCTCTCTCTTCTCAGGTGTCCGCCCTGGTATCCTCTCTTCTCGGGTGTCTTCCCCGGTATCCTCTAATCTCTCGGGTGTCTACCCGGTAATCTCTAATCTCTCGGGTGTCTACCCCGGTATCCTATTTCTTTATCCAATTATTCTTGCGTCATTATCTCCTTATATTTATACAGCCTTCTCTACTTATTTTGTTTTTCCCTCCTCCCTCTGTTGTCTTTTCCTTTACTTGTTCCAAAGCCTATGACATTTGCCAAAGCACTCCATTTTTTTTTCACTCACCATTCGCATCGCTCTTCTCTCTATATCCTCGGGATCACCACCCCCGTTACTGCCTCCCTCAGTCTTTCACCTGATCCTCTCCCCCCGTAGGAATGGGAAGGGTTATGTTTTTAAAACGGGACCCTTCAGGCCCACTGCAGTTTTTTGGATCACTTTATACTACCATTCTCCACGGGAAGCTTCACAGTCTACTCAGCCAAATGACGAAGGACTTGTGATATTGCTGAAGACCTAGAGTTACTTTGTGTTGACGGCCAATAGGTGTCTTATCAATAATCAATAATCAATGGTTTCCAACCATCCTCTGCTACCAAGTGTACAGGAAGGCGAGTGACCTCTGACAGGCCCATAGGATCAGAGATCACCCTCAAGTACTTTAAGACGAGATAGCTGCACCTTGAGGTGGATGGGGTACGGGATTCTCTTACTCCAACACCAATCAATAAAGACAACTCAATAGTTTGGCAAAGAGCAGTCCGTTTAATGACAAGTACAAAAAACGGGGAAACATGGAAATCAACAGTGATGCGATAGCTGTCTCACTGCAACTCCCTCAAACTTCATTCAAACAGCAATAGTTATAGTAAAAACACTCAAAGTTTGTCATACAATTCTATTCATTGGAAAAGGTAACTTAAGTATAGGTGCTATATCTGTATATGGTAATGGAGTGTGAGGATTGGTTAACTCTTATCTGGTGGGCGTCTACACCCTTCCCTCTAACATTACTCATTTAAACGTCACTAAAAGTACGACGTCCCATTGGTTCTACTATCTATAGGAACCTAGATTATTTGGTCCATTGTGATTCGGTTAGCTACAACCCCAAGAATAAATATCCACTTTAATTAGCAGCATGCAGAATGGTCACCCAGATGCTGGATGCCCCAAGATTCACCCTGCCTCCCTTCCATCAATCAATACTTTAGGGCTATGTGCCAATTAGTTGGCTGTGTTCGGCCTCGAAACTGTAGCTTCTTGTGAGGAAAGGTTATGGTATCTTCTGCTTTTGGGTGACATCAGAAGTTGGTACCTCTTGGCGCTTGGCTGGTCATGTGTTAGTACACCGTGAATCTGCTTAGTTTTCCTTCTATTCGTACATTGAATTCTTTGTTAGGCTCGCCACCAGCCTGGGCCCCCTTATCTCGACCTTCACGGGGCAGGCTGTTCTGCTCTTATGTTGCTATTCTCTAAAGTTGCCATCCGCCTCCCTCTCTTGATTTGACCTCGACTTCCCAGGTGTGAGCTGCTTCTTGCTGAGTTTTGGTTCAGGCCTTCATTCTTGGTTTTGCTTAGAACATGATTGCTGGGCTGTTTGACCCTTAGTAACCTAGTTTAATTCTGCTTTTGTATAAAGTGGCCTCACACTTATATAGTGTGCTTCTATGAGGTAGATAATGTATAATGGCGCATGCCGCTATATTCTTCTACTAAGCATTGCAAGCCACACCGTTTGGCGTCAAATGGGTGAATATCTTCATCCTGCTTTGCAGTTTAAGTTTCTGTGCATTTCAACATCGTCTCTCCTTCTAATTTCACAATGTCCTCATTCATAACGTTTTGTCTCTGTGTGTTCTCTTTTGGTTGTCGTTTCGTTCATCTGTACGTCTGTCCGGGCCTTTGTGTCGTCACCATTCGTCTTCCATTAAGGCCTTTTGAGTTTCTTCTGGGACTGTGTTTAAACATTCTTCGTTTTGTGTCATTTGCTGATAAGGTTGTCTCAGTGGATACCTCACTGTCCATGGTTATCTGGTTATTGGCACTTCAATAGGTATTGCTCTTCTGATTGGCACTGGGCAGAGCCCCAATGCGGCTCTCTGCTGGTTTATTTGCTTGTCATACGTCACATATCTCGGTGTGTACGTTCCTGGTACTTCAAAATGGGCGACTTGAGTGCAGGCCATAATGAGGACCTCCTCTACAGACCCTCCCTCAACACAAGCACCTTGTGCCCAAGGAAAACTGATGCCTATGCTGCCGGAGACGATATTGTATCATATCGGTGTGAGTCTCCACGGGCCGTGGCAAAGACTTGTGTGGCCATAAATCCACACTAGCGCTAAGGCCAGGTTTTCTGTGGTGAGCTTCAGTGGTAACGTCGTGCTAGCCTGTGCTTTGGTGATGGTTTAGGGATGTTGCCGCCGGACCACTGGGCTTATTGCTATTACCACACCCAGAACTAAACGTGATTTGAATAAATAGAAACATTTTTGTTCCTTTGGATGAACGGGCACACAGGGTGCAGCACCCATTCATCAAAGGTAAGATTGGGACCTATAAAGATGATAAGGGAACGGTCCTCGTGAGAAGGTCCCTTCTCGATTTCTATGCCGGGGGTGTGAGGCAGGCAGACAGCAGGCCCTGCTGGCCAAGAGATGCAGACCAAGGATGGCAGGTAAGCGGATAAAGTTGTGTGGTAAGGGGGTAAGAAGGTGGGAGGGTGTCTAGGCTCTAGCAATAGTGTGGAGGAAGTGTGGGTGGCATGTGCCGGACAACGGGGCCCATCGTGCGGGGAATCAGCAATTTCCTGTCCTGCAACGTGGGCCTATTTCGGCAGTACCCGCCTTGTGTTCCATGATTCTGATTGGCTGGCACCCGTGTGCTGGGTGCTAATATACACTGATGTCCCTAATAGCCAAACAGCTGGCAGATAGGCCATACACACATCACAGGATCTCCCCTGCCAGCCACACCCAAGGCCTGTGGGAAGGAGCTGGATTCTTCACTTCCCACAACATCTCCTATAAACAAAGGTTTTGACCAATGTGATTTGGTCTTTGCATCATGAACAGAAGATCAGGGAAATGTTCGTGAAAACAAGCAAAATTGCAACTTTATCAAATCCGAATATATATATATTTTTATGTTTATGTTATTGTTGAAAAGCATTAACAAATTCATACGGTTTGGAGAGAAAATGAAACAATTTCATATCAGGACGCACAACATAGAACTATGCCTCTAGTCACAGTGTTTTATATCGAATAAATATGCAAAGTACTTATACGAGGTTGCAATTGAATGTTGAATATTTAAGAGGACAATAGGATTTCAACAAATTTCGATGAGGACCATGCCAACACACAGAAATAAGGACAGAGGGAACATTTTAAAAACAGGGTAGATTGTTAATTTCATATTGAGGCGATATGCACCGAGGTGACGGACGGACTCTGTCAGTAACGACCCGCTGCCCAATTTAATGAGTGTGGCGGTGCCATTACTGCCAGAGCGGACCGCCACCAAGGGGCGTATCGACATTAGCATCCGTGTAGTTCCATACACATGAAGTTTATTATCAATGTTGATGATTGATGTCATCAACATTGAAAACGGACTTTGGGGACAGCACTGTGTGGCACCTGGCCGCACAGCAAATGAAAAAATATGACACCATTAACACCAGTGTAGAGAACTAAATGGGTGGTTAGAGGTGAGGGGGAAGGGTGAGCAAGGAAGGGAAGGGGTGCTGCCTGCCCAGGCTTGCATCATACAATACAGCCATCATTGCGAGGTACCTGACTGGCCGCCGCCCCCACACAGGTTGCTAATAGACTCGTGCAAAGAAGTTACACAGTCATGAGTAAAACCAATAGTGGATTAACAGAAAAGGTTTAGATAATGCATTAACAGGGAGCTTATTGAAGGTAGAGTTCTTTCCATGTTCTCAATATGGACAAGACCCCAGACTGAACTGTACGGGCCCCTATTTATTAATCAAACAGTGGTCATCCAACTCCCGCCAAAACTGACACTGAATCAAGGCTCATGAGCGTTTGCAGGTATTGGCAGGCTTGTCAGGGAGATGAAAGTAGTCTTGAACTATCAATTAGGCAGAGCAGCTCTGACCATGAATCAGTGCTTCCCTGCATCCAACAAGGCCATGGACTAAGCATTGAGTTGAACAGGCCTGTTTCCCTCAACCCGCATATAATGATTCAGATGTATCCTTACATCACAATGTAATGACCTTTATTGGGACTGCAACAGTAAATTGGTTGCTACAGTGTTTCCAAAGGAGATGTCAGTGGATAATAAAATCCCATAAATTTAAATAAGGTTGCTGCGAAGGAGCAGAACTGGTATTAACCATATTTGATGTTAAGTTCCTTCAGCTGTGGTCTTTTACCCTGATTTGTCTCCTCCGACCTGCCAATTATTGTGTCTTGTCTTGAGAAAGGCAGAGCCCGTTGCCCAAAAATACATCTGCCCTCATGGCCTGACACTTCCAAGAATAATAAGAAGTGGGCTGTGCTCAAAGAGGAACAGAATGAGTAGCCTAATCTTGGCTCAGTTTTCAAACGGGTTCCTGGTTGGCTGATCCGCTAAGGTCTCTGAATCCTGTTCTGAGTGCTTAGAGGACGCTGCACGAGGTATTTACAGAAGGTGGCTAGGAATGTAATCAGGTCTTTTTCATTTGGTCCCACAAGAAGACTGTAGACCCATAGACCTTTGCCCCAACTTCTTTTTTTCAGGTGCTTGCAGTGGGTTTCAGTGACTGTAGAGCCTGGATGGTTATTGCCATGAAATCCTGCACGTTATCGACTCTTTGTTTTAGATCCTCTCCCTACCTGTCAAATGACATCAATTGGTTGGCTGTTGCTTGCAGTCTGACAGTAGTTTCCACCATGAACACCTTCATTTATCTAATCTCGAGAAGATAAGTGTCAGGAAGAGGGTCTGGGAGGGTTTCCAAAGGCTGGTGTCAGCCACCGTGCCCCTCTTCAGAGTGGAGCCCAGGGCAACCGCAATATACTAGTTGTTCGAAAGTTATGCTCATCTTTGATTTTTCTACCAAAGCCCATCCTCTCCATGAATTCCACAAGATGGGGACCACATGGTCTGAGAGCTAAACAAACAGGTCCGAAAGATGCACCCAGTGTGTGGCTCATAATCACAAGTAGGATGAAACAGAAAATGGCTTCCACAAGAAATCTAGCATGTAACATCGTGGCTGATGGGTGTGCGAGGTCATGCAAGCATCATTATGCTTGAGGGGACACACAGCACCATACAAAAGCGAGCATCAATGGAGTACCTTACAGAGATCTTCAATGCATGCATGAGGCTCCAACATTTCCCGAGATCCTGCAAGGAAGCAAGGGTCATCGTTTTCCCAAAGGCCGTAAAACCACTGAGGGATCCTGCGAACTACCGCCCCCTCAGCCTGCTCTCTGTATTATCAAAGCTCCTAGAAAAGGTCCTACTCGTCCGACTCAGCGACGTTGCCTCCGAAAGAAATCTACTAGCAAAGGAACAGTTTGGATTTTGAAAGGAGCATGCAATGACCATTCAACTGCTGAGAGCGGTGGACACCATCAGCCACGTATTCAACATCAAGAAGTCCAAATGAACCATCTTCCTGGATGTCGCCAAAGCATTCGACCGAGTCTGGCACAAGGGACTGCAGCACAAGATGATTCGCCAGGGACTTCCGAACTACCTGGTGAAGACGATTGCAAGCTAAATGGAAGCCTGCACCTTCTGTATTGCCATGCGGTCTGAGATGTCCTCATCACATCCCATCCGAGCAGGCTGACCACAGGGATAAAACCTCAGACTCTTCCTGTTCAACATCCTCACCAACAACATCCCGACAGCTATCCACAAGACCGACCTGGCACTGTATGCAGACGCTTTTGCAGTCATCTCCCAGTCATTCAGCGAAAAAGAAGTGGCAAAGTACCTGCAAGCTTCATTGGATACCATTTTGATGTGGTACAGCGACTGGCAGATAGAACTCAACACCAGCAAGAAAACTGCAATCCTGTTAACTAGAAAAAAGATCAAGGAGCACCCGCACATCAGCCTCAACAGGTACACCATCAAATGGGAGAGCAGCAGCCACTACCTCGGTGTGACCCTGGACAGCAAACCCAACTGGGGAAGCCATATCGAGAATACTCAGCAGAAGGCAACAGGAAAGATGGCAGCACTGTACCCACTTCTGAAGACCAAGTCCATGCCCCTCCGGAAAAAGATCCATCTACTAGGCGATTATCAGACCTACCCTGACATATGCCTCCCCAGCATCGATGACCTGCCAGGAGCGACACCGGAAGAGTCTTCAAATAATCCAGAGCAAGGCCCTGCAGATATCTTCTGGAGCTCCAATCTTCACAAGGATAGCAGACCTTGACAGAGACCTGGACATAGAGATGTTGGACGAACATCCAGCGAAGCTGAGTAAGAACTTCTGCCAAACACTGGATCAGAGTCCAAACACTCTGATCAGAACACTCACTGACACCACTGTAAACTCCTTTGCCCCTGACCTGCGGCCCATCACGTCGAAGATGCTGTGAAACCAGCCCTACTGTGACAAGTCCACACAGACCAAGAAGAATCCTAACCCATATACACTCAACCCGAGAAGATGGTGTAATGAGGCTCAAGCCTCGGTATCCAAAAGGCACAGCTGAAGGATAAAATCTATCAGCAAGAAGAAGACAGACAGAGGATTTTGCTCAAGGATTACAATCAGAATCACTTGATAACGCATTCGACAAATGTTCACTGATCCACGTCTCCTTACAAGCAGATGACCTATAGGAACATTTAAATATTGATGCCAGTAACACGAAAGAGCTATAAGGGTTGGGTCAGAGCCAGTCAAATGCTTGCACAAATGGAGTGGAGCTGAGTGAAAGAGGAAATTGCAACATGTGCCTCCCACACTCAGCTGCTTCCGTAAGAGAGACGGGAGGGGTCAGCCGGGACACTGCACTTGTGCCAATCACTGAAAAAATGGTGCAAATACCTTAGCATTGGATGTCCAATATTCTTGGCAACAAAATACAAATGCTAAAATGATTGGCTTAGACAATATTTCTTTATGATCATTATGGTGTTCTCAATTCTGAAGTTAACTTATTTTAGAATGCTTCTAATGTACTTCTGTTCAAGGAGATAATAATAGTTTGTTATTTATATAGCTCGGTCAACAAATTGTTGTATAAAGGTTGTTAATATTTAGTTTCATTACCCAACCATAATTTGTACTCATTAACAACCTCTGAAGGATGAACGGCTGAGCTGACTTGGCCATACTCGAATCTTTAACCTGCAGATAGTAGCAAGTGTGTAACCCACTAATAGTGTAGAGAAGTAGACTGCCTCTGGTAGGTCTTGTCTAGTGACATTCCTAGACTCCACCCTGTTCAGAATCTTAGCTCATTAGAGCTGACACAACAAAACATAGACAAAGGACAAATCAGGTTGAGCATACAGGGGCATGAGGATCACTCTTGCTTCATTCAAAAATTGCCAGTAGACCTTTTGTTTTGGTGCCCAAAAGGACTCGACGTTCTTTCATGTGGTTTGGGGAGCTGACTTCCAAAGAAAGCTGGCCCGCAAACTTCGGGTCCGTTTGAGCAGGTGAGCTTCACCCTTCAGCCTTCGCTTTGGAATGCCTGCTCTGTGGACCGGTCCTTTGCTTCAGCCTCCATCTTGCTGGCTCCTTCTGTGGAAGAGCTACCACTGTGTTTTCTAGTGCCACTGTCATCTAGGTTGTTTCAGGCCCCAAGAGTATATTTAGGGGTTGGGGGGGGGGCACGCGCATGATTCTAGAATGAATCTTGTAGGGCAGTAGACATTCCATCCTGGGTGCCCTAAATGGTAATCCAGCTCTGTGGTCTATGCAATGGGACCTGGCTGATGGTGCAGAAACAAGAAATGAGGATAAGTGAAAGTGGAGGCAATTGCAGGGGTTCATGGTTAGAAGGTGTCCTGGTTACAAGGCTAGACGTTCCAGATTGGTCAATGGAATGCTAACCATCTTTGGTGTGGGAACCATGAAAGCGAGCACTCATGTTGATGTGTGCTATTTATTCTGGATCTCCTTTGGCAAGTTCAACCCTGCTTCTTTGCACTGGAGGACCGCCACTACTGTTATGATTTCATGGCTTGTGCGAGTCACATTTGTACGCATGTGACTGAGGAAATAAAGGTGCAAAGTGGGCTTCTGCTCGGCAGTTGCAGCCAGACACCCGCGTACGAGTGGTCATTGCAGCCCGGTCTGCCAACAGCACAGTGGCTCTGACGGGCCGCGCTGCCACCCTGGGCCTCATTACAACGTGGAGGCCAGACATGCCGGCCCGCTTACAACTCCCCCATTCCAGAGAACTATGCATTTGCTGAAAGGCAACGTGTTCTCATGCTGAGGATGGAAAGCCAGGTTAAATTAAGTTTCTGAATCCTCACACAGCTGAACGTTTGTTTAAGAGTCTTGAATAATCAGAACTAAGTAGGGATTTAGTGCCGCTGGAAGGAAAGTAGGACTAAAAAAGTATTTTGCCATTTGCATTAACCTAAGTAGTGCTGCAAGCATGATGTGAGCACATGCACTGAAGTTACAGGCCTAATGTGCATGATTATGTTTGCAAATGACCTGATTAACCACTGATGCATGTCCCATAAATCTGTTGGGTTGCAAATGCAACATCCCAGGCAGGCACAGAGATTTAGACTGCGCAGAAAATATTAGCAGGCGGCCTAGTGCTAGCAGTTTTCATTGGGAGTGGCAGAATGTGCATGTATCCATTTGTAATTAGCTTTGGATTTCAGGGCACATTACAGGATATGTTTGTGAAAGTAAAAGAAACAGGCCTAACGTGGAGATGCGGCTCTGTCCAGTGTGTGGGGTGCCTGAGACTGTGGGATATTTTTTGCTTAGATGTGAGAGATATGTTGTGGAGAGAGAATTGATGAGGGTTCGGTTGTCTGAGCTGGGTGTGGCTGAGATGAGTGGGAAGGCTTTGCTGGGAGGTGACGGGGTGAGAGGCATGAGGAGGAGCAGTGTGTTGTTGGATTTTGTGAGACAGACGGGGCGGTGGGAGGAGTTGTGAGTTTATGTGGGCTATGTGTTGATTGGTGGGTTGGTGCACATCATCCTATAGGATGGGGAAGCGCCTGCGTGGGTCCGCCCACGCATTCGGTAATTTAGAAGAAGAAGAAGCAGACCCCCTTCCATCTCTCAGAGAGAAAATGTGTGCTGCCAAGGCCACAGGCAGCCGCACTGTGCCGATAACAGTTAATTGAGTACAGCTACAGAGCTCCCAGGATTTGGGAAGGGAATGTTAGGTCCAGGGAGAAAGGGTGGGGATGCACCTTTTGAAAGTTGAATTCATGTGAGCAGTGCATGGGGCTCTTTGAAACAGAGAATTATCCAAAGGTCTCGGATACAGATGCCCTCTTCTCCACCGATGGATGGGTGAAAGGACTAGTGAGCTGTGCAGTGCGTGGAGTCTACTGGGGTTCTGCGAGGATATAGTGGCACGTGTCAACCAGATATGTTCTTAAACTTGGAGCACCTATGTGCAAAACTCACCTGGATAAAACTGAATGAAAATCCTGCCACGGTTCAAATACTGGCACACTTTTGCTTCAGAGGAAATGGCAATATACTTGTAGGTTAAATTGAAAGTTGTAATAAAACCGTGTTTATTCCTAACCTAACTAATGGCACAATTGCATTAATGGACTTCTATTGGGTGTGCGTACAATATGCTTATCTCCACTTTCCCCCATCCTGGAGCGGTGTCTGTTCACTCACCGCCTTGCATTCGACCGTTCTCATACTGCCCGACTCACATTTGACTGTCAAAAATGTGCCAACCCCAGTTGCAGCTGAACACCCAAAATGAACCCTCTCCCCATCAGCATACTCGTCGCTCACCAAGAACTCAACATGAAAAGAGATTGAATTACTGGCCCAAAGACTCCTTGGATATGCTCAAAGCGATCACAGAACAATTATGTCTGTACACAAAGATGGAAGCGTTCTTCACTTAATGCCAAGTGGTTGCAGATAACAAAATGGGGGGATGCACCGGATAACAAACTAGACAGAGCAGGGCCTCAATTAATAAAAAAAAACGAATTGCAGGCTATTCATCTCAGGTGTAAGCCGGCCCCCCACGAAGGCAACCAACAAAGGCTCCTCCTGACTGAGCCTGACCGAGCTGGACGTGCTTGAATGCTCCCCTCACTTTGCGCGCCTATCCTCTCTAAAGCAAGGTGAGATCTGCATCCTCTTACACTGTCGCCGCGCTCCTGATATATATCTATGTTACAGCGTAGCCAGCTCCATACGCCCTCCCCTCGGCGAGACTGATACTCCCCGCACTGAGTTCTATGCCCACTGAGAACTTGTTCACGTCTGTCTCCCTGTACACGGGATCCGCAGCACAAGCAACCAATTGCTAAACACCATACGCCATATTAACGCTTCCATTTCTCTCCTGGACCACGGCATCCAAACTGTTCCGGTCACTACCTACTAATCATGGCACACTAGCCTTATAAACTAAATATGTGCCCAAGTTAAACTTGGTAATTTCTTACGGCCAGCTGTGACGACGCCTGTCCATCTGCATAAATGTACCTCTCTATTGTACTTATGTGGTCCGCTTCCTATCTCTGACATCAGAGTACTTTCTAGTCCAGCTGAATTTTGTCCTGCTTTGATTATATGTGCACACTGCGTATCACCCAGCCTATCACAAGACCAATGCTGTATAATAATTGATACATAACTGCCTTCACTTTTCCATGCATAACCTGCTCTACCTTTGTCTGTAAGCTATGCTACTCTGACCAGGGGCATGATGCTACTTGCCTAGACCTGAACCCAACTGCTTGAACATGTCTGGCTTGTTAAATTGTAATGAACGTTCTATTTGCGGCCTTTGCCTTAGCCTATCACATCTTACTGGTGCATGTACATGTATGTAAACCTATGCTATGTACTGCTCTGAGTGCCCTAGTCAGCTGACATCCATTGCATTTAGGTGAACTAGGCCGACCATTGCACCATGCCTACTTGCCCTTGACATGCACTATCTGCTACTAATTTGAACCATGTACTGCCTCGACTTGTTCTATTTTCTGCTAAACTGAACCTAGGTACTGTCGCTGTCCTTAGCCAATTGTTATCACCTACTGCGATATCACCCAATGCTTCCAGCCTAAGCATTTAGTCAAATCTGCCCACAGCCAGAACCTAACGCTGCCTTATAGCCTTGCCCAACTAAATAATTAGTCCAGCAATTAAAGTTGTGCCCGCCATTTCAGTAACCTAATGAAATTTAGTGACTATAGCCGTTGACATTGCATCTCATATTAAGCGCACTTGTGTAGCACTACACACTCTGAGTTCTCTATCCCTACCCACGGGCATAGTTTACTCCCACTATGTATTGGTGCCTGACCACTCTCATCCACCTATTGCACATTTACACCAAACGTTGGACATGTCTGCCTCACCTACATACTAACCAATACACATATTCCAGCACACTTAAGGTACCTATCTCCTACACCTTTTGGACTAGTACTATGGCCACTTCCAACCCCTACTTAGATGATCCAGCACTCTGGATATGCCACTTTGCTACCAGACCAACACCCAATCAACCTTGCAATATCACCAACAGAAACGTCAGACTAAATTCCAGAACCACCCCACTTAAACAGCGCCCATACCTGAAGTTCTATAACAGTTCACCTCCATCTAAACTTTGCCCCATCCTTATCATGCTCTCACTACCCTAGCATCTTAACTAGAAACTCTAGATTAGGATCCCGATTGAGGACTAAAAACCTTCAACCACACACTCATAAGACCAACAAACTTCAGCGCAGAGAAAATTACCCAGCTAACCTCGCCACTGATTTAGACGCCAGCCCTTACCACCTTGCACGTCCTATCTTCACCATCACAAAAAAACACTCCTAAAGACACCTTCATCAAAGCAGCTTTGGTGAATGCTAGGTCCCTCCCCTCCCACGCATTGGACATCGCTGACTTCATAACGCATGAGAAGCTCATTCTCCTCGCAGTTACAGAAACTTGGCTCAATGCAGCCTCTGGGCCATTCTTTGGCTCTAGCTATACCAAATGACTACTCCATCATTAGATGCGATAGAAACAACAAGCAGTTGAAGGGAGGCGGACTCGCCCTCATCTTCAGAAACACGTATGACATTAGAGTCATTCAGGATGTTCAAATCCCTTCTGCTGAATCCCTGTCCCTCAAACTGCCACTATCACCTAACCACAGAGCAACAGTGCACCTTATTTACCGACCACCAGGACCCATCTACTCCTTCATAGAGGATATTGTATCACTTGTATCCACTGATACTAAACCTAACTCACATACGATCCTACTTGGGGATTTCAATCTCGGTTTTAAGGACCACACTAACAATAATGCCCGTGACCTAGCCAACGCCCTATTTGACCTGGGTCACACCCACATTATACACGAGTCTACACATATCAAAGGCAGAACACTGGACTGGCTTACTAGCCTCAACTGCCCTATCGATCTCCTATCCAAGGATCCATGTATCTGGCCGGATCATCATAAAATAACCTTCCCTATCAAAGCTAACACACAACACCCAGCTCCTATCATCGCTCCAGCGACCCGGACTAGAAATAAGAAAGACATTACACCGGATAAACTCTTACCACTACTTCTCCCCCTTCTTAACAACTCTGCCACCTCTGATGCCACAGTCCTAGTGGACATTTACAACCAGGCAATACTTAAAACCTAGGACCACAATGCCACCTGAATACTTGGTTCATGCCGCATCTTAGAGAATTACAGAAAACTAAGAGAACTGCAGAAGCACATTGGAAAAAGTGCCCCACAGTAAACAATAAAAAATGAGCTTACTCCAGCAACCTCTAGCTACAAAGAGGCCATCATACTCGCTAAAAAAGACACATATAACAAAAGGATTGTTCAAGCGGAATCTAACACAAAAGAACTGTTCAAGATTCTAAAAGAATTAGAATCCCCTATTGCCCCCATTGATAAATGCGTCACTGATGCACTATGGTGCAGTAACATTCAGAAAGCACTATTAGATAAAATAGCCCGATTACAAACTAAAATCAATGCAAAAAAAGACCTGTTACTATCTGACCCTGAGTACAAACAATTCCCCAACAAATTACCTACCTCTGAGCCAACGTGCAAACCTTTTAGTTTCTCACCTTTCTCAATTTGGGAAGTAGAAAACATCATTAGGAAACTCAAACCATCTACCTGCCAAGGTAACGCCTGCCCTGCTCCGATTATCAAAGCAGCAGCACACAACCTGGCACCATTTATCACCAACTTTATCAATGCCTCCCTCAAAACAGGAGTAGTGCCAGATAACTTAAAAGATGCGTGGGTCATCCCACTAATCAAAAAAACAACTCTTGGCCAAGCCAACCCTGCTAATTACAGGCCGATAATAACTGTACCCTTCTTATTAAAAATATAGATAGAGCAGCCTACCTGCAAATACAGGCTTATCTTGAAACAAACAATCTCCTGGGACTAAGCCAATCTGGCTTCCGACCTAGACACGGCACAGAAACCGTCTTAATAGATCTCACTACCCAGATTCAAATTTTAAAAGACAATGGCAAACTAGCACTCCCCTTATTGCTTGACCTGTCAGCAGCTTTTGAATTGGTCTACCACCAAAAACTCTGCCATCATCTGAAATCGGCAGCACACTTCTCCGATGCAGCCACTGTCTGGATCAGCTCCCTCTTGGCGAACAGAACTATGAGGGTCTTCTCGCCCACTGACTCGGCTGAACCTTCATCGGTAACCTGTGGGGTCCCGCAAGGCTCTTGTGTGTCCCCAACGCTATACAATGTATTCACGAAGCCCCTCTTCCATATCCTTGACTATCTGGGTGCCACGTACACCAACTATGTGGATGACACCCAGATACTCATTCCTATCTCTGGTGACTACGCAACTGACAGCAAAACCCTTAACAGAATCTATGCAATAGTACAAGCGTGGATGGCACACCATGGACTTTGTCTCAATGACGAAAAACTGAGTTGCTCATCCTTAGTACTCATACCAAACTAAAAAAACTAAACTCTGACTTCAAATCATTCATCATAGATGGTAACTCCATCACGGTTTCAAACAATACTAAAACCCTTGGTATCTACCTGGATGCCACCTTATCCTTTACCAAAAAAACGAATGCAGTAGCATCATCAGCTGTGTACACTTGCAAACTTATCACTGCATGTAGGCCGTTTATCTCCACACACAACTGCATCACACTCGCTAGAACGTTAGTTTTGTCTAAAGTAAACTACTGCAGCGCCCTACTTAGGCACTAGCTACAAAAATATCCACAAACTACAAGTAATCCAAAACAATGCCATCAGGGCAGCCCACAACATCCCCAAGAAATCACATATTTCTGAGACCAGACGTAATCTGCACTGGCTTCCTATAGAGCACAGAATATCCCTTAAAACCCTTGCTTAACACCCAAAGCTAGGGCAAACCTAACCAACTCACCCCAGACACATCTTAAAGACCTCATAGAACAGCGCAAGCAAACACTATGTCCATACCAAGATTCAAACTCCAGAACTCGGGAGGGAATAGCTTCCCGGTACAAGGTTCTAAGTTATGGAACACACTCCCGGCTCTCCTCAGGTCAGAACCATCCTTCAACCTATTCAAATGCAAAACCAAGCGTTGGCTTCATGACTTGGACACAATGACAGCATAACTTCCTAGAGCCCAGACTCACTGCCTACCCATTGTACATATTGTAATTAATATATCAGCATATTATATAACATACTACTACTTGCTCCTTCGCTGCGGTCTATATGTAAACTATATGTAAAATGCATATATGGATGTATGTACCTGCAGCCCATATTAACTATCTGTAACAGCAACCATTGTAATGTATGCCTATCATATGCAACTGTAACTTGACTACTTGTAAGTTGTACTAAAAACTATGCGCCCGTATGCCCATGGGCCTGGCCGCACTTTATAAATAAACTAAATACAAATACAAATGAGCCTCCATATCCGGTGTGTTCTGGATTAATGGCAATGGAAGGGGACATGTGCAAAATGATAGGAACTTCTTCTTGCTGCTCATACATTTCCCCAAATGATGCAGACAATGGATCTTTATCCCATGCTTTAGATGCCCTCCACAATATGTGGAATTCCATGGAAAATAAGCTTGAGTGAGTGTGCTTTGATCAGTCTCAGATGGAGGGGAGCACATCACGTGATCGTCAGGAATGTGTACTTGGTACAGAAATTTATTATGGTAATAGTGTACCTGGTTGTCAATCAACTCCTGAGTTTCATAGTGTTGATGTAGTAGGTCACGTGCTTAGGGGTATGTGTTTTAGGTAATCCGTGACCAATTGGGTAACAAACTATAGGGGGTAATTAGAGTTGTATATAGGTGTTAGCCAATGGGCAGTGCGGGATCATGTTGTAATCTATATTTTGCATAGTTTTATTAAATAGCGGGTTTCCACTATAAAAGCTGTAACTTCTTTGGGTGGGGCGAAGTCCATGTTAGTTTGGCTCTATGGGACTGTCTGATATTCTTTGCATCTGGTGCATCGATTATTTGGCCTACTTGGAATAGTTTTTTTATCATTCAGGTTTTGGGTCATTCACCTACAAATTCTTTACACCTGGACACTCTATTTCTTCAACAATTGTAGATGAATGTTAAGATCCTTTGAGTTTTTGGAATTTTGTTGACTATTATTTAGGTTAAAATATGCTGTTTAACTTTAATTATATCCTCTATCTTTTACTCCTAAATGCTTTTTTGTGTTATAATTATTATTTTTTGTTTAAAAATAATAATTCTTTTGGCCTTGTTTTTTAATTCACCTATGTACCAATACAGTGTTATCTGTGTCTTTTTCAAATCCACACCATGTTGCAGAGTGTCAGATTTATGGGTCAGCTTTGCTACCTTGGTAAACTAAGTAAACTTTCAAAGTGGGTTGCTTAAAGGCCTAGAGATTGGCCGGATTAACCCGGGCATGAAGAAAGCAAAGGAAGATGTGTGAAACTCACTATTTGACAGTAGAAGCATGAATCACACTATATGAAGGTGGATGTGTGACACTCCCTATGTGAAGGTGAATGTGAGACATTCCCTACTTGAAGGTGAATGTGGGAAATTAACTATGCAATTGCAATGGTGCAGATAAATGTGCAAATACAGAATTCTGCCCCACCTCATCCTTGTTACTCTAAAGATGAGAGATAGTACAGACAGGCCCTTTCGCCCGATGAGCCTAGGGTTGAGAAACAATACAAACCTAGGCAGTGTGCAAAAACCAGTCAAAACATGAATGCACACACATCTGTCATAAAGAATTAGGTTGAAAAACACTAATAGGGATCTAAACTAAGCTGTAGAATGCACACGTAGTGTTACATAGGTTCTATAGGTTCCTGCATACCAAGAGAAGGACTTACTACATTGGATGGGCAGATTAAATTACAGGTAGACAACGGCACAGACAAACAGGCAGGGAAACAAAGATATGGCAGATATACAAGATGAATGTAAGATGAACAAACATGAATATAAGTCACTAACATGGAGGCGAGGGTACAGAAGTACAGCTATTTTTCTAACATGGAGGTCACAGCAGGTCCAGGAATTAGCAACGCAATAGAATCCAAGATGCTGAATTTAGAAAAACACATTTGAGACGTCTTCAAAGCTGCCCAGGCATAGTTCAGAGTGAGTGTCAAGGTCAGAATTCCTGGAAGGGAGTAGTGGGTGAGGAGAACCCAGTGGGAAGTTAACAATTTCTAGGAAGTGAAGCAGTAGCCTCCCAAATCAATTAAATAAATAAGAGAACGGACAGCCATTGATGTCCAGATGCATGAGAATAGTATGTCAAAAGACTCCATAGAGAATAGGTGAAGGGCATTTCAGGTGGTTATAAAGAATACAACAAGCATGTCAGAATTAGCCAAATGTCCAATAAAAAGGAAGAAATTAATTTATCAACACAGTCCCCTAGCACGTGATTAAGACACTGAGAACACTGGCTATTCATTAGGAGCGAAACACAGGGGAGACATATGCTGAATTCCCCAGTACCTAGACAGACACCACATACTATACAAGGTCATGTACAATGGAAATGATAGGCCTCATCACCTCGGAATGACAAGGAGTTACTTTTAATTGAGACAATTGCCCATTGTGGACTGCTCTCCACCACATATGTCTCACTCGTATCGTGATGTCGGTCAGGATGTCCAAGGTTGGGGAGCAAATTTCCAACCAATAGAAATCTCTGTTTTCACACCACCTATAATGAACAGCTCCAAGCAATTAATTAACAATCTGATGATATATTGAACATATTATCTAAAGTAGGTTGGGACCAGTAGGAGCCTCTATCAAATATATACTCGATATGTAGTTTGCAATGCTAAACAAGTTTTGTATTTGACACTGCACTATGATGACATTGCTGAAACTTTATCTGTTGCTCACCCTCGAACACAGACACCCCATCACCTACCACACTTCCCTCTTCCCGGCAGCATGTCCAAGTTCTGAATACTCACAAGGCATAGTAGGTTTGGCCGTCCCTCCCACCACTGTATTTCTTGTGTATTTTAATTGTACTGCAATCCCATGTTCTCTTCCTGTTGCCTGTGGGCGCTTTGAAACAGAATGAATTTGCTGTATAAGAGCTTAACAAGCAAACAGTAAACATAAACAAACATGTCCTTTGTTTAAAAACTGCTCATATTTATTGTAACGTTGAGAGCTGATTGTGTACTGTCCCCGGCGGGTTTTAATTGAGTTTAGGGCTCTTTAGGAATGTGCATATGTAATGGATGGGATCACACAGAATAACTCCAAATCCAAATAACTGAACCAACTCAGGAACATGGCAAAGTACTGTTTTATTAGCAATGATTTAAAACATGGAGTTTACAACTAACATTAACGGACGTACGCTCAGGTTCTCTCAGCGATCTTAACACAAAATATAGTTTATATTTAAAAAATACAACAGAGATGATGTCATGCTAGGTGGCAATAATGAAAAACCTACCAAGCGTCGGGATTGGCATAAGGGGAAAACCAAAGTATACTTGATATGATATGATATGATATGATATGGCATTTGTAACGCGCCTATACACAAGTGTTTCAAGGCGCGACGAGGCAGGGAGGGGGGAACAGGGGGAGGACAGACAACGATCCTACCAGGCCAGGTGTCATTCAGACCGTGCAAGTGCAGGGGTAGGGGGAAGGGAAAAGTGCAGTACAAGGTAAGTAGAATAGAAATAAATAGATAAATAAATAAATAGGGCCAGCTGGTGGCAAGTGCAAGGTAAGTGCAGACAAGTGCTGGGAAGGGGGGGGGCTGTAGGGATACAGAGACAGTCCCGCAGTGCAGGGGTTGCCAGGGAGGCAGTGCAAGTGGAGAGTGGCTGGGCACAGGACCGAGGTCGGTGAGAGTGGCCAAGTTTCAGATTCAGTGCAGAATTTAGTGAAGAATTAGCAGGGGAGAGAAAGAGAGAAAGCAGAAGCAAAGATGAAGGTTTTGAGGTGCTTCCGGAACCGGAGATGGTTCTCCTCAAGTTTCAGGGAGGCAGGAAGGCTGTTCCAGAGGGAGGCTCCTGCCGCGGAGAGAGATCTACCCCCAGCTCGTTGCTTCGAGAAGCGGCTGACCCTGAGGGAGTTGGAGACGGATGAGCGAAGGGCTCGGGAAGGAAGATATTTAGGAAGAGAGAGTTGCAGGTATTTAGGCCCCAGGCCCAGAAGGCCTTGTGGACAATACAGAGGGTTTTGAACTTAATCCTCGCAGCCACTGGGAGCCAGTGTAGAGATTTCAGTCCTGGAGTGATACAGTCCCTGGGCTTGAGGCCAAGGACAAGTCTCGCAGTTCTGTTCTGGATGAGTTGCAGAGGGCGGAGAGTGGAGGCAGGCAGATTAAGATAGAGACTGTTACAGTAGTCCAGCTTCGAGAGAACCAGGGCTCGGGAGACAGTGAGCTTCTGGGGGAAGGAGAGGAAGGGAAGAATACCTCTAAGGAGGTGCAGCTGGTAGTGTGACTTCTTAGAGACGTCAGATAAAAGAGGAGAGAAGGAGAGTGTGGAGTCAAAGATGACCCCGAGGTTTTTTGCCTTGCAGGTAGGAGCAGGAAGAGGCCCAAGAGAGGCTGGCCAGAGAGCTGCAGGGAAGGAGGGAGTGGGTGTGCCGGTGAGTAGAATCTCAGTCTTACTAGCATTAAGGCGGAGGTCGTTGGCAGCACACCATTCCTGGATAGCAGACAGACAGTCAGAGATGAGGGCAGGAGAGGAGGAGGCCGAGGGTAGCCTGAAAATGAGCTGGGTATCGTCCGCATAACACTGAAAGTTGGGGCAGAGGGCGGCGATACGGTGGGCAAGAAGTGCCAGATACTGGTTGAAAAGCCAGGGAGAGAGATTAGATCCCTGGGGAACACCACAGGTGGAGAAAAAGATGTCAGAGAGGAAGGACCCAAGTTGGACCTGGGAGGGTCGATTGGAAAGGAAAGAGGTCAGCCACACCAGAGCCTGACCAGTGATACCCAGGTTATCGCGGAGACGGTTGAGCAGGATGGCATGGTTGACAGTGTCAAAGGCAGACGAGAGATCGAGCAGAATGAGAACACACAGAGTTTTGGAGTCGAGGTTCAAGAGAAGGTCATCACGGATGTTCAGGAGAGCAGTTTCTGTGCTTCTGGCCGCTCTGAAGCCCGATTGGTGGTCATGAAGACTACCAACAGCTTCAGCATGGAGGATAAGCTGGGAGATGGCCAGTTTCTCCAGGAGCTTGCCCAGGAAGGGAGTGATGGAGATTGGGCGATAGTTAGCCGGGCAGGAGGGGTCGGCAGAGGGTTTCTTAAGAAGAGGGTGCACAAGGGAGTGCTTGAGGGGGGATGGGAAGACTCCAGAGGCGAAGGAGAGGTTGAAAAAGTCAGCGAGGGCAGGAGCTAGGGAGTCAATGTGGTCCTTGATAGTTTTGGAGGAACATGGATGAACCTGTTTAGACGAGACTTTCATAGATCGGACTTGTCTGGAAACTTCGTCAGCAGAGAAAAGGGGAAAGGCAGAGAAGGAGGGAGGAGGGGTGGCTGCAGAAGGGCCGGAGGAAGAGCAGGGAAGCGAGGGAGGGAGGTGATAGGAGGAGAGTGAGGACAGGATGTCCTGAGTTTTAGAGATGAAGTGAGAGGCCAGTGCAGTACAGAGGGCCTGGGAGGGGACAGGAGAGGTAGAGACTGCAGCAGGGGTGGCAAGCTCCTTGCAGATTTTAAAGAGTTCGGCCGAATTGGTAGATGCCGCAGAGATGCGGGCTTGGATAAGGGCTCTCTTCTTGGTGAGAACGTAGAGACGGTATTGCCTTTGGAACAGGCGGCAGGCCAGTTTGTCAGAGGATGAACAAGAAGCACGCCATTTCCTCTCTGCCACCCTGCACTTGCGTTTTAGGGTGACGAGATCCGAATCATACCAGGAGTTACATTTGGCTTTGGGCTTCAGGTGGATTCTCATGACAGGGGCAAGGATATCAAGGGTATCAGAAATAGCAGAGTGGAGCAAGGAGAGGGCTGTGTCAGGGTGGGAGTCAGCCGAAGGGGGAGGGAGGGGGGAGAAGGTGGCAGCGAAAGCCTCAACTGACACGCGCTTCATGGGTCGGATGACCGAGAAGGTGGGTGACAATGATGAGGGTGGCTTGGCCTGTGGGGTAGGGAGGGTGAGGTGGGAGGATAGGAGAAAGTGATCACTCCAGGAGAAAGGAGTGGAGAGAGGGACTGAGAGGGGAAGGTCAGAAGAGATCAGAGCATCAAGAGTGTACCCAGCAGAATGAGTAGGCCCAGATGGGAGAATAGAGAGTGAGAGAGAGTCGCAGAGGTCACAAAAGGGTCCAGTGGGGGTACAGGAGGCATCTAGGTGGATGTTGAAGTCACCAAGAAGGAGGAGTTGAGTGGTAGTGGACAGGAGTGAGGAGGAGAGGTCAGCCCACTCGGAGAGGAAGGAGGAAATTTGACCAGGTGGCCGATAGATAGTAGCCACGGTAAGGGAATGGCTAGGAGAGAGAGAGAGTCGGCAGACAAGACATTCAAAAGAGGAGTAGGTCTGCGTAGGAGTGACAGTGGCAGGAATCCACTCAGGGAAGATAAGGGCAACACCCTTATCTTCTTTCTATAGGAATTAGGATTGTGATTGTCTGCCCACTATCAGGTGAACAACATACTCCTACATCTAAAACATGTCAACTTCAGAAACATTAGATACACAGTTTCATATTGGTTTTCAAACTATACGGTTCTTTCTTATATGGACTACTATAATTGGTTAGCACGCTTGTGCCAGGTCTGTAACATTCGGTTTACTTAACAGCACCTAAGCCCAGACCCAGGTGCAAGGAGATGGGGCATGCCACTATCTTCCCACCCAATTAGCCCAGCATCTCTCATCGCACATGCCTTCTGTTATATAGACTACTATAATTGGTTAGCACGCTTGTGCCAGGTCTGTAACATTCGGTTTACTTAACAGCACCTAAGACCAGACCCAGGTGCAAGGAGATGGGGCATGCCACTATCTTCCCACCCAATTAGCCCAGCATCTCTCATCGCACATGCCTTCTGCCGTGAAGATTGTCTTTGAACTTCGCTATCGTGTTCTGGGACTCCAAGTTCGAACTCTATTTTCATCTTTGGCTCATGTGACAGGAGACCACAATTTGGTCAATTTCTTAGGTTTTAAATGCTCTAAATGAACTAAACTTTGGAATTCTTGATGTTCTTTCTTTGCATCTTAACAAGGGATGATTCATTTTTCGCACGTTTGCTCCTTTCCACAATATATAGCTTGCCTTGGCTGCTTCGGTCTTGACTCCAGGCCAGACAACCTCTTCATGCAGCTCCACGATTCTGCTTATTCTCACTGCAACCCAGTTTTCCCTTTCCGCTTCATGGGTCCTGGCCTACTAAATTCATGATACCGATGTACAGCTCCTATACAATGGCGGCTTCACCTGCACCCTATTTACTACTTAGAGCCAGCTTCTATGATGACTTAGTCTACCTTGAGTTTTAGCATCTGTACAATTATCGAACAGTTGATTTTCTGCAGCACTTTGTGCACGTGTAATCTCCTTTTTCATATTTAAAAGTTCACTCGATTTTTTTACTTCATCATTAGTCTCTTCAGGATCTACACATCGTCTTCAGCCAGTATTGCGGGACATTGTACATACTCTTTTGTGATGTCACTAACTTCTTTTCTTTGCTCTTTCTCATATTCCTTTAGGGAGTTCCTCCCTTAGGTTGTCATCACTTCAGGGATACATTCAATGGGGTTGTCTCAACCAGTATCTTCTCTCGAACACATGCTGCCGTGTTGGCACAACTGCTGGTGTCAAACACAGCATGATCTCAGGTCTCCAACATATGGGAGGAAGGGGGGCAGCGCTTCCTGCAGAGGCCTGCAGCTGCTCCTCTACATAATGCTTTGAATAAAGCTGGGTTTGTACATGCACTCAGAGTACTCCATTATTGAGCACTGATTTTACGAGTGCAGCAAAATGGGTAAATCTCTACATTTTAGTAGCATAGGATGGTTCCCTGGGAGTTTTGTGTACTGTCAAGGATTCCTTGCTGCATCCCTCTTGGATGGCGAGTGCGGCCTGTCGAGGGTGGAATTGCCCACACATAAGAGAGGTTGGCAAGAGCTACCATTGATGCAAAGTCAAACCCAATCTTGCTGGCTGCCCCACTGGGCGCAGAGGGTGGAGCAGGCAGATAGAGGAGCTTGATGCCAAAGAACCTCAGGGGATCCATGGATGCAAGTATAAACTCTGCACATCAATGCCAGGTATTTGGGGTTTGTGTATGCAAAATGTTTCATTGTAGTATAATAAAGGATATTAAAGATGTTTTGTTGGTAGAAGAGTGAATTAGTGTTCTTGCAATGGAAGTCATTTAGATTGTGAGCAGTTTGTTGGTGTCGTCTAGGAGAAGGATTTAAGACACGTCAAACATGGTTTTGGAGAAAGACATGAGTGTTAATATTGGCGAGAACACATTTGGGGGGGTGATGTGAAAAGGAAAGAAAAGGTGAACCTGCGTTGAAGCCATGTTTATTGACTATTGTTAAATTGTGTTTTGTATTGTTGTTTTGTCAAACATAATGTAGTATCACGTTCAGTGGTTTAAAAAAAAGGCAAGATGTTTATGCCGTGGCCTCAAGACAGTAGTCATTGGAGGGAGGTGTTGCAACCATGTGCACACGTTTACATGCAAAATACAAATGTTGAGGAGCACAACTGAGTTAAGAAATAAGCAACTTATGACATTAGAGGGTGCAAGAAAGAAATGCGACCCTGGCACTGGGTTGAGCACAACTACGACAAACAAAGAGTGACCGCAATATATGGAACACTTGCATCCCACACACATTTTATCTGCTGGAAATCTATAATCTGAACATATAAATCCAATTAAATACAATGTAGTTGGTCCATATACGTTTACAGTACATAT
Organism: Ambystoma mexicanum; assembly: GCF_040938575.1. NCBI lineage: Eukaryota > Metazoa > Chordata > Amphibia > Caudata > Ambystomatidae > Ambystoma > Ambystoma mexicanum. Next base: position 90,294,789 of record NC_090930.1, on the reverse strand, counting down.
GTAAGTTCTCTCATGGTTTAGTCTGCAATCATTCACTTGGTGTAGGGCTGTTTAAAGGGGTCCAAGCTTTGGGGACAATGGTAGAAGAAAAGAATCATTGTTAAAGTAAGACCTATATTCACCGTAAAGCCATTAGGTACAAACACATCACAATTCATCAGTTGATTTAAAACTACATCCAAAAACACTCAATGGGCATCATTATGGGTCTGGCGGTAACCATGCCGGGAAGTCAGGCACCGGTTATTTTGTAAGTCCCCATTCCCATGGAGTCCCGGAGGACCCCATGGGAATGGGGACCATGGAAGCACCGGCACCGTTAACAACAGTGCCGGTGCTTCCGTGAAACTCTGAGAGTGGGTGCCGTTAGGCAAGCCACGTCGGAGCCTGTCGGGCCGAATGGCACCCGCCCGCAGAGTCGTACTTTGCCGGTCCGGACACGGGAGTGCCGGTAGGGTTACCAGCACCAGCGTTTCCAGACCGGCACAGTCGTAATGAGGCCCAATGTCAATGTATTAAAATCTAAAACAAGTGCAAGCTTAAATAATTATTTTATGTTGTCAACTTAATACTTCATAAAGTATACAATAAACATTAAAAAGAAGGAGTCATTAAGTGTAAGTGCAAATGATTTGTAAGAAGATACAGTACATGACTTCATAGTTGTTATTAAGGTTATCCTCTTGAGCCATGCCCGATGGATGTACATAGAAACATAAAATACCCAATCCGTTTTTATGTTTGATGTCTATTTACAGAAAAGCATGGCCTCTCCTGATAAAAAGCAGCTAGCTCCGATCATCTAACCCCAACGACAGGTATAAGTCCTCAAGTGTACATAACCAATTTGGAATTCAAAATACAATGCTTGCGCATAAGCCGGTGTAAATGCATCAAGATCATTTTCATGCCCAGGCATATTTTTAGAGTTTAGCTATTCCGGACCATGAGCCAAGGTAAAATAATGGTTATCATTCTACTGATTTTCGTAATTGAAATAGGCCATTCACGCTCTTGATGGTTCTTCCCAATAAGAACACAATCCCAATGACTCTAGCTATCTGTTAACATGTTTAAACCAAGGCATTTTGCATCCACCCCCAATTGACACGACATATTCCAGTGCTTCCTGATATTTGACAAAGCCTGGCTTTCCCCAAATTCGTAGACAGTAGTACGTAGTTGAAGAGAGGGTCCCCGGAATGGCCATCATGTCCCCTATGTGCATGTCAGCCTGAAGGATGAGAAACGAGAGATGTCAGTTGATGTTTGGCCAACCCCTTGGTGGACCAGTGTATTCCACGTATGGGTAAAGATACTCACTTAGACAACCGTGCAAACCCTATCCAACTGATGTCTTCGCAGATACAGGGGCATCATCACTGGACAAGGTTGACTAATGATAATATTCAACAATGCAGATGTCATTAGTGACAACACGACATAGAAACGCAAGTCGCGAAGTTAACTCGCATTCCTGCACGAAGTTACGCAGGCACACACATGCATACACAAAGAATATACACGCACCATTTTGTAGAGAGAGGACAGACACATATACATACTATCAGAATCCTTTCCTTCTCACTAGCCAAACAAAGAATTGCAAGAAAGCTATATCGACACAGAGCAAGCTTGCAACTGCTTTATTGCAACTAACCATATGGAGCTATAGAGACATATAAGGAACCTAGAACGGCTCGAGTACTACTAAGCTACAAAGAAAATAGTACCATATATAGGTAAACCATAGAATGACTGCAGTATATTCACAAGAACCCACAGGCCTCAAAAAAGGAACAAAAGATATGCAGACTCTACAGCATGAGGCATAGAGCCAGCGTTCGCAGCCAAGACAAGGGTGGGTAGAAAATACCTGGCTCCTGGGACAGGGAGCCACCTGCAAAATAACTGAATAAAATCCTCCATAATTGCGAACCGAAAAGCTCAGTTTTCGGGCTATCACCCACGTGACTCAGCCCAGCTGAACAATGGCCATTTACCTGCAACGGGAAGAGGAGCTGTTCCCAGTGAAGCAGACAAGATTGATGCATGTGTTGTCCACCGAATATTGCTACTTGCAGGAATTCTCCCAGGCTAGGTGGTTATATCAGTGGCAACAATGGGGACACAACGTCTTTCTCATTACCTTGAAAAGATACACTGAGCGCAGTGAACAGAACAGGGTCCCAGGCCTGGGGAGACCCACTCCAGCCATTCAAGATGCTCAAATCCAGGGGTGGTGTGCAAGGATGCAAGGGCCAATCATCATCCTGCAACCCTGCAACAATGTAATAGATAGTTTTTAGGGAAGTCTCAGGCGGACCCACCCGAGATTTGAAGACCAATTGAATAACTCATATAGGATATCTCTATAGGTGCTATTACCTGAGTTGCCCAATGGGTTAGGTTCTTAGGTTTTTTGGGTAGGGTTGGAGAGTGTGACGTCACTTTGGGATAAAAGCTAGTCACACAGGCCCAGGAGTTGTGATTGCCAGAGATTCTGATGTTTCCTGTATGATCCATGCCTGTTTGGAAAATAAAGCACAGTTCTAAATTGCCCCATGGCTGAGTCCTCCGTCATTGCCAAGAGAGGGTTCGATGGGCCTTGGGTACTCTGCTAATCTGTGATTTTGTGGTGTGAACCCCCGGTCCTGTGGCATAATATTACAAAGTGGTAGCAGAGGACGGTTCGCTACATTCGATCGGCACGGGACCGTATTTTGCATTAACACCTGGAGGACTGTGAGGTGACCTACGGAGAACAAGAATCACATGGAAGCTGCATCCCATGAAGAGGCCGTCAGGAGCTGCCTTGGAGAAAATCCTGCCCTCTGTCCATGGGACATCCAGCAGACCAGAAGGGTGGAGTGGCAGATTTGGAAAGAGCTGGTGGCGAGCGGCATCAGCGGATCACAGAGTACAAGTATAGACTCAGACATACGGCAAATAGGTGAAGTGGGGAATAAATGTTGGGTGTGGGGTGGTATTGAGTTTTGGCTGGTAAGACACAGAGGTGGGTGTTAATTATCTGTGGTTTGGGAACATTAGATCTTGAGGTGACCAGTTGCAGCAGTTGGCCTAGACGATTGACTCAAGGGTATGGATAATAGAAGTTATGTAACTATTGGGTTTCCTGTGGGTTGAGGGTTATGACTCGGGTCATGGATGACGGTATTCTTGCGTATAGGGCTTAGCAAATTAAGCTAACTTCAATCGTGGAAGGTGTCCTTCTGGTTAAGTTTTGTGGGGCCATTTTATCTACAAGGTGAAGCTGTAAGTACAGATTGAGCACATGATGTATTGGTATACCCTGTTGCACAAGATTGGTGGGTGTACCTGAGGAGGTGATGAGTTGTAGAGGGCAGTGCGCACAGAGCACTCCCAGGATATTGGTTGCGAGCCGGAAAGGCTTGTGATTTTGTGTTTGGAACTGTTATTTGAATATTTGAGGTTAATATAAAGTAAAGTGTGTTTGTTTGATAACAACATGAGTTTTGAAAGCCCCGACTTGGGGTCAAGTAAGTATTAAAGAATGTATTGTGACAGCAATGTGGGGGACATGCCCCTACAGCACATGTCCAGGTCCCTTCTGCGATTTAAGACAACATTTGTAAATATACCACAGAATGGACTTGAACCACAGACCGTAAACTGCCTCAACCATAGCTAAAATGTGGGAGCTTCTCCGAATGTGTGCAGCAACCAATACACACACATATACACAAGGTCTACAAGGGGAAGACATTGAATAAGCGAATGGCTATATTCGAGCTGTGGAAAATGTTCCAGGATGAGGGAGAGGATGTAGCGCTGCATCACTCGATGCTGAACCAACAGGAGGCTGTGGGTTGAAAAAAAACTCTGGGCACCTACCCCTCCTCCTCCTAAACATGAGAGTGAAGGCCCAAGAGCAAGGGCCCAGGGATTATATCCAGCAAGGGAATTAAGGGCAGCGAAAGGGTATACAAATCCAATATTTGCACCCCCAGCATAGCAAGAGCGCAGAGGGAGAACAAGACCAGACAAATAGTAGAGGGAGCTGAAAGTGCAGGTGATGAAAAAATAGTAGAGGGAGCTGAAAGTGCAGGTGATGAAAAAAGAGAGTGCAACGAGATCCAGGCCTGCATAAAAAGAGCAACATGTGGATGGAATGGGGAGGGGAAGGACTGCAGAATATATTATCTAATGAGTGGGTAGGTGAACAAATATTGCTTATACAAGAAGGGAGGAGAGCCGGCGAAGCAAAAAGGTTTGAATAAGGAAGCAATGGGTTCTAAGGAAATGAGTGAAGCAGGGGAATGGGCAGCTATAATGGAAGAAATAGAGAGATGAGAGAAGTGGAGACAGAAAGAGCTCGAGGGTATGGCAAGAAAAAGGGCAGAAGAAGAGAGGGAAAATCGAACACAGATAAAGAAGGAGAAGAGGAAGTTGGAAGCGGAATAGCTCCTTAGAGATCGTCAGCGCAGGGAAAAGAATGAGTGTGCTGTGAGGAAAGTGTGAGTAAAGTTGGGTTGAGCATGTTTATTTGATAATCAATGATGTGAGGATTAAGGAGGGCCAAACCAAGGCAAGAGATATAGTAGGGCAGCCACAATGCCAGACAGAGACAATAGCGGGTCCTCTGTGAGGGGGAGAAGAGGAGCGTGATTGACATAAAAGAAGGGCAGCAGGAATGTGCACCATTAAGAGGACTAAGCTTCCAAGATAATATCAACAGCAATGGTGGAGATAACGGGTTGGACAATGACTTAGTAGGGAGTGAGTACGTGGAAGTGGGGGAACCTGCCCATCAGTCTATAGGGAAGAGGCCAAACTGAGACACAATATGGGAAGCCGATAAGGAGACAGGTAGACCATGGGGTGACAAGGATGAGAGGGCATATCGCTCTAGGGCTATATCGCACAGCACAGATAGCGCTACTTGATATACGCAGAGGCTCAGGGAGCTTACAGCATGGAAGAGGGGAGACTTGGTGAGTACGTTCACTGCCAACAAAAGACACCAGGAGACATGGTGGGAAAACCGGACTGATGCAATGCCCATTATTGGAGAAGGGAGGAGGGCAATCTTAACACATACCAGGACAACAGATTGACAAAGGCAACTTGAAGTGTAAATTCCCCTAGTTGACCGCGACTCTGGGGAAATGGATATACGAGATAGAAAGGCTAACAGCAAGCACACTAGTGGTGGTGGGGGATATGAAAAGTTTACTTTCATCGATTCTTGGGAGGTGGTGACGATGTATGAAAAAAGGCTGGCTACCCAGGGGTAACCGCCCAGAACATGGCACACAATGGTTCTAAATTTAACAACTTCCGAGCGGCTGTGTGGCATGATTTACATGTACAGTGCCCAGACACCCCAGACATTAGCGTGATTATGGCATGCAAAATGGGGGAAGACGAAGACCCCTTGCAGTGCATTCAAGCTATTCAAGAGAAATGGAGACTTGAAACATGAGAGCTCTGGGACTAGACAGTGGGATGATTCTATACTATACTATATTAAGGACTGCTGGAGCAGGTACAAGGGCGGCGCAAGAACTTAGTGGGGATGGAGGGCAAACCGTGGTCCAAAATTCATCTCACTATAGCACACTATTGTAGTCTAATTCAAGAAAATGTGAGAAAGAAGTGTGAGGAAAGGAAGCAAGAAGAGGAAAAGTTAGTGCAGATTAAGTTATCAAAATATACAATGGAAGGGGCAATGTTAACAAGCACAGAAAGCCAGGGTACCCAGCACGTGGAGTATTGACTGACGCCCATGTGGGGATGTTTTACGGGGTGGGGTGACTCGTATCACAGGTTCAGAGGAAGAGGGGGCAACCTAGTGGCCGAGGGTATGGGCACCAGATGCAGCACGGCGAGGGATTTTCAGGAGGGTATCAGAGGCCAATGGGGGTACCGCACCAGTCCTGAGTATGTGGAGAGATAGGACACATTGTTAAGGTGTGTTGAAGCATGGGGGAATGCAACAGAATGTGGGGATTCAATATCAACACACTTATCAGGGAGAATAGACAGAGTACTATCCTCAGGACTGAACATGACAAGTGCAGACATCAGACGCACACCAGCAGGCATACCAACCCATGACACAGAAACTCAGACTGAAGGTGCCTGCACAGCCATACTCACAGGCACCACACATACTGCAGATACAATACGCAGATACAATACGCATACATAATACAGAACAATACGCAGTCACCAGGTTCCTTTTACAGATGATCTTACACTTTCTATAGGGGAGCATGATTTAGCTCTATCTTTGTTGTATTCCCGACAGACACCTGTAAACATAATGGGGAGAGACATTATGAGAAAACTGACCATCTCATTCACTGACCAAGGGATAGTGTGTTACACTCCTGGGATTCACCTCCTAAATGTGAGGTGAAATTATTCAAGCCTATTGCGGCCACAGTGTACAGAGGGGGGTGCCAGCGGATGAAGGACTATTCCAATACGAAGTAGAAGTAATAATAGCATGGCTCCTGGGGATTCAGGGAAAACTATGGCACCTTCCAAATGAGTACATATTCAGACCAGAACTACCATTAGACGAGCTAGAGGGGATGGTGATCCCACTAGAACTAGAGGGCTTAATAGTGGGGGAAGACAGAATAACAATAAACGGGATAGATGACACTAGGTGAGCATGGAGGACAGTGATTGCAGTGGGAGAAGGGCACAGGCAGACTGCTGTCACTGATGAAGTATTGTTCAAAGACAACCGCTTGGATCACAAGCTGGTGTTCAACATTAGCATTACATACTGGGTGAAAATACACTACAGAAAGGTACCAGAGAGAATGGGGATGATGGTACAAGCCCTGCCGTCATTTCTCAAAGAAGACTTGGCCAAGGTCCCCAGTGTCTTATGGACAACAAATCCCTATGATGTGGGTCTTTTGAAAGGAATAGGATCAGTGAAGATAAAACTTAAGCCCGTATCCATTCTACTAAGAACAAATGAATGCACTCTGTCGAGCGAGGCAGAGGAGGGAATTTACGAGACCATTGTGGCCCTAGTTAAGCAAGGCATTGTAATACCATCAGAGTCACTGTGGAACATTTTATATGTAATTTGTGCCCTTTGAACCATATTGTCGAAGCAGAATTTCCTCTAGTGCCGAATCCAGCAACAATTTTGTGTAGAATTCCTATGAAAGCTACCTACTTCACATTATAGATTTAAATAATTCCTTCTTCTCTATACCACTCCATCCAGACTCACAAGATTTTACTTATTTACTATGTAGTGATAAAATGGAAACACACTAGGCTCCCACAAGGGAACTGCAAGTCCACTTCCATATTAAACAGGGTCCTCCAGATGACTTGGGCAATATATAGTTAGAAAGTGTTGTTATACAGTGCGTAGATGACATCTTGATTTGTAGCAGAACAGAAACATAATGTAGAAATTACTCGGTGCACATGGTGACTGTGCTGGCAAAAAAAGGGTACAAGGTAGACAAAGCCAAATTACAATATTGCCAGAAGGAAGTATGATATATTGGGCAACTGATAATACAAGAGGGGCGGAAAGTGACACCAGAAAGAGCAGAGGCAATTCGCAAGACAGCAAAACATATGACCATAAGACAAATGTAACAGTTTTTAGGCCCCTGCAATTACTGCAAAACATGGGTTTTTGACTACAGCACATACACAAGACCCTTGTTAAGTGCAATTAAAGAAGGACAAAGAGGGGAGGGTACATTACAGTCGACAGAAGAGATGACTGAGGCATTTGAGGAGCTGAAGACAGCAATATGCACAGCTCCAGTGTTAGGGATTCCCGATTATCAGGACAAGTTTTTCTTATTCTCACATTCCAACGGAGTAATAATGACCACAGTACTGATGCAGAAAACAACCATGGGTCACAAAACATTAGCATATTACAGTGATGAGAGGACACTACACTTGCGAGCAGGCACTAGCTGCTGCCTCATTTGCAGTGGAGAAATCGGCGAGTATTACCATGGGATGCAGAATCACTCTTTTTGTGGAGCATGCTCTCTTCGTAATACTAGAGCTACCCAAAGGTACACTGACTACACAAAGGTGTCGGGATATGAGGTGATACTATCAATCCCAGATATCAAAATAGTGAGGTGCCAACTTGTGAACCCAGCGACATTCATTGCCAGCCCTTAGAGGAGGATGACTACGTACAAGACTGCTCCACAAACATAGAAAACCTTGATGACATCTGAAGGGTAAAGGAGATTGCACTTGAGAGGGAGAAGTGCTTTATTTTGATGGGTCATCAACAATACACTATAGCACAGGGGAAAGACAGACTGCATGGAAGCAGTGAGGCTAAAAGGAGACTGGGACAAGCAAGTTGATAGTAAGTGCACCATACCGTTACATTTTTCAGCACAAGCTGCTGAGCTAGTAGCTCTAATACTGCCACTGGAGCGAAGCAAGAACCAGGAAGTGACAATATATTCACATTCAGCCAACGTGATGTCTACAATGTATTATGGGCTGTCACGCTGGCTAAGAACGGACTGTCGAGATGCTGACGGGTCACTGGTGCAGCACACACTCTTATTGGGCAGACTGATAGAAGCGCTCCAATTCCCAATGAGCATAGCTGTTGTGAAATACCAGGCCCACGCAAGGGAGGTGGATCCCTTTTCCATGGGCAACAAGGCAACAGATGCAGAACCAAAACGTGCCACATATTTTGATGACATCTTAGAGATGGACACCTCATCCCAGACAAGTAACTATGTACGAACAATGGTGTTGAGGGATGGGCATAATACATTACCAGTGACACAAATAATGGAGTTGAAGGGAGCTGCACCAAAGGAAGAAAAGGAATTATGATTGAGAATGGGGTGTTCTATATTTCTGACAGATGCCCTTTGGTGGCAGGAAAGTACAGGGAAGGTAGTGATGCCATTATCATTGTTACACACAGCACTGACAAAACTCCATCATCCTACCCATATGGGGATGGATGTACTTGCTGTTAACATTGGAGAAGATTGGTTCTATCCCAACCTGGCGTAGAATGTGGCAGAATGTATGACTAACTGTCTTGAATGCAAGCAATTTACAGCAGGCCATACCCCAAGGGTAGTGAGCGGAGCCATACCTAGCACACTGGGTCCATTCCAACACTTTCATGTCTACGATGTAGACATGCTCCAAGTATGTCAAGGTTACCGCTACATCATAGTGATCGTATGCCCATTTCCCTGATGGATCAAAGATGGCCCCTGTTCCCATCGTGATGCTTTGTGAACAGCAACATTCTTGGACAGAGAAGTGTTCCCAAGATGGGGTGTGTGTGAGGTCCTACAGTCTGACAACGGTCCTCACTTCGCCAATGAGATGTTCCATCACATCACACCTTTGCTAGGAATCCAACATAAGTTTTCCTGTGTGTACCACCCGCAAGCGGACAGGGTGTGTTTGAGCGCCTCAACAGGCTGCTCAAGGAGAACATCGCCAAAATAATGAACTTTGAATAAGAGCTGGCTACACTGTTTTCTCCTAGCTTTAATCACATTAAGCAACAAACCAGGGTCTGACCACCACTTAACCCCACATGAGGTGGTTACTGGGCAGTACATGCAACTAACGCTGGCTCCTCCAACTAGGGCCCTGACAGATGATTAAACAATTCCTAATGTATCGGGACAAGCACTGTATGATTACAACGCTGCTTTGATAGCTAGTGCCTCTTTTATTTCTCACCAACTGCAGGTGCAGCGTGAGAGTCCCAAAGGAAACGAAGAAGGTAACAATACAGAAACAAATGAGGAATTACTGACAAAAACCACAACTTTATCTGTGGGACATGGTTCTTTTGTACGCCTTCACTATGACTTAGTTTTTAAATGAAAAGTTTCACTGGTCCCCATGAGATCGAAGAAATAACAGATCGAGCTGTGAAGAAAAGGGGTCACAAGGCTTGGAATTACCTTGGGGACATCAAGCCCTGCCGAGCAGCGGCCTCTCCTAGCAACAAGCGAAAGGGCCAGCGTTCTGCAAGAGGAAGAACTAAAGAATCACCAAGAAGAATCGCAGCCCAGCACAGGCCAGTCCATGATTAATCATTCCCAAGCGAGAAATATAGGGAAAGGACTTCCTACACATCCAGAGTGAGGATACACTGTTTATTATGTTTCTTTTTGCACACTGACAGCATTCATCGTGAAAGTTGCAAATGTTATCCCTCCACTGTCCCCTCACCTTGCTACCTTCCAATGCCAATTTGCCCTCTTTATTAGGAGATCCAACCCTGCAAGTAGACACTCTCCCAGTTTATTCTTCTGTGTTTTCCTGGCCTGTTTGTCACCAAACATACCCATGACTTCATCAAGGAAATTCATCCGTACTTAAAATTCATCCGTACTTGAAGTTCATCCATACTTGAAGTTCTTCATGAACTAGAATATGCATTGTGTGGGAACAGTTATTCCTTATTGCAGTAGAACAACATCGCGACCACAGAGCTTAAATAGTAAGTACTAACAACAAAATGATGCATTTCTAGCACATTTCAGGCAGCTCATCAATATCTTCAAGGCTACACAAGGTTCCAAAGCGGAGTATGTAAAGAATGGCATTATTCAAAAGCGTGATAATGCTGACTTGTGTCCTTTTATTTGCTTGGTATCTTTGGCTTTATTTTTGGTGAATGTCTTTTGTTATAGAAAATAATGCTGTCAGCCCTACTAACAGAACCCCAATTCCAGCAGGTTTGGCTACAATGTCAGGTCAGGAGGTAAGCACTGCCAGACTAGTAATGAAGTAATGAGAGGTAGACGGTGTGTTGATGTAGATGTAGGAGTGGCTGATTCCTATCTCACCAATACTGCTCGAGTTTCCAATAACATGTAGTTCAAGCACATGACTAAAATAGGTAAACAGACCACTGGTGAAAGCTGCTATGTCTGCTTTCTCATCCCCTACACCATGAGGGGCTCCAGAAAGTTTGTTGCAAGTGAAATACCAGCAGCAAGAGCACATTAGCTTATGCACCTATCAATGTTTACCACCCAAGGAAGATTCCAAGGAAAACAGCAATCTTAAGATGGATGTCCAAGGCGATGTACACCTATGAAGACAAACACACTAGACATGATGGACAGTTACTGGAAAAAAGACCAGGCTATACAACATATCACTGACGGCCCACAGAAAGGAGAGACAAAAACAATAACATTGAAAGAATTACCATGTCCTAAGAATTGAACATTAGAAATAAGAGGAGAACCAGGATGCTGGGAAAGACCAAAGATGCTTGTACCTGGCCAAGTATACACAGCCAGAGGATGGAAAGAGGGAGTAGTGGGGAGCAAGGTGCATATGCGCTTAACTGTTCCAGTTTCTACAGTACAAGAAGAAAATTACAAATGCCTGAAGGAATGAGAAGCAAGTGCATAACTATTAACGTGGGTAGAAACTGAAGCTGAGCCCATGCCCATAATACCACTCCAGGGGGCAGTGTCATCTTTTCAGAATGACAGAGCAGTGAAGGTTGGAGAAAACAAAGAGTGCAAGCAGACAGTAAAGACTCCAGGCATGAACATTGGAACAACAGTACTAATGGATCACTATTGGACTTGCCGATACAAGGCATACGAGAAGCTGCCACACAACTGGTGAGGAGTGTGCTCACTGGTACACATCAACACACCAGCATTAGTAGTTCCACAGAAGGACATCAAAAGAGACACATTCCCTAAAATGGACTCAGTCAGAAAAAGAAGAGGTCTGTTGAATTAACTAGGGTGAAAAGAGGGAACTTCTGTCACAAGTCTGGGCTGTCTACCTGACACCAGCCTCAATTCCACAGCATCCACTCGCACACACAGCTGAGGGTCTTCCCGAAGGGACATGTACTCTCCAAAAAGGCCGCTGGGTTAAAGGACAGATAAAGGTGGCTGGACCCAGGCTTGGCGCATCTGGCGCCATGTGCATCACCCTTTGGGTGAATAGAATCCAAGTACTTCCTGTTTTTCCCCCAACATGGAGGAGGAACAGCCTAGAGACAGAGCACAAGACTGCAGTCCTGCCTTTTGGGAGTGGCTGGCTATATAAGCCACACGGAGACATGCATCCCCTGTTTCGCGTTACTCTGCACCTGGGGACTGTTTTCTGTATCCCTACAGTCCACCTACCAGCACTTATGTCTGCACTTACCTGCACTTGCCACCATCTGACCGTTTTACTATCTTATTTATTCTACTATCCCATGTACTGCACTTTCCTCTCTCCCTTCCCCCTCGCACTTTTCCCTTTCCCCCTTCCCATGCACTTGCGCGATCTGAATGACACTGGGCCTAGTAAGATTGTTGTCTTTCTTCCCTTGTTCCCCCTCCCTTGCCCCATCGCACCTTGAAACACTTGTGTATAGGCGCGTTATAAATGCCATATCATATCATATCTGCTTAATGCAGCGTGACGCTCAGCAGCACAGCTCCTGAAGATACTTACCCGAGGACTTTGTTTCATCTCTCATCTGTTCTGGTCCAGTCCAATGCCTCAAATTAACCACAGTTGCAGGAATAATCATGCAGCTTCATCCAGACAACCGGCATCCAGCTCCCGCTATTACAGCTTCATCGGCTCCGGTATAGCTACAGTTTTCACTCAGCTTCAGCCACGCGACTTCAGCAGACACCTGCAAAGAAAAGGAACAGTAAGCAAAATTTAGACAATACAGCATCGCACATATTTAAAAATACAGCGCATATACAAGAACATTACCTGGCTCTGGTCACAGCTGTGGATCCACTCGGCACCATCATCACGAGTCGGCAGACACCTGTAAAGCAAAGGGCAGTAAGCAACCAGGCAATCATATTCATAGCGGGCATACAGAAAGCATTACCAGATTTTGTTTACAGCTGCACGCACACATTTACTCCATCATCCCAACAGTGGCAGGCCTGCAATTGAAAGAACAGAGTGTATTAAAGGGGAAGAAAGCACATAGAGTCAAGTTGCGCAGAAAAGAAGGTGTAAGCAGAGCATTGAAGCATGAAGGATATAAGAGAATGAAAGAATGTATGAACACTTACTGAGTGATATATAAAGACTCACCTGAACGAACATTCATCCACGCCGCAGCAGGACTGAGCTTGGGAGATATGAAACAGTGATGTATCTAGTTCCAACATTGAACAGACTCGTGCCCCTGTCTGAGTTAGAGCAGGATGAAGAGCCATCCTTTCACATATATTTGGTGAGTTAAACCAGCAGTCAATCTGGGAACGCTAGAGGTGGCATCATGGTGGGGCAATAGAGACAGTCCCGCACACATTTGAGTTCTAACCTTGTTCAATATGCACATTCATAGGAGCAGCCTCAGGGAATCCAGGCTCCAGAGGGTCCAGTTTTATCACGCCACAGAGAAGGAGGCTCTGGGTGCTCCTGCAGAGCTAAGGTGAGCGTAACAACTTCATATTGTCAGCAATGGAAGACTCTTTAGACAACATTCCACCTGAGCACCAATTATTCTGCAGAACGGAAATGTTCATCGCGTCCATCGTTCCTGCTCTACACAAATGCATAATGGCTCCAGATTATGACGCTGGAGCTGATGCAAACCATACACTCAACTTCCAACAGCTTCAACGCCATAAAAGAAGAGCTCTGAGCAGTAAGGTTGATGGTTCTCCAGAATAGGTATGCTCTGGATCTTCTCATGCAATGGATGGAGGAGTGCGCACCAGGATCAGATCGTCTTGCTGTACGTTTGTTCCAGCAAATGATGAAGCAAATGGGACACTCACTTAGGCAGGTACCAGATTCTCACAGATGCATGCTAAAATGTAGGATGAAGCGAAAGCTGCACGGTAAAGATGAAGGTTGGCTGTCATACATATTCTCATGGGTACCTGCCTTGCTGGCTAATGGACTTAGTGTTGCTGGCACCATTGATTTTAGTACTACTGACACTGTGCGATCAGGATATGCATCACACAGTGCCGAAAAACGCCAGAGAAAACTGTAGGAATGAAAGTATTAGTAGAAACAATTTACGAAGAAGACAAGATATTAGCAGCTTGAGATATCCTAATGATGCAAATAACAGGGTGTCCACTGTTCCCGACTAGAGTAGTGTTTGAGGACCCCAATGACTACAAAGAATATTGAGGGGAAATGGGTATGGTACAACCCTGACAGAGACTGCTGTTTTGTGACATGGAGTTTAGATCACCATGCAAGATTCTACGGACACCTGGGAGGAGTGACAAAGATTTGGCTCCAGAGAGAAAAGGTGAATACGTTTGGAGAAGTGGTTAACAAGTCGACCAGAGGGGGGACTGAAGAGAGGTTACCCGGAATGGCTCTGTGTCAGTGTCAGCCAGAAGGATGAGAAATTGTTGATGCCAGTTACTGTTTGGCCATGCCACAGGTGGACCAGTGTATACATGTATGGGAACTGATACTCACTTAGATAACAGTTCAAACCTTATCCAGCTGATGTCTTTGCTGATACTAGTGTCTCATCACTGGACCAGGTTGACTAATGATAATGTCCAGCCGTGCTGATCTCATTAGTGACAACATGACATAGCAACGTTAGTCACAAAGTAAGCTTGCATTCCTGCACAAAGTTACGCAGACAGACGCATGCATACATGAAGAACATACACTCTCTCATCGAGAGCATCACGGATTACATTCAAATCCCTCGTCATCATCCACAAGCCTGTCTGGGGCCTGGGATCACTCTATCTGCAACTCTTTCTGACTGTATATTTCACCACTAAACACCTACATTCCTCTGGCACCAACTCCTTGTGTGTAAAGCAGTTTGCTAAACAGAAAGCGGTGGTCAATCACTTTCCTCAGCGGGCACCATTCTTTGGAACAGCCCCTCCTCCCCCTCTTCATATTCAGCAGGAACTCCTTAAGTTCTGTAAACGCTTCACAATCTTCCTCTTTACCTCTTCCTTCCCTACCTCTCACCCCTGCTAATCACACATTACCTTTATTGGTGTGCAGAACCCTTATGCATCCTTGGGGCCCTGACCTCCCACATCTTATATTTCCTACTGCCGTATATCCTCTGCACTTGCCTCAGATCACCCTCCACCACTGGAGGTTGCACATACCTTTCTTTCTTCATAGCACTTCACCTGCTGCTCTCAATTAGCACCAGAGCACCTATCCCATACCCCTCTCCCCTCTGCGCTTGCACGTCCTGCACACTCACAAGGCATAGTAGGTTTGTCTTCCCCTCCCCATTGTCTCTTCCTATTTTGTTGTATTTAATTGTTTAACAATGTCGTAATGTCATTGTCTATCATCCTCTGTCCCCTTCCTGTTGCCCTGTGGGAGCTTTGAAACAGTATTTGCATCTTGTATGAGCGCTTAACAAGTGAACAATAAATAACTAAATGCACACACTGTTCTGTAGATAGAGGACAGATACATATACATACTGGGACTCATTACGAGGTTGGAGGTAGCCATGGAGCTATTGGCTCCATGGCTGCCTCCACAACCCTTCCGACTCCGTCCTGGTGAATGGAGCAATTACCGGTCCATTCCGAGGTCGGAGGAACCGGTAATTCCCCATTCACCAGGGCTATTCCCCATTCCCATTTGAGCCCCCATAGGGCTCAATGGGAATGGGGAAGGCGCTAATAACGGTACCGCAAATTGCGGAACCGTTATTAGCTCTAGAGTCCCTTTGCGGGTCCCGTCCTTAACGCCTGCAAAAGCCAGGCGTTACGGAAGGACCCGCAAAGGGAACTCGTAGTAGGGTGGTAAGGGGTTACCGGCACCGGTGCCCTTACCGGTGCCGGTAATGCCTTACCTCCCACCTCGTAATGAGGCCCACTGTCAGAATCCTTTCCTTTTCACTAGCCAAACGCAGAAATGCAAGAAAGCAAAATCCACTCAGAGCAAGCTTGCAACTGCTTTATTGCAACTAACCATATGGAGCTAGAGGGACATATAAGGAACCTGGAAGGGTTTGAGTACTACCAAGCTCTAAAAAAATAATACCATATATAGGGGAACCATAGAATGACTGTAATGAACTCACAAGAAGCCACAGGTCTCAAAATGGGCAAACATTGATGCAGACGAAGTGCTCGCAGCCAAGGACAAGGGTGGGTGGAAAATTCTGGCCTCCCGCGACGGGCAAGACCGAAAAGCTCAGTTTTGTGGTCCTCACCCACGTGACTCAGCCCAGACGAACAATAGATATTTACCCATGGTGGGAAGAGGAGCTGTTCCCAGCAAAGCAGACAAGGTTGATACATGTGTTGCCCACCAAACATTGCAACATGCAGGCACTCTCCCAGGCAAGGTGGCTATATCAGTGGCAAAAATGGGGCACACAGTTTTTCTCATTACCTTGAAAAGGTACACTGAGCGCAGTGAACAGAACATGGTCCCAGGCCTGGGGAGACCCACTCTAGCCAATTAAGTGTCTCAAATCCAGGGGTGGTGTGCTAGGATGCAAGGGCAAATGGTCCTCCTGCCACCCTGCAACAATGTAATAGATATTTTTTGGGGAAGTAACAGGTGAATCCACCTGACATGGGAAGACCAATTGAATAACTCATATAGGGGATCACTATAGGTGCTATTGCACCAGCTACCCAATGGGTTAGAGTCTTAGGTTTTTTGGGGTGTGTTGGAGAGTTTGAAAACACTATGGGATAAAAGCTAGTGACACGGCCCGAAGAGCTGTGATTGCCAGATATTCTGATGTTTCCTGTATGATCCCTGTCTGTTTGGAAAATAAAGGACATTCCTAACTTGCCCTATGGCTGCCAGGGGAGGGTTTGATGGACCTTGGGTACTCTGCTCTGCTAAGCTGTGATTTTGTTTAGCAAACCCCCAGTCATTTGTCATACTGAAGGGGCCCCTGAGGGAACCTCGAATGTGGAAACAAGGCACAGTCACCACACACAAATAGATATGCCAAACACAAGGTTCTGTTCCCAAAATCTAGGATTTATTGCAATACAAATAGTTCCAATTGGCCAAGTGGTCCCACGCCCCACGACGTGTGTCTAACAGACCTCGGGCGACGCAAGCAAAAAAGAGTCATACATCAGTTACATATATCCTAAAGGAGCACCTTACAATCAGTGTACGTAGCCTTGAACCATTGAAGCGAAATAATATCTACAGCAAAGCAGTTTTACATGAGGCAAAGTGGCAATGTTAGAGAGAGCAGAGAGAGAAAACAAAATGCAGATTCTGGTCATCTTAAAATGGCTTCACTCTAGATGCCGCCCCCAATTCATTTCCCTTTGAATTAGAGGCGATGATTGACCATCATGACAAATATGACACTTCAGACCACCATATTTAGTAACAGGATGCAATCTCCATTTTTACAGACACCATTCTTTGTTTGCGAGAACACAGTGTTTCTGTTTTTTATAGCAAACTGTGCGTAGGAGACTGGCACATACCAGGCCTCCCTATCTCTAAGTTTCGATTCTCGCTCTAGAAGTCAGCCCGCTCTCCGGGGCTTCACTGGGCTCAAGAAGGGGGGCCATAAAGAAGAACATAATTCAACTCTTTAAATGCTAGTTTCGTACATTGCTATTCTTTCAAGAGACTTGCTGGCATTCATGTACTGATTAAATACCTCGCTACCTGTCCTCAAGGATATATGAGGGAGGGAATCGGGCATTTCTGTCTGGCTCTCCAGCATGATTTTTCAACATGTGTACGTAGCCTTGAACCATTGAAGCGAAATAATATCTACAGCAAAGCAGTTTTACATGAGGCAAAGTGGCAATGTTAGAGAGAGCAGAGAGAGAAAACAAAATGCAGATTCTGGTCATCTTAAAATGGCTTCACTCTAGTTGAACTAATAGCTACGTAATAACTAATCACTAATGAATATATATTCTTACACTGTAAATGAGACGGTTGGTCTTCGGCCAACCAATTATCATTAATTTCTGGACCCTCAAGGGGTGCTTAGTTTTTCTGGACTGACAAACCCTCCTCTTGGCCGTAAGCCAAACGTCTCATCCATACATTGCATCCTCCTTTGACCAAGTATTTGGATTAGATTCAGAATCTGATTCAACTTCGGACTCATGTACACTTGTTGTCTCCTTGTTATTATTAATAATATCAATTGCCATGAATTCTTTAATGGTTTCAGATTCGTTACTATGGCGAGTGCTTAGTTTAGTAATGTTCTTTTGTTTCATCATTTGTACACATTCTTCGCTAATTTCAGTACATATTATGGGGAGACAATGTATGTAACAACAACATGTCACAAATATTCATAGGATTGCTACTAGGATTGAGTGTGTCATATTCATTATTAACAGCAATGTGTTGTTCCCATATCCTTCCCTATGTTTCTCTTCCATTGGGGACAAGGTATAGGAAATCACATGGACTGGGCTTTCCGTTGTAGAAATGTTCATCATGGGCAAAAGTACTTCAAGAGGGTGCATTTCCTCTAGGTACCATAACACTGTTATGGTCAACACTGGGACTAATATACACATTATGCACATTACTATGGTTAGACCCGACATACAATTCTTTCGACCATGTCCTTTTTTCACCTTATTATGTACTACGTTTAACTCGCTATCAGCATTGGTGCAAGAGGAGGCATTTGCAGGTTCCGACATTCTTCTCTCGTCCTTCTTCTTTCACTGTGCTCGTCGTGAATACTGTTTGCTCTTGTGCTTCTCCAGATGTTGAAATAGTTCAATCAATGTCGACAATATTTTTATGCCGGTTTTCTGTCTGCCTGGATTGCCTATTCATCTGGCAAGGCCTCTGTGCATTTTGCACATTGCTCTAGAATTTCACAGCAGCTTCCTTTGTACCACGTGTTCCCCGCTTGTTCACTCGGGTTCCTGATACATGGATTTAGCACTGAGGAGTTGCGTTTCGTGAGCTGTCTAATTTGCACAACTCTTATGCCACCCTCATCTCGGCCTCCGGTTCCCACTTCATCCGAAAATAGGAAACAGTGGCAAGAAATTCACCAAGAGATGAAAAATATGATCACTCCTTCTTTCTGCTCCGCAGGTTTAACTGATTTGATCCTGGTACCGTGTGATCAACAAATAGTGCGGGTGCACTTCCGGACTCGAGCTTGGAGTCAGCCTGGGGCACGATGATGATGGGTGCCCAGGCGACAATGGTGGCTGTGGCGCAACAGAAGATGGTGGGCACCACAGAGGTATGCATTTGAAGTCGGCCAGCAGTGATGCAGAATCTGCTGGACAACGTTGAGGCACTCTTTGGTCTTCCGTTTTTATGGCTCTGTACCAGGAGCAGGTAACTTCCGTGGCAAAGGACTGGTAATGGCATTTTCCATTTCTAGAACCGCTGTTGTCTCTTTCTGGTCTTTGTCCCGATCAGTTGACGTATCGAATGGGGATGGGACTTTCTTGGCGTGCCTGGCATGAATCCACACCTTGCGTCCATCCACGCGTAGTGCTGTCTGCGTGGTTAATAGTACCTTGTACGGCCCACGCCACCTGCGTGCTAGCGATGTTTTCCGTTCGAAGTTCCTTATCGGCACCCAGGTGCCTGGCTCCAATGCATGTCCTGGGCCAGTATACCGCACCAGTAATGACTCCTGCACCTGCTGATGAATCAAATGCAGTTTTTTTACTAACAAATTACAGTAAATGCTGAGTACAGGGTATTCGATCTCACTCATTTTCCTCAGCTGGGGTGTGCACCACACATTCGCTGGTCTCCCCATTATGATCTCATAAGGGGAGAGCCCAGTTCAGGACTGCACTGACATTTGCATGCATAGTAACGCTATTGGCAATGCATCTACCCAACTCAATTTGCTGCCCTCACAGATTTTACTGATCTTGGACTTTAGAATTCCGTTATGGCGTTCATTAAGACTGGCCAAACTCGGATGTCTTGAACTGTGGAATCTCTTATCGATCTGTAATCCTGCACAAATCTGTAATATCACTGCAGCCACAAATTGCGGACCATTGTCCGACCATATGACACGGGGCAAACCAAAGCGAGATAAATACTCTTTTAGCATTACTTTCGCCGTGCTCATTGCTGTGCAATCTTTCAAAGGATATGCTTCCACCCATTTGCTAAATGCACATATGATCACTAGAACGTACTTCAGATTTTGGCACCTTTCCATTTCTATAAGGTCAAAGTGAATTACTTCGAATGGCATAGAGGGAGGTCCAAAACTTCCCATTGGAGTCACTGTTCCTTTTCCCACATTGTGATCTAAGCACGTAATGCAGTTTTGGACCAACCTCTCGGCATTCTTTTTTATAAGGGGATTTTCCAAACTGTGGCTAAATGTTGGACTATTTTCTTCGCACAGATGTGTGTGGGACTGTGAGCCATTGTAACGATTGCATTTACGTAAGCATTTGGTAACATCCAATTCCCACTTTTCTTGTCCACCCAACATTCCTCCAAATCCAATTCTGCAGAGCCCTTGTTCCATCCCTGTATTTCGTCGGCGGTAGCTTCCGCCTGCATTTCTCTAACAGTCACAATTCCATTTTCTATCATGCAGGGCACTACCTCCGATTGTACTGTCAACATTTTTGTATTCAAGTCAGTCGCAGTCTGTTTCGCAATTTTGTCTGCAAATGCGTTTCCTTTTCCCACGTTACATGTCACTTTTTTATGCGCCTCTCATTTCATTATTGCCAGGTGCTTTGGACACGTAAGTGCAGACAGTAATCGCACAATCAGAGGGCCATGTTGAATCCTAGCCCCATGGGATGTTAGGAAACCTCTCTCGGCCCATAATCAGCCAAAGTTATGGACTACACCAAAGGCGTACTGGCTATCAGTATAGATATTTACACTCAAGTTCTCTGAAATTTCACAAGCTCTTGTTAAGGCAATTATATCTGCTGCTTGGGCGGAGTTGTAAGGAATTCTATTACTCTCACAATGCTTTTTAATGTGGTGACAGCGTATGCGGCAGTTGATGTGCCGTCAGGTAATTTAAAACAAGAGCCGTCACAAAACAGTTCCCCTTCTGGTTCTTTTAGGGGTATATCACTCAAATCAATTCTCCTTTTTGTTTCTTCCTCAGTAACCATTAAACAATCATGAGGAGTCCCACCACTGTTTTCCCCGGGCATTGGCATTAATTCTGCTGGATTCAAAGCGCTACACCTCATAATTTGGATGTGGGGCGCAAACAATACAATTTCATATCTAGTCAATCTAGCAGAGGTGAGGTGTTGCGTCTGCGTTCTATTGAGTAGAACATCTATGGCATGTGGCACCATCAAGATTAAGTTGTGCCCCAATACCATCCCTTCTGTTTGTTTCGCCGACGCAGCAGCCGCTGCAACAGCTCGCAAACATCGTGGTAGTGCACGCGTTACAGGGTCCAGCGCAGAAGAAAAATAGCAGCACAGCCTATTTCTTCCACCTTGTTCCTGTGTTAAGACAGACAACACGCATCCTTCGTTCTCATGCACAAATAGCCTAAAAACCTTTTCAGAATTCGGTGTGCCCAAAACTGGAGCAGAACTCAAAATGGTTTTTAGCGAATCAAATGCTTTCTGACACTCTTCATTCCACTGCAAAGGTACCACTGCATTTTTCTTTGTTAACTCCACCATTGGCTTCAGAATCAAAGCAAAGTTCACAATCCACTGACGACAATATGAAGCCATGCCTATTATAGCTCTCAAACCTTTCTGTGTTGTTGGGATAGGCATACCAGAAATGCTCTTTATTCTTTCAGGCTTTAATCTTCTCCCTTCCTTGTAAAGTAAGTAACCCAATTAAGCTACTTGTTTCTGACAGTATTGGAATTTATTTAAGCTCGCTTTATGGCCATGTGCAGCTAGATGGGTCAATAGTAAAATAGTACCTTTTTTACACATCTCTTCCGTGTCAGCAGTGATTAATAAATCATCAATGTACTGTAGCAATACACAGACTGCAGGTAATTCTAACATGCCCAACTGTTCTTTCAATGCTCTACTATATATGCTCGGACTTTCATTATAGCCTTTTGGTATCCGTGTAAATGTGAATGATCGTCCTCCTAAAGTGAAAGCAAATAAATACCTGCTTTATTTGTTTACTGGAATGCTGAAGAAGGTGTTTTTTAAATCAACAACACTAAAATATTCTGCTGATGCAGGGATCATTGTCAAGATAGTAGTGACGTCTGGCACTATTGGGAATTGGGGATCTACCACTTTGTTCAGTGCACGGAGATCAATAATAAAACGGTACGCTACCTCATTACCCACTTCTTTGTACACCGGAAGAATGGGGCTGTTACACACGCTACCTGTAATTTCTTCAATCACTCCCTGTTTCACCAAATCAAATACAATACTTTTCAATCCTTTTTCTCCTTCTGCTGAAATTTTATACTGCGGAATACGCGGTAGCGTTATTCCTTCTTTCAATGTGATTTTTACTGGCTCTATTTTCAAACATCCCACATCATTGTCATTCACGGCCCAAATACAAGTTGGCACTGTACTTAATTCTCCTGTTACAGGTTCTGTCATAAATTTAGAAGTCGGCATAATCTGGGGAGAAATAGTCAATAATACCCCATCTCCTGTACAATGGATAACTGCACTCAGTTTTTTCAATAGATTTAATCCTAAAAGATTCTCTCCAAAATGCTATGTTAAAAGAAATGGACAATGTTCAGTAAAAGGCCCTATTGTCACTGCTACTGATTTTGACTCGGGGTTCATTACTAGGGTACCTGCGAACCCTACTGAGATATTCTGTCGCCCTGACAGAGCTATGTCTGGAACCAAATGATGATCTATCGAGCACCTTTGTGCCCCCGTATCTACGAGGAATCTACGCTCTTCATTCCCGATCTTCATTTCTACGTAGGGTCCTTTCTGATTCACGGGAATAGACACTGGTTCCGACCACTGTCCTGGGCTGTCCTATTGGGGTAACAACACGTCATCTGATGTGTAATCACCACTGTTATTATAGTATGCACCTGTCTGAGTATCAAAAATGTTCCACTCTCTTCCTCTATTTCCCATTTGTGCACCTTGCTGATTTTGATTCTTTATATTTTGACTTGGAGCCTGGCCTTGATTTTGTGCACCATTCCCTTGATCATTCTGATGCTGCTGCATATGATGTCTGTTATGACCATTTGTTCCTCCGTGCCCTCTATGAGGCCTTCTCTGACCATTTCCGCCTCTATTTTGCAAGTGCGGACATTGTGCCCGCCAGTGTCCTTCCTCCCTGCAATATGGACATTGGTTTAATCCCAAAGGCCCTCCATGCATATTCGAATTTCCCCTGTTCTGTGCATTTCCCCTTCCCCTGTTGTGTCCTGCTACCTGCTGGAGCAACAACATTGTTTTTAAGTTTATTCTATCCTTCGCTTCTCTTTCTTTCTCAGTATTTACCCTGTTTTCATAATATTGAGCCATGTGTAATACTTCTCCTAACGTTTTCGCTTGCCATGCGCTTTCTGATGTCATTATCAAATTTTGAATTGGAAGTATTAATCCCCTCACATATTTATCCACAAATAACCTTTTCCCTACTTCTGTACTCACATCCTGTCCACTGAAATCTGTAAATACTTCTTCGAATCTATTGAAATAATCTGTGGCCAACTCGTCTTTACCTTGCACACACATCGTCATCTTGTCCCATTGGATTCTTTTCTCTGGGACCAGTTCTTTTAACTTCTGTATTATCCTTGCCGGTAGTGCTAACATATTTGCCCCTGGCTCTGCTCCCACTGCTTTATTTTTATCCTCCAATATTAAGTTCTCCCACGTGGCACCATAGGCTGTCTCATCATCTACCTTTCTTATTCGTTTCCATATCTCCGCTGGCATAATTATGGGGAATATTAGATCTATATCACCCATTGTGAACACTGATGACTGTAATAAGGACTCCACTTCTTTATAAAACCCTGATGGATTTTTCCGTATGTCCAGGATTGTCTGTTTTATATTATTTACTTCCTGCCTGGAAAAGGGAACATGCACATATTGGGCTGTGTAATGTGTTGGGATTACCTGAGCTGGTGCATTGCCTACCCCGGGAGTCTCTATCTTTGGTACAAAAGTAGGGGGCACTTCTCTCATGGGGAAGGCCACACTCACTATTCCTCCCCCTTCCCTCTTATGCAACAATATTCCCAGATAGAGGGATAAGGCTGTCTCTCCTGTTCCCCGTTCCATCACTCTCTTATATACCGCCAACACTTCTGGGGTGCTCACTTTTCCCTCGCTTCTATCTTTATTCATCAAATACTCAACCATTGTTTGTAATGCTCTCCTTTTCATTGCTAAAGTGTATTCATCAAATATTCCATGTATTTCCATTGTGGGAATACTGGGATCTGAAATCCATTTTTATGCCTCCCGCACACCTACTTTTAGTGCTGCACTACCTTGTGCAGCTGGTAACGAAAATCGCTGGTCCCTACCCCGCTCAATATTTTTTCTCTTATTCCCCGATGTGGCGAATACTTCAGAATATTCTTCATCAAATTCATTCTTCAATTCAAACAGTCTATCTACATGCTCTTTTATCTCCTCATCTCTCCTTCTACAATAGGCTAATGCATTCAAATCCAACAATCGTTGCGGTGGTAACTTTCCAATTAACTTTTTCCATTGTCCCGCCAAATATTACCCCATGCATTCCAACAATACCTGCATTTCATTGTTCCTTCTGAAGTCACACAGTGACGCTAGCGTGGATCCTTCATCATGCTCGTCTATATATATATCTCTGCTCGTTCTTGCAGCTCCCGCTTTCTTTCCTTGCTGATCGCGCTACGAGTTACTCTCATACATTCATTATGCTCAATTTCACTCATGGGAGGGGCAATCAGAACAGTGGCACCCTCTTGATCGGAAGGTGTGGAGGGGGCAGTGAGAGGGGGGCTCGCATGTTGGAGCTGTGGTAATAGCAAAACACTCAGGGCTGGCTGGCTAGTGGGCAGTGCAGTGTCTGATGCAGCCTGTGGTTGTGCTGGCATTGGGAGGAGCTGAGCAACGGGAGGGGGTTGAGTGACAGCTACTGTCGTAGTCTGTTTCGTTTCACTCCTCGGGCCCTGTTTTGTTTCAGTTAAAATTCTGTTTATCAATTTGTCTGATGTTCATAGCTCTCTTTGTGGATATATTTTTTCTATGTTTAATTCATCGCGCCGCCTTGCCTTTCTCAAGCTGTTACTCCACTCCTCCTCCTCCTTCTCCTCAGCTTTCTCCATCTTTGATTTATGCCTATGCGCATGTTTCTTTCTATTTCTGTATCTGAGGATTGCTTCCCTTCTCCAATCCCTAAGGGTGTCAAGTACGCCAGGGCATGCTCTTTTACTTATCAACACCTTTTCCAGGTTATCTATACGTCCCATCTCAAAACTCCCATCAATCGACCACTGAAGATTTTCCTGTTTTCTGGTTTGCTTATGCCAAGTCTCACACAACATTATCGCTCCCATACCATACTTTATGTACATCTCATAAGCCGGCATTCCTCCCGGTGGTGCTTCCTGGCCAGTTTCCAAAGATTGTTCACCGCAGCGGAAAAATCCCGCTAACGTGGACAATACCCCAGGCATGTTTTAACCTTACCCTTGGCTAATCAAACTTACCCTGGGTGTTTGATTTTGCAAAATCAACTTTCAACCAATATCAGGATTACTTACAAATCGGGGTACGACTCACCTGATCAACCAATTTGTCTTTCCAAGACACAATTCGTCCGTATACTGACGCAACCAATGGCGTTGTGTCTGCGTATCTCGGCTCTGCCTCGTTTCGGGACCCTCGCCTCCTTATTCGCTAGCCGGGGACGTCAATCAGGGATCAGCAGTGTGCAGATCTGCAGAAAGGAGTCTCATCACTTACGCAGGGCGCCCCGAACACCTCTCGATCCCGGTTCGATCGCTCCCGTCCTCGCCGTTCTTGTCGCCTTCCTTATTTTGCAACGTACACAATGGAACAAGTGGGGGAGGGTCCCTATTCGGGCGCCATCTTGAAGGGGCCCCTGAGGGACCCTCGAATGAGGAAACAAGGCACAGTCACCACACACGAATAGATACGCCAACCACGAGGTTCTGTTCCCAAAATATAGGGTTTATTGCAATACAAATAGTTCCAATTGGCCAAGTGGTCCCACGCCCGCGACGTGTGTCTAACAGACCTCGGGGGACACAAGCAAAAAAGAGTCGTACATCAGTTACATATATACAAAAGGAGCACCTTACAATCAGCAATGACACAATTGATACCGCCCCGAATTCATTTCCCTTTGAATTAGAGGCGATGATTGACCATCATGACAAATATGACACTTCAGACCACCATATTTAGTAACAGGTTGCAATCTCCATTTTTACAGACACCATTCTTTGTTTGCGAGAACACAGCGTTTCTGTTTTTTATAGGCAAGCTGTGCATAGGAGACTGGCACATACCAGGCATTCCTATATCTAAGTTTCGATTCTCGCTCTAGAAGTCAGCCCGCTCTCCGGGGCTTCACTGGGCTCAAGAAGGGGGGCCGTAAAGAACATAATTCAAATCTTTAAATGTTAGTTTTGTACATTGCTATTCTTTCAAGAGACTCGCTGGCATTTGTGTACTGATTAAATACCTCGCTCCCTGTCCTCAAGGATATATGAGGGAGGGAATCGGGCATTTATGTCTGGCTCTCCAGTGTGATGTTTCAACATGTTTTCGTAGGCTTGGACCATTGAAGCGAAATAATATCTACAGCAAAGCAGTTTTACATTAGGCAAAGTGGCAACGTTAGAGAGAGCAGAGAGAGAAAACAAAATGGCGATTCTGGTCATCTTAAAATGGCTTCACTCTAGTTAAACTAATAGTTACGTAATAACTAATGACTAATGAATATATATTCTTACACTGTAAATGAGGCGGATGGTCTTCGGCCAACCAATTATCATTCATTTCCGGACCCTCAAGGGGTGCTTAGTTTTTCTGGACTGACAATACTATTACAACATTCTCAGCCCTGCATCCTCGTCAATGGGACTCAGGTTACATTCCATGCCCATTGCAACGCTTGGAACACTTTGGGCCAGTAGGGGAATGCTTTTTAGAAAAAAAAAAAATCAATTGCAGACACAGAGCAGGTATTGCCCAAACTGTCTGATCCATGCAGGGCTGATGCCTTCACCTGCAACTGATATATTTCTAGGACCGGTTTGGTGAGGATCCCATCATGTTGAAAGTAAAATATTTTCAGAGCACCACAAGTCTTTTCCAAAATATTCTTAGCCGTAAGCAACTGGTGGGCCCACCCAAGATTACTTGCAAAGCGTACTAGGTCACGTGTTCTAAGTCAATGCCGCCTACACTAAAGTACAATGTTTACATTCAAATCTTCTGGGGCTGAAGACCATAGACTTAGCCTTCCTGACACTCATTTCCAGCACCAGTTCTTCACATTTCTTTGCAAAGCACGATAGAGCTACACACATCCGTGATGGTGTTGTGTACAACAATACTGTGTTGTCTGCAAAAAGGAGGGCCAGAATGTCATAATTCCCCAGGGAGTCAGAACTGGTCATGATTAACTGATCAATAATGGAATTCATATAATATAATATAGTTTATTTTTAAAAAAGTGAGGGAATGTGTGTCTGTAGAAGTGAGGGTTTTGTCAGAGGTTCTAGAAAAGGCGACTTCCTTAAGGTAGTGAAAACCATAATTGCTTTCCTCAAAATGATGTGTTCAGCTGTCAGGGCGGGAAATTTTATTTTAATCCCGGCACTGACAACTTAGTCCTTCCACCATCATATTTCTGGTGTCAATTAATTATTTTTAATTGGGGAAATACAGTAAATCAAGTCAGAGGGTCAGATTCATGGATTTTATTTGCACGGTGCAAAGTGACTTTTCACTGGTGCAAAGTGACTTTGCACTGCCAACCCTGATTCATGGAACCGTGCACTGTCTTGTTGCTGTGCAAAGTCTCTTTCCACTGCAAACATACACGTTGCACTGCTCCACCCTGATTAATGGAACCGTACAAAGTGCCTTTTTGCTGTGCAAATTGACTTTGCACAGAAAAAATACACTTTGCACTGTTCCATGAACAGCGTGTGTGTTGGCAGTGAAAAGTGCCATGAATCAAACCAAGAATGTCTTGAGCATAGTCCAGAGGATATGAGTGCTGAGAAAATAGGGGTACACTGGAAATCATGGAGCATTCTCGCCATGAAAGAGCACGTCTAGAAGACGCCATTAGGGGCAGGCGCATCAGAAATATTTATATATCTTTTGATCACAAAAGAACGTACAATAGATAAGAAATCAGATTTGACAGGAAACAGTGAGTTTCTTACAATGGGGGAGTTTAAGGGACATTCTGACCAGGTTGTGGAGGGGATTAAATGGACCAGTTACCGGGGGCAATAATAGATTAAGAACAAGGCACATTGGACATTTTGAAGGGCAGGTAGACAGTACGGCCAGCTGTGCTCGGGATGAGACCATGATGGGTGAAGAGCTAGAATGGGGGTAGAGGAAATGAGGGAGAGAGGCAGGTTGGAGGAGAGGGAAACATGTTAGCTAGCCGACAGATGAGGGGTAGGTTAAGAGGGTAAACAAGAGGTGAGGAGGTGGGCCTTTATCATGTGAAGGGATTTGGGTAGATTGCAAAGTCTCAAAATTATTATACTGATGCCCTATTATTGGGCATACTGCATGCCTTTTACAGAGAGCGGCATGTGCAAAGTGCTGTTGTACTCTTGTTTCCACATCTGCGACACAGCTCATTTCCACCCTAGTATCTTTGTTCTGGTTTCCTGTTTATTGGAGATGGCACCTCATTATGAGTATGGCGGTGCAGGAAGAAATTACAGTAATGCAACAGATAACCGTCACATTACCACAACACCGTACAACTCCTTTGGTAGTGAGATGGAGGTAAATCCTCCCGCAAAATGCTGAAGGTAATTCTGCTGCCTTACCACCAAGAAAGGCCTAATCAGCAGAATTACCACGAGTGGTAATTACGCCAAAATCCCCATGGAGTCCAGAAATTGGGACTAACTGCCATACCACCACTTGTAATCTGGTAATAAATCCGCTGCACCAAGGGGTGCAAACGGTAATTCCGTTTGGCTGTATTCTGGTGGATTTACAGCTGGTATACCGCCAAACTTGTAATGGCCCCCAGATCTGTGTCTTGCAGCAGTCCTATGATTGCCATAGGCGACCGCCCAGACACATGGGGCCTCATTACGAGCATGGCGGTAGCTGTGCCTGTACGCTACCGGCACCGCCTCCCACAATTGGGCAACAACCGGCCCATTACGAGATGAATGGGCCAGTAATTGCCCATTCGCGGGTGGCGGTATTGCGGGGCACCCGATCCCCATTCTGCCCCATAAGGCAGAATGGGGGTGGGGAGCATGGATGTGCCGGCACCGTTATTAACGGTGCCGGCGGCATTACGAGTTATGCTCAAGGGTGCCGCACACCCCAGGAACCTGTGAGCAGAACTTGGGATGCGGCGGGACGGCATGAACGGTGCCAGTGCATTAACGGCACCGTTCATACCGTCACCGCCAGGGTCCTAATGAGGCCCATAGTGTCATAAACATTCTGCCCACTTACTACACCTCCAGCAAATGAGGAGATTGAATGGTAAGGACCAAACTCCTTATTCCTTCAATCATGCCTTCTGATTTAAGGCCCTCTGTTTACATCGTTCATAGAGAATCATCGACAGGCCATTAAGGAAGTTATGGCCCTCAAATCACCGTTGTATCTGCTGTATGTTGTTGCTAGACGATTTGGGGGGTAATTCATAGAATTCAGCGCATAAGTGGCGCACGCGGCTGGCGCACAGTGTGCGCGTGCGAATCCCTGCGCCAGCCACGTGCGCTAAAATCCATTTCCGCGCACAACGTATTCATGGATTCCAGCCACCAAAACCAGCCGTGGCGCACAGTGGCGCAGCGACCCTGCAGCAGCGCCAGTTACGCCCCCAAGAACGCCTCTCGCGCAGGGAAAAGCCATCAATATACCCAATCCAGCGCAATGGGCTGCGCTAACCCTGTACCAGCACGGCAAGCGGGCTACGTGTATCACTGGGGTGCGCGGGAAGTACCTCACGCGATTGGCCCCGTGCGAGCAGGGTACGCATATTTCAGGGGTGCGCGGGAAGTTCCACACGTGATTTCCGTAGGGTACGCGTATCTCAGGCGTGCGCGGGAATTTCCACACGCGATTGGACCGTGCGAGCAGGGTACGCGTATCTCAGGGGTGCGCAGGAAGTGCCACACGCGATTTCAGCAGGGTACGTGTATTTCAGGGGTGCGCGGGAATTTACACACGCGATTGGGGGTATGCGTATCTCAGGGGTGCGCAGGAAGTGCCACACGCGATTTCAGCAGGGTACGTGTATTTCAGGGGTGCGCAGGAATTTCCACACGCGATTGGGGGTACGCATATCTCAGGGGTGCGCGGGAAGTGCCACACGCGATTTCAGCAGGGTACGTGTATGTCAGGGGTGCGCGGGAATTTCCACACACGATTGGGCCCGTGCGAGCAGGGTACGCGTATCTCAGGGGTGCGCAGGAAGTGCCACACGCGATTTCAGCAGGGTACGTGTATTCCAGGGGTGCGTGGGAAGTTCCACACGCGATTCCATCAGGGTACGTGTATTACAGGGGTGCGCGGGGAGCACCACACGTGAATTGCACGTGTGGGTCCTCCCAGGTGTTCCCTCTACACCCTCCACGGCCCCTGCAGGTGGCTCACACCACAGGGGCCTACCCTGCACATGTCCTGCAGGCACACCATCCACCATGGCCATGACCCCCAGCCAACCCACATGTCAAATTGCACTACTGCCCACCAACGCATGTCCCCCTGCACCCACAGTCACCAGGGGCACCCTCCACCAGGCCCCACCCATGTCTCCCAGCACCGCCACCCCCCAGCAGTGCAGGGGCACCCACCACCAGGCCCCCACCCATGTCTCCCACCACCCCCACCCCCCAGCCACCAGGGGCAGCCTCCACCAGGCCCCCACCCATGTCTCCCACCACCCCCACCCCCCAGCAGTGCAGGGGCACCCACCACCAGGCCCCCACCCATGTCTCCCACCACCCCCACCCCCCAGCAGTGCAGGGGCAGCCTCCACCAGGCCCCCACCCATGTCTCCCACCACCCCCACCCCACAGCACTGTGGGGCACCTGCCAGCAGGCCCCCATCCATGTCCAACTAATGTTCCCCACCACCCCCACCCCCCAGCACTGTGGGGCACCTGCCAGCAGGCCCCCACCCATGTCTCCCACCACCCCCACCCCCCAGCAGTGCAGGGGCACCCACCACCAGGCCCCCACCCATGTCTCCCACCACCCCCACCCCCCAGCACTGTGGGGCACCTGCCAGCAGGCCCCACCCATGTCCAACGCATGTTCCCCACCACCCCCACCCCCCAGCAGTGCAGGGGCAGCCACCACCAGGCCCCCACCCATGTCTCCCAGCACCCCCACCCCCCCAGTCACCAGGGGCAGCCTCCACCAGGCCCCCACCCATGTCTCCCACCACCCCCACCCCCCAGCAGTGCAGGGGCAGCCTCCACCAGGCCCCCACCCATGTCTCACACCACCCCCACCCCCCAGCACTGTGGGGCACCTGCCAGCAGGCCCCCACCCATGTCCAACTCATGTCTCCCACCACCACCACCCCCCAGCACAGCGGGGCACCTGCCAGCAGGCCCCCACCCATGTCCAACGCATGTTCCCCACCACCCCCACCCCCCAGCAGTGCAGGGGCAGCCACCACCAGGCCCCCACCCATGTCTCCCAGCACCCCCACCCCCCAGCCACCAGGGGCAGCCTCCACCAGGCCCCCACCCATGTCTCCCAGCACCCCCACCCCCCCAGTCACCAGGGGCAGCCTCCACCAGGCCCCCACCCATGTCTCCCACCACCCCCACCCCCAAGCAGTGCAGGGGCAGGCTCCACCAGGCCCCCACCCATGTCTCCCACCACCCCCACCCCCCAGCAGTGCAGGGGCAGCCTCCACCAGGCCACCAACCCATGTCTCCCACCACCCCCACCCCCCAGCACTGTGGGGCACCTGCCAGCAGGCCCCCACCCATGTCCAACTCAAGTTCCCCACCCCCCCACCCCCAGCACTGTGGGGCACCTGCCAGCAGGCCCCCACCCATGTCTCCCACCACCCCACCCCCCAGCAGTGCAGGAGCACCCACCACCAGGCCCCCACTCATGTCTCCCACCACCCCCACCCCCCAGCACTGTGGGGCACCTGCCAGCAGGCCCCACCCATGTCCAACGTATGTTCCCCACCACCCCCACCCCCCAGCAGTGCAGGGGCAGCCACCACCAGGCCCCCACCCATGTTTCCCACCACCCCCACCCACCAGCAGTGCAGGGGCAGCCACCACCAGGCCCCCACCCATGTCTCCCACCACCCCCACCCCCCAGCAGTGCAGGGGCAGCCTCCACCAGGCCCCCACCCATGTCTCCCACCACCCCACCCCCCAGCAGTGCAGGGGCAGCCTCCACCAGGCCCCCACCCATGTCTCACACCACCCCCACCCCCCAGCACTGTGGGGCACCTGCCAGCAGGCACCCACCCATGTCCAACTCATGTCTCCCACCACCCCCACCCCCCAGCACAGCGGGGCACCTGCCAGCAGGCCCCCACCCATGTCCACCGCATGTTCCCCACCACCCCCACCCCCCAGCAGTGCAGGGGCAGCCACCACCAGGCCCCCACCCATGTCTCCCAGCACCCCCACCCCCCAGCCACCAGGGGCAGCCTCCACCAGGCCCCCACCCATGTCTCCCAGCACCCCCACCCCACCAGTCACCAGGGGCAGCCTCCACCAGGCCCCCACTCATGTCTCCCACCACCCCCACCCCCCAGCAGTGCAGGGGCAGCCTCCACCAGGCCCCCACCCATGTCTCCCACCACCCCCACCCCCCAGCAGTGCAGGGGCAGCCTCCACCAGGCCCCCACCCATGTCTCCCACCACCCCCACCCCCCAGCACTGTGGGGAACCTGCCAGCAGGCCCCCACCCATGTCCAACTCAAGTTCCCCACCACCCCCACCCCCAGCACTGTGGGACACCTGCCAGCAGGCCCTCACCCATGTCTCCCACCACCCCACCCCCCAGCAGTGCAGGAGCACCCACCACCAGGCCCCCACTCATGTCTCCCACCACCCCCACCCCCCAGCACTGTGGGGCACCTGCCAGCAGGCCCCACCCATGTCCAACGTATGTTCCCCACCACCCCCACCCCCCAGCAGTGCAGGGGCAGCCACCACCAGGCCCCCACCCATGTCTCCCACCACCCCCACCCATCAGCAGTGCAGGGGCAGCCACCACCAGGCCCCCACCCATGTCTCCCACCACCCCCACCCCCCAGCAGTGCAGGGGCAGCCTCCACCAGGCCCCCACCCATGTCTCCCACCACCCCCACCCCCCAGCAGTGCAGGGGCAGCCTCCACCAGGCCCCCACCCATGTCTCACACCACCCCCACCCCCCAGCACTGTGGGGCACCTGCCAGCAGGCCCCCACCCATGTCCAACTCATGTTTCCCACCACCCCCACCCCCCAGCACTGTGGGGCACCTGCCAGCAGGCCCCCACCCATGTCCAACGCATGTTCCCCACCACCCCCACCCCCCAGCAGTGCAGGGGCAGCCACCACCAGGCCCCCACCCATGTCTCCCAGCACCCCCACCCCCCAGCCACCAGGGGCAGCCTCCACCAGGCCCCCACCCATGTCTCCCAGCCCCCCCACCCCCCCAGTCACCAGGGGCAGCCTCCACCAGGCCCCCACCCATGTCTCCCACCACCCCCACCCCCCAGCAGTGCAGGGGCAGCCTCCACCAGGCCCCCACCCATGTCTCCCACCACCCCCACCCCCCAGCAGTGCAGGGGCAGCCTCCACCAGGCCCCCACCCATGTCTCACACCACCCCCACCCCCCAGCACTGGGGGCACCTGCCAGCAGGCCCCCACCCATGTCCAACTCATGTTCCCCACCACCCCCACCCCCCAGCACTGTGGGGCACCTGCCAGCAGGCACCCACCCATGTCCAACTCATGTTCACCACCACCCCCACCACCCAGCACTGTGGGGCACCTGCCAGCAGGCCCCCACCCATGTGCAACTCATGTTCCCCAGCCAACATGTCATCACAATCTAGATCCCTGGTCCATATGGTCAGCCTCCAAATGCAAAACACCCACCCGAGTATTGCATCCACCCACTCATAATTTGCAATTACATCACAGAACACCAATTGCAAGTTCCGAAACAAACACATTTCCCTCACATACACCCAATGGGTGTCAGTGAATCTCAAAACACATATCATGAAATGCATGAAACCAATGAGATACCACACATTGAAGTTCACCAAAAAAAATATGTATTAAAGGAAATATAAATAGAATAAAAAATGAAGAAACAGAAATGTGAATGTACAAAAATGAAAAGAAGCATGTCCGTTAAAAAAAGCAAAACCAAAAATAAAATTCCGAAGTAATGTTGTCCAAAGTCAATGACCACAAAACAAAATCCAATGGGAAATAAAAAAGAAAGCCATTGCTCCATGGTTAAAAAGTGAAAAAAAAATACAATCCAACTGTGAACTATGTACATGGGAACAAGCCAGGGTCCATTATCCCAACAAAATAAAGGAAACCTATCTAACTACACTAACTAATAAAATAAATTATATACAAAAATGTGGCCAATGTCCGAAAGGTCCAAATGAAATAAAAACAAAAATGAAACCTAACACTACCTATCCACCACGTTGCTGCTGCTGCTGTGCCTCTGCCCGTGCACTGCCTCCTGCTGCCTGCACATCCTCCGCCGGCTGGGGTGCAGTCGTAGATGTGGCCACCCCTGCTGGACGTCCGACTCCCGACTGTGGCAGGGATGCCTCCTCCACCAGCCTGGCCGCACCGTCAGAGGCAGCTCCACAGGGCACCCAGGTGACTGATGGGTGGGAAGATGGTACAGAGGACGACTGGCGCGTAGGGGGTCCAGTTGAGGTGGGGGTCGTAGCAAGCCCCATAAGACGGAGGAATCCGGCCTGGGTGACCTGTCCCAGCAGGCTGACGAGGTCAACGAGCCATTCGAGATGACGTGCAGTCTCTTCATGAAAAGACTGCAGGTCACCTCGCATGTCCCGTTGACGCAACGCCACACCAGCCAGGACAGGCTCAACCCGGACCTGGATAGCCACGTCCGCAGGCAGAGGAAGGCCAGTTGACGTGAGCTCATCCCCTGCCTGAAAACGGGTCTGGACGTAGGCATCCCTGCTGGTGCAAGATGATGCAGGGACAGGATCAGGGACAGGATTGCACACAGGCACCTCCGCGGCGGCCTGTGCTGCCTCCTGTCCCTGGTCCTGCACTGCACCACTAGCACCAGTGGGATCCCCACCTCCAGACCCCGTCTCTGGTGCTTGCACGGCCTCCTCCTCCACCAAACCCCCCACCAACCTGGATGACTCTGTGCCATCTTCCCCTGTTGGGCCCTGTGGGGTCCCAGCTGCCCCTTCTGCTGCCGAGGAGTCCAACTCCAACCTCCGCCTCTTGGACCTCCCCCCGGCAGCTGCGGCCTGGGACGCGGCACCGGACTCCTCACTCCCCGACGAGATGACAACATGGGAGGGGAGCCGGGCCTTGCGTCTCCGGCTGGCGGTGGGATCCCCGCCGCTGTGCTCCACAGCACCTTCTCCGCCCTCTTCATCAGTTGACGCTGCAGACAGGGAGAAACAAAACACAGGCATCAGGGCACTGTACAATGGACACATACACACATGACAGTTGTACATGAGTGGCATTGGCAAACCTCAGGCATGTCATCACAATCCCCACCACACATGTCATTACAACTCGCACACATGAGCCATACCACAGCCATATCGCAACTGCCACCACCATCCATACACATACAACAGCATGAGCAGCCAAAGGTGAGCCAGACATCACATGCAACACAGGAAGTGCACCACACATGTACACACACCACCACACTTGCATGCATGTGTACACCTCTGCCAAGTGTCGCAGTGTTCAGACGGGCATCCATGTCACATCTGCCAATCAGGCTTCCACATACCGCTGTCACATGCATCCATGTTGCATCACTGTTGCACTCTTGTCAAATACACACACATGCACATGTACACAGTGCTGATACATGCAGCCAAAAACAACATACATGCGTGACATCACGGACATGTCTACTTACATACACATTCATCCAAACATGTGTGCCCACACAACTGCATTTGGCATGCAAGCCTACACACACAAGCACCATCCATGTCTCACACATTACAGCCCTCGCATGTGTCAGCCCCACGGCCCTGTACACCCCCACCCATACTCGACCCCATACAAACAGATGTGCAACCTGCACACTACTGAATAATCACCACACGCACTGCTCACAATCAGGATGCATGTGCACTCACCGCTCGACTCCAGACGGGTCTGCTTCTCAAGGACCTGGACGTGGAGCGCTGGGGATATGCGTTCCAGGACCCTCATCTGTTCTTCCGACAAGTGGCCCCGGCGCCCCTTGGCATCCGCTGCCTTCAAGAGGCGCCGGGCCTTGTTCAGGGTCCTGGACCTGAAGTCCTCCCAGCGCTTCTTGACATGTTGTAAGTCGCGGACTGCCACCCCCTCCACGTTGATGGCAGTCACGATGTCAGTCCAGATCCGAGTCCGTCCTTCCTTGTCGGCGCGGGAACTTCCGAAGAGGGCATCATACTGCCCCAGGGCTTGCTCCACCAGGACACCAACTTCGGTGGCACTGAAGCTGGTGCCCCTCTGCCTCTCTGGCCGGGGGTTGTCAGTGGTCCCAGATGGTGTTTGCCCCGACATGACAACCCCAGAGGCAAGAGTGGGTGGGCAACTGGGTCCTGGGGCTGGGATGTGGACCGATGGAATCCCAGTCGGGAGTCTTTGGTTCCAGCAGGGGTGGTCACAGCAACAGCACCCCTGGCTGATGTGCAGGCAGCAAATGGCAGGGCACGTGGGCAGCAGGCAGTCAGGCAGCAGCAGATGGCAGGTGGGAGCGTGCTCGAGGCTCTGGGGGGGCAGTAGTTCGGCCTTCTGGGCAGGAGCGTGGTCTTCCGTGTGCTTACGTGTGGCCAGCTTGATACGGAGTGATTTGGCACGTGAAAAATCTGCACGTCAGCGTGTAATTCGAGGAAAGGCCCTTAGCGCGTAAGCGTGTCTGCACGCATATGCATTTTCATTGGACAGAAGGCCCCTCAAGTGCAAGCGCTCCTGTGACGTGACGCGTACAGACGTTCATGGGCATTTCAGCGCGCATGAAAAACTGCACGTCCGCGTGTAATACGAGGAAAGGGCCCATGCGCGTAAGCGCGCGTGGAAAACTGCACGTCCGCGTGTAATACGAGGAAAGGGCCCATGCGCGTAAGCGTGCGTGGAAAACTGCACGTCTGCGTGTAATACATGGAAAGGGCCGATGCGCGTAAGCGCGCGTGAAAAACTGCACGTCCGCATGTAATACGAGGAAAGGGCCCATGCGCCTAAGTGACGTGACGTGCGCGTGCGTTTTCCCTCAGCACGGGTTAAAGGTGAGCGGGCCCAGCAGTTCGCTGTACGTGCCTTTCGTGGAGACTGACGTGTGTTGCTGCTTCCTGTTGTTTCGCGCTCCATCACAACTTCACAGCTATCAAGGACGTATCTCTTCTTTTGGCGGGGGTATTGGCTACGCGTGTTTTTCTGCATCGCGCTAGTCAGACGGTGAGTCGCACACGCTCTTTTTCCCACTGCGGGTGCCTCTGTGTATCGCACCCATTTTCGATGTCATAGTAGCCTGCGTGTCCCATGCGTACGCGTTATTCGTGTTACTGGGTGCCACCGCGTACTGCGGGAGGTTGAATCCACGCACGTAGGCTGCAGGGTTGCGTGCACGGTTTTACTGCAGTTTTGGGGTGCCTGAGCGTTGCGTGACCCGTCACCACATCACCGGGGTCACATACAGCCTTGCAGGTGCAGGGGGGCTGTTAACATCTTGCTTCCCACCCCCTTCACCCCAATTGCCCAGGTCAATTGTGGTGTACACCTCCCATTGGCACCACTCCATCTGTGCCAGCACTACTACATCTGTGCCATGGTTGGGAGGCCACCAAAGGTGAGGGGCGCCTCAGCTGGGCGTACTCCTCGTGGCGGGCGTGGTCGGGGACGTGGCCGTGGTAACAAGGGAGTAGGGGGACTCCAGGGTGTCCAGGGCAGCCACAGAGGGGGAAGAGGCAGGGGTGCGCCACTTGAGCACAATGTTGTGCCATGTGTCAGTGCAGCCATGCCACCACCCCCTGTGGTTCCGGGGGATGCAGCTCCTGCATCTGGCACTGGCACCCATATGACCCATATGACCCGGCAGTCCGTTCGATTGCCACGGGCCCAAGGGTAGTGGTAGCTGCAGGTGCAGCTGTGGACAGGGTCTGCCAGCGCAGGCTGCGTTGGCACTTGAAGAGCCCTTGGTAGATCTCCAACAGGCCAGGGGGGAAACCATAGGGGCAGGCCGGGCTGCTCAGACCAAGACACGTGTCCCTGGGGCAGTCATGTCATCTGCTGCCCCGAACAGCCGGGTGTTGGCAAGTGCAGGGGCAGATGCACCCAACAGCACCCCAGTTGTGAGTCTGCCAACCAGGACCGTTGCGGTCAATGACCCTGCCACAGCTGATGTTGCTGCGCAGGGTCCATTAGTGGGCACCCAGCTGCCACTGACACAAGTCAGGCCTTTGGTCATCCCTCCACCTGCCACTCCCTTGGCTCAATCCACCGAACCCACTGGCCATACTGGTCAGGGCGGCATTAGCCAGCCAGGGTCTGCGCCACAGTCCAAGAGGAGGAAGGTTGCACCTGCAGCACAGGCTGGGACCCCACACACAGCCACGACCTCCTGCACGTCGAGGAAGAAGCCTTTCTGTAAGCAGGAACTGGACTTCCTCGTGGACTACGTGCGGGGCCACAGCCGTGACATGCTAGTGGGTGCCAATAGTCAGACTACGGCTGCCCAACGTGACACCCACTGGAAGCATGTTGCGGAACATGTCAGTTCATTCGGCCATGAGGTGCGCACGGCGCAGGCGTGCAAAAGCGTTGGAATGACATCAAGCGCAGCACTAAGGCCAAGCGTGCCTCAAATTACAACTTGACTCTGGTGACTGGCGGTGGGGCTGCACCAGAGGAGGAAGCACTCACTCCGCATGAGGCTCTCGTTGCGGAGTTCATACCACCTGAATTGGTCGAAGGAGTGGGAGAGATGCTGGACTTTGATGCCCAGTCCAGTGAGTGTTGATGCGTGTTTGTTGAGGACGTGTGTGTTTCACTTGTGGGATGTGTTGTGCATGATTGCTGCTACATGTGACGTGTACATTGTTCTGATGTGTAAGTAATGCAATGCTACCGTCATGCATGTCTCCTCTGCCTGCATGCGGGACTCCATGTAGGCATGCTCCCTTGCCCCTCCTCCGCCACTCTGCACCCCAGTTCCACCTTTGCACTGGTCTGCTTCAATCTTGCCAATGTGTACTTTCTTGTTCATGTGTCCTGTGTAGATGCTAACGTCCAGCGTTGAATCTGCCAGACATATGCCGTGTGGTACAGCCTTAGTACTCGATGCAGGGTATCTCACTTGTACTGTGCATGGGTCAGATGTCCCGCAGGGACATGAGTGCCCATTCATGCTCCATGTGCATTGCACGCATGCCCCTATGTGTCCTTGACTGGATGATCACTGTAATATAAGTCCTTGGTTACATACATTGCCTGCCATCTCATCAGCTTTCCCATGTCAACTGTGGCTCAGTCCTGCGTTGCACACATGTTTAGGCTCTGACAATCTGTGTGGCTCACAGGCCTCAGCCTGTTCAATGGCCAATGACTCTGTCCAACTCTTGTTGTGTCTTCTTCACACGTGGACGGCCTCCGGACTTTCCATCATGTGTCCTGCCCACTGTCCCAGCATCATTTGCAGTGTTGTAATTTGAATCACATTAAGCTGTTGATGCCAGTCAACACTGCCTGTCAATACACAGGTGTATGGTCAGCCTTTTGATACCATGCTCGGCATCCCTGCTTTGGTACTGGGGTGGAGGGGTGTTTGTCTTCTAGACATGGTACACATTGAATGCACAATGCACGTGATGTCTGAATTTGACATTGCACTGCCTTCACATTTCCTGGCACACACCATGTAGTGCTTGTACATGTAGGTAGTGAGTGGCGTACACATTTTCTGCACTGCATAGACCCACTTCCATGGAAACTGCCACCTTTCAACAGGTCTGATCACAGAAGCTATTCAAAGTAGACCCAGCATGCATGCCAGGTCATATGTTGTGTGTCACATGTCTGCCGGATGCCTTTGCTGTCGGTGTGTGTGTGTGTCGTGTGCTTCTGACATGTGTATTGACCTTTTTGTCTCTATTTTTCAGGTGATGACGCAATGGAGGCGGAGGATGGTGTTGTCATGCCAGACACAGGGTTGGTAACACCACATCAACCCGGCACTAGTGGGGGTCGTGGGGTGGTAGGCCACGAAAACCCCCAAGTGCTGCAGTCCATCTTGTCTCTGGCTGCCTATGAGTCCAGCCTTGATGACGACTCTGACGTCCATGTTGAGTTGGATGAGCATCAAGTCCATGTGTCAGGTGTGAGTGATTCTGATGTGGACACTCCTCTGTCTGCGACACCTGCACTGAGGGATCAGACAGTCTTGGTTCCTCCGCCCGTGGTGGATCGGGACGCAGGGTCACCCTCCACACCAGTCACTGATGTGCCTGGGACATCACGTCGACGGGGGCATGTAGTCGTGCAGCCGCAGGCGGTGCCAACACAGCGAGGACCCCCGGTCCTTGGGTCCCGCAGGGGTCAAGCCCGGCAATGCGGTCGCCGCGCGCAACCGCTGTATACTGAGTGGGAGCAAGACATGACTGCCAATTCCGAACGGCAGGGGGCAGCAATGGAGAACATCGCTGAGAGCATGGAGCGTGTGGCCCGATCTGTGCTCCCCACTGCTAGGCAGGTGCTTCTCCAGCAGCAGGCGGCACGGTCCACGGCCCGCTCGCTCAGGCTGGGCATGGCGGCCTCAGACAGGGCACGCCAGGCTGAAATGTCGTCTCTGCGTCAAGCAATTGCTGCTCACACAGAGGCGCACATGGATGCCCTGAGGGAGGAGTATGCTTCCCTCAGATCCACTCTGGGTGTCCTTATGATGTCCCAGAGGCAGCAGGCAGAGGAGAGGTTTGCACAGCTTGAGCGTACCATCTCGGCTGAGCTACAGGCTTGCCGGGAGGTGCAGCGGTTGTCCAGCCAGGCCTTGCAGGAGGAACTCCGTGTTACACGTACTACCTTGCAAGAGGAAGCACGTGTATCACGTGAGGTTCTGCATGCAGACCTACGTCACATCGCCACACAGAACCAGGCTCACCTGTCCGGCAGACTTGCTGCCGACGAGGGGCAAGCTGCGGCTAGGCGTGGCCAGGCTACTGTGCCACGTCCTCCTTTCCAGGATGAGCCAGACTCGGACGACCATCTATCTCCCACATAGGTCGTGCTGTGCAGGCGTTGAGCCCATGGAGGATTTTTTTTTTGGCTCAGCATCATCGCATGTGGATGTTGAGCAGCACCCTGTACCTCCCCCCTCCTGGGTGCCTCCCCTCCCCCCCGGGTCGTATGTGGCCATTTTTGATTTTTCTTTTAGTTTAGTTAGTTAAGTTTCTGTTTGATAGTTAGTTTAAATAGGTAATGTAGGTTTTCCATAGTTAGTGTAATTAGTTAATAGTTGAGTTAGTTTAAAATTGCTAGTCTATTGTGCTTTCATGTGACGGTGCGGTGCTTTGTGGCTTTTGAAGGCATCCACTGTCTGTTCCAGCTGGGCCCTTCATGGTTGTCTTGTGTATGTGTTTGCTGCTTGGGGTCCTTGACTCACATATGCCACTCATGCCTCCCTTATCCATGGGCTCGCAAGGATGGTTCGGTGTTACAGCATTTTACACAAGGGCTTTGGACTGTCATATCTGTGGCATGTCTGGTGCTGTGTGACTTGTGTTGACACCCCTAGTGAGGATGATTTAGGTGTCATTGTCCACTGTTCAGCTTTTGCTAGATGGGGTGTGTCATGATTAATGTGGACATTGATTGCTATGCATTGTGTAGTATGTTTCATATCTTTCCTGTACATGTGCTTGTTGCAATTCATGCTTTATATAGTGTTCCACACTTTGGAGGTGAAAGACGGACTGATGGTGTGATTTGTGATGTGACTCTCTGACATGGTCAAGTAATGAGATGCCTGATGAGACACACACAGATGACTTTGAAGCATTAATCATGTGTTTCATGCCATTTCTGCAGGGGGATGAGCCTCCAGAGCACCTTTGCCAGCAGACATGGCCCATTGGACGACGGAATTCTGGACCCGTTTGTTGGTGCCCACATGCACATGTGTGCACAAGCAGAGGCACAGTGATTGCAGACCCA
Organism: Ambystoma mexicanum; assembly: GCF_040938575.1. Lineage (NCBI taxonomy): Eukaryota > Metazoa > Chordata > Amphibia > Caudata > Ambystomatidae > Ambystoma > Ambystoma mexicanum. The sequence continues at coordinate 90,252,275 of NC_090930.1, read as the reverse complement.
CATCCTAGAACTGCTGACATGTTCCAAGGAACTCCAGGCAAGGTGAGCATCACAGGGAGGCCACGACACAGCAAAGCTTGCACCAGCCGAGTTGCACATGCAGGCTTAGTCACAGCACTGAGGGTGAGCTTAGACGAATATTGGTGTTGAAGCACACAATGCAGCTCAGATGTGTTTGTGGACTGATGGCTGTTGATAGTAGGGTTGTCTGGGACACATGCAGGGGCTGTGGCACATACCCTCCGGTACACCAAGGTCCATTGAGGCACTTGTATCAACCATGTAGCCTTCCGAGACATGGAAAGGGGCAGCTCGCAGGGACATACAGCAAGGGACATACTCGGGTGCAGTGCATGTCTTTTCCACGTACTTCATGATAAATGCACTGCCAACTTTGTTTCGGTCATGGTGGTACGCAACTTGCTCTGTAGTCATGGCTTGCTATATGGGTCTATCTGCTTACCCAGGGAACATTGCATGTTGTGTGAATTGTGACACATTGGTGTTCCATTTGCCACGCACCCACCAGCGGCTGACTTACTGCATTGACTGTGTATGACCCGTCACAGGGGTGATGTTATATATGGGTACGAAGCATCAACCAAAGATTGTCTGTTTGTAGAGTAGTTTGTTGCTATGGGGCATGTTTGGTGTTGTGTTTTTGTGTAATTGGCACGTACAGGTTGTTGACTGTGCCTCTCTTTGCAGCATTGCAGTGCTCCTGTAACCGGACCTGAGAGTGCGCAGGCAGGAGGCCAGCACTCAAAACCAGAGCTAAGTGTCTTGTTGTTTTTCTCACGAACTGCTCTGCATAGGCTTGCTGGGGAGTGTACTGATGCATGGATGTATGTGTGGTTCAATTTGGTATGTTTTTTTCTCCCTAATCACCCGTGATCCTATGCAATTTTGAAACCTGTACCCTCTACCCGGTGTTCCTGCTTCCTGTGCCTATCCAAGCAATGTTCCCTGACCCTCTTTCCCCACTGGGGTTGCGGATGCCTGTGTAAGCCCCGAACTTGCAGGCGCCAAAACCCTAGAGGGGGTGGTTGGTTCGTACCACTCCTGAGCCTGGACTACAGAAGGCCATGAGAATGATGTCCAAGTTTGTTTGGATTGTGTATGTGTTCATGCAGGTTGTACATTTTCGTGCATTCCCTAGTTTCATGTGTCATTCCTCCTCCCCTCTCCTGCCACTCATTCCAGTCATCCAGTGTGTCAACACCTGTCCCGACTGCATATCCCTGAACCTCATTCCCCACCAGGGTCTTAGGGGCCTGTGTGATTTTGACATTGCAGGCACCCGGGACATGGTGGGGGTGGTTGTTTCGCGACACTCCCGCGTCTGTACAGGGGACCTGTGACAGTACACATCCATTCATGGTGCATCATCCTATGTCATGTACCACACATGTCTCACATCCTGTCGTGACATTGTTTTGCTGAGGTTTGGAGGCTCCATGAACCAGGTGCAGTTGTTCAGTGGGTCATGGTCATTTGTGAGGGAGGGGGGGGGTTGTTGTTGTTAGTTGCCTTGCCCTGCAGTGTGATGGGAACTCTGACATAGTAATGGTGGTATCCTATGTACATGTTGTGTTCTGCTGATCAATGCCTGTTCATGTGTTGTGTTTTCCTTTCAGGTGCGAGGGGATAGTTGTGGTTTGACATGCTGGGGTGTACACATGGTGGATGTTCACATGTGATGTGTAGGGAACACTGATGGTCACTTGAGTGCACATGCATATGTGGAGTGCATGTCCTTGCAGAACCACACACTTGCACTCTGATGCACTACATGTACTCCCACCCTTGCATATCCACGTGTACACTGTTTGCCTTCTGGTGCCCACTGTGACCGATCATGGATCCAGTACATGCCTAATTTGATGTTTCACGTGGTCTGTCACTTAGATGTGATGCTCAGGGTGTGCATCACACACAATGGCTGTTCACTGTGCTGTGCGCTGAGCAGTGTCATGCAGGAGTGGGACACTGCACACATGAGCTGCAGTGTTGATTTTGCAATGCATAATGTGCATGTAGACAGGCATTCATTGTGATGTTAGGTCTACGACTGTTGTAATGCATTGGGAAATGACTTATTTTGGGTGGGAGATTTTGTTGGTCTGTCATTTCGTCTGATTCCGGGTCAGGCAGCAGTGTCCGATGCCACTGTACATTTAGGACATGGCAATGTGTACCTTATCATTACTGCATTGGTGTATGGGTATTGCTTGCCATGTCATGTTGATGTTTGGGAGGGTTTGAGTGACATGACAGTGATGGCCATGGCCTGTTTTGCAGGTGTGTGTGATGCACACCTTGCATGTCCGGGTCATCCGCTTCTCAGAGCAACTAGCTGGGGGTAGATTTCTCTCCGCAGCAGGGCCCTCCCCGTGGAACAGACTTCCGGCCTGACTTGAACTTGAGGGGAACCATCTCCAGTTCTGGAAGCACCTCAAGACCTTCCTCTTTGCTTCTGCTTACTGTCTGCCTCTCCCTTGCAGAATTCTCCACTGGAACTGCACAGGAGCTGCAACTGGGCCACTCTCACCGACCTCGGTCCTTGGCCCAGCCACTCTCCACTTGCCCTGCCTCCCTGGCAACCCCTGCACTGCAGTACTGTCTCGCTATCCCTACAGCCCTCCCTTCCCAGCACTTGTCTGCACTTACCTTTGTAGTTGCCACCAGGCGACCTATGTATTATTTTTTTGGGCTACTTCCCCTGTACTGGACTCCCCCCCACCCTTCCCCTTGCACTTTTCCCATTACCCCTACCCCTGCACTTGCACGATCTCAATGACACCTGGCCTAGTAGTACCGTTCTCTGTGTTCCCTTGTTCCCCCCTCCCTGCCTCATTGCGCCTTGGAATACTTGTGTATGGCCCATATCATGTCATATGTCATATGTGTGCCTTTTGGTCACACAGGATAGCTTGTGTTTAAGTAGCTAGGGATGCAGACGATGTGGCACTTCCATGGCAACTATCTCAGGGTGGTAGGGTTGTGACAGTTGACTGTCTCTTTGTCATCATCGATTGTCACCTGGTATGTGCCAGGCCTGTGTGCACTCCGCAGGGGTGGGAGTTTAGGTGAAAAATGTGGCCACAAGCTGGGTCCGGGCTTCCTCGCCACGTGCCCTGTACCCTCCCATGGGCAGTGCCTGTGCCTGTGGTTGGAGATGTGGGGGCACCACCATGTCCACCGGGACGCCCTGCCGTGTTGCAACATTGTGCAGGACACATGCTGCCACAATGATCCTGCACACTACTGGTGGTGCATAGAGTAGTTGCCCACCAGAGCGGTCAAGGGAGCGGAAACGTGACTTGAGCACTCCGAATGTGCGCTCCACTATGCCCCTGGTTGCAATATGGGCGGCGTTGTATCTTACCTGGGGTGGTGTGGTGGGGTTCCGGATTGGCGTCATCATGTGGTTGCTCAGAGGGTAGGCACTGTCCCCTGGGGAGGTGATAATAGTTGAGAATATTAGGGTTTGGATATTTGTCTGTGTGTGACTTGCATGCATGTGAAAGGGCATTTGTACTGACCTAGGAGCCATGTGTCGCCATGCTGCCCAGCTTCCAGGGCCCGGCTCAGGGTGGACATTCTGTATATGAAACTGTCATGGGTGGAGCCAGGGTAGTTTGCATAGACAGAGGTGATGATTCCCTTTGCATCGCATACCACCTGTACATTGATGGAATGCCAATGCTTGCGGTTTCGGTAGATGTGCTCAATTGCCCTAGGTGGACGTAGGGCCACATGGGTGCAATCTATGGCACCAAGCACTTTGGGGAAGTGTGCCACCCTGAAAAAATCCAGGACAACGGCCTGCCTTTCTGCGGGTGTTTTGGGCATGTATATGTGCCTGCTGACTGAGGGGCACGCTGTCATGATTGCCAGTACCTGGTGTAGGCAGCGTGACTGCGTGGCCTGTGAGACCCCCCCCACTATGGCAGTGGTCCGCTGAAATGACCCAGTGGCCAGAAAATGCAGGACATTGAGCAGCTTCTCCAAGGGGCTCAATGCTTGGGAGCAAAGGGTGGGGGATGTGAGGTCATCTTCCCACTCCCTGACCAGGTCTAGGATGATATGGGGTGGAAACCTATACCTGCCATAGACCTGGTCGTCAGGCATCCCAAAAAGGCTTGTCCGTGGTGCGAAAATGCGTGCCCTGGCTATTCTCCTCCTCCTGCGGTGTCCCACGATCAGTGCAGCGACAAATGGGGCATTCATCGTAGCTATATATACGCATTTGTTGTTTGCGCGCACTTTTATGCTGTGCACGGGGACGGCTCCACCTGCCTTCGTGTGGGTGGACGCGTTGACGCCTGTGCACGTCTTTTGCCGTGCGCGGGTTTCCCGTATTCGGATACGGTCCGAGTGTCATCGCGTGTGATCGGAGGGGAGTGAGCGTACACGCAACTGGCCTGGGTACGTGTGTTTCGGGGTGCGCGGGAAGTTCCACACGCGATTAGCCTGGGTACATGTGTTCCGGGGTGCCGGGAACTTTCACACGCGATTGGTGGAAATCCACGTGTGTTCTGTCATCACGTGCAATGAGGGAAACACCTGCGCGCGTGACGCGCTCACGCGCTAAGGGCCTTTGGTCCAATGAAATCGCATATGCGTGCTGCCGTGCATACGCGCTAAGGGCCTTTCCTCGTATTACACGCGGACGTGCAGTTTTCCACGTGCGCTTACGCGCATGGGCCCATTCCTCGTATTACACGCGGACGTGCAGTTTTTCACGCGCACTGAAATGCCCATGCACGTCTGTACGCGTCACGTCACAGGGGCGCTTGCGCTTGAGGGGCCTTCTGTCCAATGAAAATGCGTATGCGTGCAGACGCGCTTACGCGCTAAGGGCCTTTCCTCGAATTACACGCTGACATGCAGATTTTTCACGTGCCAAATCACTCCGTATCAAGCTGGCCACGCGTAAGCACACGGAAGACCACGCTCCTGCCCAGAAGGCCGAACTACTGCCCCCCCAGAGCCCCGAGCACGCTCCCACCTGCCATCTGCTGCTGCCTGACTGCCTGCTGCCCACGTACCCTGCCATTTGCTGCCTGCACATCAGCCAGGGGTGCTGTTGCTGTGACCACCCCTGCTGGAACCGAAGACTCCCGACTGGGATTCAATCGCTCCACAGCCCAGCCCCAGGACCCAGTTGCCCACCCACTCCTGCCTCTGGGGTTGTCATGTCGGGGCAAACACCATCTGGGACCACTGACAACCCCTGGCCAGAGAGGCAGAGGGGCACCAGCTTCAGTGCCACCGAAGTTGGTGTCCTGGTGGAGCAAGTCCTGGGGCAGTATAATGCCCTCTTCGGAAGTTCCCGCGCCGACAAGGAAGGACGGACTCGGATCTGGACTGACATCATGACTGCCATCAACGCGGAGGGGGTGGCAGTCCGCGACTTACAACATGTCAAGAAGCGCTGGGAGGACTTCAGGTCCAGGACCCTGAACAAGGCCTGGCGCCTCTTGAAGGCAGCGGATGCCAAGGGGCGCCGGGGCCACTTGTCGGAAGAACAGATGAGGGTCCTGGAACGCATATCCCCAGCGCTCCACGTCCAGGTCCTTGAGAAGCAGACCCGTCTGAGTCGAGCGGTGAGTGTACATGCATCCTGATTGTGAGCAGTGCGTGTGGTGATTATTCAGTAGTGTTCAGGTTGCACATCTGTTTGTATGGGGTCGAGTATGGGTGGGGGTGTACAGGGCCGTGGGGCTGACACATGCGAGGGCTGTAATGTGTGAGACATGGATGGTGTGTGTAGGCTTGCATGCCAAATGCAGTTGTGTGGGCACACATGTTTGGATGAATGTGTATGTAAGTAGACATGTCCGTGATGTCACACATGTATGTTGTTTTTGGCTGCATGTATCAGCACTGTGTACATGTGCATGTGTGTGTATTTGACAAGAGTGCAACAGTGATGCAACATGGATGCATGTGACAGCAGTATGTGGAAGCCTGATTGGCAGATGTGACATGGATGCCCGTCTGAACACTGCGACACTTGGCAGAGGTGTACACATGCATGCAAGTGTGGTGGTGTGTGTACATGTGTGGTGCACTTCCTGTGTTGCATGTGATGTCTGGCTCACCTTTGGCTGCTCATGCTGTTGTATGTGTATGGATGGTGGTGGCAGTTGCGATATGGCTGTGGTATGGCTCATGTGTGCGAGTTGTAATGACATGTGTGTTGGGGATTGTGATGACATGTCTGAGGTTTGCCAATGCCACTCATGTACAACTGTCATGTGTGTATGTGTCCATTGTACAGTGCCCTGATGCCTGTGTTTTGTTTCTCCCTGTCTGCAGCGTCAACTGATGAAGAGGGCGGAGAAGGTACTGTGGAGCACAGCGGCGGGGATCCCACCGCCAGCCGGAGACGCAAGGCCCGGCTCCCCTCCCATGTTGTCATCTCGTCGGGGAGTGAGGAGTCCGGTGCCGCGTCCCAGGCCGCAGCTGCCGGGGGGAGGTCCAAGAGGCGGAGGTTGGAGTTGGACTCCTCGGCAGCAGAAGGGGCAGCTGGGACCCCACAGGGAGATGGCACGGAGTCATCCAGGTTGGTGGGGGGTTTGGTGGAGGAGGAGGCCGTGCAAGCACCAGAGACGGGGTCTGGAGGTGGGGATCCCACTGGTGCTAGTGGTGCAGTGCAGGACCAGGGACAGGAGGCAGCACAGGCCGCCGCGGAGGTGCCTGTGTGCAATCCTGTCCCCGATCCTGTCCCTGCATCATCTTGCACCAGCAGGGATGCCTACGTCCAGACCTGTTTTCAGGCAGGGGGTGAGCTCACTTCAACTAGCCTTCCTCTGCCTGCGGACGTGGCTATCCAGGTCCGGGTTGAGCCTGTCCTGGCTGGTGTGGCGTTGCGTCAACGGGCCATGCGAGGTGACCTGCAGTCTTTTCATGAAGAGACTGCACGTCATCTCGAATGGCTCGTTGACCACGTCAGCCTGCTGGGACAGGTCACCCAGGCCGGATTCCTCCGTCTGATGGGGCTTGCTACGACCCCCTCCTCAACTGGACCCCCTACGCGCCAGTCGTCCTCTGTGCCATCTTCCCACCCATCAGTCACCTGGGTGCCCTGTGGAGCTGCCTCTGACGGTGCGGCCAGGCTGGTGGAGGAGGCATCCCTGCCACAGTCGGGAGTCGGACGTCCAGCAGGGGTGGCCACATCTACGACTGCACCCCAGCCGGCGGAGCATGTGCAGGCAGCAGGAGGCAGTGCACGGGCAGAGGCACAGCAGCAGCAGCAACGTGGTGGGAGCCATGAAGGCTCGGGGCCTTCAACATCGGAGGGGCAGGCATCGGCCGGAGGGCAGGAGGACCCAGGACAGAGAGTGTCTTCCGTGTGGCAGCGGTTGGGCCACGCCATAGATGCGGAGCGGCAGCGAGCGGAAGAGGCACGGCTCACAATGGTCAGGGCGGAGAACTCCATGCGGAGGGCCCTGAGGCGGGCCGAGTGCCTCGAGGCAATCCGCAGGGGTTTGGAGGTGGAGACGTCGACGGCCCTGCGGACCCTCGGGGCCATGGAGGAGGACCGCCTCCGGGACATTGAGGAGGAGTTCGATGATGCCCTGGCCCGGGACATCCACAAGTGAGCCGTGAAACTAGCCCGCTGCCCTTGTACATAGTAATGTAGGTAGTGTTAGGTTTCATTTTTGTTTTTATTTTATTTGGACCTTTCGGACATTGGCCACATTTTTGTATATAGTTTATTTTATTAGTTAGTGTAGTTAGATAGGTTTCCTTTATTTTGTTGGGATTATGGACCCTGGCTTGTTCCCATGTACATAGTTCACAGTTGGATTGTATTTTTTTTTCACTTTTTAACCATGGAGCAATGGCTTTCTTTTTTATTTCCCATTGGATTTTGTTTTGTGGACATTGGGCCTCATGACGACCCTTGCGGTCCGGAAATAACGGTGGCGGTAAACCCGCCGCCACCGTTGTTTCCGGACCGCCTGATCCCGACCCCTGCAGGCGGGAGGTGATGTTCCCGCCAGGTCTGACCTGGCGGGTTTAACACCGCCCGCCTGCAGGCGGACGAGGAAACACCGGCAGCATTACAAGATGCTGCCGGTGTTTCCATGATCCCGATTCCCATTGAGTCCCATAGGACTCAATGGGAATGGGGATTTACACCATTCCGCCTCCGTGATTCCCGGAAAGCCGGGGTTGTGATGCCCCGGTAATTCCGGGAATCACGGAGGCGGAATGGTAATACGAGTCCGGCGTTAACCAGGCGGTTTTACCGCCTCGGTTAACGCCGGACTCGTAATGAGGCCCATTGACTTTGGACAACATTACTTTGGAATTTTATTTTTGGTTTTGCTTTTTTTAACGGACATGCTTCTTTTCATTTTTGTACATTCACATTTCTGTTTCTTCATTTGTTATTCTATTTATGTTTCCTTTAATACATATTTTTTTTGGTGAACTTCAATGTGTGGTATCTCAATGGTTTCATGCATTTCATGATATGTGTTTTGCGATTCAATGACACCCATTGGGTGTATGTGAGGGAAATGTGTTTGTTTCGGAACTTGCAATTGGTGTTCTGTGATGTAATTGCAAATTATGAGTGGGTGGATGCAATACTCGGGTGGGTGTTTTGCATTTGGAGGCTGACCATAGGGACCAGGGATCTAGATTGTGATGACATGTTGGCTGGGGAACATAAGTTGCACATGGGTGGGGGCCTGCTGGCAGGTGCCCCACAGTGCTGGGGGGTGGGGGTGGTGGGGAACATGAGTTGGACATGGGTGGGGGCCTGCTGGCAGGTGCCCCACAGTGCTGGGGGGTGGGGGTGGTGGGAGACATGGGTGGGGGCCTGGTGGAGGCTGCCCCTGCACTGCTGGGGGGTGGGGGTGGTGGGAGACATGGGTGGGGGCCTGCTGGAGGCTGCCCCTGCACTGCTGGGGGGTGGGGATGGTGGGAGACATGGGTGGGGGCCTGGTGGAGGCTGCCCCTGGTGGCTGGGGGGTGGGGGCGCTGGGAGACATGGGTGGGGGCCTGGTGGAGGCTGCCCCTGCACTGCTGGGGGGTGGGGGGGTGGGAGACATGGGTGGGGGCCTGGTGGAGGCTGCCCCACAGTGCTGGGGGTGGTGGGAGACATGGGTGGGGGCCTGGTGGAGGCTGCCCCTGCACTGCTGGGGGGTGGGGGTGGTGGGAGACATGGGTGGGGGCCTGGTGGAGGCTGCCCCTGCACTGCTGGGGGGTGGGGGTGCTGGGAGACATGGGTGGGGGCCTGGTGGAGGCTGCCCCTGCACTGCTGGGGGTGGGGGGGTGGGAGACATGGGTGGGGCCTGGTGGAGGCTGCCCCTGGGGAGTGGGGGTGGGGGTGCTGGGAGACATGGGTGGGGGCCTGGTGGAGGCTGCCCCTGGTGACTAGGGGGGTGGGGGTGGTGGGAGACATGGGTGGGGGCTGGTGGAGGCTGCCCCTGCACTGCTGGGGGGTGGGGGTCGACATGGGTGGGGGCCTGGTGGATGCTGCCCCTGGTGGCTGGGGGGTGGGGGTGGTGGGAGACATGGGTGGGGGCCTGGTGGTGGGTGCCCCTGCACCGCTGGGGGGTGGGGGTGGTGGGGAACATGAGTTGGACATGGGTGGGGGCCTGCTGGCAGGTGCCCCACAGTGCTGGGTGGCTGGGGGTGGTGGGGAACATGAGTTGGACATGGGTGGGGGCCTGCTGGCAGGTGCCCCACAGTGCTGGGGGGTGGGGGTGGTGGGATACATGGGTGGGGGCCTGGTGGAGGCTGCCCCTGCACTGCTGGGGGGTGGGGGTGGTGGTCGACATGGGTGGGGGCCTGGTGGATGCTGCCCCTGGTGGCTTGGGGGGTGGGGGTGCTGGGAGACATGGGTGGGGGCCTGGTTTTGGGTGCCCCTGCACTGCTGTGGGGTGGGGGTGGTGTGGAACATGAGTTGGACATGGGTGGGGGCCTGCTGGCAGGTGCCCCACAGTGCTGGGGGGTGGGGGTGGTGGGGAACATGAGTTGGACATGGGTGGGGGCCTGCTGGCAGGTGCCCCACAGTGCTGGGGGGTGGGGGTGGTGGGAGACATGGGTGGGGGCCTGGTGGAGGCTGCCCCTGCACTGCTGGGGGGTGGGGGTGGTGGGAGACATGGGTGGGGGCCTGGTGGTGGGTGCCCCTGCACTGCTGGGGGGTGGGGGTGGTGGGGAACATGAGTTGGACATGGGTGGGGGCCTGCTGGCAGGTGCCCCACAGTGCTGGGGGGTGGGGGTGGTGGGGAACATGAGTTGGACATGGGTGGGGGCCTGCTGGCAGGTGCCCCACAGTGCTGGGGGGTGGGGGTGGTGGGAGACATGGGCGGGGGCCTGGTGGAGGCTGCCCCTGCACTGCTGGGGGGTGGGGGTGGTGGGAGACATGGGTGGGGGCCTGGTGGAGTCTGCCCCTGGTGGCTGGGGGGTGGGGGTGGTGGGAGACATGGGTGGGGGCCTGGTGGAGGCTGCCCCTGCACTGCTGGGGGGTGGGGGTGGTGGGATACATGGGTGGGGGCCTGGTGGAGGCTGCCCCTGGTGGCTGGGGGGTGGGGGTGCTGGGAGACATGGGTGGGGGCCTGGTGGTGGGTGCCCCTGCACTGCTGGGGGGTGTGGGTGGTGGGGAACATGAGTTGGACATGGGTGGGGGCCTGGTGGTGGGTGCCCCTGGTGGCTGGGGGTGCAGGGGGACATGCGTTGGTGGGCAGTAGTGCAAGTTGACATGTGGGTTGGCTGGTGGGCATGGCCATGGTGGATGGAGTGCCTGCAGGACATGTGCTGGGTAGGCCCCTGTGGTGTGAGCCACCTGCAGGGGCTGTGGAGGGTGTAGAGGGAACACCTGGGAGGACCCACACGTGAAATTCATGTGTGCTGCTCCCGGCGCACCCCTGTAATACACGTACCCTGATGAGATCGCATGTGGAACTTCCCGCGCACCCCTGGAATACACGTACCCCGCTCAATCGCGTGTGTAACTTCCCGTGCACCCCCAAAATACACGTACCCCGGTCAAGCGCGTGTGTAACTTCCCGCGCGCCCCCGAAATACACGTACCCTGCTCAATCGCGTGTGTGACTTCCCGCGCACCCCCGAAATACACGTACCGCGCTCAATCGCGTGTGTAACTTCCCGCGCGCCCCCGGAATACACGTACCCCGCTCAATCGCGTGTGTAACTTCACGCGCGCCCCCGAAATACACGTACCCCGCTCAATCGCGTGTGTAACTTCCCGTGCACCCCCAAAATACACGTACCCCGCTCAATCGCGTGTGTAACTTCCTGCGCGCCCCCGAAATACACATACCCCGCTCGCACAGGCCCAATTGCTGTATGTTGGCACTTTTGTGATGCGCTGGGACTCTACCGCCTGCCTTCGTGTGGCGGACGTGTTTCAGCTTGTGCGTGTCTTTGGCTGTGCGTGTCTTTGCCCTATTCGATTCCATGAATACGTGTGGTTCGAGTGCGTGTGGGCGTTCCGGCTGCTTCCCTGCAGTACATCCCCAGTTACGCCCTTATTTTCGCGCGTTGTTCCCCATTCCGCGCGTTACGCCCCGTGTCCCGCCCACTTTCTGGTGTATGCGCCGAGGTTGTGCACTTTCACTGTGCGCGTCGCGCACACCTTTCGTGATGTTGCAGTGACTTGTGCGCCATGCACGGGTTTGGCGCACATCCCAGGGTGTACACGCGCAGGGACTTCCATGAATCGCACGCGAGCGCGTGCGCCTGTTTTTTTCCGCTTGCGCCTGCTTGCGCCTGCTTGCGCCTGCTTGCGCGAAGATTTTTGGCGCATGTTTGTTCCATGAATCGGCCCCTAAAAACGTGTTGATGGGTATCGCACTCCTTAATGTAAAGTTTGATCCATGCATACAACTATATTGTTTCGCTTACATTATTTAAGAAATTGAGAGTGGTTTGCTTGTTTTCTTGGTTAATACAATATTAACCTTAAAATCAGGGTTCTACATTTTAGAACTCGAGATAGCCATCTAGCAGTGAGAACATAGCAGGTCTTTCCGTACACGCCAGTTTCAGGAGTATTACCAAGTGGGAATGACTCATGACCACTGGGGCAGCCGCAGAGGCCGGTTCTCCAGACTAACATTGGGCCTGGGCCGCCGTCCAATCCGGCCTGCTGATTGGCCACGTCTGTACCGTTCTAATGAGGTGGTGCTGGCAGTGGCAGGAGCTGAGATGCGAGTGTTGAGGATATGCGGGTGGAGCCTCCGATACGTGGGGGAGGGCGAGAAGCTGAGAATGTGCTAGATAGCGCTGAACTCCACTGGCCCCCCGCTGCACGAGCTGCTTAGACGCTGTGTGATAGAGATGTTACCTATTAAAATGTTTACAGACGCCCGCGTGCCAGAACACATTACTCAACGTCGCCTTCAAACCACAGCGCTGACCTGCAGGGCGCGCGCTATTCCCCAGGCCTGCATTCTATTTCTGAGAAGTACATGATTTCATTTTTTGGAAGGCTCGCCCGTCCAGCCACTTCCACAATTAGAGATGTTTGTGCTGCTGTGCCTGAGAAATGCACAATATTGGGAGAGCTGGAGCTGCCAAAGAGTTCTCTCAAAGGAAGAGATCTTTAAATGCCAGCAAAGTTTATCATGGTCACTAGAAGTGTACAAGAATTTCTTGATGCTTTAAATTGTAAGTGTTACTTCCTGCCGAATATGTGGCTCTCATTGGAGCCAACACGATTAAAGGCTGAGTGGGGCCCGGCCAGGATTCAAATGATTGACTGCATCTGAGATGTAACTTTACTGAATGCTGGCGAATTTCGCCCAAATTGTTTGAAAAAATGTGGTCGAATGGTAGATTTGACTGAATTTGGTCACCACCATTAGTTCGAAGCAGAAGATACCGAACATGAAGAGCTGCAGTTGCGGGTGTGTCCCCCGCCCCCCATATTTGGTATTTTTGACTTCAGCGGTTGTGGTGGTGTCCCCTGCTTCCTCAGCATTGGTGGCAAGTGACCCAACCAAAAAAAAGTAGAAAAAGGGACCATGCAGCGTCAGATCCGACCCACGTTACATGGATGGATATGACGCTGCAGGGTACAGGAGAGGTAGCGGTTGGGGAAAGGTAAGTAGGGGGATTTATGGGTGTACTGGCGGTTTGGGGGAACATGGGTTTGGTTTTTTGGACTGAGATAGAAACGTATTCATAGCGAAAATGACTACAGTCAATTTTGCTGTGATTTTGCACCACAGTCAAACAACCTAAATGCCTGAGGGATAACACTAGACTACTACACCACAAGAGTCCATTGCTGATTATCTGTTATAACTTTCATAAGACTGGTGGCCTATCTTTAAAATTCAATTGGGCCCCACACATCTCCAGCCGGCCGGCCATGAACCCAGTGAGACAACCTAACATTCACAAACTTAATTCCAATAGAACATCAAAACAATGCATTATTCATTCAGACACAAAAGTCAACACACACATGCTTGTATACACTCTCCCGCACAAATGCACCCAGCACTTCCATTGACATACACTGTGTGCACACAACATGTATATGTACATATACAATAACACATGGAAACAGTGGTGCAACATCCATTGAGCAGACCAGACGTTATCACCCCCTGATACCTGAAATTCTGGGCTCAATTGACCTGACCTAGCTGAACTATAAAGCCATGGCCAAAAGGAACAGATTCACTGGAATGTCAGTAATTCCCTTGATTTTTCCTTTCATTCAAAGGCAGAATCCATTGGTTTATGCAGTGCAGTGGGTGACCAAGTATACTTGATATCAATTTTTAAATGCCATATATCCAAACGTGGGTTCTGCACAGCACCTTATATGTGTACAGATAATAGATTTTCTATACAAGATTCTGACTGATTAAAATTAAGGTATGTTTTCCTGTGTTCAAATGGCTTCAAGCAGTGGAGTACCAAGCAGGAGAGACAGGGGGGGCAAGGAGCCCCCGTGGCTCTTTTAAGAGCCAGACCGGGACATTTGTCATTGGGACACCTCTCCCAGCACATCAAAGAGGGTGCCCAAAGGCAAAGGTGTCCGGCTCCCAGACACAAAGAGCTCCGGGCAGCAGAGGGTCCTCACGTTGCTCTGTATCAACAAAGCATTACAATGTGAGCCATTAGGAACTGATAAGATCGAGGGTGGGTACTATTAGCAGGGATTTTTGTACCTTTAGAAATGTGAATGGGAGGGAGTGATCAGAAGTGAGAAGGGTGCATAATGTTGCATGCTTTATGAAATAATGACTATAGGCCTCATTACGACCCTGGCGCTGACGGAATGAAGGGGGCTGGTACGGGACTGGCCCCCTTCATTCCGTCAGGTCTGTTTACGAGGTTCCCTTTGCGGGACTCGGATCAGACGTCTGGTAAAACCAGACATCTTTTCCGGGTCCCACCAGGGGAAGAGGGAGGTAACAACGGGACACTTGTAATGTGCCCATTGTTACCTCCCTCCCCATTCCCATTGAGCCCTATGGTGACCATTCTACAGCACTGATATAAATCTTTAAAGTAAATCATATGTATTCTCAGGAGTTAAAGAGCCTACAGTACTAGATTCTGTCTCCTCATCTTATCTGGGGTACAACATTGCTACATCGGCAGGATTTATTTCGCAGAGTTTTCTGTTGAAAAGTTTTGGCTGAAAAAATGCATTGTGGGGTAAGGGGATATAAGGAATATGGTGGGTGTGGGGAATAGGCATAGATAATTTGGAAGGAGGGATTTGGGGAGAGCATTGTGGGGACCACCCTCAGTTCAAATTTTTAAAAAAGAGTTTTTTTAAGCTGAAAATATTCAGCAAAAAACTCAGCAAAAAACAAAAAAACTGCTGATCTAATAACATAGAACCCTCATCCAGAAGAAGTCCACTGAAATGCGGCCTTTCAGAAATCCCTGAAAACTAAGCTCTTCCAACATTAATTAAATCATCCATGGGTATTGAGTGGCAAGAGCCTTACCCGATGAAAGGAAGGAGATCATTCTCACTGACCGTACAATTAAATACTCATGGTGAGGATTGTGAGACCTTCTTTGAGATGGAACACAAAGATTGGAGAATCTGGTACTGAACCAAAAATATGTCCGTCATACACCATCAAATTCACAATTTTTGGTGTTGCACAATTGTGCCATTCTGGCGACGTAGAGTCAGGAATAGCATTTTCTCGCATGTGTATGTTCATGCAAGCTTCATGCACTTTTGACCAAATTGCCTATCACTTCTATGTGCTAGTAAAGACAATGCACAGGGAAATACACAATGCATGATAAGGTGATTCTTGACCCCTCTATGTATTGCTGGTAGCAGGTTTCCAGGGAATCCTGTGCACAATATGAACGTCGTGCATAAAACAAAGCTCTTTGCTGCTACAACACCCTGGAACCTGCCTGAAAACTGGCTGGAAGTCTGCAAACCATCTTGAGAACTCAGATTGGCTTTCAAAGGATCATGTGACCACAATATCTGACTGGACTTTTGTTTAAAGTATTTTTTTCCACATGCTGCATTCTCAAAGGATTCTGGGTACGGCTGAGGGCACTGCCTAAAAAATACAGTTCCCCAAGCCTACAAAAACTAGGACACTGTCTACATCCTGCCTGGAAGTATGGAAGGCAATTTGAGCACTCAAATTGGCTTTCAAAGGGTTACGCGACCAAGCCATATGACTGAATTTTATTTGTAAACTCCATTTGTTTCACCACATTCTTCTTTCCCTGAGGATAGTCCTGCCTGATAAATAAAATCTACCTTGACCTAAAACACTCAGGACAGGAACCTGCCTGATTTCTGGCTGGAAGTCTGGAAGCCATCTTGAGCACTCTGATCGGCCCCCGAGGGTTATTTAACCACTTCATGTGACCTGATTTTTATGTTAAAATAATTTTGTTTTGCTACATACTACATTACCAGAGTTTCCTGTGCACCACCCAAGGGTCATGTCTGAAAAAAACAAAGCTCCCATAAGGCTACAGCACCCATCACTCTGCCTGTATCCTGGATGAAAGCCTGGGGGGCACCTTCAACACTAGGGTTGGCTCGTGTGACAACATCTTTTGGCTGGATTTTCTTTTTAAAGTCATTTTTCTTCACCACATTCTGCATTCTGCATTCTAAGATAATCCCATTCAACATCTGAGGGTCCTGCCTAAAAAACAAACCTTACCGGGCCTACCACACCTCAAGGATCCCCCCTGCATTCTGGTGGCAAGTCTGGAATAAATGTTGAGCTACTATGCTCTTCCAGCTTTTTCTCAATGGTCACTTGTTGTTTTAGTCACGTCTTCCTGGCCACGGACACACTTTGTTGGGACCACATAGTGTAGGCCTCCCACTGCCTAACTGCTGAGCTCCATGTCTCCCTTTTAAGAACCTCATGCACCGCATCGTTGTAAGTCTCATCAAAAGATCATTCTAGGGGCCACCCCAATAGGTACTGTCACTTTGTCTGTTTATCCCATACTGGTGTCCATTTGACAATATCACTAAATTGAGACTATTGAAATCTTAATTCAGTTGATGACGACATTATTGTTTGTTTAGGGAACATAATATACTTCTTTGTCTCTTTTATCTTTTTATAGTTATGGATGTGTATTTGTAAGATATGTGTTTTTTTTATATGATAATACTTATTCTTCTTATGTCCTTTTTTCTTTTATTCAAATCTTATATTAATGTGTAAAGTTTCAATGTAAACTAAATCACAATAAATATTATTAAATATCCGGCCCATGCACTGTGGTCATGAAGGCCAGAGGGGAACCAGGGGAAAGGCTCACTCACTGGCTTGCAGAATTTCCCATTCTGATAGGCAAATAGGTGTCATACACAAACTAAAGTTTCTTTACAAGTTTCTCAGGACACACTGTAAATGGCTACGGGGCTTAGGTCAGCACCTCTGAGTCCATACTATCTGAGTCTGCTATCCAGAGTTAATCTAGCAAACTCAAAATCACTCACAGGTTCACACAGATGCACACTCACAGGTGCTCAACTAGGGCAGGGGTTGGGTGATAAACTGTTGCAGGACAGGCGGTAATGCCCAGCTACAGGTCCATTTCCAAAAATAGTGTTAAGTACAATTCCCAGGCATCCAAGCAACGACAATCTCTAGAGGCCCACTCTCGTGGTCCTAAAGAAATACACAGCTCTCACAACCAGGAAATGGACACAATCAAACTGGGTACGTGGGTGAGGTTGGACCCGCTACTAGCCATGTTTACTCTTAGTGAGTGTCTAAGAGATGAGTCTGGTACAGATTAGGTTCCCTGGTACTAGTGAAGTGATTAAAGCAACAGGTTGTGCCCTCTAAAATGAGGCTCCAAAAGGGCTGGTCCCTAGGTTGAACAATGAGCCACAGCTATCCTTGTTTTTATTATTATTATTATTTTTATTTTGATATAGCTGTAAAATACAGCCTTTCAAAAAAATATATATGTATACTTCATACAATATAAAATTAGTTACAATAAAAATGCTAATTACAATAAAATTCAAGAATACATTAGCTAATGAATACAGATAATAACATAAACACTTAATGCTTTTTCTAAGGACAGTTATTTGATGGGTTGCAACAGGTTAAGGTCAATGATGTCAGTTTGGTTCAGCAGACTTAGAGATTCAACAAACAAAAGAAACACAATATTCATTTTAGGTTGTTGACTATTATATAAAATGTTCCAGATATTTTCTTGATTCAGCACATAATAGCCCACAAACATATGTTTAAACATTTTGCATCTTTGTCGTAGTAGCGCTGGACATTCAGAGATTAGATGTTTTAATGTCTCTACATCTGATGTTACAAGACAGAATCTACAGCTAGCATTTGATGTATGATTGTGCATAAAGTGCACTTCATTCCTAAGGCATATGTTCCATCTGATTCTCATGTATGTTGATCTAGACTTTGGATCTGGAAACTTAATCAGATAATTTTCAACAACATGCAGTTTCTTAATTGCAAAAGCCTGCTGTTTAAACAGTTTCAATTTCATACATGCATCTCTGGTTTGGATCCAGTCATACAACCACTGTTTTTTTTTAGCTCTTTGGTGATTATTAATAAGAAGGTCGTCATCGATGCCGGCCATCTCCATTAATACTTTTATCCATTTTCTCCATCTCAAAATATTAGGATTTGTTGATTCCAACATGTACCTTCCCGTAATATACATTATACCATTTTCTCTCACAGCCATCAAGTATTTTCGATATAATGTCAGAGCTTTCCATGAATATATTGCATACAAGGATACTAGCCCCATTTCATGTCTTAGTAGACGCATTGATACAGACATTGGAAGGCCACACACTTTCTTCCAGAAGCGACCTTCCCATTTTACCGAAGCACTCTCTGGGATGATGTCTTGAGTTTCAGCCCCATAAGTTATTATAGGTGTAACTTTTTGCTTCTAAAATATTATGGCCGGTAGAACATTTTCCAATTTTAGCCTGTGTCATTTTTGTCTGGGCTATACCTGTGTTAACTTTATGTTCAACTTCTCTTTGATACGGTTTGTCCTGCTTGTCATTACTGATTGTTATTCCCAGATACTTATATTCATTAACAATTCCAATATTTATATTTTGTATATATCACTCTTTATATTTGGATGGGTTCTTCCTATTGGGGTTGAGTACCATGATTTTACATTTGTCCTGACAGGTTTTCAACGAATTTGCTTTAGCATAATTACTCAAGCATGATAATAAGGCTTGGAGGCCCCTGGTGTCTTAGCTAGCAACACAAGGTTGTCAGCATAAAACAACCAGGGGACTGCATAACCTCCAAGACGTGGTGCATCAGATCTGGTGTTCATAAACTCTTGCTGCACCGCCGACATGAAAAAATTGAACAAAGTGCTAGCTAGTATACACCCTTGCTTTAATCCACAAAACGTTTCAATTGGGTCTGACAATGTACCATCTAAGGCCAATCTAATTTGGACCGTGGTATGAGGGTGTAATTCATTTACCCAGAATGTCAAATAATTTGGGCACTTCACATCCTCCAATTTATTTATTAGATGTTTCCTGCAGACTGAGTCAAAAGCAGCCTGGAAGTCAATAAAGGCCATATACACCACCTGACCTTTCTGCTGTTCTTGATTCTTTATGACTTCCAGGATGTGAAGGTTGATTGCCGTCCCCGTCCCCGGCATAAAGCCAGTTTGGTTTGGGTCTCTAATTCCAGTTTCATTCAACCATTTGTTGAGGTCTCTTAATAGAAGTCGTGCAAATATTTTACTCGGTATATCCAGCAGAGATATAGGTCTATAATTTCTTGGATTTGCATTGTCCCCCTTTTTATGAACAGGTATAGTGATAGATTTCCTCCAGGAGTCAGGAATGCACTGAGATTTCACAACTTGTGTGAAAATAGTGACTAATATTTGAGCCCACGCAGTTGGATTTTTTTAAATCATGACATTGGAAAGCCCATAAGGGCCAGGAGCACTGGATGTTGCTAACTTTGAGGTGAATAATAGAATGTCGTTGTATCGGCATATACAGACTTATAGAAAGCAGCCCACACTTCTTGCGGAATTGGATTCATTTGGCTCCTTATTTGAATTTTGCTTTGATTGTATTTTAGATGTGACCATATTTTTGCCGAACTCTTCAATTGTACATTAAAATGGCCTCAGCATCGCATTGGTACATCAGGGCCTTTCTTGCTTTTATCCAATGTTTATGTTTACATTTTAAAGCATTCAATTGGATCCAGCAATCGGGCAATCGGGAGAATTTTCTTTTAGAATCTTTCCTTTGTCCGCTCTAAATTGAGGTTTGTGGTGGGCAACTTCAGGGTCATATGTATGCAAAGTTTTATAACCTGCTACGTTAGGCTTGTTTTTCTTTGTTACAAAGATTTGCAATTCTTCGACATAAGAAGGGAACGTATTAGAGCCATGATGTACATTGTTATTCAGAGACCAATTTAGATTTCTGCTAAAATTCTCTAAAGATAGAGGGGTCCAATAGAACCTATTTTGTGCAGTGTTCATCGTCATGTTACGTGCTAATGAAGACTCATATGTTTTGGTGTCTATGTGCCACGACCATTTTGTAGATTGAATATCATGGTCGCTTATACCCTGTGATATAATTTGGAATTCAGTTATATAGGTGAAGAGCCCTCTATCAACATAGGTATAGTCAATCGTAGCAGTTTGTGTGTCTCTATGCCATGTACACTTTGGTGGCATATCACCTTTTTTGGCACCGTTTAATTTTAGAAACTGCCGCTCATCCATGAAAGGATTCCATTTTATGGCTGTCGGAGTCAGAGGTTTCCCCAATTGGGCTACACATGTTAGATTTAGATCGCCAGTGATTATTACCTGATCACAGC
This sequence comes from Ambystoma mexicanum, assembly GCF_040938575.1. NCBI lineage: Eukaryota > Metazoa > Chordata > Amphibia > Caudata > Ambystomatidae > Ambystoma > Ambystoma mexicanum. The sequence goes on along the minus strand of NC_090930.1, from coordinate 90,231,900 downwards.
TTGGGTCCATTATTGTTAATTTTAGTAAATCATCCATGGCATCGAAAAAGACGGTATCATTTATTGCAGCCTGGTTCCAATTAATGTTTATTAGGCCAATATTTGTAGATTTACATTTAATCTTTATCATCTGGAGAAAACTATTCAGGGAGCACCAACACTCAATTTGCATGTTGGAAGATGTTTTTATAGCTACCATTAGACCTGCCATGGGTCTACCTCTGACTGGCATAATAGCTGGAACCAATAATACAACATGTGTATCCCATACAGGGACGGTCGAAAGCCATATTTCTTGGAAGGACAAGATGTCATAACTCATCAACAAGCTATCTTTAGATTTTGTAAGATGCTTGAAGCCTCTTGTATTCCAAGAGGCTAGGGAAAAGGTATTCAAAAGATGGATGTTAGGAAAGATTTCATAATTGTATGTAATTTTCCCTCCATGTGGCAACCTCCAAACTTTTTGCTGTTGTTTTACACCCTGATCTAGACTTTGCCAGAGAAGTGCAGCCTTCCGGCGCACTCCTCTGGGCTTTCACTCAATTCTTATGGGGAAACTGACATGCCCTTAAGACAGTCAGTACTGGGAGACTTTGTTTCCCTTAGTTCTTTTCTCATGTTGCAGCTTTTGTGCAACATAACACAAGAGTGCACCATAACTTACATTACCGTGCTCTGGGGTCTCTAGTCATTCCAAAGGCCCTAGAAACTCTTCCTGGACTTATTATGAACTGTGCAAGTGTGTCACGGACGGGACTGGTGGCAGCTATCATTTCTTTGGTGTTTTGAACCCTTTTTTTGCCATGTTATCCACGCTTACCGCGTTTGGCACGAGTAAGTGACCTGGCCTCAAAATGGCCATGCCACGAGGTTCTTTGTCCTGTCCGCTGACCGTCTTGCCCCTTCACCTTCCCCCAGGTCGAGCCAACCCGGGGCAGTCCTTATTTGGTCATGCACTTTCCCACGAAACCCCAAAGCTTTCGCGGGCTTCTGCATGCCTTGTGTGTGTCTCCAGGATGTTGGCTGGGATGTCTGTTCCCAATACACATCCTGGGTGCCAGAGAGTCTGGAGTGTCCTGAATGCCTGGGACCACCGTGGTCCGTGATCGGTCCACATATGGTGTGAGTGTTTGTGAGCAGATCTCACATTGGGTCCTCTCCGTTTTGGCGCAAAGGGAACTTTGGATAAGAGGAAGATGAAAACACCACTACCATGTCAATCTCCTGAGTTCACACGGAAACAAGGGATAAGGAGCCAAGTATCCTGCAACAAGAAGCTGAGTCGAGGAACCGCTGGTGACCCGCTGAAGGTTTGGCACCCTGAGCCGCTGTCTTCCTGCGAGACCCCTCTGCCTCTGATTGTCTTAGAAGGTCTGCGAAGGCGCTTCGACTCATTGGAATAGTGGGATCAACTATTCCCGGCACCTTCATCAAACCCTGCAAGTAAGCCTCTTCGGAAGTGTCCCTGGGCCAACCAGTGGGCTGACCAGCTTATGCAGGACGCTTTGCTCTGTCACCGCTGCCGTTTCGGGGAAGCCCTCGAAACTTGCTTTACTGCTTTCTCTGTGTCCACAGCACCCTCACATCGAATTTCGTACACTTGGCATTCCCAGGTCTGAAGTGAGATGAGTGCGCCCGGACCAGAGTAAACGCGGTTTCCGTGTTGCCCTACTGTGATAACAACCTGTGCACGTCCGCTGCATTTGGGACACCGTCGACCCTGCATCCTGCTACATAGAATCTACACGGTGTCGAGACCTCCTGATCATCGCAGCTGAACCTGCCAGCAAACGTGAACTGAACTGGAGAAGTCTGGGTCTGCCTGCGTCGGGGACCGGTGAGTAGTCCATATCCCAAACGGTGGCCCCTCGCGCAGGAGCCCGTTGCTTTTCTACCGCTGTTGCGAAATAGCGACTGATTCCCGCACTCTCACCCTGCCTCTGCCCACAAGTGGCTTTGAGTAGTGGGGACTTGTTCTTCATTGCTTCATTCATCTTCCTGAACTGTCTGATACCCTTGAAAAGACCCTCGCTTGTCCATTGGCACCAGCGTGTGCAGGTACTTTTTAGCATAATGCTCCTCTCTTTGTAGGGCTCGGACTTCCTCCTAGTTAGGTGTATTTCTGATATCGAACTGGGTCTAATGATTTCTTGCACTGCCTGTTTTCCTCCCCATCTAGGTGGTCACATATTACGTGCTCCTAACTCCTTAGACCCCTCGGTCTTGTATATATATTGTATTGATCGTGATGTGTTGCTTTACTTTAGTATTATTGTGATTCTTTGCTACGGTTAATGTTACAAAGGCCTTGTAATAAATGTGTCTATATTTTTAATATAACAGCTGTCTGGAGTAATTTGTAAGGGTCCTTGCTTTGTGTGTTCATTGAGGTCTTTCAGTCACCCTCACCCCTCTTGAGACTTAGGGCCTCATTACACGGTAGGCGGTAAGGGTTTACCGGTATTTTACCGGTACCGGTAAACCCTTACCGCCTTACTACAAGGTCCCTTTGCGGATTGGAGAATTTAACGCCTGCTTTTTGCAGGCATCAAAAACCAACCCGCAAAGGGACCAGGGAGCTAATTACGGTACTGCAATTTGCGGTGCCGTAATTAGCACCTTCCCCATTCCCATTATGCCCTATGGGGCAAAAATGGGAATGGGGAAGGGCAATGGGGGAAGGGGGAATTACCGCCCCACCAACCTTGGAATAGGGCGGTAATTCCCCTTTCCACCAAGGCGGTGCCGATATTTTACCGGCATGGACCGAGGTGCTAATAGCACCTTGGTTCACCGCCGTCCGTGTAATGAGGCCCTTAATCTTGACCGCCGCCATCGCTACCCTGATTGGTCTGGCTTGTCCAGAGGTTACCCTGTTCCAAGAAACTAGGCTCACCATAAAGGCCAGTAAATGCCAGATTGGACAAGGCTCAGTGGTTTAGCTTGGACATGAAGTAGGTGGAGGGAGGATACAGCCTCTACCTAGTAAAGTACAAGCAGCACAAGACTGGCCTACCCCCACTGCACAGAACAAAGTGAGAGCCTTCTCAGGACTCAATGGGTATTACAGAAATGTCATGGCAGACTATGGCACCATAGCTGCCCCTCTGACTGCTCTCACCACTCCGAAGAAACCCAAGAAGGTAACTTGGAATGAAGAGTGTGAGAAGGCCTTCAATGGCTTAAAAGACTCCTTGTGCCGGCCCCTGTCCTCAGGGCCCCTGATTACCAAAGACCTTTTATTGTGCAGACAGATGCCTCAGACACTGGGATAGGAGCTGTACTATCACAAGTAGATGAGAAGGGAAGGAACACGGTATTGGTTTCATTAGTCACCTTCTTAAGGACAGAGATCTCAGATGGTCCACAGTAGAGAAAGAATTTTTCTCATAAGGCTCCTCTCTTCATAGGGCTCGGACTTCCTCCTAGTTAGGTGTATTTCTGATGTCGAACTGGGTCTAATGATATGATATGATATGATATGGCATTTGTAACGGGCCTATACACAAGTGTTTCATGTTTAATGATTACTTGCACTGCCTGTTTTCCTCCCCATTTAGGTGGTCTACATATTAAGTGCTCCTAACTCCTTAGACCCTTCCGCCTTGTATATATATTGTATTGATTGTGATGGGTTGGGTTACTTTAGTATTATTGTGATTCTTTGGTATGGTCGATGTTACAAAGGCCTTGTAAAAAATGTGTCTATATTTTTAATGTAACAGCTGTCTGGAGTAATTTGTAAGGGTCCTTGCTTTGTGTGCTCATTGAGGTCTTTCAGTCACCCTCACCCCTCTTGAGACTTAATCTTGACCGCCGCCATCGCTACCCTGATTGGTCTGGCTTGTCCAGGGATTACCCTGTTTCAAGAAAGTAGGCTGGCCTTCTGAACCTCTGCCCCTCCAGGTCAGAGTTCAGAAATCCATCTTAGCAATGGACTAGTTAGTTATTGATCACTCTCATTTCTCTGTTATCCTACATTTGCTCATCGACACTTGCCAAGTCTGCATGTGATATTTGAGTTTTGTGTTTCGTATACACATTAGGTTTAGAGACAAACTGGTTTCTCAAATTAGGGAGCTGTTGTTGATCATTTAGTGCTGGATTCAACAAGAGGAAACCCAATTCATATAGGTCATCCCGCGCCTGCCACACAGCGTTTTTTGCAAAGCTTTATTCCATCCATAGTTTTATAATAGATAAATCATTTCTATGGGGAAATTCTAGCTGGTCTATGTCATTCGAACATAACCCTTCAAGGGCAGGAACCTCTGCAAATATTTTCAGCACTGATTGTCAATTCAGGTCAAAACTGCGAAAGGGATGGGCGCGACACTGCATCATCAAGCAATTTGAGATTGAATCTCTCGACGGCGTTCGAAACCCAGCTTTGGTTGCATGACTTACTTTCGGCTGGGGCTGGAAAAAGGATTGCTTTAAGATGCTAGAGGAGAGTGTTTGGATTGTACCCCTTATAACATTTAATGCTAGATTCTCTTGTGTATTCACCTGGGCAATGATTCTTTTTAAAGATTGCTCTAGTTCAGTTTTCCATTCACCCATCAAGATTATCTTTTCCTGGCTCAATTCTGCAGCGTCGTATCATCCACCCCCCTTGCAGGTCTCTTCTGATTTTTGTCCCACTGACATTCTCTCTGCGTGATTCGGATCACTAGCTTGCTGACACGGCAGTGAGTTAGCTGTAGCATTTGCTTCGTTGTTGACACTCATTCTCACCTCTTCCCTTTGGGTATCACCAGATACAACTTCCTTTTGCTGTTTAGTCAGGAGGATTAAATTGTCCAAAGGCTCATAAGCCATAGGCATGTTTAATACCTGCCGACTTTGACTCGCTTTTTGTAATATATTACACTATGATATTTAATAGCGATGGCCGTACGGGCTATAGCAGTGGCAGTTTTAGGCAACATTAGTGAGTGGATAAACTGCCTCGTACCTGTAATTTTAGAGTTTGCAACAGTTGGAACATTTTTAGATTTTTTTGATGCAGGTTTAGCAATTGTATTCATTTCTTTCTTTTTTGTATAATAATACATTGCTATCCCCAGGTACCCCTGGAATAGTTGGAACCACACTATTTTTTTCGGTCTGTTTCATGGAATGCTTATTGGGCGTTTCCAAGTTCTTCGACTTGGCTTTCTCTTTTTTAGTACATTTCTGCCCTGGTTTACTTTCACCATTTTCTTGCGCAGTATTTGTTGGAGCACTTTTCACACACTTTTCTATATGCAGTTCAGAAGGAGCAGATTTATTAGCAAGCTGAACAAGATGTCCTCCTTTTTCTTTAGCACCCAATTGCAATAGCGCCTGTTGATTTTGTGTACAATCAATTAACAGTACTTCATCGTGATTCATTTTTATCTCTTCGATCCTCGAGATCGAATCTACCATTGCTCTATGAACCAGGCTACTTTGTTTGTCACAGCATACACAGTGTGATTCAGTAGATTGGTGTCCTTGTAACAGCTTTACCAATAGTGTATGTTGACCATTTATTATCGTGTCTAGGGTGTCATATAAACTTGTAAGTGAAAACAGGGCTGCATTCATTGTTTGTAGTGAGGTTTCTAGACCTATTATGAAATTTCCCGGTATGGCTTGTATTTTTTCATTTGGAGCAGAATGATTCCGACGAGGGTTCGGTTGGGCAAAAGAACAGGACATCACAGAGGATGCATTTGCCGTTGGGGAAAACATCATGGGTGATTGATATAGGTCTTGTCTATTTATGCTGCCATCTAAGACCTGATCGTTACTACTAGTGCTTTTTCCCTTTGGTGAGCTAGCCATGGTTTTGTTATGAGCATTTCCCATTAGCACATCATCTAAATTCCTGCTTTCAATGATAATCGCAGGTGCATTCATTCAAATCTCTTCTGTGCTATGTTCATAAGTAGTTTGTGAAACAGGCAGAGTTAATATCACTTCATTAGGGTTTTCTATCCCCCCAGGACCTTGTTGGTCAACTACATTGAGGACTCCAGCTGCAATTAGCGAGTCAGGGATAGATGGTTGTATGCTTGCATCGTTCCCATCAGTGTCTCTACATGACGGACCCTGATTAGTTAAATCAACATTAAGACCTGGGGGGTTGAACGTTTTCATAACCCTTCCCCACTTTTCCACCTGGGGCACAAAATGTTCTTATGTCAGCCATTACTGAACATGCTCTTACATTAGAGGCTGATTTGCTGACTCGCATTAAGTTGATTGTTCTCGAGGACGATTTGGGCGTGGAAATGGCTTCTCACGAGTACACACTAATGACCTCTTTAGTCAGCATACCCGTGCGCAAAGTCATTACCATTTTACTTATAGTAGTTTATAGTGACGACTTGACTGTTACAAATAGGGGGTGTCACAGCACTGGGAGTCAATCCACTCTTTCAACAGACAAGAAACGCCAGCGGGATCACCCAAAAACCCCTCCTTTTAACTTGTGGAAACACTGTCTTGTCCACTACAAATATAAATCCACTACCGAATGATAGGTCGGCACAAGGTAAGATGAAATAAAATAAATAAAGTAAAACAATACTCAAACGTTCTTGTACATCTACTGTTCTAATCAGTATTGTGCAAGCCTAAAACACACACTGGTAGACCAAACCAAGCTGCTTTAGGAAATAAACTGTCAGGACATAGTACTTCAAAACTAAGAAAAGGGTTAGTTTAACCCACCTCCCTCAGACCCTCAGCCAGCAGACAGACGACAGCACTTCTCAAAGGCACTTCCTCCAAATGCGCATGCGCCAAATGCACGCGGTCCATTGTTTTTAAGGATTGTGGGAGAAAGGGGCAGAGCTTAAGCTCGTATCTCTGAAAATAAGTGAAATAATACAATATAATATATAAATAACACTTCTTAAGTGTAGTAAAGAGTTTGTATAAAAGCCTTTTCTTTCTCTGTGTCTTTACATAAGCTTTAAACAATGTTTCTGAGTCCAAGGAAAACGGGCACTCAGTCTCCTCCACAGCCAATAACACTTCTCAAAGGCACTTCCTCCAAATGCGCGCGCGCCAAATGCGCGTGGCTCATTGTTTTTAAGGATTGTGGGAGAAAGGGGCAGAGCTTAAGCTTGTATCTCCAAGCTTTAAACAATGTTTCTGAGTCCAATGAAAGCAGGCATTCAGTCTCCTCCACAGCCGACAGCACTTCTCAAAGGCACTTCCTCCAAGTGCGCGCTATCCTTGTTAACCCTCCAGTATGGGCCTAGAAGGTGTGTTTATTATGGGGCAGGTGACCCCCTCTACCGAAGAATATTTGGGGCCAAAAGCAAATACCAAATATGATTAGGGGTTGAGATCTGCAGGCTCTGACTAGTTAGGTAGATTATCGGGAATGGTACACCCTACAGTTTGTCAGTACAATTGTGTGTTGTTGTGTGTGTGTGCGGGACCTCCTGTGACAGTGTAATGGTGCTAGAGCCTCACCACTGTGGAAGTGGGACTTGGCTTGACTGTATGGGTACACTGACCTACCCTCAGTGTTACCATCCCCCTCAGCGACTAGGAGCACTCCCTGCCCGCTACAATCAGGCAATGGGCCTCATTATACGTTTGCCAGTCCGGGAACTACAGTACCAGTAAGCTTGCCGGTACCGTAGTTCCCGGACCGGCAAACTTCGAGTTGTGCTTGCGGGTGCCTTTCGGCCTGCCAGGTCGGACCAGGCGGGCAGAGCAGGACCCACGAGCCCAGCATGTCAGATGCACCGCCATTGTTCATAACGGTGCCGGTGCATCCAGCTTCCCCATTCCCATTGAGCCCTACGGGGTTCAAATGGGAATAGGGACAAATTCTTCCCGGCACCAAGGAAAGGGCAAATACCGAGTCCGGCAAGGCCGTAATGACACATTGTTGGCCATTTCTGGGTGCTGGAAAAAATAAAATACCGGTGGCAGCCGTGACTGTATTACAGTTACAGTTTTGGGAGGGTCAGTTGTATAAGTGGGTGGGTGAGGAGTTGTCTAACGGATGCGGGGTAAAACCTAATACAGTACTCCGAAGTCCGGACACACACCAAGCCACAATTTCTAGAACAGCTGTGGCACGCTGGAAACAGCTAAAAAGACTATTTGAACACATATATGATGGCGGGAAGCATTAAACATGTGAGGTCTCAATAACTATGGGGAGAGGCAGAGAGTAATTACATACTTATGCAGGAATCAAATAGGAATCACCCTACTACAAGAGACACACCTCAACCAATCCATACAAGACAAAATTGACCAGAAATGGGGAGGCCTGGTAGTGGGATCCACATATTCTGCATAAGTTCTCATCTAGGTGGCCCTGACTATCCCTCTGAAGATCTTGCACACCAAGACTGACGATGAAGGCAGAATGGTATTGATTCAAGGCATGCTAGAAAATAGAGAAATATCTACAGTGAACGCATATGTACTGAATCATGACGCCATGACTTTTTTCCGGTCCTTATATGCAAGGTTGGGGCCATACAGAGACAGGGTAATTGTATGGGGAAGAGACATCAATTGTACACTGAATCCCCAAATGGATAGGTCAGATGACAATTTCAATAGACAGGCTCCACCGCAAACTTGCTGAATGCCCTCCTGCATTCCTTCAACTTGGTGGACATATGGGAACACTCCATCCAGAAGTGAGCGATTACTCTCACCACTCCACTCCACATTAAGTACACACAAGACTAGACTACCTGTTCACTGGGGAGGAACAAATTAGGGTATTTGAGGAAGCAGAATATAAAGCAAGAGTATTCTCAGATCATGCCCCGCTAGTACTAAATTGGGAAGTAACAGCCTGAAGACCACCAATACCGACCTGGAGACTTAGAAATGATCACTCCAAGATACTGCATTCAAAGAACACGTGTGAGAGCACAAGGTTCAAAATTAACAAAGGGAGTGTTAAAACAGTGGGTACCATATGGGAAACATTCAAAGTAGTGACCTGGGGAAAGAGGATGGCCAAGGCAGGGGGGACACACAAGACCATCATCACATAATTACTTAAAACAAAACAAGACATGGTTGAGAGAATGACCAGTGCCGCCCAAGATTGCTTGAGTGAAGAAATGAAATTGAGATTCAAAGTCCTGACCAAGTGGGACAGATTGGGCAAATTCAGCTATGCAACATACCTAGAAAAAACCCACCCTCAAGGGGATAAACCTGGCAAGCTACTGGCTTGGTTACATAAGAATGATAACAGGAAGGAACCAATACACTCAATCCAAAATGCAGAGGGTAACGTAAGCAATACTCAGGTGGGGGTGAACACGGAGTTCTATGATTATTACTGAGAATTATATAAGGATTCCCACATGAGAAATGAGAGGAACTACAAGAAACGTTAGACCTCATCGCCTTACCAAAGCTAGAGAAGCAACAAGTGCACACATTAGAAGAACCCATAAAGGCATAAGAGTTGACGGCCAAAATAAGAACACTGCCCTCACGTATGGCCCTGGGCATGGATGGGCTGCCGGGCGAATACTACAACGAGTATGTGGACAGCCTTGCACTGGTTCTAACAAGAGTATATAATGAAGCGTTTGAAACGGGATCACTTCCAGAAAGCATGATAGATCTCGTAATAATCCCTCTTCCCAAACCCAATAAAAATAGTAGAATGTAACTCTTACAGGCCACCGTCCCTATTGAATCAGGACAGCAAAATCCTCACTGCAGTACTAGCGAACACGCTCAGGAGAGTAATAACGGAACTCATACACCCTGATAAAATGGAATATGTTCCGGGTAGGAACATTTCCATGCACCTAAGGAGGTTACACCACGTTATCAGTAGTACCAATGGCAGGGAAGAGCACTGCGCGGTGGCCTCACTAGATGCGATGAAAGCATTTGATTCAGTCCATTGAGAATGGTTGTATGTGACAATGTCAAAACTGGGCTTTGGACCAAATTACATGAGATTGGTAATATTGGTTTATAGTAATTCTATGGTGAGAGTTAGAATGGAATGGGGGGCATCTTTTTTGATAGATGGGAGTTACAGAAAGGCACCAGGCAGGCTGCGCACTATCTCTGATGCTTTACATTTTCGCAATGGTGCCAATAGCAACATTGCTGCGACAGGAATACAAAGAGGCAGGCATAATAATAGATGGGGTGAGGCATACAGTGTTAATGTACCCAGACAACATGTTATTGTGTTTACAGAACCCAAAAGAGAACCTACAACATGTACTAGATGTGCTGGACAATTTGACCAATTTGTCAGGAATTGCAATCAACAGAAATAAATCCTGTTAATTCCTGCTAGCCAAACTAGCTGAGGACAACAAAGTATAATTGCTGACATTAACACTCCTGTGGGTACGAACCTCCTTTAGGTATCTTGCACTAGACATCTGCCATGATCCGAAACGGGAACACATACACAATACCGTAAAAATGATGGAAGGGCTAGCAAAGTCAATGCAATTCTACTTATGCAAGTAATGAGAAGAGCAGCACTATTAAGAATGGTGGTGCTACCAAGGTTGTTACATTGCTTTGGAAATGTCCCATACAACATACCGAGACGATTTTTTACGAGACTCGAAAAAAGAGTGCAGAAGCTTCTTATGGCAGGGCAGTAGGCATAGGGTGGCACTCAGCACTCTGCAAAGATCTCATGAAAAAAGGGCGGTTGAGGGTACCAAATTTCAAACTACTTTATCTAGCATGCCTAATGCAATATGTAGTGGGATGGCAATCAGACGACCCCACATTAGACACAGCACTATACCAACCAGCAATTCCACACCTACACTTGAAAGACCTGGTATAGGTAGCCGCGACAAAACCACAGGAATATCCACAATTAGTGAAACTGGGCATGCAAATATGGTGAAGAACTTGCAAAAAACACTTGAGATCAAAGATGCAATATCACCTCAGATACCCTTAGCAGCAGTAATGACGGATAGTAGAGGACTGAGAACGAATGTGCAGTCACACTCGGAGATGTGTACGATCATATCATTACCATTGGAGACCTGAGAGGACAAAATAGCTTATTGAAATTTCAAGAATTACTGGAAATAACAGGCATACATGGAGGGCAGTACTTGCTACATGGTTTGATAATAAACACGATTAAGGGTAGATTGCCATCAATTGGGGATGATAAACTAGGCAGCGAAGGAATAGAAACAATAATACATATTTCAAAAGGAGGACATGCCATATGGTGACTATACAGTGTGTTGCTAGAACATCAATCCAGAGGAGAGCTAAGAACCAGGGCGGGATGGGAGTCAGATTTGGGAAAGTACTTTAGTGATAAAGAATAATGGAAGGTAGCTAACTATCATAAGTACGTCTCCAGGAATGCAAGGTTGCAGCTAATACAATTATATGTAACACAAACAGCGTACCTAACTCTGGAGGTGATTGCCAAATTCAGAGGAGCAGGCAGACAGAGTTGTCCCAAATGCAAGCGAGAAAACGCTGTAATGGTACACATGTTTTGGGAATGTAACACTACAGAGTTTCTGGGGTGATGTTGCACATAAGGTTTCCCAGGGAGGCATAACTTGAGATATCCAATCCCAGAGGCATGCATGTTGGGTCTCTTCCAGAGGGGAAAAATGGAGAAGCACTTGGGAAGCTCAAAGACCAAATATATGTTTTGGCCAAACACATGAATTGGAAATCTGAGAGGGGGTTGATTGTGAAGAAATGGTGGAAGGAAGTTTCAAAAATGGACAATAGCGATTAACGTGCAAAAACAAGACCCAGGAGAAGAGATTTTACAATGGACTGCCATCGCACTAACCTTACTTAACCCTAGTGCGGGAGAAGATGGAAACTAAACACGCAAGAGGAAAATTCCAATGTGTAAGAAAGTGCACATGACCGGGGGATACTGGAGGAAGAATTATATTATGGCTAGTAAAGGGGGAGAGAAAGGCGTAGGGAGGGAAGGTTTGGGAGAGAATGCCGATAATGATATGCTTGCAAATATTTACCTGAAAGGTATTGAACAAAATGGAATAAAAATAATACAAAAAAATAAAGAAATTTTCGGACCAAGATTTGTAGCACATTTCTACTTTTCACAGTGAACACATGTACATGGATTGGCAGGTTTCTCTTTTTTACGCAGTTTGGAATGATTGACTTGTGTTCTGCAGACAAAAAACAAATAATCTAATTTGATAGTCAACACAGTCACAATTCTAGCAATTAAGATTCATCAGAGCAGCAATAGGCAGTCACTCTAAAGCAATTACGGCATGAAGATAGCAGAATAAACTCCAATGTGAGCACTGAGTGCACTATGGATACATGTCCCTGCTCTTCCTGGAGATTCCACCTAAAATCCAAGGGGTATCCATTGACCAACAACAGGGTGCAAATGACATGGGCAGACACAGTACATTTTAGGTGTGCCGCAGGTCCGGTGAGAGCAAACCTTACCCAACTGGTGAGCGGCAGGCGGTGGAGGAATGCAAAACAACAGAGAATCGAGATAGCTAGAGCTAGCCCCCCGGCCAATTATTGAGCTGTAGAATGTAGGTTTTTAGGATTCTGGAGTTATTAAACAGTACAAACACAGACTTGAAGTCCTCATGAGCAACTGGTCCCTCTATGCTAGCATATCCTATGTTTGTTTCCTTGTTTGCTAGATATGAGTTCCATGTTTGCACAGGCCCTTTGAGGATTATGCCCCCTGAACCCAATTAGCTAATAGCCAACGGATCGTAGACCCAGTAGACAATTTTGTAACACTACACTGTGTAGTTCCGTTCAGGTTTCCCAAACCTTCTAACGCTTAACCCTCCCCCAACATAGTGTGATGCCTCCCAGCCCTTCCAAGCCCCTCAAGTAGACAGTGAACCGATTGTATTTGGATACAGGAAACGTGTGCCTTCAGGCAACCCATTCATGCCACATCTCTAGGAGTCATGAGTGTTCCTTGATCACTTTGAGCATCATCAGCAAATAATTATATAGGCAAATGGGTGAGCATGTCAGCTGCCCAAGCTTCCCAAATTGCCATTGTCAATGTTGCTCAGTGAATCGGTAGGCAGGCTCCTTAACGTAAGGCATTCCACATTGTTGCAGCCTTGCAGATTCATAACTCCCGGTGCATGCGTATACGGAAACTAACACAGACACCTGCCAATCCCCAACTGCACTAACTGACCTCCAAACTGCCTCTTAGAAGCCATATTCACAATTGAAGGCATTTGTTGAGGGAACAAACATCTTCAAATTATGGCTAGAGCGGTACTCCTGGTTCCTCAATCCAAAATCCAATTTAGACTTTCCAAAATAGAAGTTATCTCAGGATTAGAAAATCATAATATTGTACCTGGTCTACTTAATAGTAATAATAATAATAATAATAATAATAATAATAATAATAATAATAATAATAATAATAATAATAATAATAATAATAAGCAGTATGAATCCACTGCAACAACGGGAGGTGGGAAACCATTATTTCTTTTAAGAATTAGTACCAAGCACAAATGTTAGGAGGAAAAAGGCTCTGGAAATCTGAAACACCACAACTGTTGCATCAGCTCCAATAGGAGCCAAAGGTCATCCATGTGGATACGGATCCAACACATACACACACACACTCCTTGTGGGGACTATGCGTGGAAACCAGCCTTGTGGGGACTACCCTTTCCCAATGTTTTAAAAATATACTAATAACAGAAATAAATATTATGTTAATAAAAAAACTCATAATGTAGGATTGAGCTTCAAATTTGCAGTAATGTGTGCATGTACGATACCATCATTATGGGGATGTTAAGGTGTGTTACCCTCTTTATGGGGACTTGCTTTATTATTCTTACTGGGAATGTTGTCCAACTATATGTAAACTTCTGACTGTTTGTTTCACAGTACTCTTTGTACATTAGGCAATTCTATTTCTAAAGAAGTACCTGCCTATGTATGCACAACCGATGGAAGATGGATGATAAAATATTGCTGTTCTCATAAGACATTCACTTAAAAAGTGATTATGTTGCAGAGAGAGTACCTGTAAATATTGTGTGTGCTAATACTGTTATTGAGGTCCCCACAGAGATGGGGTGATTATAATGATGCTGAAGTCTTCACAGAGATGGTGTGTGTTAACAGTGATGATACAGTACCCACAGAGAGGGTGTGTGATCACAGTGATATGAAAGACCCCATGAGGTGCTGTATGTTACTGGTGTTGAAGTCTTCACAGTCATCGTGTGTGATAAAGATGATGCTAAAGACCCCACAAGAATGCTGAATTATAATTCTGAAGTACATTAACACTGATGTTGATGTCCTCATATAGATGGTGTGTAATTATCATTTGAAGTCCCCATGGTGTGTGTGTTGTTGATGTTGAAATCCCAGTAGAGATCGTGTTCAGATCCTCATAGAAATGGCACAGGATAATTAGGTTAAAGTGTTCACAGACATATGGTGGGATAATGGTGAGGTTAAAGTCCACTTAGAAGATAGTGTGTGATAATAATGATGTTAAAGTCCAAAAAAGGTGATGATGCTACAGTCCAAAAAAGTTAATGTTCGGTTATGATAATGGTGAGGTCCCCACAAAGTATGTGATACTGATGATGTTGTAGTCTCCCACAAAGATGGTGTGTGATTATCATGATTTTAAAGTGTCAGTAAACCTGCTGGCTCATCACGAGTTTGGCGGTAACCCTTAAATGCGGCGGTAATGCTATTACCGCTGCATTTAAGGGTCCGCCAAATCCCGGGTTTGGCAGGATTTACCCCTAGCTCTGAGCTGGGGGCAAATCTGATGCAATATTGCCAATTTCCCACACTATTACCTCCACGCTAATACCGCCAGCAGCAGTAGCGCGGACAATTCCCCATTGGGTCCAATGGGGAATGTGGAATTCCCGAATGGGCCCAATGGGGAATGGGGACTTACCGTTCTGCCAACCCCATGATCCGGACCTAATAGCACCAGGGGGTTTGGCGGTAAGGCTAATACCGCCAGAGATACCACCCAACTTGTGATGAGGCCCTTGGTGTGTGATGTTGAAGTTATCATAGAGATTGTGTGTCATGATATAGATGTTCCGGTCCTCACAGAAATGGTGTGTGATGATTATGTGAAAGTGCCCACAGAGATGGTGTGTGGTTATAATGAAGCTAAATTTGTCACATAGATGTGCTGTTATAATGGTGATGTTAGAATCACCTCAGCAGATAGTGTGTGAAAATAATGATTTTGCATTCCAAAAAGATGGTGTCCAATTATTATAATGTTAAAGTCCCCACAGAGATAGTATTTTATGATAATGATGTTGAAGTCCCTGCAAAGATTGTGGGTGATTATCATGATATTAAAGCCCCTATGGACATTCGGCGTCATTACGAGGTTGGAGGTAGGCATGCCGGTTTTACTGGCATGGCTACCCCGAAACTCGGCTCTGGGTCCTGCGAAAGGGGAATCACCGGGCCATTCTGACCTCGGCAGACCTGGTAATTCCCCTTCCGCGGGAGCCGGAGCTGGTACGTCCCCATTCCCATTTGAGCCCCAATGGGAATGGGCTCAATGGAATGCAGAGGATGGTAGCAGCGGTACCGTTTATAACAGTACTGTTGCTATCATCTAGTTCTGCTCGCGGGTGCCAGTATGGCCGCCTGGTCAGACCAGGTGGCTGCAAGGGTACCCTCGAACAGAACTCGTAATGTGGCAGCCCAGTATTAACGGTGTCGTTGTTGCCTTACTGGCACTGTTCATACTGTGGCCACCACTATCGTAATGAGGCCCATTGTGTGTGATGTTGGTGATGTTGTAGTCACAATAGAGATTGCGTTTCATGATATTGATGTTTAGGTCCTCACAGAAATGGTGTGCAACAATCATCTTAAAGTCTCTACAGAGATGGTGTGTGATTATAATGATGCTAAAGTCCTCACATAGATGCAGTGTGATATACGTGACTTTAAAGTCTCATTAGAAGATACTGTTTGCCAATAATGATGTTACGGTCCATATAAATGGTTTGCGCTTATGATAATGTTAAGGTCCCCACAGAGATAGTGTGTAACAATAATTATGTTGAATCGCCACAAAGATGATGTGTGATAATATTGGTGTTGAAGTCCCTGCAAAGATGGTGTGTGATAATAATGATGCTACACTCCTCACAAAGATGTGGAATGATATAGGTGATGTTAAAGGTTCCTTAGCACTGCCAACTGCCTTGTGGTACCAAGATTCAGACTCACCAAGATTGGCGGGCACAGCTTTCCTGTGAAGGCGGCCTAACTGCGGAACTCCCTGCCCCCTGAGATCAGAGAAAACCAACCTTACCCACATTTCAGAAAAACTATATCAACTTCATACTACTGACCACTAGCCGCTCTAATGCTAGCTACCTACTGAGCTGACCCAGTTCATCTCGCAACATAGTGACATGTATACCCTAACTTGCTCAGAAATGTATATTGTGCATTTGTATATATATTAAAAAGGGGAGTCGTAGGAGTGCCTCTGACAGACATGAGTCCTGGTTACAAGAGCCTTACCCAGAGTCTTTAGCTCACTATCTTTCACAGAGAAGAAATATCCCAAACATATCTTTGTCCAGCTGAGCGTGGGAGAGCGGTCGCCGGTAGCCCTTGAGGGAACTGCAGGCCTTGGATGCCCTTCCTGGCCCATCTGGCCCCCGTGAGTTGATTCGGCACCTTTTGTTTTTGCATCCGCGCTCTGAGCGCTTTGTCTGTTCCTGCTCCCCCCCTCCCACTTCCTGGTCCTCCTCGTGCTCCCGCCTCCCTGCCCGCTGCCCCCCTCTGATTGGCTGTGTGGCTGCCTTCCCTCTGGGCTACTCGACGCCCTCGGTCTCCTGCCTCCCTGCCCGCCCACCTCCCCCTCTGATTGGCTGTGTGGCTGCCTTCCCTCTGGGCTACTCGACGCCCGCTCCCCCTGCTCACCTCTTTGTCCAGCTGAGCGTGGGAGAGTGGTCGCTGGTAGCCCTTGAGGGAACTGCAGTCCTTGGATGCCCTTCCTGGCCCATCGGGCCCCCGTGAGTTGATTCGGCACCTTTTGTTTTTGCATCCGCGCTCTGAGCGCGTTGTCTGTTCCTGCTCCCCCCTCCCACTTCCTGGTCCTCCTCGTGTTCCCGCCTCCCTGCCTGCCCACACCCCCCCTCCCCTTCCTCTCCTCCCTCTTCCTATAACCACCCCCCCCTCCTGGGCAGCCCTCTGCCCGGCAGCCCCCCGCGGCTAAGGGCCCCTAGGCCAAGGGCGACTCCTACAGTTGCGGCTCCCTGTGTGTCTGCAGGTGTCCGCAGGGGACGCTTGGCGCCAGTACTTGCTATCCCCGTCCTCGCCCAGCCCACCCCACCTACACCTGGCCATTGCACTTGCTTGTTGTCCTCACCTCACTGTGTCACAGTTGTGGTAAACTAGGGTTTTTCTCCCCCCGCAGGACTCTCAAACTTAGGTGGCCCCACATCTGTGTACCTAATTCGCATACCGTTGTCTGTTCTGAAAATGTGGGAAACTAGGGTTTTCTCCCCTCGCAGGACTCTCAAACTTAGGTGGCCCCACCACTGTGTACCTAATACGCATACCGTTGTCTGTTCTGAAAATGTGCTAAACTAGGGTTTTCTCCCCCCGCAGGACTCTCAAACTTAGGTGGCCCCACCACTGTGTACCTAATTTGCATACCGTTGTCTGTTCTGAAAATGTGGTAACCTGTGCTTGCCGCTCTCTTCCTGTCTGCGTGCTCTCGCATTGTCTGTCCCCCCCCCCCACCCCCTCCTACTCCATGGTGCTCTCTATCTCGCCTATCTTCTCTTACTGCTTCTCTATTGACTATCCTGCTCTCCTCACTAAATCTGGTAGGAAAAAGTTTAAAAAGGACATCCTGGTCTCCAACCCAGGCCTCCCTATTGCTAACACCTACACTAGTGCCTGCTCTAAGGAAACTCTCACTGACATCCTCTTTTTCGTGCCTTTGCCTGACCTATGGACCCTTCATATGGTCTCCGTGCTTTCTCCTTTTTCCTCTTCTCCCATTAATGGTGGCACCCGTTGGGATGTCCTCTTGGCCTCCTTCCACTCCAAGGCCATCATTAATGTCTACGCTAATGGGACCGTCTTGGTCCAAGGCCCCCAGGCCAACCTTCACCTCTTTGATAGACGCTTCCCACGCCTCATCAACTTCCTTTCCTCTCCTGCTGTCCCCCCTCCTCTGTCCTCTTCTACCTTGCCTCCACCCTCCCTCCCTGCCCCCTCTCGTGCTCCTTCTTCACCTCCTTCTTCTACACCTCCGCAGGGCGTACCTCTGATCTGTACCCCTGCCCGGAAGTCCTTCAAGGTTGGCAACCGCCTCCACATTGCCACTCTTAACTCTCGCTCTGCCATCAAGCATTGCTCTGATATCTGTCGCCTTCTCGAGGAACGGGACCTTGACGTCCTCGGACTCACTGAGACATGGTTCACAGCCAGCTCTGTCACTAGCTTTGACACACTCCTACCTGATGGTTACATGATCCTCTCCGTTCCCAGGCCTAACCGTGCTGGGGGGTGTTGCCCTTATCTTCCCTGAGTGGATTGTTGCCACTGTCATTCCTACGCAGACCTACTCCTCTTTTGAATGTCTTGTCTGCCGACTCCCTCTCTCTCCCAGCCATTCCCTTACCGTGGCTACGATCTATCGGCGACCTGGTCAAATTTCCTCCTTCCTCTCTGAGTGGGCTGACCTCTCCTCCTCACTCCTGTCCGCTACCACTCAACTCCTCTTTCTTGGTGACTTCAACATCCACCTGCATGCCTCCTGTCCCCCCACTGGACTCTTTCGTGACCTCTGCGACTCTCTCTCACTCTCTATTCTCCCATCTGGGCCTACTCATTCTGCAGGGCACACTCTTGATGCTCTGATCTCTTCTGACCTTCCCCTCTCCGTCCCTCTCTCCATTCCTCTCTCCTGGAGTGATCACTTTCTCCTATCCTCCCACCTCACCCTCCCTACCCCTCAGGCAAAGCCACTCTCATCATCGCCACCCACCTTCTCGGCCATCCGACCCATGAAGCGCGTGTCAGTTGAGGCTTTCGCTGCCACCTTCTCGCCCACCCCTCCCCCTTCGGCTGACTCCCACCCTGACACAGCCCTCTCCATGCTCCACTCTGCTATATCTGATATTCTTGATATCCTTGCCCCTGTCATGAGAATCCGCCTGAAGCCCAAAGCCAAATGTAACTCCTGGTATGACTCGGATCTCGTCACCCTTAAACGCAAGTGCAGGGTGGCAGAGAGGAAATGGCGTGCTTCGTGTTCATCCTCTGACAAACTGGCCTGCCGCCTGCTCCAAAGGCAATACCGTCTCTCCGTTCTCATCAAGAAGAGAGCCCTTATCCAAGCCCGCATCTGTGCGGCATCTAACAACTCGGCTGAACTCTTTAAAATCTGCAAGGAGCTTGCCAACCCTGCTGCAGTCTCTACCTCTCCTGTCCCCTCCCAGGCCCTCTGCACGGCACTGGCCTCTCACTTCATCTCTAAAACTCAGGACATCATGTCCTCACTCTCCCCCTATCACCTCCCACCCTCTCTTCCCTGCTCTTCCTCTGGCCCTTCTGCAGCCACCCCTCCTCCCTCCTTCTCTGCCTTTCCCCTTTTTTCTGCTGACGAGGTCTCCAGACAAGTCTGATCTATGAAAGTCTCGTCTAAACAGGTTCACCCCTGTTCCTCCAAAACTATCAAGGACCACATCGACTCCCTGGCTCCCGCCCTGGCTGACTTTTGCAACCACTCCTTCACCTCTGGAGTCTTCCCATCCCCCCTCAAGCACTCCCTTGTGCACCCTCTTCTTAAGAAACCCTCTTCCGACCCCTCCTGCCCGGCTAACTATCGCCCAATCTCCATCACTCCCTTCCTTGGCAAGCTCCTGGAGAAACTGGCCATCTCCCAGCTTAACCTCCATGCTGAATCTGTTGGTAGCCTTCATGACCATCAGTCTGGCTTCAGAGCTGCCAGAAGCACGGAAACTGCTCTCCTGAACATCCGTGAAGACTTGCTCTCCAACCTTGATTCTAACACTCCTTGTGTTCTCATTTTGCTCGATCTCTCTTCTGCCTTTGATAATGTCAACCATGCCATCCTGCTCAACCGTCTCCGTGATAACCTGGGTATCACTGGTCAGGCTCTGGCGTGGCTGACTTCTTTCCTTTCCAATCGACCCTCCCAGGTACAACTTGGGTCCTGCTTCTCTGACGTCTTCTTCTCCACCTGTGGTGTTCCCCAGCGATCTAATCTCTCTCCCTGGCTTTTCAACCAGTACCTGTCACTCCTTGCCCACTGCATCGCCGCCCTCTGCCCCAACTTTCAATGCTATGCGGACGATACCCAGCTCATTTTCAGGCTACCCTCGGCCTCCTCCTCTCCTTCCCTCATCTCTGACTGTCTGTCTGCTATCCAGGAATGGTGTGCTGCCAATGACCTCTGCCTTAATGCCAGTAAGACTGAGATTCTACTCATTGGCACACCCACTCCCTCCTTCCCTGCAGCTCTCTGGCCGGCTTCTCTTGGCCCTCTTCCTGCTCCTACCTGCAAGGCTAAAAACCTTGGGGTCATCTTCGACTCTACCCTCTCCTTTTCTCCTCACATATCTGACGTCTCTAAGAAGTCACACTACCAGCTGCACCTCCTCAGAGGTATTCGTCCCTTCCTCTCCTTCCCCCAGAAGCTCACTGTCTCCCGAGCCCTGGTTCTCTCGAAGCTGGACTATTGTAACAGCCTCTATCTTAATCTGCCTGCCTCCACTCTCCCCCCGCTGCAACTCATCCAGAACAGAACTGCGAGACTTATCCTTGGCCTCAAGCCCAGGGACCGTATCTCTCCAGGACTGAAATCTCTACACTGGCTCCCAGTGGCTGCAAGGATTAAGTTCAAAACCCTCTGCATTATCCACAAGGCCTTCTGGGGCCTGGGGCCAAAATACCTTCAACTCTCTCTCCCTAAATATCTTCCTTCCCGAGCCCTTCGCTCATCTGTCTCCAACTCCCTCAGGGTCAGCCGCTTCTCAAAGCAACAAGCTGGAGGTAGATCTCTCTCCGCGGCAGGGGCCTCCCTCTGGAACAGCCTTTCTGCCTCCCTGAAACTTGAGGAGAACCATCTCCGGTTCCGGAAGCACCTCAAAACCTTCCGCTTTGCTTCTGCTTTCTCTGTCCCTCTCCCCTGCTAAATTCTACACTGAAATTGCACTGAATCTGCAACTGGGCCACTCTCACCGACCTCGGTCCTGGGCCCAGCCACACTCCACTTGCACTGCCCCCCTGGCATCGCATCCCCTGCACTGCGGGACTGTCTCTGTATCCCTACAGCCCCCCCTTCCCAGCACTTGCATGCACTTACCTTGCACTTGCCACCAGCTGGCCCTATTTATTTATTTATTTTTATTCTACTTACTTGTACTGCACTTCTCCCTCCCCTTCCCCTTGCACTTTTCCCTTCCTCTACCCCTGCACTTGTGCGGTCTGAATGATACCTGGCCTAGTAGGATCGTTGTCTGTCTTCCCCTTGTTCCCCCCCCTGCCTCGTCGCGCCTTGAAACACTTGTGTATAGGCGCGTTACAAATGCCATATCACTTCATCCATCCTCATTGAGGGGTGAGGGCAGGAGCCCCCCCAGCCCAGCAGAGGATCCAGGCTCAGAGCGAGCTACATGGAGCAGGGCCTGCCTGACCCTGTCCCCATACGGTGCCTGACTCGCCCATGCCGGGCGCTGTGCGGCGCGAAATCGAGGCTGAACCTCGATTTCATCACGTGGATCCGCCGGCAGGCGGAATCGCCGGCCAGTCCGAAGGCCATACAAAGGCCTGTTCCTGCGCCTGTTCGGAGCACTGTGGGCCTGGGCCACAGATGCTGCCCCTTAGTTCTGCCAAGTGAAGGCTCCGGAACACTCGCTACCCCGTCTGCAGAACTATCCTGGGCCTCCGTTATATGCTTTATCGACCAACGAGGCGTCACTGATGTGCCAATGCTTTCAAGCATCCATATACCCACCTGGCCATGTGAGTAAACCAGCACGTTGCTATACCCAACACTTTATGCCCATTGTGCCAGTGTATTAGATGGATGGTCATCCAGCTCATACAACACAGTCTTGACAACCACAGTGTCTTAAGTGTTATAGCATCCCACGGGGACTCTGAATTTAGGCGTTCTAGCTATAGATTGCAGCCTACCTGACCTTGGTTGCTAAAGACGCACAATATATCATTCAATCTTCTACACTGTTTCCTTTGCTGCCTCGCTCTGCACTCGCCCGCTTACTCCGGTGGCAAGTGTTGGTCTATCAATAGCAGACCACATTTAGACTGTGTTGTGCCTTATGGTCAATAGCAGACCACGTTTAGACTGTGTTGTGCCTTATGGTCAATAGCAGACCACATTTAGACTGTGCTGTGCCTTATGGTCACTAGCTGACCACATTTAGACTGTGCTGTGCCTTATGGTCACTAGCAGACCACACTCAGACTGTGTTGTGCCCTATGGTCACTAGTAGACCACATTTAGACTGTGTTGTGCCTTACGGTCACTGCTTTAGTCACTGCAGCTGCCCAACCATTATATGACAATTGTACTCAGAACTAGTCCTCCGCACGCACTGCTCACGGCTGCACACCTCTCTCAAACCATACTGTGATGCAATGCAGATACACACAGACCACTAGAACTGTGTCGTACCCTTTGGTCGCTAAAATACCACTAGAATTGTGTCGTTCCCTATGGTCGCTAACAGACCACCAGAACTGAGTTGTGCCCTATGGTCGCTAACAGACCCTCTGATGTATGCATTCTAGTCAATGTCAGGAATTGTCACACCTAGGTGCCCTCTGATGTATGCATTTTAGTCAATGTCAGGAATTGTCACACCTAGGAGCCCCTTGATGTATGCATTTTAGTCAATGTCAGGAATTGTCACATCTAGGTGCCCCTGGTGTATGCTCCAACCTCACAACTAGTTGTATCCAATCTAGATACTATAGTGCACAGGCTGTACCTGACCGATTCTACCCGACTCTAACCAGCCACCATCTATCTTAGTGTGGCCTGCTCCCACCAGTGCCACTAGACTCCACCGCTATCCACAGACCATGATCTTCTGGCTTGCCCTAACCATGTTCCCTTTCTGCTTAATTCAGGACAATGTACCTTGTAGCAACAATAGCTACATAGCCCACCAAGACGGCCTGGCTAAACTAGGGAGCCCCAGACACCACCCCATCCCCTGCCCCACTCCGTTCCTACCCTCCACACCCCCTTTCCCCTCCACTTACCATCACCCTCTCACCTCCACATCCATCGTCATCCATGGCCTACCTACCAACAGCCACCACAGTCCCATTGCTAAGTCTAACCAAACCAAAATGACCACCAAACCTCCCACCCGCTTTAAGCCGCCCGGGCCAACCCCCCTCTCCCTTATTCCCAACATCACAACCCGCAATGACAGATTAGGCTCCAGGCTCCCCACCACAAATTCTAAACCTAACTCCAGACCTTCCACCAAAACTAATACAAAGCACATTGCACCAAGCAAGCCCACTCCTCCTCCACTAAAAGGCGCCCTACTCAACGTCAGATCCCTGGCTGCCCACCCCACAGAAATTGCAGACATCATCCTTACCAATGACCTTGACTTCTTAGCCCTAACAGAAACTTGGCTTCATGAGGCGTCCGGCCCCTATTTATCGCTAGCCATCCCAGACAAATACACTATCTTCAGAGCGGACAGACCAAACGCCAGAGGTGGAGGCGTAGCAATCATTTCCAAATCCGCCCTAGGCCTTAGACCAACCGACACAGTCGCATTCACATCCTGCGAGTTAATCACAACCAAACTACAAACCTCCCCCACAACCACGATAACCATCCACCTCATATACAGACCCCCAGGTCCCCCTGGGACCTTCGAAGAAGACATCACATCCCTCATCACTGAAATTTCCAAACCAACAGCACAAATCATGATCCTCGGAGACTTCAACCTCGGCTACCAAGACCCAAACGATGCACATGCTGCATCCCTAGCCAATGTCCTAACCGATCATGGTCTCACTCAACTCATTGTACTCCCTACCCACCAAAAAGGCAGAACCCTTGATTGGATAGCAACCCACAATTGCAACACAACCTGCAAAGACCCCCAACCTCTGGCATGGACCGGTCACCACATGATCCCCCTTGAGGTTAACACCAATCAGGTACTGCCCAATAAGCACCCCATGGCACCAGTATGCCCCACCTGGAATAAACGCAACATCTCTGCTGAAGCCCTACTACCACTGGTCTTACCTACCCTCAATGCTCTCCCAGCTAACGCTGACTTAAACCTGCTGATTGACACCTTCAATGATTCCATGGCCAAAGCAATGGACACCGTTGCCCCCTTGAAAATACGCAAAGCTAAACCCAAAGCTCATCTGAACTCATGGTACACCCCTGAGCTCAAACTACTTAGGAAAGAGAAAGCTAAGGCTCACCACACCTGGAAGACTAACCCCACTGTGGAAAACAAATCCAACCTCACTAACTTATCCTCACTTTACAAAAGCGAGATGATCCGGACCAAAAAAGATACATACAACACCAGGATCACTCAGGCAGGATCCTCCACTAAAGAATTATTCAAAATTCTGAAGGAACTAGAAAACCCTATTTCGCCCCCGGAAACCTGCCTGAAAGACAAATCCTGGTGCACCAACATCCAGAACGCCCTCAACAATAAAATTTTAGGACTCCAAACTAAAATCGAAAACAAACGGCAACAACTCTTCAACAACAATGTCACCAACCTTAGCCTACCCACACCTAACAACACTAGCGCAGGCTTTTCGTTCAAAAAAGTCACCATCCCGGAAGTTCAAAAAATCATCACCTCCCTGAAACCCTCTAACTGTAAAGGAGACAGCTGCCCGGCTCAAATCATAAAAGATGCAGCCAGAGAGCTCTCCCCCTTCATCACCAAACTCATCAACCTATCCTTCACCAATAGCTCCATCCCCAGCAACTTAAAACAATCATGGGTTCTCCCTCTCCTGAAAAAACAATCTCTTGACCCGGCCACACCCACAAACTACAGGCCCATCACCACAGTCCCCTTCCTACTGAAAATCCTGGACAGAGTCGCCTACATCCAAATTCAGGAATACCTAGAATCCAACCAACGGCTAGGAATACGTCAATCTGGCTTCAGACCTCAACACGGAACTGAAACCGCCCTTGTTGATCTCAAAAGCCAGATTGATGAAATTAAAGACAAAGGCAATGCCGCAATCCTACTCCTCCTAGACCTCTCAGCGGCCTTTGACCTGGTCAGCCATGAAGTCCTCTGTAATCACCTTGCCACCGCAGCCCACTTCTCCTCCCCTGCCATCACATGGATACAATCCTTCCTGGCAAACAGAACCATACGAGTCTTTTCCACTACAGCTGCAGCAGACCTCATCCCCATCACATGCGGGGTCCCACAAGGTTCCTGTGTATCCCCCACTTTGTACAACATATTTACAAAGCCTCTATTTGACCAACTGGACCGTCTGGGTGTCACCTACACAAACTACGCAGATGACACCCAGATACTCCTCACTATCTCTGGTAATTACCAAGAAGACTCCGCCCGGATCAACAAAATATTCTCCCTCATTCAGGCATGGATGGCCTCCCATGGTCTCTGCCTGAATGATGAGAAGACATAGCTCCTAATTGTCGGTTCCCCCAACACTCTAACTAAACTTGACCCTAGCTATAATAACATCACCATCGATGGTCATTCCATTCCCATAGCCAAAAGCGTAAAAACCCTTGGCTTCTATCTAGATGCCAACACCAACCTTAGCAAACACACCAATATGACCGCCTCAGCCGCTGCCTATACCGACAAGCTCATTAGAGCCAGCAGACCCTTCCTATCACCCAACAGCTGCCTCACCCTTGCCAGGGCCCTAATACAATCCAAACTGGATTACTGTAACAGCCTGTACCTAGGCGCTAATCAATCCGTACTCAACAAATTGCAGGTAATACAAAATAACGCCTTGCGCGCAGCCCTCAACATTCCCAGACAAGAGCATATCTCTGCCACTAGGAAAGCCTGCAACTGGCTATCCATACGCCAAAAAATCGATCTAAAAATCATCTGCCTCACGTACAAAGCCCTCAATCACCTAGCACCACCTTATCTAACTAATAAACTCACCCTGAAACCTGCCACCAGATTCACCAGATCCTCCAACACTCTTTGCCTACTAGTGCCCAGGTTCCACCTAAAAAGAGCTGGAGGGGTAAGCTTCACAGTGCTTGCCCCCCAACTCTGGAACTCCCTACCGCTTAACATCAAAACTGTCGAATCCTTCCAGATCTTTAGGAAGCAGGTCATCAGCTGGCTGCTAAACAAAGAATAACACCACTAACTCTAGACCCGTGCGGATACTGGTTTAGACACTGGGCCTCATTCCGAGTATGGCAGTAAGGGATAGCGGCCACCGGTAACGAGACCGGTGGCGGTGATCCCTTACCGCCATACTCCGAAATCCCTTTGCGCCCTCGCCCTTAACGCCTGCTTTGAGCAGGTGTTAAAGTCGAGGGCGCAAAGGGGCCTCCAAGCCAATAACGGTGACCGTAATGAACGGTCACCGTTATTTGCATCTTCCCCATTCCCATTGAGCCCTATGGGGGCTCATTTGGGAATGGGGAAGAGCCTTGGTGAATGGGGAATTACCGCCCCGCCAACCTTGGAATGGGGCGGTAATTCCGCCATCCACCAAGGCGCTGCCGGTCCGGGTACGGCGTCAACCAAGGCGTTAATAGCGCCATTGGTTATCGCCGTACTCGGAATGAGGCCCACTGTATTTATTCTGAAAATTGTATATTGTACGTACTGCATATGTTCTGTTTATTGACCACTGTATATATATATGTATATATTATAAACCTGTACGAAGTATGCAACACACAGATACTTCTCAACTCTGTAACCAAATTCTTAAGCGCCCTTCTACCTCTGGGTTTGGAGCGCCATACAAATAAAATAAACCAACAAACAAACAAACAATATCATATCATATCAGTCTTTGTCCTGCCCTGGGGCAGTCCAGCACTGAAATGCTTCTCTGTGAAAGATAATGAGCTAAAGACTCTGGGTAAGTCTCTCGTAACCAGGACTAATGTCTGGCAGAGGGACTCCCAGGACCACCCCTTGTTAATTTGCATTTGTATATATACCTGAAGTACTTATATACTGCCTTTGTAATGTTACTTGTAAATATATTGTATTGTACTGTGAAATTCTCTGTAATATTGTAAGCTTCGCATATACCTACTGCTGTGCCCTGTTACCCTCAGGTCTGGTGCATATTAGAAATAAACAAACAAACACACATAGCAGATAGTATTTGACAATAATGATGTTACAGTCTAAAACAATGTTGTATGTTTAAGGTCCCCACAAAGATAGTGTGTGAAGTTATGATGCAAAGATGATGCATGATAATACTGGTGTTGAAGTCCCCATAGACGTGGTGTGTGATGATGGTGATGTTGAAGTCACAATAGAGATTGTGTGTCATGATATTGATGTTCAGTTTCTCACAGAAACGGTGTGCGAGTATTATGTTATGTTATCACAATTTCTAAAGCACACGTTCACCACGGCATCGTGGTGCTGATAGACTGACAAGAATTGACTGCGACCATCAGGCAGCAAGAATAACCTTTTTTTAGAATGTGCCTGAAAATTAGATGGTTTGCTATCACTCTAACTGCTCTTGGGAGAACATTCCACAATTTGAAAAAGCACCTCTGCCAGTTCTAAACAACTGTTAAAGTCCCTACACAGATGGATAGGGGTATAATGGAGCTGAAGTCTTCACAGAGATGTTACGTGATTCCAGCAACGTTAAAGTCCCTCTCAGAGATAGTGTGTGAAAACGTTCAGGTCACAGTCCCCATAGAGATGTGTGCGTGTATTGATGATGATCATAATGCAGATTTATTTTTACATTTTCTTTTACAACTTCCTATTATTGAATTTCTTACAACACAAGTCAGCAGAGGTACATCAAATTTCCCACTTTTCATCCATGTGCAGTCTGATATAAAATACTGATGTCCCAAAGCCGTTTCCCCAGTAGCACTGAAGCATTCCTGTCCTCTGTGAAAGCCACGATTCTACATCCCACACGAAGACTCGCCAGAATACTTGCTGCGGCCAGGAATATAACACATTCTCATTACTGTTAAATGCTGCACACCCTCTCGTCGTGCTCCCGTCCTCTGTCCAGGCAGGTTATTCAACCACTGATCATCAGTCTATACAAATGAAAACTGTTTCCCCAAAAATATCTTTCAGGCTGGATTCAGATATGAGCATTGGTTTAAAAGGTTGTACGCCTTCATACCACAAACTATAATTGCCTTTGTTACCGTGCTATCGCTGTGTGTCTCTTCGCTAACACCAACCCCAAAGCACATAACTTGCTCGTTGCTGTATCCTCCCTTTTCCTGATGGGCAGCAATCCCAATAAACAGTACTTAATTGTCGAGTGTATAGCTCTTCCTGATAATCTGCCCAGCGTTTCCACTACTGCTTCCCATTATGGCACCACCGTACCACACTCCCATCACATATGTATATTTGTAAACTATGCAGCCCCACATCTCCAACATGTGGATTTCTTATCCGCCGCCATTTTGGCTATCATAACCGGTGTGATATGCGCGCTCAAACGGCCTTGCAGGGCAGCACATCCCCCCCAACTAAAAGTCCTAAAGTCAGGGACACCCATACCGCCCTGTCCCGCTGGCACTTGTAATGTGTACAATGAGGCTTTTGGAAGCTCTTCCTCAAAATAAATGTCCCCAATACCCTGTTAGTCCTATGGCATCTATTGGAACACATATAGCATTCTTGCAGTACTATCATCTTTGCCAAACCCACTCGACCCATTAGAGACAGATGGAACTTTGCCCAAAGACCTTCTGCTTTGCCAAGCTTAAGCAGTGCCTCCTCCACATTCTGCTGGTACACCCATTGCAAAACTGCACATTTAAAAATGTGAATCCCACAGAAGTAACATTCAAACCAAGGTCATCAAAATCCACCCCCACTATGTCCGTTGTCATGTATACCTTGAAATTGGCCCTACTTATCACTGGCCCTGACATTGTCCCTAACTCCTCCACTGTTTCCAAAATGGATCCCAGAGTCCATGTAGGGTTAGCAGCATACAGAATAATATTGTGTGCATTCAAACCCACACATTGCAATGACTCTCTTATTTGAACTCCATAGTTATTAAATCCCCCTCGGAGAGCTGTAGTTAAGGGCTCAATTACTAAAACAAAATTGATCAGCAACAGGAGTCAATCTTGCCTTGCTCCCACTGCCCACCTCCCAGGACTCATACAACCTTTTTTTGACTTTCACTCTGAAAGTGGGCGTGTTGTACAGCAGCTTCACCCACTGCAAGAACTGCTCCTCCAACCTCATTTTCATCTAAAACCATACAGATATACTCCCAATCGATAGTATTGAATGCCTTGTACAAGTCTAGACAAGCTATCCCCAGTCCTTCCCTTGCATTTTTACAATCTACAATCAGAAATAATTTCTGCAAATTCTGGTTGGTTCTCCTGTCTGGTATACATCCAGATTGGACAAGTGCAATAAACTAGTCAACCCGTTGTTATGTCTGTGTGCCAGTATATTGCTCAAAATCCTTAAATCTACATTGATTATAGACAATGGCAATGGTTTATATGAGCCACATTCCGCTCTATCTTTCTGTTGCTTGAACCCGAAAACATGCCCCTCCTGAAGGCCTCCTGGAAGTCTTTCAGTAACTTAGGAACCAGGATGTGTTTATAGCCCCGGTATAATTTCACTGTCTAGCAGGCTATCCCCTGTGTCTTGCCCCTCCCTAGGCATTCCATAGCCCAATCCACATCCAAGAGATCAATAGGTGCATTCAGCAGATCCTTCTGCTCCTCTGACACTGAGTCCAACTCTGCCTCCGCATTCCAGATTACATTTTTGTCGGATCCACCCTGGGCTGTGTCCTGTATGCATAATAATCATAGAAACATCTGCATATACTGTCCTGTCCAGCTACCTCTGTCCCAGCCTTATCCTCGATGCAGAGAACCTTTGGGCCACCCTTCTCTCTGTTCACCAACCATGCCAGCATTCTACCGGGTATATCCCCATCCTCATGCTGTCTTTCAACATGCTTTGTGTAATCAAACTTACCCAATCTCTCCTGGGACCTTACAATATCATTGGAGCGGCGAGAGAGGGGCTGTTTGTTCTGAGGACCCTTTGCTGTGTATTCTGTCTGCACTGCTCGTTGCTGGAGGAGGAGCACCAAACTTAAAAAACAGTTTCCACAGGGTGGGCTATGGAACTGTTCTGGGGCTGGCAGTTCGAAGGGGCACGGGTTTGAGATCGGCTGAGCCTTGCCTGTCACCTTGCCTGTAGAGGAGGGCACCTCAGGCGGCTCCACTTCAGCGGAGTCGCTCCTGTGTGCGGGCGTCGGTCCCGTGTGTGATGCGGACGTCCGCATGATGGTTGCTTCCTTGTGAGATGCCTAAGTGGTGAATTTGGCAACTATGCCCACAAAGAAACAATGTCCAAGATCAACCTATCCGAAAGGAAAGAAAATAAGATAAATCTAGCCCAAGCAGAAATATGGGCGGAGCACACATCAGACAACCCGGAATGCTCAATTTCCATGGACTCTTAGAGCTCCAAGTCTGCTACAGGCTTCACCGCCCAAGGAAAGCACAAGCAAAGTTGGTTGATGGAGAAAATGACACAGAACAAGAACATAACAGCGGGGACAACTCTGTTGCAACTTCTGTGTGCATTATGTTTCCCTTGAGCAAGAGCTCTACTTACAGAAAAAACCTGTCAAGCAAATACCAGAACTAGAACTGATGACATGGAAATCTGCATTCCAGTTAAGACTCATACCTTTTGTCTTTGATGCCCGCAACGCCTCACTCGAACGTGATGCATTGTGCTGCCCCAACTCATTTCATACATCCCCCCGATGTATAAATGTTCCACAGAACTTGCAAGACAAAATGACTGGGTGTACTCCAATAGCGGCGATAAACAAAAACTCAGACACGTGAACAATGAAACAACCAAAACACATTGGGCTGACCAAACCCAGTATCGCTGACCAACTTCCAGAATAAACACAGGAATCATGAATGACTCTGATTCTTCTGAATCGTCTGCAGACTCTTCAAGCTCTAGTAAATGTTTGCGACACAACACAACGTTGTCACAAACAAGATATAACCAGGCACACTGCCGCCAAACATTGAGGAAAAACCTGACCCTTTGTAAACGCAGCGTAATTTAATATCTGGTCTAACGCTGTCATGATCTCTGCTTCCAAAAGATCAGGACTTGCCCGACTCCCTTGGAAGCAAACCCATAACCCCGGTTCCGAGTGCCAGCCAGTCCCAATTGGGACCTTTTGGACCCTGTCCTGGCGCCAGTGGCACCAGGCTCATAAAGATGCCCAGTCTCAGCGCTGGAAGCGCCGGGCTCATAATGCTTGGGTGGACTTACCTGCAGCAGACCATGCTGCTTACTTACCTGCCAGTTGAACCCCTGATCCTCTTCTGTTTGGGACTACTTTTCCTGTTGGGTGGGGCAGGAGCCACTCCCTAGGTTCAGAACACTGGAACTCTTCTGGAAAGCAGGAACTCTTTTCTTAGGCATGGCTGTGGAAGGAGACATCTAAGCACTACAGGAGGCTATTTAAACCACACCCAATGGATGAATCTTGCTTTGCGTTATTCTGCATTCTCTGCAGCAGAACGCTCATCGTGTCTTCTGCTTCTGATCCTGGGCCTAAGGGAACAAAGGCTTACCATCCTGGAATCCAGTCTTCAGCAGCACCTGTAAAGACAAAGAAAGAACAGGTTAGCACTACGGTCTTCAGTGGCAGCGCATCTCTTACCTGGTCCATCGGCTGTCACCAACGCCTCGCGCTGCATTCCGGCATCTGAAAGACAAAGGCTTACCTACTCTTCGCATGCTCCGGAGGTCTTCGCACTGCATTCCGGCATCTGAAAGACAAAAGCTTACCAGCTCTTTGCACGCTCCGGAGGCCTTCGGCGCTGCATCCCGCATCTGAAAGACAAAAGAAGGTGCGTTTAAAGACATTGGGCAACTTTATTACTCACGTGCTATTACTCCTTCCCACGCCGAATCCAGTGGGTATTCCAGCACCCTTCAGCTTCTCTAAAGCTCCGAACTTGTACCTGCAAGATAAAAGGGACAGTTAGTGCGCATCGTGAAGCAGGCTACAAGCGCTTACTTACGTGCTTCCAGGCGCTTCTATTCCTCACGCGGGTTCGATCCTCAACTCTCATCAGCCCGCCATCCGCCATCGCCGGAACCCTGCAAAACAAGAGATATCATTACAAAAGACTTTTAAGACATTTGAAGTGCCCAGAACTTACCGTTCGTGCAGTTAATGACGGACAGCAGTCCTCTGAGGTCAAGAGGCCTGCACCCTTATCCAGTGAAGAAACTGGTTACGGCACCCTGCCCCGAGGCAGATGGAGAGCTCGGCGTTCACTTACCTAAGGTGAGGGTGTTAACCTTTGGGGTTCTACAGGAGAAGAGAAAGGGAAGAGGAGAGAGGCACCCAATAACCCCAGTTCATTAATCCCATATTTTCTATCTGCAGACATCTTACTCTTCGAGTCAGACATACAGCGCACAGAGGTCCAGCCCAAAGAGCCAACCGTGTGTTACACATCACCTTTGAAGATACGGCATTCACCCAGTCAAGACCAGCGCCTCTGCAGGAATCAGGTGAGCATTACAAAACACAAAGCCTATCGCAAAACTCCCACCCAGGTGCTATGGAAACCTCGGATACCGACCAGCTAGCCCAGTTACTTGGGGAACTAAGAGCAGAAATGCATGCAGCCCGTCAGGAAAGGAATGCTCTAAGAAGGGAACTGATTATTTCCAAGGAGCGAACAGACGATCTCGCTAGACAATTGCTACAGTCACAAGCCGGACAAACTCTGTTACCCGCATCAGGGGCAAATCTTCCTTCAACATCCTCTACGAACCCAGTGCAGATCAACCTACCTGGGAATGTACCTCTGGCTCCGCCCGAACGATTTTCTGGTGACCCAAAGAGGTTTGCAGTATTTATTAATCAGTGCCGGTTGC
Source organism: Ambystoma mexicanum (assembly GCF_040938575.1). Taxonomy (NCBI): domain Eukaryota; kingdom Metazoa; phylum Chordata; class Amphibia; order Caudata; family Ambystomatidae; genus Ambystoma; species Ambystoma mexicanum. Next base: position 90,198,676 of record NC_090930.1, on the reverse strand, counting down.
ACTTCTTATGCCGGCCAGCAGCCTTTCCAACGGATCAAGCTAAGGTAGCTTTCGTGCTTTCGTACCTTAGTGGCAATGCGGCAGACTGGTCGATCCCTCTAGTTAATCAAGATGATCCGGTTCTCCATGATTTTTGAGCTTTTCAGCTCAGTATGGAAAAACTGTTTGCAAGACATTCACACGGGCAGGCCTTGGACAATGAGCTTCTTTCATTGCGACAGGGTAATCAAGATCTTTTGGCTTATATTGCGTCTTTCAACAGACTGATAGTGGAAACTCGATGGCCTGAGGACAAAAGGATTACGCTGTTTTATAGAGGTCTACGTGGAGAGCTCAAAGATGTGTTAGCACAAGTAGTGAATCCCCCGCAAGACTGTTCGGACTATATTGACTTAGTCGTTCAAATTGACCACAGACTGCAGAACAGGAAGGCCGATCGTTCCAAGTTTGATGCTCGAGTATTTTCCAAACCACCAACTCCTACCAAAGAAGTAGACTCCGGGGAACCCATGCAAATAGGGGGCCTGAAAGGACCACTAACACAAAAGGAGCGGGAAAGGAGAAAACAGCTGCAATTATGCCTCTATTGCGGAAACTCGGGGCACTTTCTTCGAGACTGTCCTGTGAAACCAGCCAAGAAGGCAGTAGGAGCTGCAGTTACCAGGGTCACAAACTCTGAGCAGGGAAGCGACCTCATCCGACAAGAATAGAGGTCCTCTTGCCGAGCGTTAAAACCAGTTCCGTGAACTCGCATTTCGTGATACCTATGGTCCTCATTAGCCCTGAACATCCGGATCGATTACATGCGATTGAAGCTTACGTCGACAGCGGTGCCATCGGCAATTATGTGGATCATGAAATGGTTTTGAGGATGAATCTGACTCTTTGTCCAAAGGCTGTAAAGGACGTCATTACTACGGTGGATGGTACGGAGATAGCCTCCGGACCAGTAACGCATACCACCCAAGAAGTGACGCTAGTAAGTCAAGATGGACACCATGAGAAGATCGTGTTCGATGTCCCCCAGTTCCAGATTATTCTACGAATTCCTTGGTTAGAGAAGCAGATCGATTGGCGAGCAAGAACGGTTCAGTTTCCAGAATGTGTCTCCACTTGTCACCCTCGACCTGGTGTTGCACTGGCAGCAATTTCCTCGGAGGCTCCTCAGTTACCTCCTGAATACCTAGAATTCCAAGATGTTTTCCGGAAGGATCAGGCTAACTCTCTACCTCCTCATAGGTCTTATGACTGCCAGATAGACCTGATACCTGGATCTACTCCTCCTTGTAGTAGAATTTATGCCCTCACCGAGCCTGAGAATCTTCACCTCCGACAATACCTGGATCAATACCTAGCGAATGGGTTTATTCGTCCTTCCAAGTCCCCTGCTTCCTCAGCTTTGTTCTTCGTTCCAAAAAAAGAAGGGGACCTTAGAACTTGTATAGATTATCGCGCCCTGAACCAGATCACCGTTAAGAATAGATATCCGTTACCTTTGATCCCTGAACTCCTGGACCAAGTCAGAAAAGCATGCACATTTACAAAGCTGGATCTTAGAGGAGCCTACCACTTGGTACGAGTAAAAGAGGGCGATGAATGGAAGACGGCCTTCCGCACCAAGTATGGGCTATTTGAATATCAGGTCATGCCCTTCGGACTTTGCAATGCCCCGGCCGCCTTTCAATATTTTATGAACGATGTCCTCAGAGAGCTCATAGATGTGTGTGTTGTTGTTTACATTGACGACATCCTCGTTTATTCTTCATCGGAAACTGAACATCGGAAACACGTGAAAATGGTCCTCGAGAGATTGCGTCAACACAAACTTTTCGCTAAATTGGAAAAATGTGTTTTCAACGTGACTGAAGTTGAATTCTTGGGATTCATATTATCACCTAGCGGAGTGCGTATGGATTCAAAGAAGGTCGATGCAATTCTCAAATGGCCATCGCCATCCTCCGTAAAAGGTGTTCAAAGCATGTTAGGCTTCGCTAACTTTTACCGCAGGTTTATCCCCGAATTCTCTCGAATAGTCCAGCCCATCACCGCCTTGTTAAAGGAAAACCAACATTTTTAATGGTCTACCGAGGCGGAACAAGCTTTCCAGAATTTGAAGACTAGATTTATCTCTGCACCGATCTTAAAACATCCTCGCCCAGAACTCCCCTACATCGTTGAAACTGATGCTTCGAGCCTTTCCATGGGGGCAGTTCTATCACAAAAGGACCCAGTAACCAATCAGTTGCATCCCGTGGCATTTTGGTCCCGCAAATTCTCGCCTCCTGAAATCAATTACACTATTACTGATAAGGAACTTCTAGCTATCAAGTCCGCCTTTAAGGCTTGGCGGCATTATCTTCTGGGGGCCCGACACACCGTTACTGTTGTTACAGATCACCGAAACCTGCAATATTTGAAAACCGCAAAAGCTCAATCCTCTAGGCAACTCCGTTGGGCACTATTCTTTGCCGAGTTTGACTTCATAATTACCTATCGACCTGGTACAAAAAACGGTAAAGCTGATGCCCTTTCTCGGATGGGAGTGGAAGAACATTTGATCAATCCTAAACCTGTACCTATCATTCCCGAACAAAGAATTCTAGGTGTAATCGCCACACAATCCATAGAGGAAGTTAAGGATAAAGCCAGGCTACTGGTAACTCCAGCAGACATACAGAATTGGCATCTGCAGGGAAAGGACTTTACGGTGAAGGACAACCTATTATATTTCCAAGAACGGTTATACCTGCCCAGCACAGATTTACAGAAAAAGGTAATCTCTTGTTATCATGATTCTTTAATGGAAGGACATCCCGGTATGACCAAGACCTCGGAAAAGATCAAGCGCTACTTCTGGTGGCCGTCTTGGAAAAAAGATATCAGAGACTTTATAATGTCCTGTGGAGTATGCGCCCAAAACAAGAGTCAAAAGGAAAAACCAGCCGGCCTCTTACGCCCTATTGACATCCCGCCTCGCCCTTGGCATACGCTTTCTATGGACTTCATCACCGATCTACCTCCATGCTCCGGATACAATACGATCCTAGTAATCGTGGACTTATTCTCCAAGATGGCGCATTTCATTCCACTCAAAGGCTTACCAACAGCAGCAACTCTGGCCCGAGAATTTCTCGAAAACATCGTCCGACTGCACGGTTTTCCTTCAGTTCTAATTTCGGATCGAGGTAGTCAATTTATTTCTCATTTTTGGCGAAGTTGCTGTCGGTCGGCTCAAATTGATGTGAGACTTTCGACCAGCCACCACCCTCAAACCGACGGACAAACCGAGAGGACCAATCAAACTCTGGAACAGTATTTGCGCTGCATGCTACAACAAACTGAAAAAACTTGGAAAGATATCCTTTGGATAGCCGAATATGCCTACAATAACTCTGTCCACCCGGGAACTGGGAAGACCCCGTTTTTTCTTTTATGCGGTAGTCACCCTCGAACCTCGGAGTTGGATCCACTCCAAGATATTGGAACACCAGCAGTAGACCACCTGCATTCTACAATCACCCAAGCCTTTAAGGAAGCCGTTTCTCACCTTCAAAGGGCTAAAGAACAATACAAGAAAGGAGCAGACCAACATCGGAAGGAAGCCCCCCAATATCAAGTAGGAGATCAAGTCTGGTTATCCACCAAATATCTACCTCTAAAAGGACCACGCACATTCAACCCAAGATACCTTGGTCCCTATTCCATCACTACCATAGTAAATCCAGTAGCGGTCAAGTTGGACTTGCCCCCTCACATGAAGATACATCCGGTCTTCCACGTCTCTCTATTAAAACCCGTGCAACCTCAAACCCGACTAACTACATCTCCAAAACCTATTCTAGTTGATGGAGAACTCGATTTGAAGACAAAAGCATCCTGGATTCCAAGATCTCCAAATCTAAACTATTTTACCTGATTGACTGGAAAGGCTACGGTCCCCAAGAAAGATCCTGGGAACATGCAGAATATGTCCACGCGCCTCGTCTAATCAAAAGATTTCATCGAACATTTCCTAACAAGCCCAAACCCCCGGAGAAGCCCGGTTTGGGAGGGGCCTTGAGGGGGGGTGCTGTCATGATCTCTGCTTCCAAAAGATCAGGACTTGCCCGACTCCCTTGGAAGCAGACCCATAACCCCGGTCCCGAGTGCCAGCCAGTCCCAATTGGGACCTTTTGGACCCTGTCCTGGCGCCAGTGGCACCAGGCTCATAAAGATGCCCAGTCCCAGCGCTGGAAGCGCCGGGCTCATAATGCTTGGGTGGACTTACCTGCAGCAGACCATGCTGCTTACTTACCTGCCAGTTGAACCCCTGATCCTCTTCTGTTTGGGACTACTTTTCCTGTTGGGTGGGGCAGGAGCCACTCCCTAGGTTCAGAACACTGGAACTCTTCTGGAAAGCAGGAACTCTTTTCTTAGGCGTGGCTGTGGAAGGAGACACCTAAGCACTACAGGAGGCTATTTAAACCACACCCGATGGATGAATCTTGCTTTGCGTTATTCGGCATTCTCTGCAGCAGAACGCTCATCGTGTCTTCTGCTTCTGATCCTGGGCCTAAGGGAACAAAGGCTTACCATCCTGGAATCCAGTCTTCAGCAGCACCTGTAAAGACAAAGAAAGAACAGGTTAGCACTACGGTCTTCAGTGGCAGCGCATCTCTTACCTGGTCCATCGGCTGTCACCAACGCCTCGCGCTGCATTCCGGCATCTGAAAGACAAAGGCTTACCTACTCTTCGCATGCTCCGGAGGTCTTCGCACTGCATTCCGGCATCTGAAAGACAAAAGCTTACCAGCTCTTCGCACGCTCCGGAGGCCTTCGGCGCTGCATCCCGCATCTGAAAGACAAAAGAAGGTGCGTTTAAAGACATTGGGCAACTTTATTACTCACGTGCCATTACTCCTTCCCACGCCGAATCCAGTGGGTATTCCAGCAGCCTTCAGCTTCTCTAAAGCTCCGAACTTGTACCTGCAATATAAAAGGGACAGTTAGTGCGCATCGTGAAGCAGGCTACAAGCGCTTACTTACGTGCTTCCAGGCGCTTCTATTCCTCACGCGGGTTCGATCCTCAACTCTCATCAGCCCGCCATCTGCCATCGCCGGAACCCTGCAAAACAAGAGATATCATTACAAAAGACTTTTAAGACATTTGAAGTGCCCAGAACTTACCGTTCGTGCAGTTAACGACGGACAGCAGTCCTCTGAGGTCAAGAGGCCTGCACCCTTATCCAGTGAAGAAACTGGTTACGGCACCCTGCCCCGAGGCAGATGGAGAGCTCGGCGTTCACTTACCTAAGGTGAGGGTGTTAACCTTTGGGGTTCTACAGGAGAAGAGAAAGGGAAGAGGAGAGAGGCACCCAATAACCCCAGTTCATTAATCCCATATTTTCTATCTGCAGACATCTTACTCTTCGAGTCAGACATACAGTGCACAGAGGTCCAGCCCAAAGTGCCAACCGAGTGTTACACATCACCTTTGAAGATACGGCATTCACCCAGTCAAGACCAGCGCCTCTGCGGGAATCAGGTGAGCGTTACAAACAATCACGATGGCTCAGTTTCTGAAGCTATATGAATCATTCCATGAAAGCTTTAAGGACCAGGCAACCTTACTTGCCATGACCCATACCAAGATGATCCACACTGATGTATTCATAACTTCTTTACAACAAAGACTCGATTGGGAAATGGAATCAGAAAACTTGCTGCAAAAACTATTAAGCAATCAAATTAGAGACATTGAGGCGTACAAAATGATCCAGCTTGACGTAGTTAAAGTGATACTGAAATGGGGTAAAGAAACAATGAAACGAGTCCACCTCAAACCCAAAGTCATAATAAAAACCAATACCAACCTACATACCGTCAAGCCTACAACTAACCCAAATATCTAGTTGGGTGAGATCCAAGGAATATCTAACACAACCGAATCCAGCACATCCCCTGACACATCTCCTAATCAGCTGAGACCAAAACCAACCCCACATGTTGCCAACACGGGTTCAATATCTTTAGTGTCTGATGTGGACTGCAGAGACGAGCCTAAAGATCAAGAACCACCAACCACTGCCTCGGATTCAGTATTGCTGCGACAGGAAGTGAATCACAAGATGCCTCAACTAATGTAGCCAATATAAGCCCATTAATAGCATGCCCACCAATGACAAATATTCAACCAAGTACTGAAATGTCAACAGCCAAGTGTGACAACAATGAGGCTAACTACGAGATTTTCTGCTCACGCAAAAGAAGAAACAGATGGCAAAAAATAGAACTCGCTCTCAAACAAAATAAAACAAAAAATACAATAGCAAAACAAGTGACCAAAATAGGTGGAGCTTGCGGTTTCATTTCAAATCTAAAATCCGCACTCACAGCACAAGAAATCGTCTTGCCGAAAAGAAAGACTCAAGAAAAAAGTAAAACTTTGGAGAGAAATGATAACATCAGTTACATGGTTGAAACCCAGAAAGAGACATCTTTGAGAAACTAGATCAATCCACTAGCGATGTAGAAGAAATCTCGTTTTACGAAGAAGGACCTGATAATGGCAAAATGATGCGCTTAATGCTCCCTGCAGCAACCACAAACACCCCACCCCTATTTGTGTTGCAAAATAGTCAAATAGCAGTGGAAAACAAGAAGATGGACACATCTTTAAAACTAATTGAGAACACAGGTTGTTCGACCTTAGAAGAAAGGCAAATAAAATGATGTGTAACCAAGGAATTGGTAAAACTCAAACTTCACAAGTTCTTACTAACATGAAACAAATGTGTATGTGGATTGCCCTTTACCGACAAACATTGTAGGCATTCAATCAATCTCAAAAACTACACTCAGTAAACAAGCACCCGAGAACCTAAAACCAACAGATAATGTAGAACACAAATCTGTAGTAGAATTCAGAAATGCAGGAAATAATGATAAAGACAAAAGTGATCCTGGAATCTCACACACTAGCAAAAAACCATGTGTCTACCTGGAACAACTGCTCCCATTAAATGATGGACTGATGTTCAATCACTCAAACATTTTCAGACTGTTCAAGCTCATACCAAGACTGCACAGTGTCGAGTCTCGGGATATTGCTGCAGTCGAGTTTCCAATTCCTGGTCAATTCGATTGCACCTGCCTTCGCATAGAATCAAGAATCATAAGAGCTCTGCTTCTTGAAGAAGCTGAAATACTTTGGCCATTGGGCTTTGATATAAAAGAACAAGATTCTGAGTCATCTAAGTTCAAAAGAGCCAACGATCAAATACCACAAACAACCATGAAAACACTGAAATCGTCCATAAGAGCAATTGAGAAGACAGTCCAATTCATTACCGAACCAACAGCATATAGACCAATCTTGCATGGTCCATTGGAGCACAAAGCTCAATGGAAAGCTGTCTTAACTCCCATGAAGATAACCTTTAACAACTTTAACATGAGCAAAAGGGAAATAAGTCTACTCTCAGGGAAGTACACACAAATAACAAATGAGAACAATTGGGAATGGCTATCCAAATGCTTACACTCCAGTACTATGCAATAGCGCTCTCAACCAATTATCACAGAAACCCTTACAATCGAAAGTTGTAATACACAAGGTTTTTAACATCTCTTCAATAACGAATGTGCAAGCCTAAAATTAACTGACATCCTCTGTCTTCAAGAAACCTGGATGACATCTGCACCACCTGTAGAAGGGTACACTCTTCTGATAAACCCTGCAAAGAAAAAGAAACAAGGGAGACCATCCTCTGGTCTAAGAATAATGGTAGGAGCGGGGTTGGGCTTTTAGCTTGTTGAAAAACAAAACACAAATTATTTCATGCAATTGGTGGAGTTGGAGGAAGAAACATCGAAAGACCATTTTCCCACAACAATCATAATCCAACATCTTTATTGGAACCCTGTGTTGTGGAAGGTGAATGCTTTTTCAGCGAAGTCATGTGTTTAGTAGATAATTGTAGAATTGAATACCGCAACATCATGTTGGTCCGGTATGGCCATCTAAACATGAACTGCCTTCAGTATCAACCCTCATTGGGTCAATCAACACTAAAGAGACTAACAGGAATCTGTCCAATCATCCATCAAGAGTGGACACATGGATGAAAGAAAGTATAGAACGTGACCTGCATCTCTTAAATGGTCAGACTGCAGGAGATATTCCTGCTGTCTTGACATGGCATAGAGGATCCCAAGTGTCAACTCTGGACTATTTGTTTTTGTCTAGAAATGTACATCAGCTGACAAAATCATTAAGAATAATCAGAGCAACAGCTAGTGATCTCGACCTGATGAAACTGGGCCTGCATATGCCAATCCTGGCAAACAACACAATCTGGAAAAGATCAATTGAAATACAGCCGTGTAGATCCAGGCTCTGAATGAAACTGCACCATATCCAACTGGTGGCCAGGTCAGACCAAAAAGCCACAAACGACAATATAATGGACCCCAATTATTTGGTATCAGGTAATATAATTGTGGTAAAAATGTCACGGTAAGAAAATATCGTGGCAAAAATGCCACTGTTTGACCCGGTAAAAGTGTGCCCCATTATACCATTTAAGGGGGGGTTTAAATGGTATAATGGGTCCAGGGGTTGCGGGGGTGTCCCCCGCATGTTTTACATGTACTGCGGTGCAAAAACAGCAGCATTTTTGCCGCGATATTTTGTTGCCACAGCAATTTTTGTCGCGATTATATCACATGGTACCAATTATGTGCCTTTCCTTAGCGAATTTCAACTAAAGCAGGTTTAAAAACACAATTTAAAACGAGACACCCATACAACAAGGAGATTGCAGGAAAGAAATTAGAATTGAACCAAGATCTAAGAAATGTGAAATTACATCAAGGACATGAAATCAAAAATCAGATAAAAAAACGCAAAAAGAATATAAAAACTGGCTGCAGAATCACATATGGAATACTATTCAAAATTATGCAGAATACATGCTAAAAATTATTGCATCAAATAATTCTAGATCTCATTGGTCAGTGTTAAACTATCTGGATGGCAACCAAAGAGACCTCCAACAAAATGCAGTCGAAGATGAAGTATGGATACAATTCTTTGGCACCCTATTCAGACAACCCACAATTGGCGTTTCTCATGAAATCCAACCACCACAAGGCAAATAGAAACTGGTCTACGACAAGCAAGAGATCATCATGGTAATTAACAAAGCGCGTAATTCCCGTGCCCCTGGACCAAACGGGCTATCGAACTCCATGCTTAAAGAAGCGATTGAAGAATGGGCTGACTTCTGTGTGGTGTTATTCACCTGGAAAAGAAAAATACAGAACCCTGGGACACAGCAATAGTGATACCCATCTTCAAGAAAGGCCTAAGATTGGACCCCAACTACTGACCCATTGCGTTATTGGATGTTCTAGGGAAAATATTTTCTTCGACCATCCTACTAAGGAATGGGTACTAAGGTCAGGGTGATTTGACAAAAGACAGACAGGGTTTGTCAAAGGCGTTGCATACTGCCTAAATCTGTTCATATTGGACTTTCTGAAGATTAGATCACTCAAAACATATTCACAAATATACACTGTGTCCATAGATGTAGCACAGGCCTTTGACAGTGTAGATTGTGGCCTTCTATGGGAAAAAAAGTAGCAGATGGAAATGTCCAAATCACATCTTGAGCCCCATAGAAGCCCTGTACTCAAACACCTTGATCAAAATAAGACTAAACAATGAAGGCCTACTAAGCAAAAGCATACCCACCTTTCGTGGATTGAAGCAAGGATGCTCACTAGCAGCTGAACTATTTAAATTATTCATATCTGACATGGAAGAAACACTAAATGAAGTTGATGCCTTTTCACTTAAAATAAGTGGCAACAGTGTGAGTTGGATGCTGTGTGCAGAGGATCTGGTCATTATAGACCAGACACTAATTGCCATGCAGAGAATACTGAATGCAGTCAATGCATACATTGAAAGAAACGGATTAAAAATAAATCTGGAATAATGATTTTAAAAAGATCTGGAGGTCTAAGAAGGAAAACATGGTTGACTTGGTACCTGGGAAAGACACCTATTGTGCAAGTCCGTAACATGCGATACCTTGGAGTGGACATAAACCAAAGCATATACGATAAACCACGCACCAAAGAATTAAGGTTACATTTGAGGAATTTAGCAACCCAAGGAACCGTAATACACAGAAGATACCGAAAATGTTCTCTTATACCGACTATACAATTTCATAGATAGAAGGTTGTTCCAATTCTTGTGTATGGTGCCGAAACTGCCCTCTGCTTTCCTCAGAAAGCAGAAGGAGATACCCACGAGGTGGCACTGGATATGACCAGTTTCAGTTTAGCACTGGAGGCCAACAGAAACTACCTTTTGCTCTCAAAGCATATGCATGAGACTGTTAGACTGGGTAAACATTTGGCACTTGTGCACTTGTAACTTTTACTCATGTGAGAAATAATCCAAATGGCTATGGTAGACTTCAAAGTCAAGTGATCGCAATCATATCCCCTGCAAAAGTACTAAGAGACTACTCAAGGGCCCAAATGTATGGGTCCTGTCAAGGTAAATGTTAAGTACCTTCCATGGAAGTATTAGGGGAAAAAAAAACAGAAACAAAATCTTGTGATTGAAATGGCAACCCTGCAAAATCTTGGGTATAAAGGGTGTGTGCAGTGTACCACTTTGACCCCATGAACGGTAGTGAAAGCTGACAGGGCCTGAATGGCATGAAGGATCTTCTAAGGCACACAACTAATCTCTACTGTTGCCACAGGCTCAACAGGCTTGTGAGGCAAAGCTCAAGAGCTGTGAGGATGACATGTATTTCCTATATGTATGAGGCTCCCTGACTGGAGGAAAAAGATGGTGGGAGGTGTGAGAAACCAGAAGGTGTCTGCCTGACTACTCCCTGGGGATCTCTCATCCAGGTGGCCAGGACACTGTCTTTGCTTTTGGATCCATGTCCTGGGGTGGACCAGTGCAGGAGGATCATTTGGGTTAGGAGCCCTCAGGGAGTGGAGTGGGACACCTTGTGGTGAGACACAGTACCCCCCCATATTCCTTTGACCCATCCTACTAGGTAGGATATCTGAGGACTGTAACCAAACCCCCTCACTTCAAGAACACTGCACACATACAGCCCAAACAATGTACTGCACATGTCCCATTACCATGGTCAGGCAGAATCAGGCAATCGCCGTTAACGACTCTCACCTGATCTCCATTGAACTTCCCCACAGGGATAAAGAAGAGGTTCCGAGCCCGGTTGAGGGAGACCAAAATGAATGTTATACCTGAAGGACAGTGACATTTGTATTTATGTTTTGCATAAAGTGGGGACGGTCTCATTTGAATAAAGTAGCCAGTTGGGAGCTCTTCCTCAGCTGGGGGGCCAGGACACGTGCCCGTTTCCCCCTCTCCTCTGGACAAAATACAGAGCCAAGTGTCTCTGTCACTAAACACATAAGAGCTCATATTTTAATGAGCAATAGCGTAAATGAAAGGTGTAAAAGAAACGGAGTAATGTTTTAATGCTGTCCATTCATGCCACATTTTCGATCATGTGTATGTCAGAGAGGAGGGAGGAATGCAACTTCCTCTCCACCATACAAATGCTCCAGCGTTGGTGCCGGCATTTATTTTCATGCTGGCGTAAATGTTGTCGATCCATATGGAGTCCTCCATATTTATGCACCAGCATAAAGGGATTACCGAGAAATGAGCAATTCCGAAATGTCTGAAGGAGAAAAAAAAATTAAAGTATTTTTTTTTTAAAATAGCTTTTTGTTTTTTCCCCCTAAGACAGTTTGGACCACCCACCCCCCCCCAACACTTACATTCTGGCGGCTCACAGTGAAGTGTGCTGCTGCCTCTGCAATCCCCCTTGCTGCAATGGTTACCTTCACGCACATTTAAGGGAACAGGCTCTGCAGAGTTCTATCAATTTTTTAAATTTATTTTTTATTTTTAATAACTTTACTTGTCCCCCGCTTTCCTTTTTAGGGAAGCAGGGGATACCCCAGAAACCCCCAAGGGCCAGAATGTCGATCAAAGGGACAGGGGGACACACCTGCAATCCTCGCTCCCCTTGACCAACATGTTTTACATTTGTTTGATCTCCCACTCCATATCCGGCATTTTATCCTTTTCATTGTTTTTTTCATACAATTGTACGGAATCCACATAAAGCAGGCAACTTTATAGGGATCCTTTGTACATGCTGCCTGCCTTCCCGCTCCTGCAAGCATGTTGGGCAAGGTTTAATTTTAATTGAGAATACTGCTTTAAATGGAACCCCTCCATGACATGCAAGCATATCGGGGAAAGTTTAAATGTAATTGAGACCGCTGCTTGCCAGCCTTGCATGCGAGCAGTATTCCCGATTGAAATTAAACCCTGCAGGCATGGCAAGCAGTGATCACAATTACATTTAAATGTTGCCTTGCACTCAAACATCCCTTTTCTCTCTTCTACCTCATTCTCTACCTGCAGCATCCCTCAGGGCTCGATCCTCTCACCGTGGCTTTTTAACATCTAGCTTGCCCTCTTGCCCACCTGATCTCCTCCTTCTCTCCTCACTTCCAGTGTTATGCAGATGACACTCAGCGCTCCTTTAAGCTTCTCTCCTCTACACCCTCTCCCTCCACTCTCATTCCTAATTGTCTGACTGCTATTCAGGCATGGTGTGCTGCTAACAATCTCTGTCTTAACGCCAGCAAGACCAAAATCCTTCTGATTGGAAGACGCCCCTTCTTCCCCTTTCTCTCTCGCCACTCTCCTTGGGCTCCCTTAACCCTGACCCTCTTGAGAGGCAAAAAACCTGGGAGTCACTTTCGACTTCTCTTTCCATTTCTCACCTCATATCGCTGACCTTGCCAAGAAGGCTCACATTCAGCTTCACCTCCTCAGAGGCCTTCTCCCCTTCCTCACCTTCCCCCAGAAACTCAATGTCTCCAGAGCTCTGGTTCTCTCCAGGCTGTACTACTTCAACAGCCTGTTCCTCAATCTGCCTCTTTCCTCCCTCCACCCTTTTCAACTAATCCAGAATGGGACTGTGATACTTATCCTTGGCCTCAAGCCCAGGGACAGCATCTCTCCAGCTGTATAATCTCTCCACTGGCTCCTGGTGGCTGCAGGGATCAAATTCAAGACCCTTTGCATTGTCCACAAGGGCCTGGGACCACACTACATCCAGCTTTCTCTCTCTAAATACCTCCCTGCTAGAGATCTTGGTTCCTCTAGCTCAAACTCTCTGCAGGTCAGACGTTTCTCCAAGCAGAGAATGCGGGATAGAACTCCCTCTGGAATGGCCTTCCTGCCCCTCTCAGACTTGACACGGATCTCAAGACCTTCCTCTTCTCCTCCTCCTTCCCTCTCCCCTTCCTTGCTAATGCCTCCTGCTGCTGCTACTGGCCACCTGGTCCCCTCTGAGTCATACAGACCAGGCCATCCCTCAACCAGTCTACCTCAACACCTCCCTACTAGCACTCGCTGTTGGGCACCCGTACCTGGATTGACTACTGAGTCTGTTCCACCCCGCGCACTAGCTGACCCTTTTCCTGTCCCCTAGTGCTCTTGCCCTCCATGCTTCCTGTAGAACTTCCCCAGTCTCTGGGCTTCCTTCCTCACCCCATCCATCCCTTCCCATCACCCCCCACCCCCAGCACTTCAGATTTGCTGCACTTGCACGGTCTGAATGTCGCAAGGCCTAGTAGGACCGTTCATTGTTTTCATCCTCCTCTGTTCCCCCCTCTCCTGCTTAGTTTTGTGGCACCTGGAAACACAGCTGTATAGGTGCCATACACATTTTCAATAAATAAAATAAAATAACATAGCCAAGTGGCAAGAATCATTTGGTCCATCTTTGAACATAGCCTTTTCCTAGCTTTTCCAGCTCAAGATTTCTCGAGCAATATTATATTGTTACTATTCCTCTAATAATCTACACAAAATGTCCCTGTTGCTTCCGCTTCATGTACTGTTATGCTCCTTCTTTTAGCCTCTCCCAGAAAGACAGACAACCATAGTGCTTCAACGTCATAACATATGGCTTGAGCCCTATACAAATGCAAGATAGCAAAACCTGGCACTGATGCCCTTTTCATGAATAATCTGCAACTTCCAGTTTTAGAGTTAACGAGCTTCATACGTTATTTGCCTACTTCGTGTGTATTATTTCTTTTTTCTCTTAGATATACTTGTGCTTAGTCCAGATGTACCTGCAGTTCCATACAGATAAAGATTAGGTTAATGCAACTTGGGGTGCAATGTGTGACTGGCATAGCTCTCAGCCTTGTAAGGCCCCTGGGCAAGTGAAACACCCAATTGTGTGCTTGGCGGGTCAAAGCCCATTCATTTATATGGGCGAGTAAGTGGCTTGGCAGGCAAGTAAACTGCTGAAATGGCCGGGTTTCACACACCAAAAGCGTGAGAGTTGAGAGTATGTTCTAGGTTGGGGTGATGCAAATCCTTAATTTAGCCTCGCCACAACTAAAGAAACTCCATAACATCAACAGTATTTTTACTAGAGTGTGGACAAGTGCATCTCTCCAAACAATATGACTCTAAAATAGCATCAGTGTTAACAAAAACAAACATACATACACAGGTGAGCAACATATCACTTTGCTTTAAAAGAGATAACAAAAGTGCTTGGTGACAAATGCAATTTTGGGTTGTTCAGACTTTTGCCCTGTGCTTTCCCTCCTCCACATCAGGAGGCAAACTGAGCCCTCAGGTGTGAAGGAGCCATGAAGGGCTCTAGGCCACATGCGCTTTAACATTACAATAGGTCTTAGCCTTGCTGTAATCTGATCCCCAAAAAGACATTCATGGGATCCTGGCATGTAGGATGGTTTAACTATGGAAACAAGAATTCCCATGTGAGTGCATTTAAAGTGCTCCCCATTGGAAAGATACATTTTAGACAAAGGAAGCTTTCCAAATTTATTTTTTAAATTATTATGTTACGGTTAGTTTAACCCACAGGTGGAAGCGTAAGGCAAATCATCGCTATGTCTGCTACTAATGCATTTAAAAGAGCGTACATTTTGTTCAAATGCTGACGCAGAGCCGTCCTGAAAGATTTTATTTCTTCCTGAGCCAAATTCAGAATCGGCTTGGCTTGGAAGAGCAAGCACTGCCCATTTCACAAGTCACAGGGAGTCTGAGATACACACACAGGCCCTCATTACGACCCTGGCGGAAAGTAACTGACATGACCGCCATAGCGTAAATAGCGTTTCCGCCATTGCACGATGGAGTAAAGTGCGGCTAAATCCGACCCATCGGGCACGAGCATTACGCCATGGCGGAAGTGCAAAGTCCGCGATGGCGGAAATGACCCCAAAACGCCCCTTACCGCCGTCGTACGCCGCCCTAGGTGCAATTCCACCACCCATTTTAGCGGTCACCGTAATGAGCGGTCAGCGCAAATTACGGTCACCGTAAATATACGGAAACGGAAGTAAAAACATGGGGCCGGAACGGGAAACAGCACGCCGTACACCTATAAAATCAGAATCCCAACACAACCATTGAAAACCCGACCCTGAGACACATCCCAACCCGTTAGCCACCCCAGTCAAAAAAATCAATATGGGAAAAGTTGCTAAAAAAGCGTGCGATCGCAAGCGGCAGGTCCACTTCTCCCATGAGGAACTCACCGTGCTCACAGAGACCCTCCAGGAGAATGCTGCCGTCGTCTTCTCGACGCAAATGACCAGGACGGCACTTGCGAACAAGAAGGCCATATGGGCCCTGGTGGCACAGCGGGTAAGTGCGGTGGGGACCGCACCCCGCAACCCACAGCAATGCAGAAAGCGATGGGACGACTTGCGGATACGCGTCCGGAGCATACTTTCTGCCAACCGAAACATTGCCACAGCTACCGGGGGAGGATCGGAATCACCCATCAAGTTGACCCCCTGGGAAGAAATCTGTGCCTCCACCATTGGAATGGAGAGCATAGAGGGAGTCGGAGGGATGGAGAAAGGAGTGCAGACATCCGAAGAATCAGGTAGGTGGCCCAAATAAAACAATGACAAATCCACAATGTCCAATCATGTGAAGTACCATGTGCCCCCATAGTGCAATAGAAACACATGTCCAGGAGAACGTCCACATACATTGCCATGATAGCGCCCTTTGAAAGTCAGATTAAATACATAAATAAGTAAAAACCCTAAAAACACCCCCTACATGTGCAGCATGCACACCCTAACTGCAGGCTGCAAAATAACTGCATCCTCAATCCACACAGAAATGAGACCACCTCCAAGGCCCTGACCCAAATCACCCTCAGGTACCACCCCAATGCATGTGATACATTGCCATTCCAATTTCCACAGACCCATAAATAACGCTCGCCCTCCTTTACTCCACCACAGGGTCCGATTCAAACGGCGAGCTTCAGGACACCCCTACCAGCACACCTGCAAAGAGGGCCAAGACCAACGGCCAAAGACCCTCCACCTCAGCTGCACGGATCAAGACACGGCAGCAGCACACTGGAGGGGACTTCAACAGGCACCCCAGCAGCCAGCATGTCCACAACAGCAGCACCACAGGTCCCCCCAATGGATGCCACAGAAGGCACTGCTTCTGGTGGCAGCAGCACCATAGGTGACACTGCTTACATGCCAGCATGCTCCGACACAGAAAACGGTGCTGTCGATGTAGGACCCATCCATGACCTGTCTCAATCCCCCTGTTTGTATCATCCCGTACACCATGAGGAAACCACGCAGGGGCACCCACAAGACGACGACTGGCCAACCCCCACAAGGCCTGTGGCAAGGCAACATGAGGTGATCAGCCCCTCTGTGACACCACCGCAAATGGCCATGGCCCAGCAGAGGCAACAGTCCCTCGAGCAGATGATTGTGCAACAGCAGCAACTGGCCACGCTCCTCAAGGAGCATGCTGCTGAATGTGGGGGTTCTAAGGCAGCCATTGAAACATCTACTGAGACACTTAGGGCAGAAATGGAGCGAAGTACCGAGACACTAAGGGCACAAATGGAGGGAAGCACCGAGAGCCTGAGGGGACAAATGGAGAGAAGCACCGAGAGCCTGAGGGGGGAACTGCATGCGACGTCCAAAGACGTATGTGGTGAACTTGCCGCTGTGCGCCGTGTGCTCACTGAGCTCTCACAAACCCTTAGGGACATGCATGGACGTGAGCAGGCAGAGACATCATCCGTTGCAGGTTCCGTCCAGGGCAGCCCCCAACGTAGATCTGGGAGGAACCTGCACTCCACAGGCAGGGGTGCCCCTGATACCCGGAGAGGGGGCTTGCAATAACGTCTGCCCACTGACAATGAGCATCTTTGGACACTGGTGTTCGGGGGGGAGGTAGGAGGGTGGAGGGGGTGTGTTGGGCTTTTTTGGGTGGCGGGTCGATTGGGTGTGTAATATCATTTCACATTTGCTATACATTTCTTCATATCCATCCAATGAGATGTGTGGACATTGATCTTTGTGTACGAGGCCTTTCTTGGCGTACAGTCCACATTGTGCATGTTCCAGACACACACAGTGCCACAAGTCCCGTGTCCATGTAACAGCCACCAGGCGTGAGTGCTAGAAGCATGCATCTATGAGATTCTGACGAATTTCACGGGCCTCCTGTGCCTCGCGGACTCCTTGAGGTGCTGCCACATCCCCACCCTCATCATGACCATCTTCAGGTGCTTGCAGTTCTGCGTCAGGGGGCATGGCCACATTTCTACGTACGCACATGTTGTGTAGCATGACACATGCCATGACCATCTTTGCAACCTTCTCATGGCGGTACAGGAGTGCCCCGCCAGACCTGCTGAGGCAGCGGAAACGAGCCTTCAGTAGGCCGAATGCCTGTTCTATGACTACACGGGTACGTGAGTGGGCATGGTTGTAGTCCTCCTCATGCTGGTTCTGTGGGTTCCGGATTGGTGTAAGGAGCCATCTCTTCAGTGGATACCCGGCATCACCTGTATGTGGACAATAAAGGATGTTAGTGGAATGACATTGCTACGTACGCATCCCCCCCCCCCTTCCTGCCAGGTCATTGACGCATCACCTACCCCACATCCTCATGCATTAAATGAGACTCACCGAGTAGCCAGGATCGGTGCCCTGCATGTTGCTCCATGTAGCGTGGTATTGTAGAGTTCCTCAAGACCATAGAATCATGGGTTGATCCTGGAAATTGGGCACAACAATGTGTAAAGATCCTGTTG
This sequence comes from Ambystoma mexicanum, assembly GCF_040938575.1. Lineage (NCBI taxonomy): Eukaryota > Metazoa > Chordata > Amphibia > Caudata > Ambystomatidae > Ambystoma > Ambystoma mexicanum. The sequence continues at coordinate 90,180,461 of NC_090930.1, read as the reverse complement.
GAGTCACACACCATTTGTACATTGATGGAATGATATTGTTTCCGGTTGCGGTACTGGACCTCCATGGCATGTGGGACAACCAATTCCACATGGGTGCAGTCGATGGCACCAATGCAACCCGGTATGCCGCCAAGTGCATGGAATCCCACTTTTGTGTTTGTAATCTCCTGCTCCGAGCGTGGTAAAGAGATGTAGTCGTCTGTGTGCTTCAGGAGGGCATCAAGCACTTGGAATAGTGTCCGTGACAATAGTGGCTGTGAAATGCCATGCAACTGTCCGACTGTGTGCTGGTAGGTGCCTGTGGCCAGGAAGTGGAGTACAGACACCACCTTCAGTAGGGGTGGGATGGCGGTTGGGCTATCTATCATGCTGACAAGGTCAGCGTGTGTCATGTTGACAATGGCGGTTATGGTGTCCCGGTCCAAACGGTAGAGGGTGTGGATCTGCTCAGCAGTGAGGTTGAACGGATTAGCTCGGAGGCGTGGGATTGCGGGCTGCCTGCGTGGTGGTAGTGGCTGTGCTGGTGGGCCTTGCTGCCCCTGCCTTGCCCTCCTCCTCCTCCTCCTGCGTCTCCTCTGTGCGGCCGGTTGTTGTAGTAGTTGTTGTTCGTCTTCTTCTTGAAGTTGGAGTAATTGCAGTGCTATCAGGTCCCCTAGGCCCAACATCGCTAGTCCTGACGGTAGCATTTTGGAGTGGGTGTGGTTGTGGGAGGGGGTTGGGTGTGCAATTTATGTGTTTTCAGGCTGTATAGCCTCCACCTGTGGTGATTCATTCCACCTGTGCCAGCTGCAAAAGACTTTTGGGCGAGCACGTCCCGCACACAACGCTGCAATTTGACGCATGGCATCTTGCAATTACAATCATGTATTTAATCCCGATGGCAGTGAAATATTGGTTTATATGTTAATTCTGCTATGGTCCCATTGTTTCACATACTATATTTGCAGTCGCGAACGAACTTGTGAAGGGTCAGTGGAATGTAGTACTCGATCAGCGGTGGACCCTCATGCAGCACTGTGCCGACGTTCACCGACGGGCGGGGAGTCCCATTAGTGATTGAAGCCAGTTACCATTATCACACACAGCCGCACTGCATAGATGTATTTGTGAATTCAAGCGTTCACAGATGCCTTTTCGACGTGATGTTGCAAATGAGGAATTCGAAGGACAGCGCTTTTGGTTTTCAACTAGCGGCGAGGAGACGCCCACAGGTCTGACTGGAAATATAACGTTCTATTGTTGAATGTCCTTGGGACAGGGCCCATGACGAGAATGCAATGATTGATATGAATTGAATGGGATGCGCAATAGCGTAGTGGACGATAAGGCAGGACGTTCCCAAATACATGTTACTTCACTACACTAGAAATCCGGGCCGGAGCACAGTGGATTTTGCAGACTGCATTACGCACAGACTCAATGGAAATTTCAAATGTTATGTGAGTAAATATTGAGGCGTTTTTATACCGGGATGAGGGAATGATGAATGGATGCATGGACAGATGATTTAATTGAGAGTTTGCCATGTACATGGCTTTTTGGGATCTATCCCCCTCCCCTGCGCTATGTGATGCAAAGCTGCCATAGTGGGACCATCGTCTATCTGCCCTTGTCGAACCCTCCCTGTCTCGACGCGCCTTCAAACACTTGTGTCTATGCACGTTACTAATCCCATCTAATGGATTCTGTTTTAACAGACGCATGCACACAAACGCTCGTTTGTAATAGTGTATTCACCTCGATTTATATCGTTATGATTCGCAAGTGATTTTTGGGTGAAATTAATCCTTTTGAGTGGGCTAGCATGCATATGGTTGTAGATTTAGTGTGTTGAATGAAGTGAGTAATACATATGAAGTTCGGATGCCCATACTATTGTTTATTTTCTCATTTGGGTGACAGGTATCTCCTCCCCTTTTGCCGCTGCCATCTGTACGCCACTCCTGCAGATGGCATTTACAGTCGACACCTGCAGCTTCGAGTTAATCAGTGGAGCACCATTACGATCTTATGGGACGATCGCCAATGGGCCACATGCCCTTACGCAGTACTAGTGGCTAGGTGCAACATATCCACCTTTCAGCTGGACTAGTGTCTACTTCATGGGACGGCCCTGCGGTTCTAGGCGCTTCCTTGTTGCCTTTTTGAACGTAAATGTAGCCCCTGTGTACCATGAAGGAACAGGGCGTCACACAAGAAGAAGCTGGTCATTTGTTGCGGATGCAGCCCACAGTGATGGAAATTATTTGGGAGTTTATGAGCAAATGGCTGTATGGGCTTGGTGATTTTGATGTGCATTAAATTTATATTCAGATATTGACCGTGTAGCGTTATTCTTTGCTAGAAATGTAGCATATTCCGATTTGTGGCGCGATGTATTGTGAGATGATCTGCATTGGGTTCCGGCTTCTGAGTAGAGTTGTGTGGTACTGTACTGGCCCAGTTTGCCTACGAAGCACAGTAAGGTCAGGGATAGGGGCTGCCATTATGACTGTTTTTATGATGTCATGCTCAGGGGCGGGGGATTAGCTTATGTGCAACAGATGCCGGTCAGCCAGGTGGATTGGTGGAATGATGGGATTATCAGTAAATGGCTGGTCACAGGTGCCTGTGTTTGCATGCGTTTCTTGGAGGGGGACTGAGGTCAGGTCCATTGGAATTGCTTCTGTATTCGTGCCATCTGTGCCCTACAGCTCCCATTGGCCCCTCTTGAGATGTGCCTGGCTGCTCAGTCACTCTGCCAACTTGTGTGGTACATGCTTGTGCTGATGGTTGGTTTGTCTACTGGCAGAAGTACAGGGCTGGTGCTGTCTCCCTCAGGATACTGCTTTGGATGTTGATTTGCACTGGTGGCAAGCGATGGGGGACTATTGTTGTTTTGTCTCATGGAATATTTCAGTTCATTTTGGTGTACTTGAACCTTCAAATGCCTGTGCTGCATCAGTACGGCAATGGTGACATGCCAAATATGGATGGCCACTCACAAGGCACTTGGAGCCCCTGCATGCATTTGTTCGTTGGCATGCATGGGTGACTTGTACATTTCACTGGTTGCATGGTGTGGCTACATTGCGCCTACGGGGAGTTGTGCAATGTGGGCAGGGAGTGGAGTACAGGCACTCAGTAGGGCCATTTACGGTTGGTTTGCGATGCCGTAATTCTCGCCATGGCGGAATGGTACTTTCCGCCATGCTTGATGGCGTTAAGTAAATGTCCGCTAGGGTCAGAATTCGCGTACCGTTGCGCCATGGCGGAAATTACGGTTTTGCAAGGCGCGCGTGCGCGTACTTGGTGCAGTTAACATTGGCGTTCACTATGGTGTCGCTAATGGCATCGTACTTTACGGTGACGGGTCATAATCGCAACGGGCGGTATTCGATGGCGGTATTCCATTTCTGCCATCGTTTTTCGAATTCCGCCAGGGTCGTAATGAGGGCCACAGTGTTCTTGGGTCTGCAGGCAACACCTTAACTACGCAGAACAGTTTTTTTGTTATCAGCAAAGCCTTTCGAAAGCATGATCGCTGGGTCATTTGAACTGAAAGACCTCAGACAGAACCAGTTATTTAGAATATCTGTATCTGCTTAGCACTGAAATAAAGTGGGTAAAAGAATAAATACCTCTACAAAACATTATTCTCTATAACAAAGTGAATTTTAACAAATTTCTTTTAGTGCATTTCTAAACATGGTGAAAGTACAAGCTGTTAAATAGGAGATGATTCGGGATTGTGCTAATTTGAATTCTGGCATTTATAGCTTTCCTTTCAGGATGTGAAAAATAAAGCTGCAATGATATTCTTTTGGCTTAACATGTTTCCATCATAAGGATATACATGTCAAATTTCTGCAGTTTGGCATTTGTCAAGTAAACTGTATAAGGGAGTATTAATATAGGGCTTCAAATCCAAAACCTTATCCTCTCTAGCCATAGTACATGGTCTTGGCCTGCAGTAGAACACTGAACAAAAATGATCTGAGCTGACCCAAAGGAATCACCACAAGGGCGCACAGGTATGGATGAAACTTGCAGGAGTTTACCAGCATATACAGCATGAAGGGCGTGGACACAGTAGAGATCTTCTACGCCCAGCAGCCCCTCAGAAACTCCCTCCGGTATGGACACCAGAGTCGCCTCCTGGAAGCTGCCTGGTCCCCGACACTGACACCAGGTAGTCACGGAGCACGACGGGGGAAAATGTTCCATATCTCAAGGCCGGCCTCACAGCAGCGCTGCAGCGAGTTTGGTAACTGGAGGAAAGGACCCTAAACTCAAGTGAGCACATCAGACCGCACCGCCCTGGCCAAATTATAATCTGCTGCAGAAACGCATGGTTTTGCGAAGCGTCTTTCGTCTTCATGGACTACCACACCTATTGTATTTGACCGAGTGCCCCAATACATCTCTACATTTGGAAGTACATGTGCAAGGTTCTACATATTGGCCGAAATCTGTCATCAGGATATCACCCTCAAACCAATGGGACTATGGAATGCATAAATCAAGTACTAGAACAATATCTATGTTGTTTTTCCAGTGCAGCAACTGATAATAGAATTATTTCCCATTGCTGAATTTGCATATAATACCGCTTTTCACTCTTCTTTGAATACATCTCCATTTTTATTCCACCTATATATTCCATCCTGTATGTTTCCTGGGCAACCGTGCTTACCAACTCCCTCACCCGCCATTGATTCAATGGTTGTGAGCATTAAATAAGTGCATCAGGAGGTTGTCAAACAGCTTCAGGGAGCTCAGGAGACTATTAAGAATTATGCGGATGTACATAGAGGGCCAACCCACATTTTTCTGTTGGACATAAAATCTGGCTAGCTTTGAAACATCGTCCTCGCCATATGGCCCCTTCCAAGCTTGCACCTCAATATTTTGTCCCTTTTGAATCCTTCAATGGATCACACGGTAGGCGGTAAGGGATTACCGGCACCAGTAAAGACACCGGTGCCGGTAATCCCTTACTGCCCTACTACGAGGTCTCTTAGCAGGTCCCGTCCTAAACGCCTGGTCTGACCAGGTGTTAAGGACGGGACCCGTTATGGGACCTCAGAGCAAATAACATTACCTTTGGGGGCTCAAATAGGAATGGGGAATGGTTCCCGGAAGGGGACTTATCGGGTCCTCCAAGGTCGGAATGACCCGGTAAGTACCTATTCTGGGAACACGGACCCGGAATGAGGTTAGGGGGTAGCCATGGCGCTAATAGTGCCATGGCTACCGCCTACCGTGTAATGAGGCCAATAGTCTCTCACAAATTCCTACATGGTGACATATACATCCAGTTTTTCCCTCTACCCAACTTCGCCCTTACATACCTTCTTTGCCTGCTCACAGGAACTCTTGCAGACCACCATCTCTTCAATGTGATGGTTCCATTGAATTGGAAGTTGCTTCCATTTGTTATTCTCAATACCATCGTGGACACCTCGAGTATTTGGTTGACTGGAAAGGTTACTGACTATATGATCGTGCCTGGGAACCAGATAGCCACCTTTATACCCCTGCATTATTATGCAAATCTCATCAAACACATCCCAGTAAACCAGGTCCACTGCACTTGGGGAGGGGGCATGATGCCATGCTTCCAAAATATTGAGGTCCTTTTGGTACGAGATATGCACTTCAGAAGCCACGTTAATGGCAAAGTGGCTATGTAGTCATCCTCGCACGCCATTTAGATCCAGGAAGTTATCGTGTCATTCAGTGAATGGAAACCTGCATTGCATATCCTCCCGCTTGCAGGTACACTCTGTAGTTTGTTGTCTCTTGTTCCTTGCTTTTGGTTTCTCGAACCTTGATTCTTTCTTTCCTTGTTTCCTGACCTCATTCCCTGCTCGTCTGTTTTCTGCTCGGCTATCCTTCCCCAGCATCACGGTCCTTGCTACCTTGTCTATGTATGCATCCAGCTCCTCCACTCTCTGAATACTTTTCGTTCATTACCCTTACTTTTGTGACTCCAACAGTCATTCCTGGATTCCCCATGTTCTGCTGTTCACTGTTGTCATGCACTTCTGAATTGCTGCTCAGGGGGGTTTCTTCCCCATGAGGGTTTCACTCTACTTTTTGGATCTTTTCCTGGGGAGGGTCTGCCTGGGGTCCACATTGATATGGTTCTCATGATGGCCTTCTTTAGTGGTAGGCAATTTTTCTTCTCATCAAAGGCCACCCTGAAGACCCGTGCACCAAGGTCAACAGACCACCATAATGAAAAGGGTGAGTCACCTGGCGAAAGCAAGCCACATCAGTCTGATCTTAGTCTTGACCGTAGTCCAGCCACTGACAGTCGTTACATGATGGTTAATCTGTCAGTTAAAGTATGAATGCCCGAATTGATGTTACATAATTTCTCTCTCCCTGAATCATGTAATGTCTAATTGAATGCGGGGTGGTGGGCTGTCAATGTCACTACGGGAATATCCCATTTCCACCAGAGGTAACAGACGTATGCTGTAACTTGATTAATGGACATATTTTATTTGGATCTTCAATACTGTGCACTCAGGCATGTGCTCTGATATGATTTCTAATAATGTGTTGCACTTTGTGATAGTGATCCTGTTCTTGGGAAATATTATTGATATGGTGCAGTTTTTGTGCCACCTCTGCTGGTCTGTGTTGCACTGTTGTCTTACATGGGAGAAAGGTGTTGTGTCCTGTCTGGGTATGTATTTCTTACATATTGGGGGACTTGTAGATTTGTCGTCGTTCATTTGGATTGTTGCATTCCTTTCATGCCCAGATGCTGTCCTGCAGGGCTGTGTCCAGTGGGGTGGGGCTTCTTATGTGTTGGGTTAGAGGGCAGGTCCTTCTACCACAGGGCTATGATAGGGCATACATTGCATTAAAATCACATAGATGAAACCCCACTGTTTCATTGGTCCTACCCTTTATACTTGTGAACCCTGTATGTGTGTTTGATGTTGATTGTATTTAGCTAGGATGCAGGTCTGTTTCCCTTGTTCTGTCTCCATATATGTTGGTGGTGTACAGTTGCACAAGACCATGGCATCATGGGTGGAATCTGGGAAGTGGGAATAGCAATGGGTCACATTGCAATCTGCATTGCAGGTCATCTGTATGCTACGGGAATGTTGTTGTTTCCTATTATGGTCCACCTCTTATAATGCATAGGGTCCCCCTAATGTGAGCAGTGCTGTGCTGATGTTGGGGAAGTGGAAAGTCACATAGAACTGTGCTTTTGTTGCATTTACTTGTGCACGGGTGGTACGAAGGTTGATGTGCGGGGCTGCATGAAGCGCTTTGAAACACATTGTGTATAGGCGCTATATAAATAAACTATCATATCATATCATTTCATGCTGCATGAGTGAATCCAGCACCTGGGCAAGCACAATTAAAAACATGTGCTGCGGCATGTCATGCTGCATGCCCATAATTTGCTGGAAGGTGCCTGTGGTGAAAAAGAACAGCACCGCACAAAAGCTTCAGCAATAGTGGGATAGCTGTTCTTTTGCTTGTCATTCTTTGTAACTGTGCCTGTTTCGGTGAGAGCAGCTCAGCTAATGCTCTCTGTTAAGGCGCTAGATTGTCATTAGCTGCACATCAGGTAGTGGTCAGGGAGATTGCCTGACATAGGGAATGGGTGCACTCCTTGCAAGGCGTCTCCCCTGACTTTGTGTTGGTTGTACTCTGTGATGCAGCTGTGCATGTCCCTTCAGATCAAAGTAGAGCAGGAGGTTTGTTTGTGCATTTTGTATAGCGCTACAAACCCTCAGGTATCTGAGCGCTGCTTATTTCCCACGGTGTGTGGTGTTCATTTATCGACCTTGGAAGGATTAAAGGCTGAGCTTAGCACTACTGGGATTCAAACCTGCATCAGCAGGCTATGCACAGATGTCAAAGCAAACTCTCTATTCGCTGTGCTATCTGAATGGCTAGGAGGCTTTAGACCTTGAGGTTTGCTACTTCTAGCGGCTGCATATTGTGGCTGCATAGTGGGGGAATGTGTGTTTGGGGAAGGTGTGGGCCTGACATACTCTTTCAGGGCGGGCCACTTGGTGGGCAGGTGTGCATGGGGCTTCATTTTCATCACCATAATGCATTTATTTGCACGTATTGGGTGGAGGTTTTCACTCTGAACTAGAATTTCGACCTGAAATGAAGGTAGTATTTGTGTTTCTGGTGCTAATTCCTGTGCAAGATTTATCCCTGCGGGAATTATCGCTTCTCTTCATTGTTTATTCCCCCGGTACTCATTGTTCCAGGGTTAATTCCACCACAAGAATTAGCATTAATTTTCAATAACCCTTAAATCAGCAGATTGATAAAAGTGGCAGCAATTCTGAATTTGTAATGAGACCCAATTAGTATCAATTAAACATCAACCCTATGGACATTTTTGTATGATCTGGCAAATTTCAAGCCAACATTCAATTATGCAAGACAGCATCAGTGCACTACAGTATGAGTAATATCTTCACAGAGTGGAATTCAATCTAATCACACACCAGGCATGTGGGGAGGAAGTACAGCGAGTCCCATTTTGATTGGTTTGTTGGAAAAGAAGCAACTGCTTAAACTGAATCTGGAAGTGTGTTGTGCAATAAGTGAACACTTTCATTAAGCATTGATTATATAAAATTCTGTTAACCGACAAAATACAAATAAAACAGCTTAATTTAATTTATTTTCTATTCAAACACAGGCCATTGAAAACACTATTGTATTTGTATGGTGCCTTCTGTTAAGCATGTAGGGCATCAGATTTATGAAGTGTGTTTAAAATCCGGTCTGTGTGTTGATGACTGCAATACCACATCCAGAAACCAAAAAAGTGATGGGTGGAAGGTTTTGAAATAATCTGGACCACTGGCATTGCTCTGGGCAACCTTCCACATCACTGTTTTTTAGCCCGTCTGCGCCATTGCAAAAGGGGTCCAGCCATATGCAAATCAGTCAGGTACTGCCACCAATGGGAGCAGCCCTGCCCGAACTGCTAGGCCAGGTCCCCTCTGCATGGAAACACATGCAACCCCAGACATATTTCTGCCTTTTTGGGCCTCCTCATTGAGGTGCAGCTTGGTTCCCTATGGCGCAGCGAGCAAGGGACCCACGTCTGGGCATACCCTCTCTCACATAGGGAGACAAACTGAAACCAAAAAAGTGATGGGTGGAAGGTTTTGAATTAATCTGGACCACTGGCATTGCTCTGGGCAACCTTCCACGCCACCATTTTTTAGCCCATCTGTGCCATTGCAAAAGGGGTCCAGCCATACGCAAATCAGTCAGGTACTGCCACCAATGGGAGCAGCCCTGCCCGAACTGCTATGCCAGGTCCCCTCTGCACGGAAACACAAGCAACCCCAGACATGTTTCGGCCTTTTTGGGCCTCCTCAGTGAGGTGCAGCTTGGTTTCCCACATCCAGCCTATCAGGGCAGAACTCAGAAAAAAATCATTTGGAAGACATTATCAGATGGGGACTTGGGTTTAGGTCCCCACACTGAAATCAATAAACCACAGTGTGTGCGTGTTTTCATACCCAAGAACCCATAAGGATAGTAACACACACAGAAGATTAATCAGTGTTTAACCAAAATTGTTTGCCTTTCAAGAAAGACTTCACATTTCTCACTTACGGCCAGGGATCTGGTCGCACCAGGCTAATGTAACTAGGGGCACCCAAATGCAGCCACCGAGTATCACCTGTGTTCTACTGCCCAAGACGATCACGACAGTGAACGTCTCTACATTAACTCCTTCCAAATTCTGCACATCATTGAAAGAATAGTAGCATGCAAGCAGCAGGGAGTGGTGTCCCATGCCGCTACACACCATGGGTTACATTTTGCAGAAATAAGAACTGCATCTTAATCAGGAGCTTCACCTTAATAGACCTTGTATCTCAACCATGAAAGCGTTCTTGAGTTGCACACGCTGTAAGAAGAGACATCCTTGGCCTTGGCACCGTGAGTAGCAGCCTAGCATGAGTTTAGTTTGGCACATCAGGACCTGCATCCAGCGGCCGCAGACTCGGGCAAGTAATACGAATCCGCTGTGAAGGCAGCAGCCGGTACACGGATGCAATTGTTAGAATCCTGACTCGCTTTCCCGCTGGACCCTTTGTTTGTTTGTGTAATGGGCAGTGAGACATCTCCTGAACTTCTCATGCTCCATGGGCTGTCTGTGAGAATTAGGCTTAAATTGTGCAGCACCAAACTCCATGTGTGGTGGGAATAAGTACAAGCCGAACTCCAAGGAGAAGTGAAACTCAAGCAAAGGCCTTCAAGATCATTGCTAATTATTGTGACCACTGATGCTTCAGGGACTCAATAGGCAAGCCCATTCCACCTCAATGCCAAGATGGAGGGGTAGTCTTGGGAGAACATGTTCATCAAACACCCAGATGAGTGGCATTTCTGATGATTCTTGTTTTGTTGAATCACTAATATGTTCAGTGATTTGATTCAAATAGTTAAACCGGGACTGTCCTGCATGTGAGCACCTATTGGCATCCCTCATGCAGCTCTAAAACATCCTCCACAGTTCTGTGGAGGTGCTCGTCGAACTGGGAGGGCAGTGGGTTAACCCTTACGAGTCCAGCCCAGCCTGAAAATAAAAGATGTACTTTTTCTAAATCTGACACTCTGTTGAGAGCCCTTGACCCATTTGACAAGTAGAAGTATTTTGTCTATGTTTATGATTCTATGTGATTTAACCACATTTTGAAAGTGGAACATCAAAACATTGATTCTTGTGGGTCGTTTTGGTGTTGCTTTCAAAATGTTGTAATAACATGTCGGGCCCGACCCTCGCAGTGCCCTCTCTTTTTTTGGAATTCGAAGGTTTCATCCCCCAAAAGCCACTTTCACACACCCTCGTCCCTCCTGGCCCACACCACACACTCCTTTCACAATAGCCCCATTCATATTTTTTAAACATTTTTTAAGTCACATCCCCTCCCATTCGCACTACATACATTTATACACTTCTCCCTTTCATACATGTACACACACATGCACACACCCAAACACTTACCTGGCCTGACCGAGGCCAGCAGCCCCTGTGTGCACTGGTGTGTGTCGCAGGTAGCAGCTGTCATTCCCAAAATGACCACGCACTGAGGGGAGGACATGTCAACTAACCAATGAAAGTGCGGGTGGAGGCGTGGAGGGGGTGAGTGAAGAGAGAGTTTTAGGTGGCTGAGATAGTTTTTTGGATCGATTTTAAAAAGTCCAAATTATCGATTTTCTTTTGGTCTTTCTGACTCGATCTTTTTGGGATTCGGTCTTGGGGCTGTGAGCAGGATAGTCTCCCAAATCCTTCTTTCACAGCCATTGACACCATTGTCTGTATCTTGCTGCAAGCTACACTCAGCCCCCATTGCTGCTATTGGAAATTATGATCACTATCAATGATTAGATGGTTGGATGTGTAAACGAAACTGACCCAATCCAGAGTCTAGTAACCTCAACTTCTCTAGTAATTTATCTTGGAATTATTGAATAATGTTTAGTTTTACAACACAAGTGGCCTACAGGTCAGGAAGACATATGGCAACACTCTGGTGGAATGTGGGGCAGCTGCACCACCCACAGCAATTTTAGGAATGTGCCCACAGTGATATGCAGGGTGGGGGTTGGCACCTCCTGGTTATCACACCCTTGGCCTGCCAGATTTGTATTTGTAGATGGCATCCCGATAGCATTGTTTTTTGATAAATACCCATCTCCAACTTGCACAATGCATTTCTGGTGCTCTCGGCTTCAGGGGTGCCACCAAGGGGTACCCAAGGTGGGCCACGGCCAACCTTATAAAAAGGCTGCCCCCCCCAGCTCCCTGCCTGCGAAAAAGCAAAAAAAAAAAAATGAGAAACCCAGTTCAGTGGGAAAAACGTCTTTTTTTTTGGTTGCTTTTGCTGCCTCCGCGGCCCGCGATGGGCTGGAGAGTCAGGACCAACAGACCCGGAAATAAATACAGTCTGAGCCTGGAGCACACATTTCTGCTTTGGCAATTGGCTCGCACTTCCCAGGCTTTGCTTATTTCCGGGTTTCCATCCTTCCCATCCTTCCTCGGGCTGCATGGTTGTGCAATATTTTTGGATTGGCACTGCAAAGGAGACCTGGGGGCTGCCGCGGCGCTGAGAGATTCCATTTCAGGGCTGAGGAAAGCAGAAGCAGAGTGTGTCTGTGTGTCGTGGGTCTCAATAGATTTATTTCTGCAACCCTGTATCTCCCCCTAAACGCTTTCAGGGTCAATCTGAAGGCTGCTGGTCTGGAGCAATATAAACGCTGTTTTCTTGCTTTTTTTCAGTTTTGAGGAAACACCGTTATCAACAACACAAGTACGCTACTAAAAAGCATGTTGTGCATCAATAAAAAAAAGGATGGAGATATGCCACAGAAGTATTTAAATGTTTGTGTGCAGCACAGGTGGGATTCAAAAAATTAAACCCAAACCCAAGCAATTATCAGGCCGATTAAAGGAATTAATGTGCGCCGAAAATTCCGGCGCAGAGGTGCCAAAACGTGAGAATCGCAGTGCAAGTGCGAAAATCGCAGGGAAACCAGCACACATCGATTCTTGGAAGTCCGTGCGCGAGAAAAATATTGTATGTGCGCTGAAATAGTGCGCGGCGCACGCCGGTGCACAGGTCATCCAACGGCGTGAGCCACGGCCACAGCGAAATCGCTCATAGCGCGGCGCACATAACAAAAGTAGGCGGAACACGGGCGTAACACTCGGAATGGGGAACAACGCATGAAAATATAGGCGTCACGGGGGAAGTACAGGAGGCAAGTTAGTGGAACGCCCACACGCTCGCCTACAACTCGTATTCATGGAATCGAATAGGGCAAACCAGCGCACGGTCAAAGACACGCACAGGGCCAAACACGTCCGCCACAAGAAAGCAGGCGGTAGCGTCCCTGCGCCTGAAATAAATGTGCGCCAAAATGTGCGCTAACAAAAAGCACCTATATACAGCTATGATGAATGATCCATACTGTGGCCCTCTAGGACAAATGAGGTGCAAAGGGGTACCGACAAACACGGACACCCGCTGTGTGAAAAATAGCATGTGCGTGTATTTCGGGGTGCGCGGGAAGTTCCACACGCAATTGGCCTGGGTACGTGTAGTTCGGGGTGCGCGGGAAGTTCCACACGCAATTGGCCTGGGTACGTGTATTTCGGGGTGCGCGTGAAGTTTCACATGCGATTTCAGCAGGGTACGTGTACTCCGGGTGCGTGGGAAATTCCACAGACGAATCCAGCAGCCTACGTGTATTTCGGGGTGCCGGGGAGTCCTACATGTGAATTGGCCGTGTGGGTCCTCCCAGCTGTTCCCTCTACACCCTCCACAGCCCCTGCAGGCGGCCCACACCACAGGGGACTACCCTGCACCCCTGCACATGTCCCGCAGGCAGCCCATCAACCATGGCCATGCCCCCCAGCCAACCCACATGTCGCCTTGCACTACTGCCCACCAACGCATGTCTCCCAGCACCCCCACCCCCCAGCATCCAGGGGGACCCTCCACCAGGCCCCCTCTCATGTCTCCCACCCCCCCGACCCCCCGGCAGTCAGGGGCACCCTCCACCAGGCCCCCACTCATGTCCAACTCATGTCTCCCTGCACCCCCACCCCCCAGCATCCAGGGGCACCCTTCACCAGGCCCCCACTCATGTCTCCCACCCCCCCCCCCACCCCCCAGCAGTCAGGGGCACCCTCCACCAGGCCCCCACTCATGTCCAACTCATGTCTCCCTGCACCCCCACCCCCCAGCACTGTGGGTCACCCTCCACCAGGCCCCCACTCATGTCTCCCCCACCCCCACCCCCCAGCATCCAGGGGCACCCTCCACCAGGCCTCCACTCATGTCTCCCTGCACCCCCACCCCCAGCATCCAGGGGCACCCTCCACTCCACCAGGCCCCACTCATGTCCAACTCATGTCCCCCTGCACCCCCACCCCCCAGCAGTCAGGGGCACCCTCCACCAGGCCCCCACTCATGTCTCCCACCACCCACCCCCCAGCATCCAGGGGCACCCTCCACCAGGCCCCCACTCATGTCTCCCTGCATCCCCACCCCCCAGCACTGTGGGGCACCCTCCACCAGGCCCCCACTCATGTCTCCAACCCCTCCCCCACCCCCCAGAAGTCAGGGGCACCCTCCACCAGGCCCCACTCATGTCCAACTCATATCCCCCTGCACCCTCACCCCCTAGCAGTCAGGGGCACCCTCCACCAGGCCCCCACTCATGTCTCCCAGCACCCCCACCCCCCAGCAGTGCGATTTGCCTGGGTACGTGTATTTCAGGGGTTCGCAGGTAGTCTTACACGCGATTTCATCAGGGTACATGTATTATGGGTCCGCATGAACTTCCACACATGATATCAGCAGGGTACGTGTATTACGGGGTTCGCATGATCTTCCACACGCGATATCAGCAGGGTACGTGTATTACGGGTCCACGTGAACTTCCACATGCTATATCAGCAGGGTACGTGTATTACGGGTCCGCGTGAACTTCCACACGCGATATCAGCAGGATACGTGTATTACAGGTTTGCGTGAACTTCCACACGCGACTGGGCCTGGGAGAGTGGGGTACGTGTATTCCTGGGGTGGGCAGGAATATTCACTCACGACTGGCCCTGGGAGAGCGTGTTACGTGTATTCCTGGGGTGGGTGGGAAGATTTACATGGTCGCCTACAACGCGCCAAAAAAAAGGTCCAATCCGGAAACACGTACGCCAGCATGAAGCAGGCGTACGTCCCGCGCAGCATAAAATTGTGCGCAAACAACAAACAAGCTCAGACGCCAGGATGAATATACCGTTCCTAGCAGCAGTGGCCGTGGGATACCGCAGGAGGAGGAGGAGGATAGTCAGGGCCAGAATCTTCACACCCAGAACCAGCCTTTTTGGTATGCCTGATGACCAGGTGTATGGGAGGTACAGGTTTCCACCTCACATAATACTCAACCTGGTCAGTGAGAGGGAGGATGACCTCGCATCACCCACCCTGTGCTCCCAAGCACTCAGCCCCCTGGAGAAGGTCCTCAATGTACTGCACTTCTTGGCTACCGGATCATTTCAGCGGACAAGTGCCATAGTGGGGGGTTGCACAGGCCACGCAGTCACGGTGCCTACACCAGGTGTTGGCCATCATCACTGCACGGCCATCAGTCCACAGGCACATGTACCTGCCCAGAACACCTGCAGAAAGGCAGGCTGTCAGCCAGGATTTCTACAGGGTGGCACAATTCCCCAAAGTGCAAGGTGCCATTGATTGCACCCATGTGGCTCTACGTCCCACCAGGCATCTGAGCACATCTATAGAAACCGCAAGCACTGGCATTCGATCAACGTCCAGGTAGTATGTGATGCCAAGGGAATCATCACCTCAGTATATGCCAACTATCCAGGGTCCACCCACGACAGCTTGATTTACAGGATGTCAACCCTAAACCGGGACATGGAAACTGGGCGGCATGGCGATGCATGGCTGCTTGGTGAGTATAAATGCCACAGCACACGCATGCATGACAGATACAGAGTAATGTCACTACCCCACTAATGATCCCCATCACCACCTCTCCAGGGGACAGTGCCTACCCTCTGAGCACCCACATGATGACGCCAATTCGGAACCCCATCACGCCTCCCGAGGTAAGATACAACACAGCCCATATTGCAACCCGTGGCCTTAGTGGAGCGCTCATTCGGAGTGCTCAAGTCACGCTTTCGCTCCCTTGACAGTTCTGGCGGGCAGCTGTTATACGCTCCCCCAGTAGTGTGCAGGATCATAGTGGCAGCATGTGTCCTGCACAATGTTGCAACACGCCGGGGCCTGGCTGTGGACATGGTGGTGCCCCCACATCCCCAACCACATGCACGCCCGCTGCGCATGGGAGGGGAAAGGGCACGGGGTGAGGCAGCCCGTACGCAGCTGGTGGCTAATTACTTCACATAGAAATCACACCCCTGTGGAGTGCACACAGCCCTGGCACATACCATCTGACAATCAATGATGACTCAATCTGACAATTATGATGAATTAAGGGACAGTCAACTGTCAGAACCATAGCAGCCTGAGATTGTTCACCTGGAAGTGTCACAATGTGTGCATCCCTACCTACACAAACACCACCAATGCAGTGTCATCAAAAGACACACTTCTATGCAGCAAAAATGAATACCCACTTGCAAAATACAACATGAGAACAGTGCCATGTCACCCAAGCCCTCCCCGGCACCACCACACAACACACCATGGCATGCCATGCTATGTGAGAGCAAACAAATTAATCCCCACAACATGACACAAGTGTCACAAACTACAGTGTCCCTAATGGAAACTTGCCACCCAGAGACACCCCTTGAGATAATGGCCTGCAGCAAGTGTGGGTTCTCACCTACCACCACACCACGTCCCTCACTGGTGCCTGGTCGGGCCTGAGACCCCTCCTGGCTCTGCACCATCTACACAACCCCAGCAGTATCAAGTGCGTCATCCCCTGCAAAGACATGAAAGAAAAGAAATGGGAACAGGCATTAGCACCATGGCACAGAATTTGGGCTGAGAAGCAACAGAAACAGTACTTCATTGACACATGTCCCACATGACTATAACCCTCCCATGCATGCACCGTCACTGCGTATGAAGGGGAGGCAAATGGCACACATTGATGACACCAAGATGGAAGACCAACACATTTGCTGCATGCTGGCTAGCAATGCCATCACACATTGGCCTGTGATTGGCATGTCCAATACACATACATGACACATGCCATCACACATATGGCATGTACCATAGCCATGTCACACATGTGACAATAGCACTGAGAAATGCCTAATGAAAGTGGTGGAATGCAAACAGTCAGCCTGAATGAATACAGAATAATGCGCAACTATGTTGTGGCAAGATGACACTTCAAGGGCAACTGGCGTGAGGTTGGGCTGAATGTCTACTGTTGCCAGAAGGGACACTGCAATACCCAAATCCTGGTGCGCAGAATGTATTGGATGAAGCACATGGGTGACCCAAACCACTCAGGCACACACACCCTCACCTGGCACTCAATCAGAAGCCCTCACACACACACCATGCACATGGATCACACACACATGCATGTGCAGTCACCGGACAATGCCTCGAAATCTGGCAGGTCTCCCACGCCTTGGATCTGTCCCTCTGTGACGTAGGTCCCAGCAACATACTCATGTGGAGTGATTTCAATGTCCTCTGCTGGAGACCCACCTCCAGTCACTAGAGTAGCGACATGACTTGAGGCCAGCTTTTTCTTTGCCCTGCGCTTCAGGTCATTCCAGCGCTTGTAGCAATCATTAGATGTGCGCCTCACAAATCCAAGGGCACTTATGATGTCCGCGATGGTCTACCAGTGTGCCTGACGTTGTGCAGAGGTGGTCTTGCATCCTGCTGTAATCACCATTACTCCACAAGTGCATCAAGTTCGGCCTGATTGAAGCTGGGCTTCCTTGGTGGGCCGGACTGTGTAGCCGTGTCTGGGGCATCAGCCTGTACTGGACGAGCACTCTTCCTCTTCCGCTTGGAAGGTGGTGGGGATCCTGAGTGTCCTACGCCGCTCTGGACACTAGGGGCAGGAGCCCCGGTGGACTGTGGACTAGGAGTGTGGGAATGAACACTCACCATGGGACTTGGTGCAGGCATTAGCTGAAGTGTGATGTAGTCAGGGGGAATGTCAGCAGGATGGACTGGGACCGACAATGTCCTGGCTGGGAGACTCAGAGCTGGGGTGGATGGAGCCTCAGCTGCCCCTGCAGCCTCCCCACCCTGCCTACTCGGGGCAGCAGATGACATAGCTGCCCCTGATCAACGTGGCCTGGTGACACCAACGTGCACCGCCACACGTGGCCTAGACCTGCTGACCTGGAAGTCAGCCATGGAGTCACCCTGTGCCAGGTCTGGTGCCAGAATGGGCTGGTCCAACAAGGATTGAGCAGGGATGGTGTCAGCCACATTACCCTCAATCAGGGGGCGGGCATGGGTGTCCCTGACTGGTCACCCACACATGGGGGGCTAGGGGCACCCTGCAAGTCCCGGCCACGTCCCCTACCGTATCCACAACGGCCACCTCTTGAGGCTCGGCCACCTTTGCCACCCTTACCACGTGCTTGCCTCCCAACCATGGTACTGATGTTGTTGTGCATATGGGAGTTGCAGTAAACTATTGTCCTGGGCAATTGGGGGTCAAAGGGATAGGGTACTAGATGGAATTCGTACCCTAGTGCTCTAGCAAGGCTGTATGTGACCCCTGGGGGAAGATGACGGGTCACGCAACGCACAGGCACCCCAAAAAAGGGAGATAATGTGCACACAACCCCTCCTAGACCATGTGCGAGGAAAAATAAACCTGCACTATGCTGTGGCACCCAGAAACACAAAAATGAACGTATGCGTGTCACACGCAGCCTAGAATGACCTCTGAACTGGTACGCAACACACGGGGCAAGCACAGATGTTAAATACGTGCGCGACTCATCGTCTGCCAGGAACAATCACGTGAAAAATATGCGCGTGTGCGCGTTGGCAACACCCCCGCCAAAAGAAGAATTGTACGCTGTCTGAGGAGACAGGACAACACAAGAAGTGAACGCTGTTTGAGGAAACAGGCCCAGGAAAAAGACAAAAAGAGAAAAAGCTGTCAGAGGTAACAGGGAGTACGAACTTGGAATACCGTGAAGTAAATCGCGTGTGAACCGACAAGAAGTACAGATTTCACCCACTCGCTCTCCACGAAAAGCACGTACAAGGAAATGGCGTTCTACATGTACCTTTTAAACATGCCCACACATCCAGCGTCACTTCCGCGTGTACGCGCTAAGGCCCTATCCTCCAATTACACGAGCTGACACTCTGACGTGCAGTCATTGGACGTGTTACATGCACCCGTGTACAGGGAAACGCCCGCGCACGCACGTCACAGACGTGCATATGCGCTGAGGCCCTTTCCACCAATTGCACGCTATGACACTCTGACGTGCTTATTTTTTCTACGTGCCGTGGAAAACGCACGTGCGCGTAACGTCATAGACGCGCCTACACGCTGGGGGCCTTTGGCCCAATGAATTTGCGTATGTGTGCTGACGTGCTTACGCGCTAAGGCCCTTTCCTCGAATTACACGCAGACGTGCTGGATTTTCACGTGCCAAATCACTCTGTATCAAGCTGGCCACGCGTAAGCACACAGAAGACCACGCTCCTGCCCAGAAGGCCGAATTACTGCCACCCAGAGCCCCGAGCACGCTCCCACCTGTCATCTGCTGCTGCCTGATTGCCTAATGCCCACGTGCCCTGCCATTTGCTGCCTGCACATCAGCCAGGGGTGCTGTTGCTGTGACCACCCCTGCTGGAACCGAAGACTCCCGACTGGGATTCCATCGCTCCACAGACCAGCCCCAGGACCCAGTTGCCCACCCACTCCTGCCTCTGGGGTTGTCATGTCGGGCACTGCAACATCTGGCACCACTGGCAACCCCCAGCCAGAGAGGCAGAGGGGCACCAGCTTCACTGCCACCGAAGTTGGTGTCCTGGTGGAGCAAGTCCTGGGGCAGTATGATGCCCTCTTCGGAAGTTTGCGCGCCGACAAGGAAGGACGGACTCGGATCTGGACGGACATCGTGACTGCCATCAACGCGGAGGGGGTGGCAGTCCGGACTATTCCATCATGTCAAGAAGCGCTGGGAGGACTTCAAGTCCAGGATCCTCAACAAGGCCCGGCGCCTCTTGAAGGCAGCGGATGCTAAGGGACGCCGGGGCCACTTGTCGGACGATCAGATGAGGGTCCTGGAACGCATATCCCCAGCGCTCCACGTCCAGGTCCTTGAGAGGCAGACCCGTCTGGAGTCGAGCTGTAAGTGTACATGCATCATGATTGTAAGCTGTGCGTGTGGTGGTGTGCCAGTAGTGTGCAGGTTGCACATGTGTTTTTATGGGGCCAAGTATGGGGGGGGTGTACAGGGCCATGAGGCTAACACATGCGAGGGCTCTCATGTGTGAGACATGGATGGTGCTTGTGTGTGTAGGCTTGCATGCCAAATGCAGATGTGTGGGCACACATGTTTGTATGAATGTGTATGTAAGTGGGCATGTTCGTGATGTCACGCATGTATGTTGTTTTCAGCTGCATGTATCAGCACTGTGTACATGTGCATGTGTGTGTATTTGACAAGGGTGCAACAGTGATGCAACATGGATGCATTTGACAGCGGGATGTGGAAGCCTGATTGGCAGATATGACATGGATGCCAATCTGAACACTGCGACAGTTGGCAGAGGTGTACACATGCACGCAAGTGTGGTGGTGTGTGTGCATGTGTAGTGCACTCCCTGTGTTGCATGTGATGTCTGTCTCACCTTTGCCTGCTCATGCAGTTGTATGTGTATGGATGGTGCTGGCTGTTGCAATATGGCTGTGTATGGCTCATGTGTGCGAGTTGAAATGACATGTGTGTTGGCGATTGTGATGCCATGTCTGAGGTTTCCCAATGCCACTCATGTACAACTGTCATGTGTGTGTGTGTATGTGTCCATTGTACAGTGCCCTGATGCCTGTGTTTTATTTCTCCCTGTCTGCAGCGTCAACTGATGAAGAGGGCGGAGAAGGTGCTGTGGAGCACAGCGGCAGGGATTGCACCGCCAGCCGGAGATGCAAGGCCCGGCTCCCCTCCCAGGTTGTCATCTCGTCGGGGAGTGAGGAGTCCGGTGCCGCGTCCCAGGCCGCAGCTGCCGGGGGGAGGTCCAAGAGGCGGAGGTCGGAGTTGGACTCTTCGGCAGCAGAAGGGGCAGCTGGGACCCCACAGGGCCCAACGGGGGAAGATGGCACGGAGTCATACAGGTTGGTGGGGGGTTTGGTGGAGGAGGAGGACGTGCAAGCGTCAGAGACGGGGTCTGGAGGTGGGGATTCCACTGGTGCTAGTGGTGCAGTGCAGGACCTGGGACAGGAGGCAGCACAGGCCGCTGCGGAGGTGCCTGTGTGCAATCCTGTCCCTGATCCTGTCACTGCATCATCTTGCACCAGCAGGGATGCCTACGTCCAGACCCGTTTTCAGGCAGGGAATGAGCTTACAACAACTGGCCTTCCTCTGCCTGCAGACGTGGCTATTCAGGTACGGGTTGAGCCTGTCCTGACTGGTGTGGCGTTGCGTCAACGGGCCATGCGAGGTGACCTGCAGTCTTTTCATGAGGAGACTGCACGTCATCTTGAATGGCTCATTGACCGTGTCGGCCTACTGGGACAGGTCACCCAGGCCGGATTCCTCCGTTTGCTGGAGCTTGTTCTGACCCCCTCCTCAACTGAACACCCTATGAGCCAATCGTCCTCCGTGCCATCTTTCCACCCATTTGTCACCTGGGTGCCCTGTGAAGCTGCCTCTGACGGTGTGGCCAGGCTGGTGGAGGACACATCCCTGTCACAGTCGGGAGTCGGACGTCCAGCAGGGGTGGCCACATCAACGACTGCACCCCGGCCGGTGGAGGATGTGCAGACAGCAGGAGCCAGGGCACGGGCACAGACACAGCAGCAACAGCAACGAGGTGGGAGCCATGATGGCTCAGGGCCTTCGACAATGGAGGGGGAGGCATCGGCCGGAGGGCAGGACGGGAAGTGTCTTCCATGTGGCAGCGGTTGGGCCATGCCATAGATGCAGAGCGGCAGAGGGCGGAAGAGGCACGGCTCATGATAGTCAGGGCGGAGAACTGAGGCGGGCCGAGTGCCTCGAGGCAATCCGCAGGGAGTTGGAGGACAACATGTCATCGTCCCTGCGGACCCTCGGGGCCATGGAGAAGGACCGCCTCCGGGACATTGAGCAGGAGTTCGATGATGCCCTGGCCTGGAACATCCAGAAGTGAGCCGTCGGACTAGCCCGCTGCCCTTGTAAATAGTTCTTTAGTGTTAAGTTTCCTTTCGGTTTTGTTTTGTTTTGGGGCACTTGGAAAATGCCCCAACTTCTTGTATATAGTTCTTCATTAGGTAGTATTTTATTTTATAGGTTTCATTCAAAGGATTGGGCACATGGACCCTGGATGTTCACCTTGTACATAGTTTGACAATGGATTTGGATTTTTGATTTTTTTTTCACATGGATCAATGTTTTTTTCTTATTTTGGAACCTTGGATTTATTTTCTCAGACTGACACTTTGGAGACTTGCTTTTGGATTGCCTTTCATTTGGATTTCATGCATCTTTTTAATTTATTGGACATGCTGGATTTCATTTATTATTTCCATTTTCTTCTGTTCCATTTCATTGCCTTGCTTTTCTGTTTAATACATTATAATTTGGTACTTCAATGTGTGGTATTCTCTCTTTGGTTTCATGCATGTCACAATGTGTGTTCTATCATTCACATGCTGTCATTGTGTGGGTTTGACGGATATGTGTTGATGTGCAGACTAGCCATTTGGGATGCATCATGTGCTGGTGATTTCTTTGTGGGGTGGATGTCATACCTGGTGGTGTGTTCGGACTGGGGTGGCGTAGGCAGTGTATTAAGTGGGCATGGGGGCCATGATTATGGATCGTCATGAGGTGTTGGGGGGACATGTATGGGGGCCTGCTGGCAGGTGCCCTGCACTGCTGGGGGTGGGGGTGCTGGGAGACATGTGTGGGGGCATGTTGGAGGGTGCCCTGCACTGCTGGGGGGTGGGGGTGCTGGGAGCCATGAGTGGGGGCCTGGTGGATGGTGCCCCTGACTGCTGGGGAGTGGGGGTGCAGGGGGACATGAGTTGGACATGAGTGGGGGCCTGGTGGAGGGTGCCCCTGGATGCTGGGGGTTGGGGATGCTGGGAGACATGTGTGGGGGCATGGTGGAGGGTGCCCTGCACTGTTGGGGGGTGGGGGTGCTGAGAGACATGAGTGGGGGCCTGGTGGACGGTGCCCCTGACTGCTGGGGTGTGGGGGTGCAGGGGGACATGAGTTGGACATGAGTGGGGGCCTGGTGGAGGGTTCCCCTGGATGCTGGGGGGTGGGGGTGCAGGGGGACATGAGTTGGACATGAGTGGGGGCCTGGTGGAGGGTGCCCCTGGATGCTGGGGGGTGGGGGTGCTGGGAGACATGTGTGGGGGCCTGGTGGAGGGTGCCCCTGACTGCTGGGGGGTGGGGGTGCAGGGGGACATGAGTTGGACATGAGTGGGGGCCTGGTGGAGGGTGCCCCTGGATGCTGGGGGGTGGGGGTGCTGGGAGACATGTGTGGGGGCATGGTGGAGGGTGCCCTGCACTGCTGGGGGGTGGGGGTGCTGGGAGACATGTGTGGGGGCCTGGTGGAGTGTGCCCCTGGATGCTGGGGGGTGGGGGTGCTGGGAGACATGTGTGGGGGCATGGTGGAGGGTGCCCTGCACTGCTGGGGTGTGGGGGTGCTGGGAGACATGAGTGGGGGCCTGGTGGAGGGTGCCCCACAGTGCTGGGGGTGGGGGTGCAGGGGGACATGGGTTGGACATGAGTGGGAGCCTGGTGGAGGGTGCGCCTGGATGCTGGGGGGGTGGGGGTGCGACTTCCCGCGCACCCATGGAACACACTTACCCAGGACAATTGCGTGTGGAACTTTCCGCACACCCCTGAAATACACGTACCCTGCTGAATTTGCGTGTGAAACTTCCCGTGCTCCCCTAAAATACACGTGCCCTGATGGAATCGCGTGTGAAACTTCACACGCCCCCCTGAAAGACACGTACCCTGCTGAATTAGCGTGTGAAACTTCACGCGCACCCCTGAAATACACGTGCCCTGATGGAATCGCGTGTGAAACTTCCCGCGGACCCCTGAAATACACGTACCCTGCTGAATTTGCGTGTGAGACTTCCCGCGCACCCATGGAACACACGTACCCAGGACAATTGCGTGTGGAACTTCCCGCGGACCCCTGAAAGACATGTACCCTGCTGAATTTGCGTGTGAAACTTCACGCGCACCCCTGAAATACACATGCCCTGATGGAATCGCGTGTGAAACTTCCCGCGCACCCCTGAAATACACGTACCCTGCTGAATTTGCGTGTGATACTTCCCGCGCACCCCTGGAATACATGTACTCAGGACAATCGCGTGTAGAATTTCCCGCGCACCCCTGAAATACACGTACCCTGCTGTATTCGCGTGTGAAACTTCCCGCGCACCCCTGAAATACACGTGCCCTGATGGAATCGGGTGTGAAACTTCACGCGCACCCCTGAAATACACGTACCATGGACAATTGCGTGTGAAACTTCCCGGGAACCCCTGAAATACACGTTCCCCGCTTGGCATTTGCTGTTGGCAGCCCTGTGAACTGGTCCAGGGTTAGCGCAGACATTTGCGATGAATTGGGGATTTTGATGGCTTTTCCTTGCGCGAGGGCGTTCTTGGGGGCGTAACTGGTGCTGCTGCACGGTCGCTGCGCCACTCTGCGCCACGGCTGGTTTTGAAGGCTAAAATCCATGAATACGCTGTGCGATGAAATGGATTTTATCACACGCGGCTGGCGCAGTGTATCGCACGGGGACACTGTGCGCCAGCCGCGTGCGCCACTTTTGTGCAAAATTCTATGAATTACCCTGTAAGTCTTTATAAGCCATGGGGCGGTGCTCTTTTTCTGCTTTGTTAGACCGTTTTGTCCTGGAGGTAGTGAGGAAAACAATTTCCTCAAAACATTAACAGATTCCGGAGGCAAGAGGGGTCCACTAAAAAACAAATGAGGTGGAATTAAACTGAAAGCAACGTTCCTTCCTGTTGCCCTTTAAAGATACAATGGTATGTTATAGTTTGTGTTGTAAGTGCCAACATTGTATTGGGTGTCAAACCGAGCATGTGATCATCACATGTACTTAAAAAGGGTGGTGTCTTCAGCGGTGATTTCAACAATGTGTGCTTCTGTCAGTTGTTGTTAGCACACTGCTACTAACGCGTTAATGTCCAGCAAGGCACCACATTCCATTCATCAAGCATCAGACATAGGGAGGCAGAGTGGCATGACTCACGCAGCTGCATGAAGGCTGTAGCACATCCCTTTACTTTGTGTTGATTCCCATTTCCCACAAAGGGCATCGCAAGGAAAGCATCGAATGTGCAAACTTTTCCCAGGCTATGCCAAATTGAGCAAATTAGGGGGCACTTTTACATACTTAGAACGTATATCCTGAATTGCAAGCAGGATAAACTGCTAAATGTATGAAAAGCAGAGCAGTCTATTTCATCTGTTTGGAAATGGTGCTGGGAGATGTGCAATGTTTAGGAGGGTCATTATTGACCCATCTGTAATTTTTCATACCATAACAGCAGCAGCAGTATAAACCCCAGATATGCCACTTGCAAGTCTGTCCCACAAAGAGCGAATGAAATGTTTTTTTTCTAATTTCATTATTTTACCATATGAGAGCATTTAAGAGCCTGCCATACATAGTGAAATGTGCTTTCAGTGCCTAAGTGAGTACTAGGATCCTTTCACACATTAGTACACGCCCAACACTAATATTTACAAGAGAGCCATCCAATTCATTATTTGCGAGGGTGTAAGACAGCCAAGTAATGTGCCGGACACCTTTGTTAGTTGAGTGACTGGCACATTCCTCTGTCTTACGCAACTTAAACTTTAAAAGTTTATCCTGCTTTGTGCACTTTTGAGTTACGCGATTCATTGTGAATTTGCCCCATTGTCATATTTCTTAAACGCTGGAAGTTTTTATAGTACATTTCGTTCTTCTTAGGAAACATGTGTAACTAGCCTAGTTGGTATAACATAGCATGATTGTCCTCCCTTATCTAGATTGTGGTTAACACAGCAGGCAATTTTATACTCATTGTTAAATTGGTTGCTTGTACAGTTGTCTCCCTTCTCTTAGGCTTCATCAAAGTTCAAAGGGGAACATGAGAGGGGAGCATAGTAGATGAAAAAGAGAGCATGGACCAACGTATGATAAGTTAGGGTGACCAGATAGCCCGGTTTTGCCCAGACTGTCCAGGAATAGGGCCCTCTGTTGCCTGGCTTGAGAGTTTTTTTGTAATAAAAAAAAAAACAGTTCTGTTTTTTTAGGAAAGGAAAGGCGGCCGTCCCGGTGTATCAGGAATGGGAGCGTGACAATAACAATTACATAGACAAGCATTACAATAGTTTTACAATTTTGCCATGGCAGGATGAGTTTGATTCCCAACCTTTCAGACAGCAGCCACAAGCATTAATTATCTCTTTATGCCACAGAGATCAGTTGGGAAGCACCAACAAGGCCTGTAATATCAATTAGAGCAAAAGCTCCTTTCTTATTAATAGAATCCACAATCAAAACCACACCTTTGATATGCAGGTGCAATGCTGGAAATACTGCGAGATCCCAGAGGTGTGGGAGGGGGAGCTTTGTGGCACCCTGACCTTGTGTTGCTTTGATTGGATGATGATATGTGCAACTGAGCCAGACCGCCAGTGCCTTCTTTTCCCCACAATGGAATCGTAACTTTAGTCAGTTGGGAATCTTTGAATTTTATAGCTGTCAGGTGCCTCTTGAATGTGCATGCAAAATGTGGCTGCCGTGTAAACGACTAGGGCATTTTCCATAATTTGTGCACCTAGGCTGTAGGAGTTATATTTTTTTTAAATATTAAGTACCCTTACTTGGGGTAGAAAGCATCGAACATGTTACTCTTTTCTAACAGATTTGCAATCCTTAGTATTTGACGTATGGTGAAACTGTGACCAAAAAAAAGCCCAGCGAATCTAAAAAGAAAGTTGTCAACAACAGTTTAGGCCTTTTTTACAACCTTCTTAGATGCGTAATAGAGTACAGATGCTAGCGGTCAGTGGTCGAAGTGTACCAAAAGAAGTAGTGGAACTACTATGTTCCCTGCTGGCCTGCTACTACTTCCCAGCAAACGCCATTGCCATGCCCCCTCCCACACGCAATCCAAATCCCCAAACAAATGCACCTAGTGTTTAAGGGAATGTTCAGTGCGGTGCACTGAGGTGCAAGATTCAACTTCTTCCTATGTTTTATTTTGAAACAAAACCACCATTCCACATCTATTTCTTTTTAAACTAAATGTATAGGAACTGTAAAACATTTTCTTTTTAAAGTACAGGAGCACTGCTCCCCACAGCTCCTGCCCACTTCGACCACTGCTATGGGTTTACTGGAGTATATTTTGGCTTCTACCGGGAACTGCTTATTGTTTGACTACTATTTTCAATGCTCGTGTATTATCTTTGAGTGAGAAGAAATCCTCTGTGTTCTTGTGTTTAATGAGCACTAGAAGCACAACACTGCAAGTGTAAATGGTTGCTGTTTTAGTAAGAAAAGTGTATTGTTGGATATTAATATTGGTCATTCACACAAGAGTAATATGTTGCTGGGCCTACCACCACAACCCCCAATTATTAAGTCTGCTGGGTGCTCAAGAGTAGAGGGCGAGGAGAGGATTTAAACTACTAGCGGACACAAACCCTGCCACAGCCCAATTCAGGACTTTTGAACTGTCTCTGGTTAGGAGGTTAGGCTCTGGCATAGCAGGGTGTGATGAAAATCATGTCAAAATGGTATTTGTGTGGTAGTCAAACAAAAAAAGCAATTTCAAAGAAAACTAGTGAATGTACTATTGTTCCTTACAATCAATGTGCTCCTTTAAATGAAAGCTTGATATTTGTCTTTTCAAGTCAAAGTCGAACAACCATTCTGTTAGAAGAACAACGAATTGCCTTACATGCATATGCAAATCACATATTCCTTCCATAGCACAAACAGGATTGAGAAACTCAAAATGTTAAGCCTACTGGTATTAGTCTATGCGCATCAGATAAACCACCCCTATAAAAAATGTCTGGGGCGCCACTGCTCGGCTTCCCCACCTCAATGCATGCTGCCATTGCATGTTGCTAGGCAGTGGACATGCTATGGTGATGAAATGCGAGTCTACTGAAAAGCATACACCACAATTAGTGAGTTAGTCCCAGTTACCTTTGCCCTTACATACTCACATTTGTAGTTCTAGGAGTTAAACAGTCTGGTAGTCTCAGTGGCTCACCTTCCCCTGAGGCTTTTGTGATCGATGTAGCTCATTGAGGTCCTCAACCTCACCACCAGCCGATGATGCTGGTTGGAATCTTTGCAGGTGGTCCCGCGGCTTGATGTGTTGCTTCCAGTACTGAAGGTGGCTCTGACAAAGTATAGCAGATGCTGTTGCTTTTAACGTGAGGGGTCCTCCTCTGGAAGCAGAAACTGAATGCTTTGCAGAAGTGGTGGGTCACCTTCACTGTACATGTCATTGTCTTAATCAAAGCCTCATCGTCAATCTCAGCATTGCGTTGCTAGTTGCATTGGCCTGGCCCACTGACTATAGAAATCAATTTGTTTTATTTGAATTGCTGTCCAGGCTGGCCCTACTCAGAGCATATTGGAGTACCTTATAAGTTTCAGTGGTCCAATGGGATGTGAAACAGAAGTTACAACATTTTGAAGGTTTTGATAGGAAGATAAGTATAGACAGGAAACAGCAGGGAGGTGGCACGGCTTGATTAGGTGGGGGAAAGAAGTATGCGTGGAGGCTTTTTTGGAAAGTGGTGATGGAGGGTGCAGTGCGGAGGTGGAATTTGAGGGTGTTCCAGGCTCAGAGTGGCCACTGCGTGAATGCTTGGAATGCATAGCAGATTTTCTTTGATTGCTATATTCTGATATTCCCCCACTGAAGCAAATGCATGCACACTAAAGGGCAAACAACAGAAGCTGCATACTGACAGGGACACATGGAGACTCATTTGTGATGTCATCTTTGATGCCCTGGGTGTTAGTGTTAGCAGTGCACGGTGGCGCGAGTTATGGTTGCTTATCTTACCATAACTGCCGAATTTCAGGGGTTTTTCGGTTTTACTTTGAACCATAACGTCCATAACATAAGGTACATAACATTGGTAAAGTCACATCCTGTGATGCCATTGAGAGCAGGAGTAATATCATGCATTTTCTTGGAATAAAACAAGGGACAAAGGCCATCTCAAGTAATTGTCCTCATATCATATGGCACATGATACCATTACTGCTAACCTTGGCATTTTGATGAATTGACATCCCTTATTTTGATAGACTTTGGGGATTCAAGAAAGATGTTTCCCCCAATATGTTGAAGGCTGTGCTGGTATGTGCATTTACTTCAAATTAAAACGAAAATAACAATAATAATAATAATAATAATAATAATAATAATAATAATAATAAATACAAAACAAAAATACAAACACATATTTCATATATAACGCATGTCTTTGGTGGAGACACACATTGTATCTATTTCTATTAGTGTGGTATTTGACCTCATAATCACTTACTGCATCTGATATGTGTAGGTACACCTCATGCTGTTAATAGAACATGCATCATAATTTGGTGGGAAGCTAAAATAGGCAGTATTTATGAATACCACTTGTTCTTTACTGTTACTGTCAACATTGCAAGACATTTGTATTGCATATATATTTGGTGTTATGCTTCTATACCTTGCCCGGGGGCTCACAGACTGTTATACATTGAGGCAAATGCAGTGAGTCATTCAATCCAGAAGAGAGTGGTTGCTGCAAAGAACAAATGTCAGGGAGCACCAGAAAGCCCATGGAAACAGGAACATCTTTAACTGTCAACAATAAAACAGGAATGAGGGTACCCGTCTGGGATAAAGTGAGTTGTTTCAGAAATTGCATGGCACTTACTGTACATGCCTGCCTCTGAGTCTGGGATTAAGCAAGTTTAGGGATTAGAAAGGCAAGCTGATCACAGCTTTGTGAACCCTACCTTTGGCCAGGAGATAAGGTTTGACAACCAGGTGGCTTGGGTCAATCAAGAATCACAAATTTAAAAGGGATGTATGTCTTTACTTCTGCATAAACTTTGCAATGCATTCATGTTGTCACTTTTGCATTTTCTAACTTCTTTTGTAGTTCACTTCTTCCAACAATGACTTCATCCTTACAAGTGGAAATTATGTGCATACTTCCTTTTCAACCCATTTTCTACCCATATGATTCCCTTGACCTCAACCCTGACTTTAAGGAATTCGAACATCTGCATGGTGGGCATGAGCTCGCTTGGGCTTTTTCAAATGTTTAAATAAAAATAATGCTGGTAGACCAACCTCAGGAAAATGTGTGGGGCTAATCCACACACATTTCCCTATGCTCACACCATGACAAGCGCCTACACCTGTGTACTCTCGGTGGTCACAGCCTACAGGCACAGTCCGCCTGTCATATTGATTTGGAATGTGACAGCCAGGAGTACACTATGTGATCTCCAGGAAGGGGGAGGAGAAAGCTTCCCCCTGCCATTGCCAGCCTGATTAACTAACAAAGGCTTCATGGATCCATCTTGCTCTTTTGCTAGGATGTGCAGCTGGTGGTAGCGATTAATATACCAATTCTAAGGGTACTTCAAACAGGTGCACATAGGGCCTGGCGGCAGAGGTTAACAAAGGAGACTGGAAAC
The DNA here is from genome assembly GCF_040938575.1 of Ambystoma mexicanum. Lineage (NCBI taxonomy): Eukaryota > Metazoa > Chordata > Amphibia > Caudata > Ambystomatidae > Ambystoma > Ambystoma mexicanum. The sequence continues at coordinate 90,150,009 of NC_090930.1, read as the reverse complement.
CCAAAACATTTAATATTCAACTGTGTCAACCTGAAGCCAGCTCCCGCCCTCCGTATCAGTAATAGTGAACTATCTGAAGGGAGACCTGCCACTTTAATCAGGAGCCAAAGAGAGCTCCATTAACCAGAGAGATTTTCTGATCAACAACAGACAGGAAGATGGGTAGAACTTAGTATCACACTTTTTCACCCCTTTACCTTTCCTATTGCAAAACACTCTGGTTATGACCTCACACATACAGGCGATTGTTTGTACGGAACCCAGGATAGGTTCATTAAGGTAGGCTTACCCTAGACCAATTACTGTGGCCCACTTAGCTTTAAAAGAGGGCTGCGCCTCTCTTTTGCCAGATCATCTGAAGACTTCACAAGAAGTAGGAAAGAAGAACTCATCCTTGGACACTGGCTCAAGGTATAGTCTGTATTACAGCTTCCGCAAGTGAAGGAAGGCCAGGGAAGCAAGATCCCTCCCCTTAACTTCTCTCAGGGAACAGAGGGAGAACAAGAACTAAGAGGGCCCTCCGGCCGCCCCAGAACCGGTACCCAGCCAGCACACAGCGTGCCCCTATAGGCTCTGCAGTGAGCTACCTTGACATGGCATGCCAGAAGGTCTCTGAACCTGCAACTAAGGACAAGGCAGCTGCCTGCAACACACTCCTCAGCTTTGGGCCATCCACCTTAAAGGACAATGGGCCTCATTAGGACCCTGGCGGAGTGGGTTTCCGCCAGCGCTAATCGCGGCGGACCCGTCCGCCGTACTACGAGTTCCCTTAGCGCCATGGCGCCGTTTTCCGCCTGGTTTTACCAGGCGGAGAAAACCATGGCGCTACGGGACCTCGTTGTTAATTACGCCACCGTATTTTACGGTGGCGTAATTAACTCCTTCCCCACTCCCATTATACCCTATGGGGCAAGAATGGGAATGGGGAAGGGCAGAATGGGGATTGGGGATTTACCGCTCCGCCAAGGTCGGAATGGGGCGGTAAATCCGCCAACTCCCATGGCGCTATCGACGGCTTTCCGCCGTGCTTCGCGGTGCATTTAGCACCGCGAAATCCGCCAGGGTCCTAATGAGGCCCAATACCACCCTATTGAATATGCTGGTAGAAGTGCCTCAATGAGCATCTACTGACGTTCCCCTTAAAGGAAATGTTTTAGCCAGTCGAGTTCCTCGAGCTGCAACTGACTGCAACGCTGACTGTTGTCAGGCAATAGTTGCTTAAAGACATCCGATACGTCTTAACCACTACTTCAGAAAATGCTGATCAGCACTAAGACACTGATTCCTGACCCTGTGCTGATGTGTAGATCAGCCTGCATCCCTCCGTCTAGCTTCACTCACCAAACCGTCTTGACGCCTGATACCCGCAGCTGAATCCCATCTTGAACTCTGTCACCAAAGCCTGCAAAGCGCCCTGAAGCCAACTTCACCCTGTTGAGCACCAAGAACACCTACAGTACAAGGTACATTATGGTTCTGTCCCCCTGGTCCTTCCCGGAAGGCCCCTAGAGAAATATTAAGACCTGTTCCCCCTTTGTGCTGAAGCTAAGTAATCTTAAACTGTTGTGTTTATTAACCATACTGACTACTCTCCTGTCAGTATCCAGAGTGCATCCCTTTTCCAACTTTGAAACTGTCTGTCCTCTGTATTCCTTTACAGGTTGGGTTGTATTTTGTAGTGGGCTAGAACTGTCTTTCTGATAAAAAATAAAGTAGATATTGTTGATACAACCTTGACTCGACAGTCCCTTTTATCATTAGGTAATAATTGTATTTCTGCTGTGTTACAACAAACCAAGGATCCCCGTTCTTTCCCACTTTGGCAATATGAAGATGCAAAAAGAGTCAGGCAAGAAGGAAATTTAGGAAGATGTACATGCCTAAAGAAGTGAATGTAGAAGAGTGAAGTGTAGAAGAGGTAAATGTAGAAGAGGTAAGTGTAGAAGAGGTACATGTAGAAGAGGTATGTGTAGAAGAGGTAAGTGTAGAAGAGGTATGTGTAGAAGAGGTATGTTTAAAAGAGGTATGTATACAAGAGGTACGCATAGAAGATGTACGTGCAGAAGAGTAATGTGTAGAAGACATAAGCGTAGAAGAGGTACGTGTAGAAGAGATAGGTGTAGAAGATGTCAGCATAGAAGAGGTACATGTAGAAGAGGTATGTGGGGAAGAGGTAAGTGTAGAAGATGTATGTGTGTGTAAAAGAGGTGAGTGTGGAAGAGGTACATGTAGAAGAGGTATGTGTAGAAGAGGAAAGTGTAGAAGAGGTAGGTGTAGAAAAGGTCAGTATAGAAGAGGTACATGTAGAAGAGGTATGTGTGGAAGAGGTAAGTGTAGAAGAGGTCAGCATAGAAGAGGTACATGTAGAAGAGGTATGTGTGGAAGAGGTAAGTGTAGAAGAGGTATGTGTAGAAGACATAAGCGTAGAAGAGGTACGTGTAGAAGAGGTAGGTGTAGAAGAGGTCAGCATAGAGGAGGTACATGTAGAAGAGATATGTGTGGAAGAGGTAAGTGTAGAAGAGGTATGTGTGTGTAAAAGAGGTGAGTGTGGAAGCGGTACATGTAGAAGAGGTATGTGTAGAAGAGGAAAGTGTAGAAGAGGTTGGTGTAGAAAAGGTAAGTGTAGAATAGGTTGTCTGGGTCGAAGTAAAAGGAAGATACCCTGTAAAAGGATTTTGAAATTGTAAGGTAGTCAATGCAGAGGAGTCAGTAACACAGAGATTATGTTAAATGTTCACATCCCAGAAACGAATAAAGTGTTGTGCCCAAGGCAGAGTGAGCATAGTCACTTTATGAATCCCACTCTGGAGAGGATTACCTGTGGCAATACTACATATCCCCTAACCCTGAAAAACTAATTGAACTAGTTCACCGGAAAGGAGTGATTTCAATTACCAGAGCTTTGTGTGGGCCTAACGTACAGGTTTGATAGTCTACAGGGTCCAGTAAAGCTGGGAAAGCCAGGCATGGCTGTGCCACTGCTGTCCACGTGGGTGGCACTAGCTTGACTCAGGGTTCGAGCCACTAGCCACACAAAACATGGGCCAAGCCAGCCTCCTTGTGATACTTGTGGAGAGGATAAATATGCATGTGGTCCATCTGCCTGACTTCTTGACCCACCCATCACAACTTCCTATCCCTAATTCTCCACTCTACTGTCTAAATGATGGGGCAGGCAGCCTCTTCAATCTCTGCCTGCCCATCCAAATAAGACCCACCACTCCTGCTTATGTAGCAGTGCTATCTCTACCCTGTGTTGATGTCACAAGTGCCCCTTATCCTCCCTCTTAAACAGATTACCATGGTGTTCCGCTCAGGAGACTTAATTGCTGCTTCCTTGAAAAAAATAAAACAATTTGCAATCCCACATCCCCAACAACAGGAAGTCCAGCACAGGGGTTTAAAGTGGGTTGTTGAGAGAAGATAACAATAGTGCTGTTGTGTTGTCAGGAGAAGCAGGGGAAGTATATGAGGTAGGGTTTTTGGGAAGCAGATGAATACATCATCCATAGCTTCTGACCCGCACCCGGCCCAATATGGCACAGGTGAGAAACGTTAGGCACTGAGACAGCTGTACCGCCCTTATCCCAGGCAGGTACACCAGAACGTGGAGACAATCTAAGCTGAAGATGACAAAAGCATTTAAGTTACTGTTATAACAGTAAATAGCACATGCATTAGATATGAGGTACGCATGCACTCCACCGAAAGAGCATGCACACTAGGTAATATATGCATTGATACATGAAGAATATAAACATTGCTTCGGCAAGACATGAAGAACAGTAACATGATCAATTTATAAAGTGAATGCAACATAAATCAATGAAATGCAAATATAGCTCACTAACGCAGAAGCAAGAGTGTAATTGGGCAGCCATCTTTTTAAAAATGGAAGCTGCAGCATGCTTCAGAATAGGCATGGGGGAAAACTCAAAGAGCTGAATAAACAGAAAAGCAGGTCCACGCACAGATCAGATGGCAGCTGACAATTAGTGTCAAGATAATAGTGAAATAAGGAAGGATTGGAACGGTGGAAGCAAGGCACGTGATAGCAGTTCCCAAAACGCAAGCAGAATACTCGCAGAGGAATTAAAGTCTAAAAGAATACAACCAGTCTTTGTTAGACAGGTGCAGTAAATTAGCAAGCCAAAAAACCCCACAAAAAGTAACTCAATAGTGTCCCTGATGGAATCAGAAAACATGACACACACATTAATATTAACTAAAATCTCAATAAATAGAAGGCAATTTGTCTTCATAAATGCCCACTTTATTCGTGATCCATGGCTGGAGAACACTGATTATTTATTAGAGGCCAAACTGATAGGACACCTGCAATGCCCCCTAAAAGCACATATAGACACAAGCTTCCATACCAGGCCAAGTACAAAGAGATTGCCGTTCTCATGGCCTAGAAATTAGGGATGATACCTTTTAATTGAACAAAGGACAGTCCATGGGTCACGCTCTCCCTACTCCCTGTCTGGCTCATATCTTGACGACCTGCCAAGTGTCCAAGGTTGGTTAGAAAGAAGCCAACCTAACAAAAGCCCCAGTGTCAGGCACCCATCAAGTAGTATGCCAACTAACCACTCATCTTAGAAATTATGTATGTTTTACCTTATCAATATTGTGTTGGTTCTAGGTGGAGCCATCAGATATGTGTAACCCAATAAAATGTTTAACCACTATATTATCTATATGTATCAAAACCCGTAAACCAATCCTTGTTTCCGACAGGTTTCACAAAATTGTGATGATGTTATGGTGTCATAGATGTCACGTTCTGAGTATTAAAGCAATTGTTTTGTATTTAATTCCTGAGAGCCACATTAACTTACTGAGAGATTTGAATGTTTGATGTTTGATGCTGTCCAGATTGTATTTGGATGATATTAAAGTTGGCTTTTGGCTTGCACTTGTCTACTTTGTCTTTGAGTCTGGTTGGTATTGACTCTTTTCCTCTGGGTCTGTAGGGGACTTTGGACCATCTTTAAAAGTTTGTTTGTTGTTTTTGTGGATGTGGGTGAGGAGAGGCCGGATGCATGATAGGGGTTTTGGTTGTAGGGATGTGGAGGCTGGATGCCAAGTCAGGCTCTTGTGTTTAGAGAGTAGCAGGTCGGGAGCAGGCAGGGTGCCAGGCAAGGCGTGGTGTGTGTCAGTCAGGACTGCTCTGCTGCATGTGTACCCATACACATTTTATCATTCCAATATATGCATGGTCATTCTTTTGCCAGCCTGGCTCTTTATTGGTACGACTTATGAATTTGGCTCCCATCTCTAAGATCAACACAACAAGATGTCTTCATGTAATGGCAAAATGGACACCGTTCTTGAGGCAACATAAAACAACTTGCCTAGCTATTGATGTATGTTGTGTTCTCATAGCAATATCATGTCTGTTTGTTTCACTCTTGCACAGTTTGTGTGTTCACTATAGTGGATCTCGTGTGCATTGCTCTCCTTTCTGTAGGGAATGTATTGATCAGGTACAGTAAGCAATGTGAGTGCCACAATGGCAGGGGAGCAACTAGATAAAAACTTTAGGGGGATGGGCTAACCCTTCAAATGATGCTGTAGGTGCTACCTTCAGAGACTTTATGGGAGCAGGGTAATCTAACCTGCAATGGGTCCCCTTCCTGTTCTCCCCAAGGAATGTCGGTGGGAGCTGGTCTACAATTCGCAGAAAATGATGCAATGTCAAGCACATTGGGCCAGTGGCAATGCCCCAAAACGTGACAGGGTTACAACATGCACATTGTTAAAGGTACCTGCCAGCATTGCAATCCTGTGGTTGTGATTTTGTGCATGGTTGGCTTTTCTCAGTTTCTATTTCAATGTGCATGTCCTGCTGGATTGTAGCATAAACCATGTCACCCCCAAATGCACTACAGTTGGAGTGTCTTTTAGGTGTCAGTGGGTACTCAGACGTGATCACCGGGCAACTGACTAGAAACTTTGGCACCTGAATGTGTGCCAGGCCTAGTGTAACTTGATGTTGCATTACAAATCCCAACATCACATAATCTGGATTATTAAGGCATACACACCTGGAGGCAGAAGGTTTTACATGAATATCAACAAATATTTCAAACCACCTGTGATGTTTTCAAGTAAAACAGTTTTCACTAATTTGTCAAAGGATAGTGTTTTGGGCATGGTTTCTTTAGAATAACCTCTTCAAAATAACTCGACGACCCACTGCAACTAACAGCACACATCGAAACTTGATTCATGGATCGAAACGCAGGTTACACCATCTGAATACACGTGTTAAACTAAATGGCACTAAAACCCATACTAGCCCACCACAGATGCACCGATAGACATGTCCACACTCCTTAAACACTACCCTGATATGCACCACATTCAGGCACATAAACAATTTACATTAGCAACCTGGTGCACACACTAAACACTGTGCTAGACAGCTCATAAAATATTGAAAGCTTACACAACATAGATAGCCTTATCTTTTCAGATCTGCAGACATCTATATTGCAACACAGCTACCTTGCCCTGCTCCATCTGCTCCTACGTTAGTCTCCTGCCTCTCCTCACCTAGAGCCTAAACTTCTGTGAAACCATGGAAATGGCAAAAGAGTGCTACCAATAAAACTCTGTAGGATAACATAAAGAAAGCAGAGCAAAGCGTTTCACTCACCCAATACTCTGCACAGCTCAAGCCCCTTTGGTGACTGGCAGAAACAGGGGAAGGGCATTAATGCTGGTTCTGCTGCTATCAGTCGGCTATCCTAGAATATCTTGTGCACTGACTAGATGGCCAGATTAGACCTGGCTATCAATGTAAGTGAAATGGGATCTAGGGAGGGCTAGTGTGACAATAATACATTTCTAGGTTATGGTCCCTGGGGCCACTAACTATAAGGCACGAGGGGACAATATAGTGTCCTTAAAATCATTAAAACTGCCACTTTGAGAGGAAGCATTTTTTATTTTATTTTGTGACCTACAGGATTCCACTCGGTTCAGTTAAGTCACTCTGGGTTAAATCATTTGCCCAGGATCACACACTTTGGTTAAGCAGAGAAAGCAGGATTTAAACCAACTCTGCAATGTAGGCACTTTGCAAAATACCTTCTGAGTTCTACTTGGTACACATATTTATGTTTTTGCTTTCATGGACTTCAATAATTCAGTTGTATACGTTTTACTTCATAAATACATACCTCGCATATTAAAAACCTGTCAATGGGTGCATTAGTATAGAACCATGTTAAGCAAAAATAATATTGTTGTAGCTTTAATGTTCATATCCTGAGTAGAAACAAGTCTCAGAATGCAAAATAATGCAAGAATGAACAATCTCATGTCTTTCAGCACTTTAAGGCTCACAATAAAATAAATGGACTAATAAGGTCACCTGGGGATGTGGTTTGTTTGTCACAAATGTTAGCATGCTCCATCCTATGCATGTATGTTAAGATCAAACAAACACGTGTCGTCCATGTTGGGCTAGTAGACATATGCAAATAAACATATCTGTAAAAGGGAGCTTTATTGTGTTACATGGTTTATAAGTATTTTGTCTTGTTTTAACCTATATGGATCATCGACTAAGTTTTTCAGTGTTTTCGTTTTCGTTTTAGTCATTTTCTATGGATGTAATGTAATCTGTTTTGAAAAAGTTGAGTTTACTCAGCTAAATTCAGATAAAAAAAATACATGGTTTATTTATCTTAAAAGAAGACGAAAACTTGCTAGATTACTGGAGATTTCTGAGGTCTTCCGATTTAAAATGTCACATCACAGCGCCAATATAAAAGGCACTGTTGATAACAAGAGAAATGTTTGCACAAAGGTCATTGCAAGGCCTTTATTAAGGCCCTGATCGTGAAGCCCAGGGCTCTGTTTATCGCCTCCATTGTGTCCTGCTAATGGCAGTACTGAAGGTCAGCAGGTCTCTTTAGCAACTAGAGGAGTCAAATGGTGCTGTGTGCCTGATAATGGTTCAGAACATAGCAAAGTGTGTTAAGCACCCATTGCAGGGTTAATGTTCATGAGCGCTTGGAGACTGCCCCAGGGTGGTAGCGGTGCACAATATAAATCAGCATCATATGACATATGCCAAATCACAGTTCACAATGTTGCCATTGGCATTTGAGAGTTTCCTCTTGCTAAGTGTGATGAACCCGGGCGCTTATGCACTTTGTGACATACACCTACTGTTCTAAACATCAATCTACCTGCACCACACAGTGCTAGTTATGAAAAAGACCATAAAATCATGACGGTGCTAGTTGGATGGTGGTTTCCTCCAAATGAGGGTTGTACAAATTAGACAACCATCCACAGTCAAGAGCTCACATTATTAGTCAGTAGAGTTGACTAGGTAGCCAAATGCAAGACACTGGAAGAAAAGTAGTGGGTTTCAATTATTGGCTTTGATTATAATGTGATCTTGGACAGATTAGCTAATATCACTTTATAGCTCTGTGCTGTGTTCTGTGAAACTATTTGGCGTTCTACATTCTGACAGATTTATTCACCCCATTGACTGTTGTTTCTTTTCATGTAGGCCACTTGAGTGTAAGGGGCCCTATACTGGAGAGAGTCAAACAAACGCCACGGGCATCAGGTGAACCTATTTTTAAGTATGCTTGTTTGTCTCAAAAAACTGTTTGCTTTTTGTATAATGTCAAATGTTATTTTCCACATCATGTAAAACAGTTCTCAAGCCTGTGTGCTGGGTGTATTTTAAACATTAAAGTGCAATTTGTTGAGACATTCATGTTCACATCAATCAATATTCTGATACTTGTGCATTTCCCTTGATGATGGAGAAAAATTAAGATAGACTCATTCTCCTTTTTCATAACATGTTGTATAAGTATTTGCTTTTAGTATTGTCATGTTGAGTTATTTATTTGATGTTAGTACTTTAAAAAGTCAGGTTACAAAACATGGTATTCACTGATTTCCTGAAAATCTAACATTCACACATGTTTGCACTTCGCTGCACGACAAGTACTGGGACACAATTTGAAGAATACAGACATTGCAAACTGTGCTTAAATCCGAGACTAAGCAACTCGTTTAACCTAATCTTGCCAAACCTGTCAAAAATGCTTATCCCTAAATATTTAAAAATTGTAAGCCCCTAAGAGTATTATAGTTCTAAGGATATGCCTTACAAAAGGTCATACACGTGGATTTGTGTGATTTAACTGATGGGATGATGCAGATAAATACGTCAGTACCAATGTATGTCCCTATTCCTCATTATTACCGTACAGGTGAGAAATGATACAAGCTAAGGCAGCCATACAGCCCCATGAACTACAATGTACGTTAAAGTGGATTCCTAAAAAAAAAACGTTTGAATAGTCAATGCACATGCATCTGTCATAAAAAATGAGTTAGGGTGTAAGGCACGGTTTAGAGTGAAAGTTTCGAATACAAAAGGATTGAAAGCAATACTTTCGAACCTAAAAGGATCTTAAAAAAACAAATTTCAATGCCGTTTTCTTTTTGTTTGGGGGGGTTCCCATCCAAACTCCCCTTTTTTGTGGGAAATACCACAAAGTTTTCCTATACGAAACCAAAAAAAAAACATAAAAAAAGGCATTCAAACCTTTTTTTTCCGATCCTTTTGTTTCGAACATATTGCATTTCGAAACTTTGTATTCGTACCTTTGACTGGACACCGTATGGCACTAGTAAGGATTCAAACTAGGTTATGAAGGCACACGTTTGTTTGCTTTAACCAGCATAGAAGGAAGGAGGGATCCTGTGTACCAAGAGAGGTGCTGACTACACTGATAGGGCAGAGGAAATCATAGGTAGGGAAAGATGGAGAATACACATGCAGAAAAGCCAACGCATGACGGATGTGTGAGATGGGAAGTTAGCGAGAATGCAGTACAGCAATTCTTCCTAACACAGAGGCCACAGCAGGCCTCGGAATTAGCAAAGCCTTAGAATCCAAGATGCTGAAATCATAAAAAAACTTTTATTTCAGAAGCGTGAAGGTGCCCAAACAACAGTTCTTAGTAAAGTGTGAAGGACAGAATGCAAGGAAGGGAGTAGTTGTTGAGCCGAACATTGACATGAGATAACAGTTCCCAGAAGGCAAGGAAGTATACTCTCAAGTTAATTAAGTTTCAATAAATGCATACAGAACCATCAGCATGCCAGAAGACTCCATAGAAAGTAGATGAAGGTTGTCTCAAGTGGTCAGAAAGGAGTATAACATCTATGGTAGAAATAGCCAAAAGTTCAATAAATAGGAAGACATCCATTCTCCATCAAGGTCCCACAACATGTAATCAAGTCACTGAAATCACAGGCTATTCATTATGAGCAAAATACAGATAAGACACCTGCTGAACTCCCTAGTACGCAGGTACACAGTATGTGATGCACAAGGCCAAGTACAAAGGAAAACGAATCTGCCTCATCGCCTGGGAATGACAAGTAGCTACTTTTCATTGGAATTATTGCAGACCATGGACTTCTCTCCCCCAACATTTGTCTCCCTCATATCTTGACATCTGGTCAAATTGTCCAAGGTTGGAGAGTAGAAGGCCAACCAATAGACATCCCTCTTGCCACTCTGCCTGTAATGAACAGATTCAACACATTGGCCCTCATTAGGACCCTGGCGGATTTTTTCCGCCATCGACGGACTTTTCCGCCATGGCGTAAAGTCCGTTTACGCCATGGCGGATGGTGGACTTACCGCCTCATTCCGAGGTCGGCGGGGCGGTAAGTCCCCATTGACCCATTTACCCTTCCCCATTCCCATTTCGGCCCCATAGGGTATAATGGGAGTGGGGAAGGAGTTAATTACGCCACCGTAAATTACGGTGGCGTAATTAACACCAAGGTCCCATAGCGCCATGGATTTTTACGCCCGCAAAAAGCGGGCGGAAAAATGACCATGGCGCTCTGGGAACTCGGAATTGGCGGTAAGGGGTCGGCGCAGCTAACGCTAGCGTAAACCCCTTACCGCCAAGGTCCTAATGAGGGCCATTGAGTGTAATTGTAAAGATGTAATAAAAGTACAATCTATAATGGGCTGGGACCAGGATATGTTTTAGCCAATGTTGGAACTACAACCTACATATTCTATATGTGACTCGAAATACTAAACAATCCAAAATACTTGTATGTTTTGTAATCAATTTTGTAGTAGGACTCCATTGATATTGTGTTGTTTAAAAGCTGCTCACAATTAAAGTCGTATTTTATATTGTTATCATGGCGAACAATCCCATTGTCCATTTGTGTTAGTCACTTCCCATGGCCACAAGATGGTACTTACTCAAAAGAGGTGCTGCAAACACATGCACACATATGCGCATGCCACTCATTGGGGAAAACAATTAAAGAACAGATTAAGTATACTCGAGCAGTGGAAAAGGTTTGAGGGAGAGTTGGAGAAGCTGAGCAAGAAAAAATGGATGCTTAACCTGCATGACAAAGGGCACACACAGCCCAAAGCCCCAACTCCTCCTCAGACCCATTTTCCATTCTCAAATGAAGAGGGACTATACCCATTAAAGGCTGCTGCAGGGTACACCAACCCCAGACATCCGCCCCAAGCATAAAGTGATGAAGACAGTATAAGAGGAGAAAAAGTGAACAAGCAAAGACCAGTGTCATTACAGGTAGCATATGATGTGCTGCTTAGTTTGCAAGCAAAGCTAACTGAAGCAGGGGAAGATATTCAAATAGCGAGAGGCATGCAGAGAGAAAGGGATGAGGCAGCGATTGTGTCAGATAAATGGATAGGAGGGCAAATAATACTCAAACTTGATGGCAAGGGCATAGATGATCCTAAAGAGAAGATGTTAGAGGACAGGAGGCAGAGAAGGGGAAATAAAGGAAAAGAGAAGAAGAGAGAGAAAGAGAAAGGAAACAAGAGGAAGAGAGCAAGAGGGAATGATGCATAATTAATCAACACACATTGACCGACAGAGAAAGGGATGAAGTTACAGGAAGGAACAGTGACAGCCTGAATAGAAACATAATTAGATAGCATGAGTAGAAGAGAGATTTGGGGAAAGTCTCTGCAAAGTATGGGTGGGGATATATTGGCGGACATAGTGAGTGGTACTTATGTGAGGGAGCCCCTTAGGAGACTAGAGTTTGAGGACATAGATGAGTTTGAGGATGAAGAGTTAGAAGAAAAACAGTTGAAATTGGAAGTTAGCGATGAGAGGTGGGAGGAAGAAGCCACACAAGCACCTTACACAGATGCACCTGCAGGGAGAAGAGAGAGATTTGATAGACTTGGAGGAAAGAGTGATAAAGCTCATTAGATACTCATTGCTCCCAGAGGGACGTCCAACGAGTCCAGAAAGGAATACACCATTCATAAATAGATTGAGAGATTCTCCAGGCTGAAAAAAGGTTAGCATGGCAGTAGCATCAAAAAGGACAAAGAGTGTGGCTGCACCTGCACACAGAACTGGACTGACACAATTTGAGTTATTACAGAAAGGTAAAGGATTAGAACAGTGCATACCTTGGCCACAGATGCATAAAAAGAATTCAATTTATAAATTCCTGTCTCTTATAGAAGGTGCAGGGAAGTGGATATATGAGTTAGAAATTAAAACGGCAGGCCTGTCATTGGCAGCAGGGGACATGAAGAGCTTGTTTGCTGCTATATTTGGAGAACGATCAGAAGACATTTGGAAATGGGCAGGGTCCCCAGGAGTAACAGCACAAAACACCCAACATAACGGCACACCTTTTAGCAATTGCTGAGCAAATGTCTGGAAACACAATATTATTCCAAGACATATCAGATGTGAGTGCGATAATGACGCAGACAATAGGGCCAGACGTGGACCCAGCTGCTTATATTCAGGACATTAAAGAGAAATGGAATTTAGAAACAGGGGAAGGCTGGGACAAAAGTATACAATTGTTCTATTACATATGAAGCGGTACAAAGACAGTCAAGGAAAATTGGGGGGGATTGAGGTAAAAACAAAAATTTCTCGGTCACCCATGCGCCTCTTATTGGGTGTCCATAATTGTTTTAATGTTTTCCTCTGGCCTCCCATCATCCTCCTCTTCCCCCGGGCTCCTACCTCTTACACTCACTCCTGCTCCTCTCTTCTTGCCCACCTCTGCTTCGTTCTACCCTCCCACTGTGGAAATAGAAAAAGAGCAACTCCCTTTCTTATTTGCCATGGTGGCAGCTATCTTTGTTTTCTTTTTTTCTATCAAGTTTAAGTATGCACCAACTATGTGGATTTCCTCTCACGACCGTGAGACCTACCAGTATGGGGTTATCGGGCCATTACCAGTCCTGCCTGCCCCCACAATACTATAAAAAGGCTACTAAATGGAAACAGACATGAGGGTTAAGGAAAAGAGCAATGGAATGTGAAATGGGAAACAATGAAAGAAAAGTGGTTGGGGGAAAGACAGCTCTGTGTAGAGGAGCAGCTGCACACCTCTGCAGGAAATCCTGCCCTCCTGCCTCCTATATGTTGGAAGTCAGAGACTGTGCCACGCTTGACACCAACAGTTGTGCCAATTCTGCAACAAGTGTTTTAGATAAGGTATCCTCTGAGAAAACTCTATCAAATGTATCCCAGAAGAGATGATAATCTGAGGGAGGAACTCCCTGAAGGAATATAAAAAAAGAGTGAAAGAGGGCCAGTGACGTAACAAGAGACGAGCATGACACACTGGGAATACTGGCTGGAGAGAATGTATGGATCTTGCGGAAAAAGATGATGAAGTTAAGAATCGAGAAAACTTTAATATGCAGAAAAGATGTATACTGGGCAGACTCCCAGCGCAGCTCTCTGTTGGTTCATTTGCTCCTCATACATCACATACCTTGGCGAGTACGTTCCTGGTACCTCGAAATGGGGGGTAGGGGTTCAGGCCATGTCTGGGACCTCCTCTACAGTTCTACCACCACAGTACTGTTTCTTGTAAAAATACTAGACAGGGCAGCATACATCCAAATTCAGGTCTATCTCGAAGCAAATCAAATCCTAGGAATGCGTCAATCCGGTTTACGCCCAAGCCATGTCACAAAATCTGCCCTACTAGACCTAAAAATTCAACTTGACACCTTCAAAGAGGAAGGCACAGAAGCAATCTTTCTCCTCTTAGACCCATAGGCTGGCTTTGACTTTGACTAAATCTGGTTATAAACACATTATGCCACTATCTCACAACCACAGCCGCCTTCTGCACAGAAGCTGCCACATGGATGGGCTCCTTCCTGTCCCACAGGTCCATGAGAGTCTTCTAAGATACTGGTAGTGCAACCACCTATCCCACTATCCTGTGGCATCCCACAAGAGTCCTGTGTCTCCCCCACGTTATACAGCATCTTCACCAAACCCCTGTTCAACCGCCTAGACTCTTTGGACATTTCCTACAATAATAACACTGATGACACCCACCCCCCCACCCTTTCTGTATCTTATCCAGGTGACCCACTGTCCATCAACAAAATCTATGTAATCATCCAAACTTGGATGGCAGCTAACCACTTATGCCTGGACGACAACAAGACAGAGATGCTTCTAGTGCCCTCCCCCGCCTTTGCTGCTCAAGAAACCCAGTGGCGAATGTACCTATTTCAACATAGATGGACTCCAGATACCAATATCCACAATGGTAAAAACTCTAGGGGTACACCTGAACGCCACCCTCTCCTTCACCAAACAAGTAAGTGATTAAGTGATATCGCCTCCTCGGCAGCGTACACAACAAAGCTCATCAATGCTGCCTGGCACTTCCTCTCCCCAGCAAGCTGTGTAACCATTGCCACATCAACCATCAGAGCAAGCCTACACTACTGTAATGTCCTTTTCACTGGAACCTCTAAACTCAATGTGGATAAACTACAGGTTATCCAAAACAATGCTCTACGAGCAGCCTTGAACATCTCAACAATAGACCATATCTCCGCTATGGGGAAAGAAGTTCACTGGCTACCTGTTCAGTGGATCATCTTCAAAACACTCCCCATCATGCACAAATGCCTCTCCAACACCGCTCCCCAATAGATAAACCGGAAGATTGAAAGATTCCCGTTTTACAAGGCCAATAAGAACAACCCACTCAAACTGCCTAACTGTACCAAAGGTGAAAAAGAAAAGAGGAGGAGGGAACAGCTTCCCCTCAATCGCAGCCAAACACTGGAACTCCCTTCTTCCTGAACTAAGAGCAGAAACATCCTACTGACCTTTCCAAAAGGCCATAAAAACATGGTTCTTTGCTTAAGGTGACCATATCCGTCATATGACTTCAAACTACATATAAGCAAGAACCTTTCTTTGTTTGTTTTAATGGTCCATATATAATGAATGATTGTATTCTGCACTATTCCTGCACTTTCTGGAATGCATGTAAGTGTTGTATGTATAGTTTTGCGCTTGGTCCTGTGTAATTAATGTATGTGGCCTATAACATGTTTTTTATTTTTTTATTTAGGGCTTTGGCAAGGGGCATTATATAGGGATCTGCAGGGGTCGCACATGCGACCCCTGAGGTCTCCCTTGCTACCCCTGTGGTCTCCCTTGCTACCCCTAAAACATATATTTTTTTTATACTTTTTTTTTTTTAATGCAAGCTCCTGGGCTGCGGCCAGTGCCATGTGGCTCTTTCCTTCAGGTGTGGCTGGCTTTCTTATTCAGGCCTCTTAAAATAAAAATAATTTTTAAAAAGAGCAGGGGATCCACAAGTCTAACACTTTGAACAGTGACTCTAAATAAGAAAGAATAGTAATACCAAATCATGTGTCTTTCTGGAATTCTATGCATAATTGCTAGACTCATTAAACGTTTATTTTAGGCACACTTCAGAGGGTGAGTGTCTAATTTAGTCTGTTCTTAAACACCTCAACTCAGCCTTTCATCCTTCTGAGCTAGATAAATGAGTACCAACACAGGTTGGGTGATATTTTATGTATTATATTTTTTCTATATAAAGCAAATAAGCATAAGTGCTGTATAATAACACATCTTTATCATTTGGCCATGGATGTCTGCTTGCATTCACAGTAATTTGGTAATATGGGCCTATACACGCTGATCATATGGCGATCCATTCTTGGATGAAATGCATATCACATTATAGTGATATCATAACCATATTTGTCAGAGTGTACTTAGGAATAATGTTATGTGATGCCACTTCCTGTTTTGTCAAGGGGTGAACATTCGTGGTCCATCGCTTCCCACGTGATCACTTCGGGGTGCCATCAAATAATAATACTTCCTCTGATGTCACCATAGGTCAAGGGGGGTGTGATGTCACTTCCGCTACCCATGGCTTTTTGGTGAAATGACGCCCTGGCTTTTGGCAGGAGCATTTTGTTTCGAGATATTGGTATAGCCCTCAGTTCTTTGCCGTATGGAGGACATCCTTGAGTATATAATGTATTTTTTAAACATCTTTGCACTGAAAACCTCAGATGCAGTCAGAAAGTTATCGCTTCCCCTTTTCCCGTTTGCTCGTTCACCATTGAAGCCTTGAAATACAAGATGTGTAATTTGAACCCGTCTAATCGGAAACGGGCCCGTGTGATGTAAGCCACGCCGTTTGGTGCGACATGGTTTCAAATCGAATCATGAAATTATTTTGCAATTTGTCAACAATTACAAAAATGTCTGAAGTGCTGCCTAATTAGACACACAAGTGAAACAATTATCTCGGCTGCATGCCTCGTTTCTGAGGGTAAAGATGTCTAGATGTAGGGTTTCCCTAACACAAAAGGACGTCATGTTCAAAGGTGCCTCATGAAACATTTCTATGGTGGAGAAATTGATTTTGCTCACTCTGTAGCAGGCTGAAGTGATGTTGTTTTTCTCCCATTCCACGCCTTTATTCTCCCTACAGCCAGGGCTGTGATTAACAGGCACTTTTAAAGGGAGCCAAGAAAGCAGTTCAGTCGAAAGCCCCTGTGATTCACATCATGTTTTCGGTATTAAGTCTATTTTTGTAAGGTAGAAAATCTGTGCCCAAACCAGACCTGAATAATTTTTGCACTCACATCCCTCTGGAAATTGTATGTAAAGTAATGTAAGGGGTCTTTTTTAGCGTCAATTTGGCACTATTGGTTGCCTCGCTGTGTCTGGCTATTCTAGAAAAAAGGAGTTTGGGGTATATTAGTGGGGCGGTGGGAATGGCAGATTCGGAACCTGTGGTGTTGATTTGCGCAGATCGAAAGAACCCGGTTCCTGAGTGCCGATCAGCTTTCGATGGGTTTGGGGGATGAAACCTGGGAGCAGGTTACATATAGGGAGGAGCCCAAGATCTACAGGGCGTTGAGTCTGGTAAGCCGCTGATGTGGGAGCGTGCAGCATGGCTAAAGAGGAGAGCTCAGTTCTGGCTCAGTTAGTGATGAGCTGCTAGCCGCTAGGCCTGTGGTGGTTTGCATGTGCAGCGTAAGGTGAAAGCAGATATTAGAGGGGAGTCGGTTAGATGAGGGAAGGCAGGAGTAGGCCTTAAAAGTCAAAACCACCTGCAACCCGGCATTCCTACCGCTTCCCATTTGCAGACAGGTCCCATTTCTCTAGATCCCAATGCCACTGCTCTCATTTTCTCTTGCACTCTCACTCTCTTCCTTCCTCTCCCTGTCTCTGTATTAAATAGATACAGTGCACCCAATAAGGAACAAAACAAGAGACTGTGAGTTGGCAAAAGTGGTAGTGTGAAAAGTAAGACATTACCGTAACATGCCCAGACTAGTGAGAGGCTCAGTGGAAGGGCAGTTTAACATGTGAGGTCCCAGTCACCCATTTCCCCTTCCTTAGTGTGTAGTAGTTACAAAAATGCAGAGTTGCTTCCAATTGAAACAAATAGACCATATGTATAGCGCAGAGAAGAATATGAATGGTCTCTTGGAACACAAATGAAAGTTTATTATTTCTCAACTCAATTATACTTAGGGTCATCTTAAGATATTTAGGAGCCCAAGCACAGACACATTAGGGCCCCCTCACCAGAGCAAAGGAAATGTTGGGATCCAGAATCACTAAGCGGCCTACCGTCACTCCTCTGCGATCAACACTCAAAGCTTTATATGCTGATATGTAGTTTACAGTAATAGATCTCAAAATGCTTTTTGTTCCCATACCATTGTACCCAGAGGCACAAAATGTGACAATATTGACTTACCGCGGTCAACAACTCCAACATACCTGTTTAACTCAGGGGTACTATGACTCACACAGTGTGTTTAACAGAGTGCTAAAAATGCACCTATGCAATATACAGACACAGTGTGAAGTGATGCAATATGTTGATGACATCCTTGTGTGAAGCACTATAGAAGATCAATGCAGGAAAGATTCAATCATGCTCCTTACGCTATTGGAGGAGCAGGGCTACAAAATAGACGACGAGAAACTGCAATATTGTCAGATATGTGTGATATATTTGGAGCAAATAATTTAAAAAGTAAGAAGAGTGACACCAGATAGAGCAGAAGTGATACACAATACGCCACAATCACTTCAGTAAAATAAATGTGACAGTTTCTAGGGATGTGCAATTACTGCCGGTCCTGGGTATTTGATTACACCTCATACACCAGGCCCTTTTAATAAGGATTAAAAGATCTAGAAAAGGAGGTTAAAGTCATTGGGCCTCATTACACAGTATGCGGTAACCATGTCGCTATTAGCACCATGGTTGTCGCCGGTATTTTACTGTGTCCACCTTGGTGGATGGCGGAATTACCGCCCTACTCCAAGGTGAGTGGGGGCAGTAATTCCCCATTCACCAAGGCACTTCCCCATTCCTATTTTTGCCCCCATAGGGCTCAATGGGAATGGGGAAGGAGCTAATTACGGTACCGCAAATTGCGGTACCGTAATTAGCACCAAGGTCCCTTTGCGGACCCCTTCCTTAACGGCTGGTAAATAGCCGTTGAGGTCGGGTCCAGCAAAGGGACCTCGTAATAAGGTGGTAAGGGTTTACCGGTACCGGTGCCCTTACCGGTACCGGTAAACCTTTACCGCCTTCCATGTAATGAGGCCCATTGTCTGGTCAGTAGAGATGACTGAAGAATTCAATGAACTGAAACATGCAATTTATACCAACCCAGTGCTAGCAACACCAGATTACGAAAAAGAGTTTGTCTTGCTATCCCATTCTAATGGTTATGTGATGACGGCTGTCCTCACTCAGGTAACTACGATGTGGCACAAACCTCTGGCATTTTATAATGGTCAGTTAGACAAGTAATGCAAGCACAATTCCCATGAGAACAAGCATTGGCAGGAACCACCTTTGCAAATGAAAAATCATCAAAAATAACTATGGGTTGCTAAATGACTCTTCATGTAGAGCATGCACTGTTTGCAATGTTGCAAGAAACAAAATCGACGCTCACAACACAGCATGCCTCAGGCTACGAGGTAATTCTGTTGAATTGCTTGATTAGAATTGTGAGATGCCATATTGTTAACCCAGCTAATTTTCTTGCAGAAAATTTGGACAAGGGAGATTTACGTACATGACTGTTCAACGTACAATGATGTCTTTGGTGATTTACCACATGTTGAGGAAGATGTGCTTGAGGAGGGGGAGATATCGTTCATTGATGGGTCATCAACAGTAAATCAGAATGCTGTTTTTTAGGCACACAGCAGCAGCAGTGGTAAAATGGGAAGATGGGGAGTTTGAAATGTGGCTAAACAATGATTACACACACAATAGTCTGCGCGAGTGACATCATTAATAGGTCTAATTTCAGCAGTAGAAATGTATCCAGAAACCCCAGTAACAATGTATTCTGATTCTGCATGCATCACCTCCACAGTACATTTGAGACTGCCCCGATGAGAAAAGGGTGATGGTACGCCAGTACTATAACAAACAAAAGGCTGTTTATAATATCTGACCAGCCAGGGGTCAAATTACAGAATGTATTCATTACAAATCAACAATTCAATGACATTGCACAAAATAAGACGACACATCAATTAAAAAATCACAAGAAGTGTCCAAAGGGGTCATTCCTGCACAACAACCAAGAGAATATGCTATGTTGTATGTTCAACTCTAATGCTAATGTTTACATGGTTATACATCAAACCCAACATGTTTCTGTCGGCACTGTTAATTTGATCGACATTCTTCAGGGGTACGAAAATAACATTATTATCCATATGATGGACACTCGGCATTGTGAATCCTCCACAGAAAAGACGCAACCGTCTTCATCTATTGTGTGGACACCTAAACAATTCTCTCAGTTTAACCAACTAAAACAAAAACAAACTCAATCATAATCATGTCCCTAGCAAGTGTGTTGAAAACACTATGAATGGCACAATTTATTGTTCGTGTCCAAAATACCTAGCTTTTATAATTGTCTATCAGACAGCACTTCGTTCATGATAAATCATGGGTAACACCATGAATGTGTCTATTTCAAACAGTTCCCAAACCATCACAGCAAAATGTGCAGCGGATATATGCAACACATTAACAAAAAAAAAGTCCTGCTTGTCAGGATTGTCTACTGAAACTCACAATAGCAACCCACTATGTTGACATCAAGTATCCTCAAAAGAACACCATACACCAACTGCTTGCTAGGTGGTCAACTCTCTAAACAGGGTCTACATGCAAGGTATTCCCCCGTGATCAGCATACAATGTGCACATGTGTGTTATGCACAACCATGTATCACCATGTAAAGGCAAACGTATGTTATACACAACCATGTATCACCATGTAAAGGCTGCTGCTACACCCCAGTGAACATTGCATTATTGGCATCCATTAATCCCCCCAAAAAAAGCCCTCATTGAAGGCTGAATAGTTGAAAACAAGTGCAAAATACCCCAGCCTCGTGCGTGGAATGAATCACCTGAAATAATTGTATAGCAGACAAAGCGTCAACTTGCAGCCAAAAAGGAATAATGTGGAAAGCCATTCATAAAATGAATAAGTGGCCAGAACACTTGCCAATATTCAGGAGAACAAGGGTAAGCACGGTACCAATCCACCGACGGGTATGAGCCACCTGAACAAAGATAGTAGGCACAGAGTCAACTTACAGCTCAAAACGAAGAGGCATTCATAGAAGTGGTTGAATCGATTCCCACACTCACCAATATTACGGAGATAGAAGGATATTCATATGCCAAATGGAGAGATGCGCACAAGGGCTGGACAAGTGAATGCTTACATGTGGAAGGAACCGTCGCATGATCATACGTGTAATCATTTTGTACGTGCGAAACGTTGGAAACCAAGTGTCTGGACTTTCATGTGAGCATGCAAGTTAATAGTGGAAACCCACAAACAGACTACTGAGCATGAAAACTGAAACTAAGTACAAAAGCCGCCACTGTGTTACAAAGGGTGCACAAGGTTGTGAATCACACATTAAATGTGCCTCTGAGTACATATAAAATGGAAGCATTTAATAAAGGCACAAGTCAAGTACAAATGTCGCCACCATGTGGGGGGTGCAGCTTAAGAGCCATGGAGTAGGACGTGTGCTCCAGAGCTGCTCTGATCGATCCAGCATGATCCTGCAAAATCAATATGCCTGCAGAGTGTATTTACATCTTGCAATACACTGTCGTGTATATGAAACCCTGGTGCCTGCTGTAACGAAGTAAGGACATTTGAGGGGGCGCACACAGGCTGCAAGACTGTTTGCAAGTTTGTATAAGGACAGGGTTGCGAGATACAAAATGGCCAGCGCCATGAACAAAGCCTGCTGCGGACTGGAGAACAGCTGATCTGCGGTGAACGGGGCGCTGAAAGCGGGCACCTGGACACCGGAGGCGAAGCAGCCCCTGAGCGCTCCCCTTGCTGAGCTAGAAGAGCAAGGAGGCCCGAAAAGGAGCAAGCCACATACGCGACATAGGGCCAAACCATAAAGAGAACGCAAACATCTGCATGGTGCATCCACACCGGCTGGCTCAGACACCCACATACGCTCCTGAAGGGGAGCGGGTGACACACAGACATTGAAGCCTGGGGAGATGGAGGGCTGCGGGAGCCCCCATAAAACAGAACACTGTCGGGGGGAAATTCTGCCAGGGTCGGCTGGGCCGTCCGCGGACCTCCGGGCAGGGAGGTCCCAACTCCTTCAGTGTATCCCAAAAAATTAGTATGAGGCACACGCAAGAAGCAAGGTGATTCTGCTGTTTATTAAACAAAACGGCAGGGATGGGTCAAGGATCGTACGCGTCCGTCCTGACACTATCTCTCCAATCGTGGGGCTTGCAGGCCGTTTTTACCTTAGTATGATGCGCTACTTGCATCACCTTGGAAAGTTAGCAAAAAACCTATCCCCACTCTGGATTGGTTCCTCGAGTGGTAGGGTTAGTATAGCATACGTATAGAGAACGTTGTTAGTGGTTGAGGGTCAGTCAGGTGGTATACTTGGGTTGTCCCTTCAATTTGATACATGAAAATTGTTACATGAAGACCCCTGAGGATTGGCTAATGTTAATGGTGTCAGTGATAAGAGCCCCATGTTCTGATTGGTATACTCGCGAGCCCCCCAGTCTAGGACCATCGCTGTTCCCAGCTTGCGGTGCACCTGTCATTTGCAACAAGGTATCACTATGGGTATGTGTAGACAATGTGAGGATTTATTCATATGCTGGAAGGCAGACTACTCCCACTGCCGCAGATGTCCATTGAATCGCTTAATTGTATCTGCCTGTGTCTTAAAACGTGGGATCCAGGCGCCTCCCTCCTCCTGGGCCTGGCACCCTGTCAGGTTCGGCTTGGTCACGTGAGGAGAGACCGTGGTTGAGGCAGAATTCTGCACATTTAATATTGCATTTTCCACTGTGTGCCTGGCTTAATTTGCAGGTGTGACCTTGGCGTTGGCTTGCGGCATGAGAGTTTGCAACATTGTGCCCTTGACTGTCTGCTCTCGCCGGGCCCATTCTGCAGGGTCAGCAACTGTACTCTTGCTCGTTCAATGTTCAGGGAGGCTCTTGCTTGCGGCCTACTTGGGCCTGGTGCATAGGTGGAGACGTTTGAAGCACGGCGCTTTAGGTTATGGTATCATATTGCTGTATCCCCAGTATCATGTCTTCGTTATATTTCTCATTGCAATGCATGGGTTTCGGAGAAGCGTGAGCAAGCATTTTAGATGAGTTCATTGTGTGTCTTGCGTTTCTGCATTTTGAAAAACCTATGTGAAAAATAATAAAGATGCGCGTCAGTGGGTGTGTCCGTCACCTACGTCATAGCACTGAATATGTTCTTCGTGTGGATTGGTGTGGGAGTGTCCAGTGTGCATGTTTGCACGGGTGTGCTGACCATTGGCTAGGTCGTCATGGCATCTCTAACGATGTGTTCATTTACTGTTGAATGGTTCAGTCGAGTTCATCCATGCCGCAGGTGTCGGCATGGGCAGGGCAGGCTGGTGGGCAGGCTGGTGGGCTCATCCGTATGTTCCTGTACCAGGGTATTTGGTTGTCTGGTAGATGGGCAAACTCCTCTCGTGGCGGGTGTCTGGGCCGCGATCCTCTAGGCCAGGGGTGTGAGGGGATTGGTGGGAGCCTTTTGTTCCATTCTCCCACTTCAGTCCCCCCTCTGGTCGACTTGTCGACCACAAACATATCCTTTTCCTTATCTCCTCTCACTCTCCATATTTTAGTTACTCCTCCCAAATGTCCGTAGTGGTTGACATGGTCTTCAAATGACCAATACATATATACACAGGTTCCTCCAGGTGTGCAGTATACCCATTTCCCTATGTAGCTCCTTGGGTTTCTTGGGTTTTCCAGCTTCACAGATGGTGGGTCCAGGGGGTTGGTGATAATCTGTTTGCGCAGTTTTTCTCTCTCTTTTATTATTGCGCCTGTGTGCTGGCCATCATCTGCCGGCATCAAGGGGTGCATACCAACCATTTCGATCATTTTGTCTGTGGTGCGTGCCTTCCGGGCCTTCCAAAATCTAATTATGAGCAGTGCAGCTCCAGCCAGTATTATGCATCCAACTATAATCTTCAGTCCGTCCGACAGCCAAGATGGCATCCATGACCATAACAGTGAAAACCAGCTGTCATCCTTCTTCACTCCTTTACTTTCATCCATCATTTTGGAGTGCATCTGGGCCAGTTGTGATACTGCTTCTGTCAGTGTACCATTCTCAGCATCGTTAGCAGGAATGAATATGCAGCAGGATTGTCCTATCTTTGCGCAAACCCCTCCTTCCATTGCTGTAAGGAGGTCCAGTACATATCTGTTCTGTAGTGCTACCGTCCTTACTGCTCGCAGTTCCTCTTTTATTGCGTTGAATCCATTTACTGTAGAATTAATTGTCATCATTAGTTCCCATCGAGTTATCTGGAGCCATTTTGCGTTTGCGTAAGCTTGTAGTCCCGGATGTATTATTGAGGAGAAGAACATTGCTGCTCTGCTGAATAGTCTGTGTTCTGGTGGGATTGAAGTGAGTGCTGTTTCCGACCTTCCACATAGGTAATTTCCTGTCAGAGGTTCTCCTTGTATTTTCTTTCTATTCAGGACAGTGTTGTTGCTGTTGTTTTGGTTCTCTGGCCCCTTCTGAGGTTGTACAGATCTCTTCTTCCTCTTGTTTCCTTCATCCATTTTAGGGAAGTTTGCCACGTTCACATGTTTCTGGGGAACCACTAGTGATGGTACATTAACATGTACCATTGTGCATATACCATTCCACAGAGGGGGCAGTGTGTGCTATGCCTTGTCTCTGCATGCCCAGTAATGGTCCATTAATACTGCTGTTCCTGCTCCCCCCTCAGGTAGCTCCATCACGCTTGCACAGTTGGTGTTGTATCCCACGTCCACTTCTCCTCTATGTTGGTAGCATACCTTAGGTGCAGACAGCGACAGTATTGTTATTGGGTCTTCATCCTTCTCTATCCACGTTAGCATGGGTACGTACTTGACCCAAGTCATCCAACATCTGTCATTGTGTTCAGCAATAGTTGTAATATTTTCTCTCGTTACCATGTTGCTGCCAACCACTCCTACGTCCCATTTGTTGGCCATGTACACCTTCCCTGTTATCGTTACCAGTGGTCTTTCCCAACATCCTTATTTACCAGGAACTTCAGTGGCGTACCAATCACATGGTAGGTATTGTAGTGTTACTTTCTTTGTTTCTCCTTTTTCAGGGCCACTTGTCATGTATCTGAATGCTTCAGCATGCAAACTGGTCTTGTGGTAACTCAAATAAGTCTTGAGGAAGTTGTTTTCGTATGGATTTGTGTCTCGTGTTTTCCATACCAGGTGCACCACCGTCCCTTGAAATCTCCCCTTCTTTTGGAACAGTGCCAAGTATACCATATATCGTGCTGTCTTTTCATCTATTTCCATGGCAACGAAAGTTCGAGAAGCGCTCATGGCGTATGGGATCAATGAGCAGACGTAGCAGCTGTCTTCTCTTGTCTGCTTACCTATTTGGGTCATGTGTTGGTACAACATGTTGTTCGAGACGTGTGCTCAATCTTGTATGTAGTTGTCAATACCTTTATTATCTGAGTATGTGCTGCGTTTAACTCTATTTCCCTTGTGTGGAATTTTGCTAGTACCACCTGACGTAACACCTGTCGCAGCCGTGGGTGGGTGTATATTAGGTTTGGGTACAGCCAAAATATTGATAGCATAACTTTTCTGCCATACAGAGGCAGCCAAAAACCTGGTGATCATCAAAATCCCTATCATCTTTATTACAGAGGCTAGTCTCACCGGCATTTTGCTCTTACCTTGCTGCAGTCTGGCAGCTTATTCTTGCGATGTTAAAGTTGCCCGCCTGAAAATTCTCGATATGCTTGTTATTAGTGTTAGTTGTTGTTTTCAAGCTCTCCCTATCAAGTAGTCGTTCAGTGCCCAGGCGAAGAGCTGTTCCCACGCCAATCTAAGCGATCTATCTCTTAGGGCAGGCAAGTGTTGGTGAAGATGGGGCATTGATTGTTCTATGGCCAAGAGAAATGCAGTGTAGTAGACACGTACCCTCCTTCTTTTCAGGTACTTTGGACTTTTTATGTGATAGACAAATTGGTGTGATAGCTCTTCAGGGTAGTTATCGTCTGAGGGTAGCATCTACTCCTGGGCAATGAACTTTGTTAGTTATCTGTTTTCTTAGCAATACAATAATACGCGGTACCTGCATGTGCGAGAAAGAAAAAAGAGAACATTCAAGTGTTTACATGTGTATATGTGCAAGACAATGTCCTTCAGTTGGGTAATTACTGCAGTGGGTAGGGGGTCGATGGGCAGAGGGTTTGGGGCTCAACTGGCGGAAGTCTCTTTACTCTTTGATCGGGTGACCATGGGGTAGGCGTTATGGGAATTACCCCTTTCTATTTCAGTAGTTGTCTCTGGGGAATTTGGGGGGTGGCAGGGTATGGAGACACTTAGGTCGTCAGCTGTGGTAGAAGATTCTTCCTCCGTGGGTGACACTGTTGCAGTTCTTCCAATGGCCCTGTCGGTGACGCTAGGGCGGGTCTGGAGTTTACAGATCTTTATGTCATGTAGGCGATTCCAAGCACGTTTGTCCTGCAACTTTACTGCTCTCGTAGATACCTCCTCTACCAGGTGGGGGCCAGTGAAGCGTGGGCTGTTCCACTTTCTATTGAAATTGCGGAGTAGCATGTGGTTACCTTTAGCAATTTTGCACAGTTTTTCCTTTTCCACTTCTTTATCCGCGTCTTCTTGTTGATCACTCTTATACCCGCCCCGCGTGCGCTCGAGCTGTTGGGACACAAACACTACACTAGTACTCAAAGAAGACACATACTGGTACATTTCATCACCAAGAACAGTTGCAGTATTTTCATAATCTGTGAATGCTCTTGATGTTGGCGTTAGAGGAAGGCGCATTTGACGTCCGGTCACCACCTCGTGAGGAGTGAGGTGGTGGTCGGAGCCTGGTCTATTCCTCAGCTCAAATAGAGCTAGCGGAAGGCAATACAACCAACTCTTCTTTGTTGTTTGCTGTATCTTTGCAATTGCCTCCTTCAGTAGGCCATTCAGGCGTTTGCACATACCGTTGGCCTGCGGGTGATATGCACATGCAAATTTATGCTTGATGTTCAGTAAGGATGTGATGTGCTGGCACATTTCATTAGCGAAATGCGGGAAATTATCCGACCGCAGTACCTCGCACACTCCCCACCTGGGGAAAACCTCCCTCACTAGAAATTTAGCTGCTCTGAATGCATCTAGGTGTGAGCAGGGTCCTGCTTCAATCCACCTGGAGAATGGGCATACTACTACAATCATATACCTATTTCCTTGACATACGTTGATCATGTCAACATAGTCAATATGGATGTGCAGGAAGGGTCCCTCTGGCCGGGGTATAGTACCTTTTATCACTTTCAGCGTGTGACCGGCCGTGAACTGTTGACATGTGAGACAATTGCTGATAAAATTTGTCACATGGGAATTTAACTCGGGACAGAACCAATCTTCCCTAATTCATGCTGCAATAACTTCCTTGCCTGTGTGTGCCGGGTGGTGGAGTTGGCTCAGGGCGGTGTTCAATAGTGTCAATGGCATTACCATCTTTCCAGTGTTACCCTGCCGCCATAGTGCGTCAGTTGGTGACATTGTACATCCTCTTTTTACCCATATTTCTTTTTCTGCCATTGGTGCAGCCGCTTGTAGCTCCATTATCTGTGTGGCTGGGAGATGGGTTTACCACTCTCTTATCAACATCTCTTTAGCTATCCCCCTCCCTCTCCCTCTCTCTGACTCTGGGGGGTTCCAAATCTCACCAAAATATGCAGCATACTTCACATGTGTGTCTGCTGCTGCATTTCCTTTTGAGATATGATCTTCACCATTTGTGTGTGCGGTACATTTGACCAAAGCTAATTCTTGTGGGTCATTTATTACTTCAATTAGTTCAGCTAATAAGAGAGCATGTTGCACTGGGGTGCCATCAGCTCTCCTAAACCCTCTTCTCCTCCATTTGGACAATCCTGAGTGGACAGTAGACGTGACATATGCGCTGTCAGAATATATAGTCACTCTTTTGTCAAAGCTTTACTTTAACGCCAAGATCAGTGCAACCAATTCTGCTGCTTGAGCAGAGTAATGTTGTGGTAATTGTACGCATTTCACCGCCACACACATCGGTTCCTCTGTCATTTTTACCACTGCTGCCCCAGTTTTCCTTATCCCATCACTTTGGTCAATTGTTGATGACCCATCAATGAACAAGAGCTCTCCTCCATCTGGTGCGTTCTCTTCAACTTTTCTAGTACATGAGTACATTTCGGTAGTCTGTGTACAATCATGTGCATAGTCTCCTTCCTCAATTACCTCTGCTATAAACCTTGCAGGATTAACTGTGCTGCATCTAACAATTGATAATTCTGGTCTAGATAAGATGATCTCGTAACCTGACGCCCTCTGCGCGGTTAGTGTGGACTTAGGCTTGTTCAATATTGCAAATAGTGCATGTTCCACAAATAGTGTGGTTGGGCACCCCATTGTGATTGATGATGCTTTCTCTACCGAAAAGGCAGCTGCGGCGAGACCTTGCTCGCAAGGGAAATGTCCTAACATCACAGGATCCAAGTGACCACTGTAAAACGCTACTGGTTTGTAGCCCATGCTTGTTTTTTGAGCCAACACTGCTTTCATTACTGCTGAGTCGCAATGTGAAAATATAAAGAATTGTCGTTCATAATCTGGGGTGGCCAGTACCGGAGCAGTTGATATTGCATCTTTCAGTTCATCAAAGGCCTCTTTCATTTCCATTGTCCACCCCAATTTTTTCTCCCCTTTGTTAGCTTCTTTTAAGGCCTCAAGTAGGGGTCCTATGTATGAGCTGTAATCAAATACCCATGCTCTACAGTAGTTGCACAGTCCCAGGAACTGCTACAGTTCCCTCACTATTTGGGGCAACAGTGTTTTTGATATGGCCTGTGCTCTTTGTGGTGCAATCTTTCTTCCGTATTGGGATATGAGCTGACCAATGTATAGTACCTGTTCCTGACAGTACTGTAACTTTTCTTTGTCTACCTTGTAATCCTTTTCAGCAAATATTGTCAGCATCTTCAATGAGTCCTCTCTGCATTTGTTTTCGCTTGTGCTGCAAATTATTATGTCATCAACATACTGCAACACTGTGCTTTCCACTTCAATGTTACCCAAGTCTATCTGTATAACTCTGTTGAAAATTGAGGGTGACTCGCATTACCCTTGTGGCAACCTGGTGTGTTTCCATTTTGTGTTCCTGTACGTGAAGCTTGTTAGATCTTGTGAGTCTGGATGCAGGGGTATTGAGAAAAAGGCATTTTTGAGGTCAATCACTGTAAACCGTGATGCCTCTGCTGGAATGCCACACAATATTGTGGCTGGGTTTGCCGCTATGGGGTATTCTGCTTCCACTATGTTGTTCAAGGGCCTGAGTCCTGGATGAAGCGCCAAGACCCTCCTTTAGCTTTGCACACTGGGTATACAGCTGTGTTACATGGTGATTCTGATGGGACCAATATGCCATTATTTATAAGGGACGTTATTGTTTCATATATGCCCTCATCTGCCTCTTTCGATAGTGGGTACTGCTTCACTCTGGGGAGTATTGCACCTTTTTTCAATTTTATTCTTACTCCCCCTATACTTTTTATGCACCCCACGTCATAGGGACTAGTAGTCCATAATGATGTTGGTACCTTTGCCATATCCTCCTCAAAGAAGGGAACTGAGGTGGATGTGGGTGCTTCAAGTGCCATTGCAATTTTCTGTGCCACTTGTTTGTATGTCACTCTTAGCCATATTTCTACACTCATCATAAATACCATTTCACCTTCTTCCTTTTCTTCTGAGAAGAGCTCTTCGTCTGACACCTGGGTGAGCCTGCATCCCTCTGCTAGGGCTATCACTGCCCTCCATGCTCTTCCTTCTCTGTCTTGGGCATGTACTGCGATATAATCAGCAGTTGCTATAATGCTCTCTATGCTCACTGAAATCACCTTTCCTTCTGGTTCATTGGCTGGTGTTTCTGGTCTAAACAAATAGGCTGTTGGTCTCCTCCAGATCTTTCCTTCTATTCCTGGCATCCATGCAAATGCCATGTCCGGTCCGTACTGGAACAGTTCACCGTCTACTGGCTCATCCCTAATCACTATCTGTCCACAGTATGCTTGCATAATTTGTCGTGCAGTGAGCATGTTTATTCCTGGAGTGGAGCAAATTATGCCGTCCTCCGTAAAGGAGATCGTCATATTCAACCTGCTCATTATGTCTCTCCCCAGTATGTTTACTGGTGAGGCCCTAGAATATAAAAGCGGGACGGAAATGTCATAATCCCCTATCGATAAGGGAATGTTATCAGTAAAGGAAACCAACCCCCTAGCCCCAGAGAATCCTTGGGTGTTCATGGCTTCACCTGACATCTTAAATTTACCTTCCCTTATGCAAGACCGGGTCGCCCCGGTGTCAACAAGGAATGATAATTTTTTGTCACCTATCGTTACCTCTGCGTGGTTCCTCCGCACTATTAGGTGTTACCGACAGGATGGGACACACCATGGCCGTCTGTGGGCTGTCCTATTGTGGGTATAATGATTGACCACTTCCTGTGTAGGGGTTGTGTCCCAGGACCGTCACCCTTCCCAGTTGTGTTTGCTGTAGTTGTGTATTGGTAGAGGTTATGTTATGGTCTTGAATTTGGGCAGGTTGCTGTACTTGCTGCACTTGGGGTTGTTGAGTTATCGCTACCTGTTGTTGTGGCAGTGAATATGCCTGTGGCTGTTGTCGTGTTACTAGTTGTTGCTGCACATTTCCCGGTTGCAGTGCCTGCTGTTGTTGGATGTCCTGTTGTTCCCTTGTAGGCCCTTGTTGTCCCTGTTCTCCCCATGATGGCGTGCCTGGTCTCACTCTACATGTGCGTGACATGTGCCCTACTAATCCACAAATCCAACATACCGGTGGTTCCCTGTTCTGCCATGGAAAGCTTCCTGAATTGTCCTGGTATACTGGTTGCCCGGTGGGGTAGAAATTTCTGAATCCTCCCCCTTGCTGTTGTGTGTTATAGCCGTATCCCCTCCCCCTCATCATTCCTCCCCTTCCCCTGTTGTAATTATAATATCCAGCTCCTGGCGTTGAGTATCCTCCTCCCATGTTAGTCGTGTATGGTTGGGGTGGTGGCAGTTGTTGTGCTACAATCTGTGATGATTGTATTTGGGAGGGATCTTGTGCAGCCACTACTTGTGTGGGGTTTTGAGTCATTGTTGCAGGTGTAGTTATTAGTGCACCTTCCATCGTGTATTTAGAACGTTTTTTCTGTACCAATTTAGCCTCTTCCGCTTTTCTATCCTCTTCCTTTTGTTTCATCTTTTCTTGCCATGTCCTACAATGATGTACTATTGTCAGTTGTATTTCTGGCCATGCTTTTGCTTCCATCCCCACCATCTTCTTCAGTTGTTTCTGAACTGCCTCTGGGAGCCCTTGTATTAGTATATGATAGAATATTGCTGGTGTTTTGTCCCATTGTTCTCTAGTTTCCATACGCCACTTCTCTTGAATTTCCTGGATATAATCAACAGGATCTTCGTTCTCACGCATCTTGCGTGAGGTAATTGCTCCTATGTCTAATGTGTCTGGGTATTGTACCCTCAGCGCTTGCCATAATGCATGTCTGCAGTTTGCGAATGGTGCCCCATCGTGTGATGTGTTTGTTATTGTGACCCCAGGGAAGCCTGCTCTCTTCCAGATGTCATCCGCTGCATCCCCCAATATTGATATTAGAAGGCCCTTTACATCCCCCACTGCCAGTTTCTGTCCTGCGGTGTGTTTTTACATTTCATATATCCATTTTCCTGCACCTCCACTTAATGATGGGAGCCTGCACTTTATATTTTCCTTGTCTGCATGCTTCCAAGGGATGTATTGTGGTCTAACCCCTCCCCTCTCCAGAAGTGGCATTAATTTGTGTCCTGTTTGACCCCCTGGGTTCCACAAAATCGAGCCTGTGCACCCCTCCTCTTCTTCCGTTTCTTCTACATCGTCAATTGGGTCCATATTTCCCCTGCTCGTAACTGTTTCTCCTCCATCTCTTCCCCTTCTTTTATCATTTCCTTTATTTAATGTGGGTGTGTGTATTCGTTCTCCCTGCCTGCGTCCAGGGAGGTCTCTAAGCCTGCCTGCATAGGGTGTCAGTTCGTGGGGGAAGAGTGCGAGTTTAGGTGGGCATGTTGCAAGTAATGAGGGTGAGGTAGTGGAGCATGTTGGACGGGGTGGTGAGGGTGTAGCTGCACGTGCCTGCCTTTCCTCCATTCCTTGCTCTTCCTCCTCACTTCCCTCCAGTCCTTCCTGTCTCCTGCAGATCCATGGTGATTCTCTATTTGTCCGGGTGATGTATAATTTATCTAAACTTTCCCTTTCACTGTTTCTTCCTTCCTTCTCCATTCCCTCTCCTTCCTCACTGCAAAAGTCATTCAGGAATGGCAACCCCCAATCTGACTTTTTCCCCCTAATCGTTACTGTTTTTAAGTCTATTAGATCTGTTCCTCCCTTTTCTCCTTTACCAATTGCTCCCCTTTGTGCTGACGGTGTTGCTACTTCTGTGTCTCTGTATATATACCTCCTTACTTCATTCTCCCCTCTCCTATCTTCTCTTTCCCCTTCATCTTTCTCCGCTATTTCTCTACCAATTTCCTCTCTTTTCTTTTTCAATTCCTCCATTACTTCACTACTCATCTTTTCCATTATCCTTTCTTCTTCTTTCTTCCTTTCCCATCTCGCTCTTTCCCGCTCTAATATACCCTCTATCATCCTCCCCTCTTTGTATTTCCTTGTCGTTTCTGATAGTAATCTCCTCTTCCATATTTCCATTTCTTTTTCTTTCTCTTCTTCCTCTCTTTTCTTGTCACGCAGTGCTGCTCTGGATACCCTTTCTGCTACTGCCTTCACCCTTTTGGCTTTTCTCTTTTGCTCCTCAGTCCGTTCCCTCATTTTTTACAACTCGTTCTTGCTTTCTTTCCTTTCCCGTGCTCTCTCTCTTTCCTCTCTCTCGAGCTGCTTGATC
The DNA here is from genome assembly GCF_040938575.1 of Ambystoma mexicanum. Classification (NCBI taxonomy): domain Eukaryota; kingdom Metazoa; phylum Chordata; class Amphibia; order Caudata; family Ambystomatidae; genus Ambystoma; species Ambystoma mexicanum. The sequence continues at coordinate 90,117,039 of NC_090930.1, read as the reverse complement.
AGTGCATTCTGCTCATCCCTTAATTCTGCTAATCGTTCCTCCAAAATCTCTTCCTTTTCTCTTAACAGCTCCCCCCCCTTTCTTTTCCCCTCTTCCCCTTTCATTTCACTCTTCCTGGTATTGTCCTCGTCCATTTTGCTTACTGCCTCCTTCTCTTCTCCTGTTAATGAACCTCGTAATTTTAATAGTACCTGTGCAGCTACCCACTCATCATGCCCTATTTCCGCGACCTGCTCTTCTTCAGTCCTCCCCTCCCCTGCGGGCATCTTCGTACGAGCTGATCCCGTCGTACTAGTCTTCTCCCCTCCCGTGTGGCCACCTGTAGCTGTATATGGTGGCGGGCTGTATGCCGGGTTCGAGTACCCCTCGGCCGCCCTTAATTGTACTATTTCTCGTAGTTCTGTTAAAGGGTATAACCCCCCTTCCTCCTTTTTCACTACCTTCGCTAGGGGCATATCGTTGCTCTGTTCCTTTTTTATTTCCTTTTTGTTTAGGTTGTTACTCTTTTCTCCTCCCTCTCGTCCGTTCCCCGTGTTCTGTGTGCCTTCACTCTCTTTTTCCCCATTCTCTCCTTCCTCCTTAATCTTCTCCTCTTCCGTTGCTTCCCCCATAATGAACATTCCGTTTGGTCCTGGTCGGGACCCTTAAAACATCCTCCACAAGTTAAACACCTCGACGTGGTGTATCAGCTTCTTCCCCTTGTATGTGTTATGCAGATGAGTTAACAGTGAATGTTGGGTATATGGATCGAAACTGCCATTAGGCGGCCATGGTGTCGTCATTTTGTTGTCCGTCCCCTGTGTCCATTCTATGCTATATTTGATCAGTTTCTCCCTATGGGGTGACAGTGTTTTACATATGTGCTGTAGCGGGGTAGTGAGGGTGTTCCCCCACCCTCCCGATCCTGTCCCGTATGACATAGTATCACTTCACTTGTTATCCTACCCCTAGTTGGTAGCGGTTATCTTGCTAACAGTGTACACTATACAATCTTAGATCTTCACCTGGCCCCGTAATTTTGGGGACTTGCGATTGTCCGCTAAGGAAAAATAGAAAAATATAGCATTTGCATTTGTATACTCTTTTCTTTCTTTTCTTCCTTTACCAAATACCTTTACGGCCCCCTGCGGCCGAGGCGCACGTAGCCCCCTGCGGCTGCGTGCCCAGTGTGACGTTCTTATACAGCCGTCCCACTTTCTTTTACCCCTCCTCCTCTTTCTTCACTTGCCGTGGCCGGCGTTCTCCGTGCACAGCCACGTCCCCCTTTTCACCCTTCCCCGATCAACTCGTTACCGTTTATCTCCGTCTCCACTCCCATACCATAATTCTCTTCCCCACCACTCTCCGAAAGAAAAAAGCCTTGTGTTCGAGATATCCTATGAAAGCCCTACTGGTGACGTCAACGATCTCTTCAAAAACTACTGGTAAGTTCTTTACATGTTTTTAAAAGTACGCTTGCAATCTACCCCTGTTAACCCCACAGCTGTCTTCCTGTCACACCTGGAACAAGGTAATCAACAATATAATCGGACTGCGCACACTGCGTCGCCTCGCGTGTGATATGCCCCTCGACAGGAGGGCTTAACCAGCCAATTATCTTCCGTATTAGGCAACCAGCTAGCCACCACCTACAGGGAAACGTCATCTATCTATCGAGTTTCCTGCTCGATCAATAGGGATCCTCATGTACTCATTGATCAATAATCACCAAATCGTAGGAAGCCGCACACACACACACCCTTACACGTGGTCGCGACCTGGGCCAATCAGTGTCTACGAGCGGCAGCACGTGATGTTTTCGTGCTCCGCCCCCTCCTCTTCTGTAACGTAGCGGACTGCTCTCGCACTTGTCCAGCTACCATTCACTTCACCGTCAACACCAATTTTATCAACCTTCGCCGCGCACCTGTGTAACACCTCCCGCCTCCCATATTCAATTCCTCCCCCCTCCCTCACAGTTTCACATTGCTTGTTGTGCGTGGCATACTCACCAAGTTCTCTTGATGCGAGGCCGCTCGACTGCGTGCACCCCTCCAAGCGGCTCGCCACCTCCCCTCGTCTGGACCACGTCTGGACACTCGCCAACCGCGGGAGGGACACTTCTCAACCGGCTCCCGAAGGCCAATATCCGGATTGCGCTGTCCGGTCTTCTGGCAGTTCCGCGATGGTCCTGTAGTCCTCAAAAGGGGGCAACGGCAGAGGGGGCCGCGCCGCCGGGCCTCCTCGCAACGGGAGTACTCGGAAAAATAAAATAAAAGCAGATCTTAAACAGATCTCAGCAGTGCCTCCAACTTGTCGGGGGGAAATTCTCCCGGGGCCGGCTGGGCCGTCCGCCGACTTCCGGGCAGGGAGGCCCCAACTCCTCTCGTGTATCCCAAAAAATGAGTATGAGGCACACGCAAGAAGCAAGGTGATTCTGCTGTTTATTAAACAAAACGGCAGGGTCCGTCCTGACACTCTCTCTCCAATCGTGGGGCTCGCAGGCCCTTTTTACCTTATTATGACGGCTACTTGCGTCACCTGGGAAAGTTAGCAAAAAACCTATCGCCACTCTGGATTGGTTCCTCGAGCGGTAGGGTTAGTATAGCATACGTATAGAGAACGTTGTTAGTGGTTGAGGGTCAGTCAGGTGGTATACTTGGGTTGTCCCTTCAATTTGATACATGAAAATTGTTACATGAAGACCCCTGAGGATTGGCTAATGTTAATGTCGTCAGTGATAAGAGCCCCATGTTCTGATTGGTCCACTCGCGAGCCCCCCAGTCTGGGACCATCGCTGTTCCCAGCTCGCGATGCACCTGTCATTTGCAACAATGTATCACTATGGGTATGTGTAGACAATGTGAGGATTTATTCATATGCTGGAAGGCAGACTACTCCCACTGCCGCAGATGTCCATTGAGTCGCTTAATTGTATCTGCCTGTGTCTTAAAACGTGGGATCCAGGCGCCTCCCTCCTCCTGGGCCTGGCACCCTGTCAGGTTCGGCTTGGTCACGTGAGGAGAGACCGTAGTTGAGGCAGAATTCTGCACATTTAATATTGCATTTTCCACTGTGTGCCTGGCTTAATTTGCAGGTGTGACCTTGGCGTCGGCTTGCGGCATGCGAGTTTGCAACATTGTGCCCTTGACTGTCTGCTCTCGCCGGCCCATTCTGCAGGGTCAGCAAATGTACTCTTGCTCGTTCAATGTTCAGGGAGGCTCTTGCTTGGGGCCTACTTGGGCCTGGTGCATAGGTGGAGACGTTTGATGCACGGCGCTTTAGGTTATGGTATCATATTGCTGTATCCCCAGTATCATGTCTTCGTTATATTTCTCATTGCAATGCATGGGTTTCGGAGAAGCGTGAGCGTGAGCAAGCATTTTAGATGAGTTCATTGTGCATCTTGTGTTTCTGCATTTTGAAAAACCTATGTGAAAAATAATAAAGATGCCTGTCAGTGGGTGTGTCCGTCACCTACGTCATAGCACTGAATATGTTCTTCGTGTGGATTGGTGTGGGAGTGTCCAGTGTGCATGTTTGCACGGGTGTGCTGACCGTTGGCTAGGTCGTCATGGCATCTCTAACGATGTGTTCATTTACTGTTGAATGGTTCAGTCGAGTTCATCCATGCCGCAGGTGTCGGCATGGGCAGGGCAGGCTGGTGGGCAGGCTGGTGGGCACATCCGTATGTTCCTGTACCAGGGTATTTGGTCGTCTGGTAGATGGGCAAACTCCTCTAGTGGCGGGTGTCTGGGCCGCGATCCTCTAGGCCAGGGGTGTGAGGAGATTGGTGGGAGCCTTTTGTTCCATTCTCCCACTTCAGTACGTTGCAACAGTGTAGCCTGGCGCTGAAAGAGGCCTGGCTACCAAAGGAAATGCACAGAGAGACTGCAGCCCTGTGTGGCTGGGGAGAACTTGCAATTCACACAAGTCAATTCAGCTTACAAGCTGAGAATGAGTTCAAAGGATGCTTTGGCCGACAGACTACTAAGCTAATGGAGCACCTAAAATTGCTCCTGGTGCAGGGGGCCAAATCACAGGTGAATGCTGCGGCAGTTTAATGCAGTGGCCCAAGAGTACCCCACTGTGAAAGCAAGGACCAATGTGTGCAAGAAGAGGAGCTCAATGGACACACTATACGGAGACAAGCAATGAACCCATGAGGCAACGATATACAGACTAACACAGCGTAATATGCACTAGCCAAGCCCCACAACCTTGTAAAAGTGCATTTGGAGGCGCCCAGGCATTTGAAGATGGGACGAGCCCTTTGATCTGGCATACTAGGCCCACGCAGAATACCCAAAGCGACCGGAGGTGGTGACGGAGGTCGTGGACTTGCCCCCTACATCCGAGGACTGAGAGACATAAAAAGAGAGTTTACTCCACAGCACAAGATTAGACCCCACAGACTGTATGGTCTGCGCCCAGGGATACAAACCTTGTAGTGGCCCTGACTGGACTGCCGGAACAGGCCAAATAGAGATAACAGAGGTGGCAGTTTGGAGAATTGCTGGCCTTGGCGAACCTGAACAGTCCCAGTTAGGGGCCTAAATAGCCCCACTGGCATTAGAAAGCTGAGCGAAAGCAGAAGGATATATGACCCATCTCACCTGAAGAGACATCAACATACAGCGGCTGCGTCAATGGCACCAACCTGGCATGGGAGGTAAGGAAGACCACACTTCTGAAAATGGCCAATAAAATACTGAAAAACAAAGGAAAACAGCAGACGATGGACGAATATGCTAAATCTCCTCAGGCAGCGGAAGGGGGGAAACACAAAGGGCCACCACTGTGCATGGACCAACAAATCCTAGACGTCATTGCTGATTAGAAAGTGTCGGGAGAGAATAAGCTCGATGCGGCAGTGGCAGAGCTCAAAGCTTCGTTAGAATCCAAGATAGATGCGGTACAGATAGACGTCAATTTACTGCAACAAGATGTAAGGGCCTTGGCGGAGCGCACGACTGTGGTAGAGACAGAGGTGAAAGCAAACACGGGCACCTGCAAGACGAACGCCACGGAGGTTCATATAGTGAAACAACAGGTGCAGAACTTAGAAGACAGAGCTGAAGAAGCGGAAGTGCGGGCGCACAGAAACAATGTGCAGATTATTTGACTGCCTGAAAGCGAGGAGGGCGCAGACCCGACCAACTATATTGAGACCATGGTGCTGCAGGAGGGTGATACAGGTGGGGCGCTCACCTAGGGGTTCGTGGTAGAGAGGGCACACAGAGCACTAGTTCACAGACCACCCCTGAGGCCGATTATTGCAAAAATCTTAAATTATAGAGACAGAGAAAAGATCTTGGAACTTTTCCAGAAAGGTGGAACGATACATAGAGCATCAGCGGCTGTCACAGCATACCCCGACTACACCTTTATGGTACAAAGAAGGCGTTTGCAGTACGGAACAATTAAGAGAAGGCTACGCGATGCGGGCTACAGAAACATGTTGAAGTTTCCTGCAAAGCTGAAGTTGAACCATAAAAACAAGGTTTTTTTTTTCAAAACTCCAGAGAGTGCGACAGAGTGGTTGGATGCCCAGAACTGCCCGGCAACTGCAGACAACCATGCGGAGAGCAGGGTGGATGAGTGACCCAGCATAGTCCGGAATAAGTTGTTATACAGACATTTGGCCTTGGGACTTGAATATAGTATGGCAAGTAGCAGTGTTGGAGGGAACAGACGAGATATGACAGTGATACATGTGAAGAAAAGGTAATTGAGAGACACTGAATGCCATATTGGGTTGGCAGCATGAAGAGACACGCTATTAACTCCCTCATAGTTAGGTTATATCGGATACTGCTAGTGCGGTATCCCCTGCTCGGCTCTTGGGTGGTTTTACCAGGACAGGGCCAGATGCGGAATACCCGAGATCCAGGGATGGAGAGGGGCGCCAGTTGGGGTTAGTTGGGGAGGGTGGGAAGAGGGGAGTTGGGTTAGTTTCAGTTGGGGGTTTGGAGAGGGAGTTATATGGGAGTAATGGGAGGAGTCAGCAAATACAACCTGGACCACTTAGGAGGAAAGAGGGGGAAGAGGGAGGAGGAGTAGGTTACGGCTGATATGGGAGATCTGAGGATAGTGACCTGGAATGTGTGTGGTCTAAATTGTTATATTACGAGGAAGATAATGATGTACTTGAACAGGCAGAAAATTGATATAGCTTTGATACAAGAAACCCACCTGAACAAAGATAAGTTAGAAGTATTAAGAGGAAATGGAAGGGGATCACGATAGGAGCAACATATTTGGCGTATGATAGATGGGTTATCACCTGGATAGCACCTCATGTCCCATTCAAACTGTTACAACAAGAGGTGGCGGCCGACGGCAGGAGGGTATTGCTGAAAAAAAGGGCTGGTTGGGAACAGGGAAGTGAATATAATTAACATTTATACCCCGAACAATGACACAGTGATATACTTCAGAAACTTGTACACTAAGATCAGCTCATATATAGATGGAGCAGTTATACTGGGAGGAGATTTTAACTGCACACTGAACCCCAGGCTGAATAGATCTGATGAGAAAGTAACCAGGCCGAACCCGGCGGTGAAAGCCCTGGATACACTTGCGTAGGACTTTCACATGATTGAAATATGGAGGATGCTTCACTCACAACACAGAGGGTACTCACATTACTCAGCCCCACATAATTTACACACCAGGTTGGACTACATATTTGTTGCCAGCACGCTGATAGAGGAGATGAAAAGTGCAGAGTACAAGGCAGCAGTCCTATCGGACAATGCACCGCTGGTCGTCATGTGGGGGGTCTCCTCGCCCAGGCTGCGGATACCGATATGGAAGTTTAGAGATGAAGCGCTGAAAGATACTGTATTTAGAGAGGATTTGAGGAAGGTTAAACAGGAATACTTTGAGCTCTATACGGGGAGTGTAAAATCGTCTGGAACGCTGTGGGAAGCATTTAAGGTGGTAGTGAGGGGAGAGGCGTTCTCAAAGACAAAAGGACTGCAAGGAAGCATAATGAAGGATCTGCAAAACATAGAAAGGGAGATCGAGAATAAAATGCAAAGAGGGGCGGATTCCCCAGGGGGGCCGAGGCCATATCCAAACTACAAGAGGAATGTAGAACCCATTGGGAAAGATTAAGCAACTTGAATTATAGAAGATACATAGAAGGGCAGCATGCAGGAGGTGATAAACCAGACAGGTTGCTGGCTTGGCTGTGTAAGAGTGAGGCTCCAAGACAGGCAATTTGAGAAATACACAGGGGAGATGGCTTTGTAGAGGACACCCAGGAAGGAGTGAACACATGCTTCTATAGATACTATCAAGAGTTATATTGTGATAAGATCGAAAAAGAGGAAATTGATATATTGGAGACGTTGGAAGAGATCAACCTCCCTAAACTTGGGGAAATGGATCGAGAGACATTAGACGCACCCCTCACATTAGAAGAACTAGAAAATATAATCCAGACACTTCCCACTAATAAGGCTACGGAGGCTGATGGTCTCCCGAGCGAGATTTATAAAATGTATAAGGCTGACCTACTGTCATGCCACAGTACTCGAGACAGTATTCAAGAAACTCATGGTTTGCCAAATGCCCCGGTAAAACTCATCTAGCAAGGAAGTACGGCAAAAGACAGCAAAGTATTCGGCCTGGTCCTTGCAGTAGGAGTTGGAGGTTACCTTGGAAACTTTGGAAGCTGTTGTCAAGGGGAGGGAGCCGGGCGTTCAGGAAGTAAACGCTAGTCACACAACCTGCCCTATTTTAACTCTGCCTTGTACAGGATTCAGTGTCTCTGATAGAGCTTTTTGGTATTGTGGTTTTTTCGTGTTTCTTCGTGACATTTTGGCTAATGTTTCTTGACCTGCTTTTTGGATATTCCTTGTCTGCTTTGGTACCCTGAACTTCTGGTTATTTAGATTATGGCGCACGTTCCTGGATTGTCTTTCTGCCTGCTCCTTGGTCTTGATGCTGCCCGTTTGTGTTTTTAGACTGATTTTTGACTTGCTCTTGCCTGACCCTTTTGTATTTTGGCACACATATGGAAACTATGACTTTTTCTTGAGTTTCCGCTTAGTTCTATTTTTTTTTTTTATTCACTTACATTCGTGCCGCGAACCTTTTTTCAGCCTCCGCTGCCCCGTGGGATCCTATCAACCTCAGCTGCAATGTGGGAGCGGTTTTAGCCTCAGCTGCACCGCGGGATTCTGTCAGCCTCCGCTGCAACATGGGAGTGGTTTTCCCCAGCCTCAGCTGCCACGCGGGATTCGGACAACATCCGTTGAAACGTAGGAGCCGGACTCAGCCTCCGCTACAACGTGGGAGTTGTTTCATTGAACTATTCCGGTACATTAATTGAGTGCTTTTGTTTCCATTACTTAGTTTTGGTTCAGGTGGGTTTGCTACACAGTAACACTGGTTAGTGTAGAGTATCGGCAGAAACCCATTAACTCAACATTCCTTAAATTCCAGTGAATTGTTGCTCCATCATACCGTTGGTTTAGTCGTAGTCTTTGCCTTTACTTGTCTCATATCAACAATGGTATTGTCCTATTCAATTCTTCTGCCTTGATTTATGTTACAGGAGTTTTCAAGACTACTGACTAAATTCCCATTCCTATTTCTGGGTTTTGTCACTAGCCTCACAGGTTAGTGTTTTGGTTTATCTTGCTCACTTATACTACGGTCTTGATTCACGTTAATAATCTATCGTCTCTCCATTTACAGCCACAAGGTCTCCAGGGAATCCAGTCTTTCAATTAATCGATTTCTCTGTTTTTTTATTCATACATCCAGAGAGATATATTAGTGGGAAGAATTCTTCTACACTACGGGGTCAAGTTTATGAAGGAGAATTCTGACACCTACTCCTCCAATGCTGGTGTTGCTGAATGAAGCATTTGAAAAAGGCAGGTTGCCAGAGACCCTCAGGGAGGCGGTCATCATCCCACTCCTCAAGCCAGATAAACCGAGTACTGATTGTAGATCCTATAGACCACTATCAATGCTGAACCAGGGTAGCAAGATCCTCACTACAGTGATGGCAAACAGGCTGAAGCCTATGATAAACTCTTTAGTACATCATGACCAAATGGGATATGTTCCCCGAAGTGGAATCTCTGATAACCTCAGGAGGCTACATCACATCATAGACCAGACAGAGGGGAGCTCCCAGGAAGTAGGGATAGTCTCACTAGATGTGGTCAAATGACCATGGTTGATGGTGGTTATGAAGGTGGCTCGGGTCCAGATGGGTCCGATTATCTCAGAACAATGGACTCTGGGCAAAGGTACCAGGCAGGGTTGCCCTTGCTCCCCGATGCTATTCGTGTTAGCGCTGGAACCTTTGGTGATATACTTAAGGCATCAATATAATGAGGTAGGTATTAGCACGGCAGGTGGACAGCACTTGATATCACTATATGCTGATGACATTCTGCTGTACCTGACATACCCAGAGGAAAACCTGCAGTATATACCAGAGTTAATGGAACGCTACGTAATATTGTCAGGTATAAAGATTAACCCACGTAAATCCATATTGTTCCCCCTAGGCAGATATGTAGGAGTACCACAACACGAGTTACCAGTATTGCAGATCGGGAGGGCAATTGACACCTTTAGATACCTGGGGATGGACACATATCACAAGATTGAGGATGGATATAAAAACAACACAGAAAAAGCAGTTGATAAGGTTGAACGTAGTATGGCATTCTGTGCGCAATTGCCTCTGACTATGATGGGCTGGTCGGAACTGCTTAAGATGATAGTATTACCCAGACTGCTATACAATTTAGCAAATGTCCCATATTTGATACCCAAACGTTTTTTTTTTTTACCAGAGTGCAGAGTATTTGCAGGGGGTCTATCTGGCACAATTCAAGGAACAAGCCCTATGGAAATTGCAAAACCCGCATGATCAAGCAGGGATCAGATTGCCCAATTTCGAAGTGTACTACTTGGCTCGCAAGCTCCAGTATGTGGCAAGATGGCTGTCTGAGGACACCACTCCAGAGTCCAGATTGCTAAGAACAGAGTGTACACCCTATTTTCTGAACAAGTGGATGTGGGTGGCAAACCCTCAGAAAAGAAGAAGGCCGGCATTTTTGGACCTGGGCAAAAAAATCTGGCATAGAGCCTGTCAGGTGATGGGAAGCCCACTGCTCCCCGCAGGGTCCCCTAGTGGTGCTGAAGGGGGTAGTGGAACAACTGAGGAGGTTTATTCGAGAACACTAGCAACCAGTAACCAGTAGGGGTAGCATCCATAGGAGATATATGGCAAGAAGAGGGGAGGATAGAATTTGATCAATTGAGAAAAGTTACATATTTACATGGTGGACAATATATTGCGTATGCTAGTTTGGTGGCACTGACGAAGAGGACGTGGTCAGAGGTAGAACTGACCCAGCAGCCAAATGCTGCTATAGAAATGTTTCAGGCGGTGTCAGAGGGAGGCCATGAGATTTCCCAAATGTATGAAATAATGATGTCTAAAGTCGGGAAGGAAGTGATGCACATATGGCCAGATTGGGAAGAGGAAAGTGGGGAGGCAATTAGCAATGGGTTATGGGTGAGGGTGCAGATATACCATAAGAAGGTGTCAAAAAATGCACGACTACAACACATGCAGCTGTACATTACACACAGGGCATATATGACCCCCAAAAGAATTGCTAAGTTTACAATTGCCTCTATACAGAGATGCCCGAAATGCGCAGAGGCGGATGTTGGTATGACACACATGTTCTGGGCGTGCCCGGAGATAGCTAAATACTGGGAAGAAGTAGCACACCTCCTAGCTCATAAGGGCATTAAACTGGAAGTGGACTCTCGGTGGGTGTGTATGGTAGGGGGATTTTCGAGACCGTGCAAACTTAAGCATGTGAGCAAACTTAAAGATCTGGTTTACATCCTAGCCAAGTGCAAGATAGCTATGAGCTGGTAGGCCAGTGGGAGACCAAATGCAGAAACCTGGTGCCGGGACCTCCTGAAATGGACGGATGCTGAAACAGTGGTTTGCAGAGAGGCGATGGGTAGGGGGAGAAGAAGAGGGGGAGATACTTACAGCTTGGCAATATTTGGTCCCATCACTGTCAGGCTCTGGTCGGGAGGAAACCGAAACGGACAGCTCCTCCGATGGTGGGAAGTTGAGATGACCACAAGTTAGAGGAAGGATGTTGTAGATTGCGAGACTCTAATGGGAGGGTGGGGGATTGGAGTAAGGGGGGTAGTTGGACAACGTTTGGTTGATTTTTTTATGCACCGGTTTAGGTGCTTTTTGAAAACTAATAAATACATTAAAAAAAAAAGAATCGCCACCATGTTTGCATTGGCAAACAATGCTATGAATCACACATTGAAATGTGCCTGTGAGTACATACACCATGGACACATTTAATAAAGGCACAATAATGCTGCCCAAGTAATTATAACTGGTATGCAGGACAACATCAGTCACAAAGTAAAACAATGTGTGAACATTAACAAACATTCAAAAGCAACCGCAAAATATTACCAAATGTTTGAATGTTAGACAGTGTTCAAGAAAGACCCAGTTAGAGTCCATCAACCCAGATGAGATACAAAGTGGTGAATAATACCATTCCATTTGACAATAAGTGTTGAATTCGGAACAAGATTTTTACTACACAGCATTCCAATCAATAAGGTCATACAATCCCCAGATGTATGAATTTATTGATTGGAATCGATTTGCGCTCTGAAACACTTGTGTATGAGCGCGATAGAAATAAAATATCAATATCAATATGTGACTGTGTCAGAAAAATGTATTTCTGTTGCATTTGAGGCAATTTACGATTAATCAAACTTTGACAAGGGCAACAAATCTTGATTAATATCACCCATTTCAGCTGTGTATTGGAATGTCCCTTTGCCATGAACATTTTTGCCATTGGAACTGTCTCAATCTGATTGTATAAACAGCTCTGGTGCTTAAGCATGCATGTCTTGCATTTCCGATTGGTCTACCCAATGTACATCAAATCACACTGGCATTTGATCATATATTACAATTGGTGAAATCCTTCAGTTGCCATAATTTCGCCATGCCCAAATCAACATTCAAATGTGTCATAGGTAAATTCACATGCAGAGCATGACCCACATCTCCGGTGTCCAATTACCCAGGGCAAACCCCACAGTTTAGTTATAGTTTTTGGTTTGTTAACAGCATGTTGGATATCATTGTGAATAATTATATTTCTAATATTGGTGCTCTTCTATTATGCAATCAATTGAGTTTGCGAGGACCTATTGAAACATCGACACCAATTTTTGGTAATCAAAAATGTGGGTTTGTATGACATTTTGGTAAAGGTGTTAACAAATATGAGTTTACTGGAAGAGGAGTTTCTCTGTGTTTTTTCATCCAATAATATATATAATATAATTTCTTAGGATAACCCCTATCTTGCAATGTCTCACTAAGATGCAAGGAATTGGCCATGTGGCAGATTGTTCTTGATGTGTTTGGCGTGATGGCTCTGAAATTGAAGTACGGCATTCTTATAAGTAGGTTTGCGGAAAAGTCTGACACATAAAACATCATTTGCAGAGTAAATGGTGATATCCAAGAAATGTAATTCTACAGAACTAATAATGTGACTACATTTCAAATATCTATGTTGATTGTTAAGCCAGGTAATAAACTCTTGAGCATCAATCTCAGTACCAGACCAGATAATAAGAATGTCATCAATGTAACAAATCCATTCACTTATGTTCTCACGGTAAAGATTTGTGTCATGATAGCTGGTGTTCTTTTCAAAGCTAGATACATATACATTTGCCAAATTAGGAGCAATGCTGGCGCCCCTGGCAGTCCCTTCAACCTATAGATAGAACTGGTCCTGAAATTTGAAAAAAAATCTTAGTTAACGCCATTTCCACACACCACATGATAAAGGTGTTAGGAACTGGATGGTCATATTCACAACCAAACAAAACCTCACTAATCACTTCCAAAGTGGATTGTTGAGGAATGAGTGTAAACAATTACTCAATGGGCCTCAATAGGAGTGTGCCGTTCCAGTAACAACGGTGCCCATAAACCTACCAGAACTGTTGGTACCGGACCAGCACACTCCGAGTCTGCGCGCTGCTGCCATCCTGCAGTTTTTCACGGAAGCACTGGCATCATTATTAACGGTGCCGGTGCTTTCATCATCCCCATTCCCATTAAGTCCCATAACGATTTACCGGTGCCCGACTTCCAGGATCACCGGGGTGTAAGTGATTTCAATCCGGCACACACCCAAGTCAACGCCTAGCATGTAGTGCATAACTGAAATCCTTATTTATTTATTTTTGTCTAAAAGTTCTTTATTCTGAACGATATACCACTCATATCACGCTCTTCTCCTGGAACCCACCCGGTCACACTGAACCAGGAATCAGGCTTTGTTTGCAAAGGTAAATATTTATTTTTGTATTTAAAAGTTAATCACAATGTCTTAAGAGGTACACAACATAATCACCAATGGGTTGAGGTAACACTGAATAATCTCTTTAATACACAAGGAGTAACTAGTGAGCAAAACAATTCAGCACAGAAATACTTTTGTGTGGGTTCAGATCAGATAGCACTGCAGTTAAAGGTTCCCCCTGCAAAACCCTCAACCCCCAATAGGCAATGTAAAGAGATAGGAGGAGAGAGCAGGTATTCAGGAATGGCAGCATTCAAACAGAATGTCAATCCCACTTTCCCCCTTTCAAACACAAGAGCAAACGGAATTGACTGTCAAGCTGTCAAAATGGCTTTTAAAGTTATCTTTAGGATGGACTGGGCAAAAACACCAAATATGGTCAAAATAGCTGAAATTGTTATAAATTCTTATGGCAGCCACTTTGGATAGTTGCACGCAAACACGAGCAATGATTTAATCCCAAGAAAACATTTTAAATCTTAAAATTTAAGTCGGAAGCAATTAATAGCTGTTTTACATGTGTACAAATTTCCCAAAAAGAAACTTTGCGGCAAAATGTTCAATTTTTAACTGCGCGATATTTGCAATAATGGGAGAATCACATTGGAATGCATTGGAAAGCCATGGATGTTAGCTACAAGAAGTTGTTGAAATTTTGTTTCTATGACTAAAACTGAGGGAGTTACAGATGTTTTAGTGAAGGTCGTTTTTCGAGATAGGCGCAAGAATGGATAACAGGAACGTGATTTTAAAATTGACAAATGGGTTTCTTACACTAGAGGATGACTATGAACAAAACAAATACCCAACAGGAACACTGTCACTTGATCAGGGTGACTGCCTACTAAGGAAACTCGCCTTCTTCAGATGAGAACAGGATCAGTGCAGAGATAGTCTTAACAATACTAGTTTGAAGAAAAATAGGATGGTTTGTAGAGAGGTTTCAGACAATGCAAAGATACTCCTTACAATACAGGTTCTGAATCCAATATAGGATGGGTCTAAGATAGGGATAAGACTATGCAAAGTACATATGCTAGTGACACAATTCTTCCTATTCATACTCACTGGATTGGTTTTTAAATGGGACCGTCACTTCTGGTCAGGCGATTGGATCTTGTTTAGGAAAGACGGCTAGGCACATCGGACTGGTCAGGGTCAGCAAGACGTTCTGGTCACAGTATGGCACAGGACTGGACAGGGTCAGCAAGGCGCTTTGGTCACAGCATGGCACAGGACTGGATCAGATCTGCCCTTCTTGGTTCTGAGGATATTTCACTTCAGCAGGCAAGTAGTAATAGCACAGCCCGGCTGTATTATGATGCTTCCCCTTAAGCTTGTGGGGTTCTGTTCTGGAATTTGAGGCCTAGCTGTGAATGGTTCAGCTATGCAATAGGCTCTTTGCTTTTGCCTTGTTTCTGTAGTCTGGAGCAAGGAAGATGTAGAGTTAAGCAGCAGGGTGCTCCGCCAGCATCAGGATAGTCAGTGAATCTGTCTGTCCTTATGAGTGGTGAGCTGTCTCTATTTATATTTATGCTATGAAATGACATCATAAAGGGGTGTGTGGCCGGTTTAGCATAAGCATTCCCCTTTGAAAGGTGATTGCGTCAGAGTCTACTCTCTGCCTTGATAGGAGGAGAGAAACGGAGTGTCATCTTTATGGTGCAATTTTATGAGGCTGAGAATCCACCCCTAGCCCCTGGAACACAAAATCTACTTTTGGCAAAATACATATTTCCACATGTACTGCCTCTATACAAATCACATATACAGATTACATATTTTACATAGCAGCTATTCCTCAAAACCCGTAGCTGTGGGATCTTGTCTCCGCTTTTCGCAGAATGTTGCCCTTTTCACTAGGAACATGTCCAATTTTTAAGCAATTTTCCACAAGTGTGCATGTTTAACATGAGAATAAGTGTATAAAGTTTCACAATTCTAGCATAAATACATTTTGCGTAAAATCACATTTCTTGCCATTGCTGTCCAGAACATGTCACACAATTCTGGTGCCTCTTCACCCGTGCAGCTTGAAATTACATTAAGAACTCTGTTATTTTTATATTTTTCACAATTTTGACTGGTAAGTTATAAGTCTTTTTTAAAATGTGTTCTTTGTCCATGTTAAGTAACAAATGTTTTTTTGGCTCCACCCCTTGGTCTCTCCCTGGAAGCCCAGGAGCCATCCCCCATGTTTGTTCCTTGCAGAGGCCATTTACGACTGTCTTCACACTTCGAATTTCCTGAGCTGCAGCTTGTCATTGTTCCTTTTGTCTCTGTAGTCCAGGCTCTTTGCTCCCCTGTAATTAACATGTCTCCGTGATTTCCTGCTGGGGGGAAAGACCTTCCTTCTGTGAGAAAAAACAGTTATTCAAGTTCTGCAGCTTCAGCCAGGTTTAAATGAATTGTTAAATTATGTGGCCTTTTCCTTAGCACAAAACAAACTTCTTGTATCAAATACAGCTAGAATTTTCATTCAAGATTTTAAACCATGGGATCAAACAATTCCAATATGGGTTACTATCAGTAACAGGCCTCTTAGATTGCAAACATTTGATTTTCAGCTTATACATGTTACAGTTAAATCAGGCATTCCCTGACAGCTGTCATCACAGTAGCCCTCTGCTGCACAGAGATTTTTGACAGAACGATAGCAGGCCACTTTCGCTGTGAAAATCTCTCTAATGTTTCAGCCTTTCAGGACCTTGTAAGTTCACACTGGGCCTCATTAGAGGTCAGGCTGTCGGAAACAACGGTGGCGGTAAACCCGCCGCCACCGTTGTTTCCGGACTGCCTGATTCCGACTCCTGCAGGCGGGAGGTGATGTTCCCGCCAGGTTTGAACTGGCGGGTTTAACACCGCCCGCCTGCAGGGGGACGAGGAAACACCGGCAGCATTACGAGATGCTGCCGGTGTTTCCTTGATCCCCATTCCCATTGAATCCTATAGGACTTAATGGGAATAGGGATTTACACCATTCCGCCTCCGTGATTCTTGAAAAAACCGGGTTGTAATGCCCCGGTAATTCCGGGAATCACAGAGGCGGAATGGTAATACGAGTCCGGCAGTAACCAGGTGGTTTTACCGCTGCGGTTACCGCCGGACTCGTAATGAGGCCCAATGATTTCATGACTAAGTGAATTTTAGCATCCAGTTTTGAAAGGTGTTTTGTACTGGTAGTCTGAAGTTTCGGTAGCAAAGAAAAAGAAATTTAAAGCAATCTTGGAGTTTCATTTAGCAAAGCATTGTTTTTTCCTTCAGCACTCCACTTTCGATTGTTGTGGAGCCCAATGTCACATTTCAGTAGTGGGAGCTCTGTTCCACCACTGACAACATGCATGACAGATTGGGCAGCCATCTTTTTGTGCGTGGAAAAGCGTGATTTTCAGGGGTTTTGGCACGCACAAGGGTTTTGTGGCCATTTTGCCGTTTCTGGCAGCATCATAACAGAGTGATGCACCATAGCAGTGAAAAAGTGGGTCAATACATCCCACAGAGCCCCCCTCACATCTTGAGTTTGACAACCCGTCAAGGGGATTGGGATGTTCTTTTTTTTGTGGTCCAGGTGGAGAAAGTCATCTGCTTCTCCTATCAGTGCTGGATGGACAAACTCTCCTCGGCTATTCTGGTTAGGAGCATAGAATGGCACTCTGGGCTCCTTGGGTCTTTCCTCCCGGTCCCCAAGTGGTCCTCCTTGGCTATTAGAATTTCTTAGTTCCAATGCTAGGGGACAGAACATAGCATGGTTCTGGACATTTCCCCACTACTACTCCCCAAGGGTGTAGTGGGGCAGATGCATACATTGACTACAATTTACAATATTCCCCGCCTGTATTTCCTAATGGTTTTAACAGCTGGATTCTTCTAGGGATCCGGAATTTCCCCCACTGGGTTTCCGGTTGGCTCCCCTTCTGCCAAACTGCCCTTGGTGATGTGGATTCTGTAGGAGACTGGTGAGATTCTGTCCACAATTTCAAAAGGACCCCACCAACTTGGGAGGAAGTTACGCTCTTTGGCTTGGTTCCTTTGAAAATTGTACAAGTAGACCCGGTCTCCTACTTGATATTCTTTTCTAGTTGTCTTAAGATCACAGTGGGTCTTCATACTGGGCCTCATCACGAGTTGGGCTGTAGCCCTTAAATGCGGTGGTAACGGTATTACCGCCGCATTTAAGGGCTGGCCCTATCACGAGTTGGGTGCTAAATCGCTGTTTTACCTCCAGATTTTTTCTGGAGGTGAAAATCCCTGTTTTCGGCTGTATTACAGCCGGCTGTATTAGCCCGCAGTATTAGCACCGAAAATTCCCCATTGAATACAATGGACCCATTCAGGAATGGGGATTTACCGTTAAGGCCCAACCCGTGATCCGGTGTTAATACCGCCGGACCGGTCGGCGCTAGGGCTATTACAGTCAGCGGTATTACAGCGGGCAATACAGCTCAACTCGTTAGGAGGCCCACTTTCTGCAGATCTTTCTAGATTCCGCTGAACATAGGCAAAAGCATGTTGAAGGTGTTTTCTCAGATTCTCAACATACTCATGTGTTGTGGAGGCATTTATCAAGGTCTGCTCTTGGGTTCTATACAGCAGATGCTGGGGTAGCACAATCTTTTGTCCAGTCATCATTTCAAATGGAGACATTTTGTTGCAGAAGAAAGGGTAGATCTGATGGCCATCAGGACAACGTGTAATCGAATGTCCCAACTTGGCCCAGAATCTGCCACAAACTTTTTTAATATGCTCACAATAGTTTTGTTATATCTCTCAACTCCACCACTAGAGGATTGCAGGTAGTCAATGTGTACTTTCCTTTGGACCACAAGTATCTCACACATCTTTGTCATCACTTTGCTGGTGAAGTGACTAGCTCGGTCTGACTCAATCCTTTGGGGTAGTTCAAAACGCGAGAAGATGAGATTGATCATCAGGGCAGCTGCTGTTTCTGCCTTGCAATTTGGGGCCGGGAGACATTCCACCCATTTAATGAACAAGCATGTTATGATCAACATGTACTTGTTCCCCCTAGAGGAGCGAATCATGGGCCCGATAAAATTGACTTGTAAATCTGACCAAGGCAGTGTCACTCCCCTCTTTTGGAGGGGAGCGTGGTGTGTGAGTGAGGTGAGCTGAAAGTGTTCACCCACAAGACACCCCTTCAAGTATTGGTCGAGGTCCTGCCCCATGTGTGGCCAGTATGCAACCTCTTGCAAGATTTCTAATGTTGTATGAAACCCCTGATGACCGGCTGTGGTTGTATCATAGGCGTGACTTAGCATCAGGCTTAGGAATGAGGTAGGAACCACCCACTGGTCATGGCCAGATATGGATTTCCTCACCAACAAACCGTCTTAGATTCGGAACATTTTTGGACATTTCATCAACACTCTGAGGTCCTCTTTCCCAATGTAACCGGTATCCTTCAGGGGAAAGTTCTCAGGGCCCTCAATGTGTTGATAAAACTTACCAATTATTGGATCCCCTTTTTGAGCCATAATCAAATCAGTATCTGTGTCAGGCATAGGCGGTTGCAAGATGGTTCATGTGTGCCTCAGGCAGCAAAAATAGCAAGAAAGAGAAACCAAATGAGAGTCCTTGGACGACGGGGTTTATTTACACGAAATGCTACTCGTTGCAGAGACTGGAGGTTGCTGTGGAAACTAGGTGACTCGTTGCTAAGGATGGGTAACGTTCGTCTGAAATCACGATGTTGATCAGGTGATCTTGACTATTTAGCCACACCTTCTCAGGTGCTCAGTGCTTCTGATTAAGCATTTTGGTGTTAGGTTCTTGCTTCTTCGTATTCTACAGCTTTCTTGTGTTTTTACTTTGGACTTCACTTGGCTTTTCCATTACCCTTGACTGTTTTGGCATTTAACTCTGTCTACCTTGGTTACGAACTCTATCTTATGTCCCTGGATTACGTCTTGTTATTCACCATTGCTTTGTTGTGTTACTGTCCGCATGGTTTTTTGACCTGGACTGCTAAGGATTCCTTTTTGGTTAGTGACTTCCTTTCATTTTTTTCTTGACTTTTTAGTACCTTGTCAGGCACTTGTATTTTGTTTGGATTCTGTTCTTGTGTTCTACAAGTTTTGAAACAGTCTCAGCTGCGTCGTGAGACAGCATCTGCTGCACCGCGGGACAGCCTCCGCTGCACTGTGGGACAGCCTCTGCTGCGCCGTGGAACAGCCTCCGCTGCGTCATGGGACAGCCTCTGCTGCTCTGTGGGACCGCATCCGCTGCAACGCCGGGATCAGAGATACATCCGCAGTATTAAGTGAAGCCTGAGCAGTGTTTGCTTCACATGAGAGAAAGAACAGTCTTTGCGGCAATATAGACCTTTTGTTGGTTACGGACATTTGGAGGCCGATCGGAGGTCTTTGTTCCTCTGATTAATTGTTCTTCCTGGTGTATCAGCTGGTGACAAAGATTTGTTAGTCCTTGTGATCCGTTTGTGGATTTTCCCCGGTAAGCTTATTTACATTATATTCACTTTGCTCATCTGTTCTTAGTGAATTGTAGAATCATAGTGGTTAATTCTTTTGCAGAATATCTATTGGATCTCGCCCTAAAATCTGACCGGTTAGTGTTAGTGTGGAACTAGGATTTAATTATTTGTCTACAGTCTTCAGTATAACTGTCACTAATTGTGCTTTTCTTTCTACAGCCACGTGGTCTCGGTGGGATATCCAATATTTCAATTAATTGATTCCTTTGTATGTGTATCTACTACATTCAGAAGGATACATTGGTGGGAAGAATTATTCTCATACACTACGGGGTTAAATCTGTGAAGAGGAATTCCGACAATCTGGGGTCTCCTTACTCCATTGTGCAGTTGAGAGTTCATTGTGAGCATTTGTCTGGAACCTAGTGATAGCAATCACCTGGATTTCCCCCAACAGGGGCTCGATCTCAAGTAGATCCCCTTGGATGGCTCTGGTTTTGGCCAGCTTATCAGCTATGTCATTTCCAGTTTTGTCTGGTCCCACTACTTTAGAATGACCCTTTATCTTTTTCCAGTAGATGGTCATCCCATTCAAGGTGACCAGATCATCAATATTTTGTATTAGTTTTCCATGTTTCAAAGGTTTATTATTAGCACATAGCATGCCTCTGGTTTTCCAGTTAACCAGGTGGAGATGGTGTTGGACAGCAGTGAGGATGGCTTGATGCACAGCCATCAGCTCTGCCACTTGACTACTTTGGGGACCGATTATGTACCCAGCGGAGGGTTCTGGCGCATCATTCACCCATGCATTCCCTACGCCGGCCACAAGTTCCTTTTCCCCATTGTTGTCAACATGGTATGAGAACCCATCCACATAGACAGTGGGCATTCCCTCACACTAGTCTTCTTCATAGACTTTGTGTGGGGAATTAAGGTAGGCCTCCATGTTGTCCTTGATTTTAAGACTTTCGTCCTCGAGACGGTTTTCTCTGGCACAATAATGCAAGTCAGCCAGACCTTGCGTGAGGGGACTCTTCTTGTTTTGACCATATCTGACCACCACAGGAAAGCCTTGCATTGACAGAATCCAGGACGTAATTCAGGATTTATTCACATTTCCGGCCCGGATTCTGTCACTTTGAAGATATTGCAGAGGCATGCCTCCACTATGATGTGTTCCCCCTGGATAAACAGGCGGTAATTCTTCAATGCCCACAGCATTGCCAGGAGTGCCTTCTCACAATCGTTGAATTTTTCCTCCACAGAGGATAAAGTCTTACTCGCATAGGAGATTACTTTATTGGCCTTGGCATGCTTTTGATATAATATTGCAGGCAAGCATGTATTTGAGAACCCTGTCTCCAAAAAGAACTCCTTGTTTTTGACAGGTTAAGCTAGGCAAGGTGCTTGTGAGATGCTTCTTTTGAGTGGTCTACTACCTCGGCTTGTTCTGGAACCCACTCCCACTTGACCCCCCCCTTCAACAGATGGATCAGGGGTCTTGTGATCTCTGTGTAATCCTCAATTAACTTTCGTTTATAATTAGTTAGTCCAAGGAGGCTCCTTAGTTCCCACAGAGTAGTGGGTTCTTTTATTTTCTGGAGGGCTTCTACTTTTTTCCTGGGGACAGAGTCCTTGAGGATTTATCTCATGCCCCAAGAAATTGACACGGGTTCTGCACCACTTTGCCTTTTGGAATGAGAGATTTGCTCCGGCAGTCCTCAACTGTATCAGGACACAATGGATCTCTGCTATGTGTTCTTCCACAGTTGAGCTTTTGACTAGAACATTGTTTACATTGGCCAGGTTACCCCTTTCACCCAGGTCGGGCATGGCCTTATGTAGAAAGATGTTAAATTCATTGCTGGAGTTGATGTATCTGAATGGAGTCCATATCCAAGTGTACTGCTGCCCCCCGAAGGTAAAGGCCAGCTTGTATTGGTCCTCTCTACTGACAGGCACAGTCCAGTACCCATTGGTCAGGTCAATGGCAGTGAATACCTTTGACCCCTGGATCTGGGCTAGCCCTTGGTCAATGTAGGGAAGAGGCCATCGGGAAGTATGAACCCATTTATTGAGCTCCCTTAGGTTAGCACAGAGTCCCCACTGGCCGTTACGTTTCAAAATCCCCAGCACCGGATTATTGAAGGTGCTGTGGACTGGACAAATTATCCCATGGGACTCAAGTTTCTTAATTATTTCAGTAAGGGACTCAATTGATGTGAGAGGCAAGTGATATTGCTTCACAAACACTGGAGTCATGCCAGGGTCCATAGGAATTGTTGTGTGGATGTCGGTGCAACCACAGTCATATGAGTCCACGGCAAAAAGATCCTGAAAATCTAAGAAAACTTGTTTCAATTTTTCCTTTGCTCCAGAGTCTCACATGCATCAGCTAGGTTGACTCTCTCTTCAACCATCTGCCTGAAGCCTGGAAAGACTTCTGGTTTGGCTATCTCAGTGATCTCCTCCAGCTGTGTGGAGAAGTCCCTGGTCAAAGTGCTGATTTGGACTAATGGCTTCAGGTGGGGAAGGCAGTCCTTGTGGACTTGAAAAATCACCTCATCTCTCCTGAAGTCACAGGTCACATCTTCCTTACCATAAGGGCAGGAACAGTACACCAAGAATTTCCCCCCACTGCCGGGTGTAGATCCTGTCTGGTGTTGTGTCATCATCGCTATCACTGTCAAAAAAGTCCTTGGGGATTGGTCCTAACAGTTTGTTACCTAAATCTACAGAAAAATGTCGGTCATCAACCGCCATTCCAATAATTGTACCTGCGCCCAGAGTAATACTCTTAAGGTTAGCTGTTATCCACCTCTATTGGAATGGTGTTGTGTTCTATGTTGACTAGTGGTGTTGGGTTTACCCCCAACCCTTGCAGTTGGAAATGAGCATTGAGATGGACATGGGCATCAGGATTTTTCATTTTCCCTCCTCTTTTAATTTTTACTTCCAGTGAGAATTGTCGGGTCCATTCAGGGATGGTGACTTCCTCACCAATCTGAATTTCAACTGCATATGGCAGCAGTTGAGCTGACCGAAATGCTTTCTCTGGGTCATCAAAGTCCATGGGATTACCTGCTAATCGGGACCAGGCTTTGAAGTTTATTAGGTCCAAACTAATGGCAAAGCGATTGAGAATGTCACCGCCTAAATAAAATGCAGCAGGGACATCTTGCACAACCCAACAATTATGGACTATGCTCTTGTTGCCTATGGATATTTTTAGCATACACCTGCTATCCAGGAGATGTTTGGAATTAGGTGTTTCCAGGTCCATTTCCCATTTGTCTAACAGTTTCAATGTAGGAATGGCTGGATCTTTTGGGAGTTTGCGGAACATGGCCTCACTGATGAAGCTCTTACTCTCGTTCAAACATACTCGTGCGAGAACAGAGTCC
Organism: Ambystoma mexicanum; assembly: GCF_040938575.1. NCBI lineage: Eukaryota > Metazoa > Chordata > Amphibia > Caudata > Ambystomatidae > Ambystoma > Ambystoma mexicanum. The sequence continues at coordinate 90,093,763 of NC_090930.1, read as the reverse complement.
TTCCCCTCATTTAACTGAATAGGGATGAACAACTGCTCTCCAATTTTCTGAATACCAGCCAAGCTTTGAGCTGATTTCTCATCTTTTCGGACTATATGAATGGGATTTTCTGATTGTGAATTTGTATAGAAATTCAGAGTGTTTCCTTCCAGTGTGGAATGCAACCTTAGACTGGAAGGAAGGTTGATTTTCAGAAATAGAGAGGACTCCCCATCACCAGTTTGTTGTCCTACTGCAATTATTGTCACGTCTGGGATTTGATTATTCTGGAAATGAAATTCAATTTTGTCAGGTTTTTGTTCAACCATGTGGCATGTGCCATTTAAACTAACATGGTTGACACTCTGTTTCAGTTTTATTGGTCGGTTAGTCTGGGTCCAGAGGACCTTGTTTACACAATCTATGAGGGGAGACAATCTATGCAGGATGTCATTCCCTAGTAAACATGCTGTGCCCTCTGGAGTCACAACTATGACCGGGTGCTTCATCTTGTGTCGCCAAATTTGAATGTCTAAATCCGCAATCCCCTTGACAGGAATTTCCTTCCCATCAAAGTTCTGAAGTTGTCCAGGAAGAGGGGTGAGAGGGATTTGGTATTTCTCCCACCTTCCCAAATTCAAATGATCAAAAACCCTTTTTGACAGAAGGGTGGCTTGGGATCCAGTGTCACCAGTGGCAAAATTGTATTTCCCCTGTATTTGGACTGGGGCATAAAATATTCCCTCCTTTTCCTCAAGGGGGCAAATATAATGCACATGTTTGGCCAATTGGTGGGTTCATTTCTTTGCTTTGGATACTGACAGAGAGGTGATTTGGGCAGGATTCTGTTTGGGATCTTGGGAACCTGTAAGAAAAAGGTGCCAGCTAGATATGGGGGATGTTTTGGGCTCCCCTGTTTCTGATTCTGGGCTGCACCACCCCCCCCCCTTTTGAAGTCAGTCACCAGAATGGGTTTGAACAAGGGGATTTTCGTGTTCTTCATTCTGGGGTTTGATGATGGGTGGTTTTAACTCGGTCCCCACATCTACCCAGTCTGGATTGGGATTCTTTGGGACCCATTTTTCTTTAGGAGGAGTTCCCCCATCCCTGAAGGAGAAGATCATTTTCCCAGAATCCTCTGAGGACCCCTCTCCTTCAAACTGGAAGATTTGCACCTCCTCCAAAAAATGGGCCTTTTCAGGCTCTTTATTTCTCCTACCAACCCTCTGTTCATTGAGTTGCAGTCTTTCGGGAGCAGGAGATTTTGATTCCGGTTCCTGGGTTTCCAGCATCTATACACAAGTAGGAAAGGAAGCGTCCTCTAATGCTTTACAAGCCTCTCCCCCTTGTGCCTCCTCCCTGGGAACCGGTGGGTTGTCGGGGTTCTTACCCTGTCATTGTTCTGGAGCACCAGACCCGGGATTTGAGGAGGAGTTCTGGACTGCCATGCTCATCTGAGGGTTCTGTTGAGCCCTCAGCATGCGACCCAGATCCTGTGCCATGTTCTGGACCTGGCGCTCCAGTTGGGACACCCGCTCTGGCTGGTACGGGGTCCTCTGGTCTACCCTGGGTTGATCCCAGGAAGGGTAACTATCCTTTCTCTCATAATACCCCTGGTTAGGATAGTTTTGGTACCCCTCCACTCTTGGCCTCCCCTCTTCCGGATTGGGCTGTCTGGTCTCAGGAAAGTGGGGAAAGAAAGAAGGGTTGTTTTGGGAGTTGAGGTTTGGCGGTTACCGGGGAAAGAAATTTGGTCCGGCATTTGGGGGATTACTGCCCTCCTGGGGAAAGTGAGGAGGGAAGTTTCCTGGGTTTCCAGCTGTCTGGTTGGATCCCCACCCATTGGGCTGGGGGAGTCCACACATAGCCCAGGATTGGTCTGTTGCCCTTTTGGCATGGGCTGATGTAATCAGGGGAGTTAGGGGTTCCATTTTTGGGGTTACCTCCCTGACTCTCTGTCTGGGATTGGCCTGAGGGCCTTCTGGGTCTGGGGTTGGTCTGATTCTGTGCAGGAAGGTTTTTAGACCCCTCATCTCTAGATCTAAAATGGGGGCAACCTTCACCTCCGCCTCCTTGGCAGCAGCAGGGGTGTTGGTTGGTTTGGGGCTTTTGCTAATATTTTTACTTTCTAGTGGCTTCTGCACTTCATAGATGCACGTTGCTTGTTCAATGACCCAGTCTAGTGATCTTTTCTCATGAAAGTCCCTCACTAGCTGGGTCATAATGTTTTTAGGGAGCGCATGAAAGAAGGTGTTCACAAATTCCTTACTGTCAGTGCGCATCCTTATAGTGGTCTGCGCAAAGGGGCGTTTCAATTCCTGGACAAAATCTTGTGGGGCCTGGTCTTCCCCACATTGTAGGTTGTAGGCTGCCTTGCGGGCCTCTTGAGGGTTTCTATGAATAGAAAAATGTTTCAAGATGGCCGCCTTATAGAAAGAAGCTGGAGTACTCACGTGAAAATGTCCACTTTACATACTGAATACAGCTTTGGCTGTCCTTCAGGTGGAAAGTCTCCATCATTTGCTCAAACAATTCAAGGTGCTCCCAAACCAAATATTTCTGTCGTAGGGCATAATGACGCTCCTAATAGCTTTTATTTGCTTCAGGGGATCCTTGAGTAAAGCTCTCTTAACTTTGTTAGCCTTTTTAGTTCTGGTCACCCTGGTCCACTCATCCTCTGACTCAGAGCCACTGCTAACAGAGGTGGCTGTCTGATCTTCTAGACTCTCCCGGATTCTGCGAGCTTGGGAATGGCTGGCAGAATGTGGGGGCCTAATCTCTTAGGACCTGTGGCGCTCAGAAGAGTCTTCTGACTCTTTCTTGCACCCAGGATTGGTTGAGTACCCCCTCTCACTGTCCTTGCTGGGAAGAGATTTTTAGGATGCCCTTAGTGGGCCTAGTCTCATGGAATTCCCCACTATATTGTACTGCCTGATCCCTAGGTATGTGATATTTCTGAGGATCCAGTTCTCTGATTCTCCCCTCACTGGAGTCTTTCTGATCAGAGAAAATGGCCCTAGCACTTGGGATCCTGTACATAGATGCCCGCCCATCCATTTCTGGGAGGTGCTGACCTATTAGCCCCATATTTCCCATTGTGTTGAAGTCTACCATTCCCGTGGCCCTTGGTTCATATGAGCCAGTGGACATGGGGGTGGCAAAGACCATGGAATTGAAGGGATTAAAGTCCCTGATGCCAGGGTTCCTGAGGTTGCGCTCAGGAGTTTCCCTCTGCCATCTAATCTCATCTCTTTCAGCCCCTACTCCCTGATGACATGCAAGAATCTGACCCTTTTGTTCCTCTATTAAGGCCTTACTGGTCTCGATGAGTTGTTCCTGCATGGATATCTGTCTATGGGGCCTGTCATATTTTTCACAGAGAGCCTGAGTTTGGTCCTTACTGGCCTGATTATTCTTTGCCAGAGCATCTTCCACCCTCCTGGTATGCTCTAACAGCTTTTCATAGTCCATTTTGAGTTTACCAGTCCCTGAAGGGTCAGGTGATTTTCTTCTAACTTGGTTTTTAAATGGCTTACTTCCTGGCCAAAGGCATCCCTTTCCTGAGTTAGAGTGCCCCTCTGTGCAGCCAGGTCGTCCCTTTGTTTTCTAATGGCATATAATATCTGGCGCTCTTCATCAAAATCTGTTTGAGTGTGGAGATCCTTCACTGTTAATTTATTATTTTCCTCCTTTAGTTCATTTTATCTGATTTCCTAGTGCAACCATCTGCCCTGTGCAGTCTCTATTGTAATTTAATTGCTGCTCCAGCTTTTGTTGGCTCAGTTGTAGAGAATCCAACCTTTCTTGACACTTTTTTTGCAGTGTCAGTATTTTGGTATCTTGCTCTGCCTTCTCTTGCTGCAGGAGATCCAGATCTTCCTTTACTTTTGTCGGTACTGTCTGGTTTCTCTCTCTGATTCTTTGCTCTTTTGTAGCCTTTGCTCTGCAGAGTCCAGATCAGTTTGGGTTTTCTCTAGGGATTGTACTTGCCTCTTTGCCAGATCTAGGGTTTCGGCATATTTTTCCAGTATTTCTCCAATGTTGAGGTACAGGTAAGCCGTTATTTTGGCAATTTTATATTGCTCCTCTTTTACTTTTGGGGCCATATACAATTCACTAAGTGCCTGGTGTAATGGACCCTGGTCCCGCCATATATCTAATTCTGTGGCAGTGACTTGCTGTTTGATTTCCTGCAGCCAAACTTTCTCATCCTGTTCTACCCATTCACCCCTGACAAACAATTTGTGCAGTAGGTGTTCCTTTGCAATATTGATTTCCACTAGGGTCGCCATTCCGGAAATATTAATTTCCTTCTGACTTATCTCAGGGTTACTTTACTTTTGCAAAACAGGCCTTACTCCTTTGACTACTTCTATTGAAGGGTGTTTTTACAGTGTAGCACAGTACGGTAGCCCAACAAGGTGTATGTACCCCGTAAATTAGCATGCTGTGTTAGACTGTCACAACCTGTTATTCAAGTTCTGCAGATTCAACCAGGTTTACATTAATTGTTAAATGATGTGGTTTTTCCTTAGCACAAAACAAACTTGGGATAAAACAATATTACAATATTGGTTACTATCAGTAACAGGCCCCTTAGATTGCAAACATTTGATTTTCAGTTTATACATGTTAAAGTTTTATCAGGCAGACCCCTGACAGCTATCATCACAGTAGCCCTATATGCTTTCAGCCTTTCAGGACCTTGTAAGTTCACAGTGATTTCATAACTAAGTGAATTGTAGCACCCAGTAAGAATTCAGAATTTTTTTAAAGGTGTTTTGTACCGGCATTCTGAAGTTTTAGCAGCAAAGAAAAAGAGATTTAAAGCAATCTTGGATTTTCATTTAGCAAAGCACTGCTTTTTCCTTCTGCACTCAACTTTCAATTGTTATAGAGCCCAGTGATACATGTCAGCAGTAAGAGCAATGTTCCACCACCGAAACATGCGTGGCACATTGGGCAGCCATCTTTTTGTGTGTGGAAAAGCGCGATTCTGAGGGGTTTTGGCGCGCACAAGGGTTTTGCGGCCATTTTGTTGTTTCTGGCACCATCATAACAGAGTGATGCAGCATTGCAGTCCAAAGGTGGGTCAACAATACATCCCACAGGGGTCGTAATCCCCAGTGTTTCTGTCAAGCCAAATGCCAGAAAATATTGCAAGTCCGGCGGCAACCCGCCGGCAGCACCGGCTGGGTTACCACTGGACTTGTAAAGAGACCCAATATCAATACAAATAAAGAGCTGAAACCAATTGAAACCTCATGCCTTCAATTTGGTTAATGACACTCCTGGTGCCTTGGACAAAAGGGGACATTTTGGACACATATGGATGTAAATATGAGTCCGCAAATGTGGACAACGTTTCCAAAATGGAAGACAAATCTTAAACACAATCATTCAACGTCGAGGGTGTTGCAAATGTTTATGAATCTTCGGTAGGCTATAGAAGATTGGTTGATGCGTAACCTTCCCTACCAAATGTTTGGCTCCTGTTTGCCGATCCATTTGTTGGCTAATGTGCCTTCAAACTTACCTTCAATGACTTTAGTGAGTTTGGCAGATGAATCACCAGGTCATTTCTGATAGAAAACTCTATCAGATAACTGTTGTTCACATTCATTGATATAGTCAGTGCGATTGAGGGTGAATACACCGCCACCCTTATCTGCTTGTCAAATGATGATGTGCCTATTTTGTCAAAGATTCTTAAGTCAAGACAACTCATGTCTGCTCAAATTGGAATGTCTGGAGATGGCATTGGCTTACAATTTGTCTAAAACTGCCAAAACCTTTTTTCTCGAAAAAAAAGTCAATTTTGGTGAACGAGTATTCCAAGGAGGGCGAAAAGAGGAAGGATTCCTAAGGAAAGAATGGTTTAGAGACTCTTTTTATGGATTCTCTTTAAAAGATTCTGGTAGATGTACCTTACAGAGGAATTGATGAAACTCAACTCAAAATAGGAAGGCATCATGATGTTTAGCAATGAGAAACCCCAGACCTTTAATCATTACCCTGTATCCTGTATCCTGTGATAAGGTTACTGATGAAAGATTAACAATCATTGAGTCTGGCTTCTTGACTGCACCTGATTATGTTGCCATTCTTGTCCTTGATTTCCTCAACCTAAAAAAGGTTGATGACCCTGAGTCTTGTAAGTGACTTCAATCCAGCACTCCAACTAAGTCAATGCCTAGTATGGGATGCCCAATAGAAGCCCTTATCTATATATTTTTTATGTCAAAGTTCTTTAAATCTGGATGATGAACCCTTATATAACCGCCCCTCTCTTTGGATTTCCCCGACCTCACTGAGCCAAGAAGTAGGTTTGTTTTGCAAATTAAAGGTTTATTTGAAGAATTGAACTTTTATGAATAGAATAATATCTGAATAGCACAGTTATGAATATGACAGTGATCAGCAATGGGTAATATTACAATATCAACAATCTCTTTAATCACTTAGGAGTAGGAATAGGAATAAAAAGGTAGCAGAGAATACTTTGTATGGGTTCAAGGAAGTGCAAGATAGGACAAATGCAACACAGAAATAAACTTGATATGATTTCCACAAAAGGCACTATTATCACTCTTTCCCCCTGTTATTACTCACTCCCCCCACTATTATGCAATATGAAGAGGTGGAAATGAGGGCACACAGGTTTCAGGACAATTAATCAACAATGCAGTTCAATCCCAGTTCCCCCCAGCAAGCTTAGAGAGAACAGGTATGATTTTAAAACAGGTCAATCACTTTTGAATGTGGTTTGCAATGAATGGGAAAAATGCTAAAATGATTTTAATTCACTCGAGGAGATTCAGGATGAGTGAGAGTTACTTTGGATTGGTTCAGGTCAACACTAGCAATGATTCATGAATGATGATCAAATTGAAAACGAATTTCAGCAGTTGAAAACAAGAAACAGCTATTTTGACATGTGGTGAAATTGAGCAAAACTAAATTTCGATTCTAGGACGTGCGGTTGAAAAGTTACAGAGGTTTTTGTGAAGATAGATTTTTCAGAAACAGAATCAAGATTTCAAAATGAAAGATTGCACTTTAAAGATTAGGAATCAATATGGACTTATACTAAGGGGCATTGAAGAAGCAAGACACTCAACGGGCAGCCACCAGAACAGCGGCGCCTCCGCTCTGACTTCTGTCTGTCAAAACATGTGTCCCTCTTCAGAAAAATATCAGGGAAAAGATGATTATTGCTAGAATTATCACAGACAATATAATTAGAAGAATTCAGGATGGACAAAAGATTATATAAGGCAGTTCTGGATAGGTTGAAATGGTTGGATAGGGTTACTTTAAACTAAGAGATGACTATGGGCAGTTCTAGACTAGATACTCACTCCTATGGCTTTGGAATGGAGTGGGCCCCGTCAAAGATCTGGTCAAGGGTTTGGCTGGGATTCTCTCACCACCGGACAGGTCTCAGGCACTGGGTTCTGCACTCCGCACAGCACTCTGGTCTGGATCTGACGGGTTCTGGATACAGCTCTGCTCTCTGGGTCTGGATCTGGATTGTAGCACAGGATTCCTAGCTAGAATAGCAAAACAGCTCAGCCCGGCTGTTGAATGTGAGCCCCTTGGAAGTTTAGGGGTTAGAATCAGGTTGCAAAAGATTCTGAAGGCCTGCTGAAAAGGGTTCAGCTTTTGAGTAAGGCCTCTCTGCTTCAAGGTTCTAGAGTTTGGTTCTAGAGTTTGGTTCTATGTCTGGATCTATGTCTGGAGTCTGGATCTTCCTGCAGGGTGCTTCACCAAGAAATCAGTTGAGAAGTGGAAAGTGTGTGTCCTGCCTGTCCTCACCAGTCCCTATTTATGTATTTCCAAAGTTGGTGGGGAGGCTGATTCTCTATGCCCAACCATCTAAGGATCTGATAGGTCAGAGGATTCCCTGTCCCCTGTTTGGAGAAAGGAGCAGTGTGTCATCCTGTGTCATCATGTGTCATGTTTATGGCTTAGGGGAAAACCCTCCCCTTTGTCTCTGTACAGTATATCTTATTTTTCATAAAAAACATATTTACAATATGCACAAATTGTTAATATTACATATACACATCACAGATTAATTAGGGTTCAAGTTCCATGTTCCTATGAGCTTTGGTTCGTAAATGACAACTTTTTCACACTTTTGGTGGGTTTCTCAATGTTGGTTCTGCACCAATTTTTATACCTTCACACATATCCCCTCTGGGCACATTTCTGTAATTGTTCATGTTCCTAGCATAAACACAGTAGCTACAATATGAATACATTCCGGGGTTTAGTCTTAGAACATCGCACGGATCCCAGCTTAGTCTTAAACTGTGAGCACATTTTTCATTTTAACAATCTCCAAGTTTCACATTTTTGTCAGTTCGGTACAATATTTTAGAAGTACTTCCTTAAACATATATTTAATCCAATGTTAAATCCACATTTTCAGTCTGGTCCGCCCCCAGAGCAGGGCTGACTCAGAGGTCACATGTCCTTCTTCCTGCCAGAGCAGTTTGTTGTCAGTCACACCCAAATTAGCATTTCTATTCAGCCCAAGGACTCCTTTGTCTGCACTGAGATCAACAGGCCAGGGTGCCCCTCCTAGTTCCTTTTCACAACAGCCTGTCAATTTCTTAGCCAAGGGCAGGGGGAAGTTTCCTTTGTCAGGGAGAGGTGTGGAATTTGTTTGAAGCACAGTGTGGGAAACATTAACTCTTAAACCCAATGTCTAAAAATGGTCTTGTCTTATAATATAACTCATATTTTTAACACATACATCAAACAATTTCTTACTTCAAGCCTTTCAAGAATATAGTTTTGAATTGTCTCCACCTCTTAGGCTTCTGATAGCAAGTCTTTCTTTGTCATAGTTTGAGTTAAATGTTCAACTTTACACAAAATGGTTTTAAATCGCCGGCTTCTGATAGAGGTGAGCAACGGTATTACACCCATTTTTGACAGGTTTCTTCCAGCAAGCAATCCTCAAAAGTGGACTTTGTTCAGATAACATATACTTCTGTGGACCTTATATTTATGTAGATTCTTGCAGTAGAATGATGTTGACCACTCAACAAGGAGGTTGGATCTTTTTGGGTGGTTTGTGAGCCATGATTTTTGCAAATTTGACACCAAATAAAAACAAATTTTTGAAACAGCTCTACTTCTTCTACAATGATTTTGCTCTGTGGGCAGCCAAATGATGGGTTTGGCAGTGGTCTCCTGTGTTACCATTGACATAGGCAAAAGTGGATGTCAGCCTATTTTTCAGCTTTTTACTGCGCACTTTCTGGTGATTTCTAGTGAGCAGCATGCTTTCCAGTGGCAATTTCTGAGGTTTCTGCTGCCAGCAATGCACAGTAGTGTTGCAGGGCTTGGACTAGTGGGTTAAGACATCCCACAGTCTGTGATGTATTTTGCCCTCTACTTTTTCTCCCCCTGTTGGAGTTAGAATTGATAGAACCCTGGTTCCCACCCTGATTGTATGAGGTGCCAGGTATATTATCATCCGAGGAACTATTGGCACTGGAACTGTAAGAAGTGCCTCTGAACCTGACCTTTCAGTTCCTTCTTAAATCATTTGGTGGATAATTTCTAGATCTAGACACATAATCAGATTTAATATATGGAAGCACTTTATCATGAGCGAAGGAATTCAAATCTGTTTTAGGTCTATGTATTCTATCATTGGTAGAATCAATCTTAAATTCCGTCAACTCCATCGTGTGTTTATAAAGTTTGTTTTTAAAGTCGTGCATAGATAATGGTGTTGTTATATCCTCCTCGATCTTTTAAGATCTATCTCTATTTGTTTGGACACTTCTTCACCTGTTTCAATCAATTATCAGTACCAGCCAATCCCTACCAAATTTGTTGGAGATGTAACTACGTTTGATTCAAAAGATTTTGTTATCTAGAAATAAGTGGGGTTAATTCTGCATGATTAAACCTTGGGGTAAAGCTTTCCCTTATAATATTCCAACATTATGGATCTGTGTTACTCAGTATGTATCAGTGTTTTACAGATTTGGGCTAATTTGTGCCTCTAATTCCCTACTGGTGAACAAAATGCTCAATTATTATCCAGATTAATTGAAGAATTTTCAGGCTCTGCAGCAGTGGCAGTGGAAAAATGCACCGCCCACGCTAATGGCACACAGTAATAGTGCAACAGATTCCGTGGAATCATACATGCCTGATATATTGGAAATGGTGGTGCTTCTCACAAATGTAACACAACTGTAAGTACATATAACTGTGCCCTACAATGCCCTACCTCTAATACAAATAACAGAGTTGCAGGGACGAGCACCCCAACATGAGCAGTAGCTGTGGATATGGGGAGGGTACATTTTGTAACCCACTGCCCTCATATGTAGACAGAGTTTTAAAGAAAAACCTTTTATGTCACTTGACTTACTGACGGTTGCCCATGAGCAGCTGCACTTTCCTACACACACATCAAAGGAATATGTGGCGGCAGATTTGAAAGAAGAGTGGCTTGTTCCTAATTTAAAGACAAAGGTGTCAGAATTCATAACAAGTTGTGCAGTGTGCAAACAATATACTGCATGTCACACAGTAAAAAAAAATGAAAGCAACATTGCCTCAGCCATCTGGACCCATTCGCCATTTGCATATCAACCATGTCGATATGGGAAATAGATGTAAGACATATCGCTATATGAACATTGTGGTATGCCCCTTTTCCCATTGGCTGTGTAGTGGGTCCCTGTACCCATTTAATGCAAAATCAGCAGCCAAATTCCTTGTACACAAAGTATTCCCCCACTGGGGTATCTGTGAGTGCTGCATTCAGGTAATAGCCACCATTTATTCAATGATTTGTTCATGGAGATAACACCTCTATTGTGCATAACACACAAATTATGTCCAGTTTATCACCCGCAAACAAACAGAATTGTGGAACGCCTCACCAGTCTGCTTAAAGTATACCTTGGGAAGTAATGCAATACCCTGAATAAAAATTGGCTGCATTGCTTAACAATTGCTCTTTTCCCACGACAAAATCAACCACGCTCTGGTACGCATCTCAGCCTGCATGAAATGCTGAACACGCTGCAACTGTTTTAGGTGAGGTATTTCATGAATATCTTATGGCTGTGACTGATTCTCTTAACTTCATCTCAAACCAGATAACAATTTGACAACACCCTGCTGCTGCTACCGCAGAAGAGGAAACACCAGTAGAAACATGATCGCTGCTTACAGCACCACAGCTCTACCCAGGGAACCGAGTGTTGGTTCTAAACTTTGTAAGGGCGTGAAATAATCATAGATGTGTGGGACTTTTCATCATGGAACATGCCACAGCAACTGCAGTGAAACTTCAGGGATGTATGCAAAGTGTCTATATTTCCCATGACAAGAGAGAAAAGATCAGCGACCCCTTTTCTGAAGACAAGGAGGGCAGCGAAAGGGAAGGGTCATGAGATGTAATATAACTTTCTTTGGGCTACATTGACCCACTCAGCAGAATTCCCATCCATAACCAAGCTGCGCTTCAGCAGTCAACAGCAAAATGGCTGTGCTGGCTCCTTGGGGCGCCATTGCATCAAAACTGTGTTTTGCAGCGACAAAAGGATGGCTGCACCATCTTGCCAAACACCTATAGGGCGAGTTGGAACAGGGAGCACACCGAGAAAAGTGCCAGTGTGTGTTCTTGTGTGCACCAAAAGAAACAAATTGAAAAAGACAGCGCTGCGCAGCTGCTTGCAAAACGTTCCCATTGAAAAGGGAATATTTCACACTAAAAAGGATGCTGCCCTAACGCTATTTTCATCTATTCCACTTCACATTGCTTTTATCAATAAGTCCCTGCCATTCCCATCCAGGTTCACATTGTGCTTCAGCAGAAGAAAGCATAATCCCTGAATGACAGGCTATGCCATGCCAAATCTGGGAAATCAAAAAGAAGAACAAAAAGTGTCTTCACAGCCGTGCTAGAAGACACTTAACTTTTGGGTTACAAAATGTAAAAATCAAAGCTTGAAAGACATCCTAGCTCTATGGGAATCTGTCAATTTCAGTGAACCTTTAACAAACTGCTGGATAAAGAAAATTAATAGGGCTGCAAAACAATATTGGGAAGCCAGATGGAAGAGAAAAAACAAATTTAAAATAGAAATCCTAGCAGCTTTCACCATGTGTCAAAATGGGCATTTGCAAACCAAAGGAAAAAAAAATGCCTGTTTTATAAGTACAATTTTGAATAAAAACGTGTACTTGCCTAGCAAATTAAAGGGGGTTTTGCTGGGGAGCATATATGGGATGTTTTATTCAACAGGCTTGTTTCTGATTTATAACAAAATAAAATAAAATAAAGGAATACAAATGCATTGGCTGGATTTTGCAAGCTTCAGAACAGGTCTTTCTGCTGGCTAAACTGATGCCTTCCCCCAAAAGGAGCCACCATAAACTTCCGGGACACATACGTGATAATAGTTAGCTTGGAAAACATTGAATAGGACCAGAAGGCCACATATCACATATTAATCAGACTTTTGTTTGTGCTCCAGGCTGCGACAATAGAATCTGGGACGCCTACCTGTGAAATGGGGAAGTGACCATAAACATTCAATTAAACTGCGAAACCCTCATGGCTACCCTGAGCTGAACAGTTGGTGGTATCAGAGAAAAAAATGGACCAAGTGAAGGACAAAGGCCAGCCCCATTTGTTTCAAAATACTTTTTTATTAATACACTTTTAAGACTTGTATCTTTGCAACTGGACTTCACAGGAATGTAAAAGTGAACAGTGTAATTTTGTGGTTTTTAATTTAAGACGTTGTAGCCTTTACTGCCAGATTGGGAAGAGAAATGGCAGAAAATTGGATATTCTAAGGAAAGTGTACATGATGGCCCTTTGAAATTCAATACTGAAATGCCTAATAATGATCTATACACATTTATAAAGTTATAGAATTGTAGGCCAACTATTTTTTACTGACAACGATGAAAAACTGTTAAAGGGACGAAAAAGTCTTACAAACTGTAGAATGGGACTGGTATGCTCTGACTTTAGCCCAAGGTTGCTATATCAAAAATAACAATCCAGCATTGGGAACTGAGTGAAAAAATCACAAACTTAAACGCCTAATGTAAATTTAAACGGATAAACTGAATAGAACGAGTGAAGTGGATGAAAGGAATGAAATGTATGAAAGGAATGAAATGGATGAAAGTAATGAAGTGAATAAAATAAATGAAGTGGATTAGAGGAATGAAGTAGATGCAGTGGGTGAAATTGATGCTGCGGATGAAATGTATGAAATGGATGCAGCGGATCAATCGGATGTAACGGACGAATCAGATGCAGAAGTGGTTGGAAGAGATGAAGCAGATGGAACGGATGAAGTGGACGAAACAGATAAAGTGGACGGAATGGATATAGTGGACGGAACGAATGAAGTGTTTGGAACGGATGAAGTAGATGGAACGGATGAAGTGGATGGATCGGATGATGTGGATCGATCAAATGGAGCGGATGGATCAGATGGAATGGCTAGATCGAACAGAGTGGATCGATCAAATGGAACGCATAGAGCAGATAGAACACGTGGAGTGGATGCAACAGATAGAGTGGATGGAACAGATAGAGTAGATGGAACCGATAGAGTGGATGGAATGAATAGAGTGGATGGAATGAATAGAGTGGATGGAACAGATAGAATGGATGGAACAAACAGAGAGTGGATAGAAGGGAAGGTGTCGATGGAATGGTTGGAGTGCATGGAAAAGATAGAGTGCAGGGAACGGATATAGTGCATGGAACAGATAGAGTGCATGGAATGACAGAGTGCATGGAATGGATGGAACGAATGGAGTGGATGAAACGGATGGAGTGCACAGGATGAATATGGTGCGTGGGGCAGATGGACTGCGTAGGACGGATGATATGCGTAGGATGGATGGAGTGCACGGGATGGATGTGGTGCGTGGGACGCATGAAATGCGTAAGGCAGATGAAGTGCTTGGAAGGATGAGTGCGTGGGGCCGATGAAGTGCGTGGGACGGATGAAGTAGGTGGGACGGATGAAGTGCATGGGATGGATGAAGTGCATGGGACAGATGAAGTGGGTGGAATGGGTGAAGTGGGTGGAACTGGTGAAGTGGGTGGAACGGATGAAGCAGGTGGAAAATACGAAGCAGATGGAATGGATGAAGTAGTTGGAATGGATGAAGTAGATGAATCGGGTGAAGTGGACGGATCAGATGGAGTGGTTGGATCGGACGGAGTGGATGGATCGAATGGAACGCATGGAGCGGATAGAACGGATAGAGTAGATGGAACAGATAGAGTAGATGAACAGATAGAGTAAATGGAACAGATAGAGTAGATGGAACGGATAGAGTAGATGGAGCATATATAGTAGATGGAACGGATAGAGTGGACGGAATGGATAGAGTGGATGGGTCGGATAGTGTCAACAGAATGGTTGGAGGGGACCAAACAAACAAAATGCATGGAGCAGAGGGAATGCATAGAACAAGTAGAATGGATGGACTGCTTAGAACAGAAGTAGTACATGAAACAGATGGAGTGCATGGGACGGATGGAGTGCATGGGACAGATGGAGTGCATGGGACAGATAGGGTACGTCGGACAGAGGGACAGATGATGTGGGTGGAACGGATGAAGTGGGTGGAACAGATGAAGTGGGTGGAACTGATGAAGTGGGTGGAACAGATGAAGTGGGTGGAATGGATGAAGTAGGTGGAACGGATGAAGTGGGTGGAACTGATGAAGTGGGTGGAACAGATGAAGTGGGTGGAACGGATGAAGTAGGTGGAACGGATGAATTGGGTGGAACGGATGAAGTAGGTGGAACGGATGAATTGGGTGGAACTGATGAAGTGGGTGGAACAGATGAAGTGGGTGGAATGGATGAAGTAGGTGGAACGGATGAAGTGGGTGGAACTGAAGAAGTGGGTGGAACAGATATAGTGGGTGGAACGGATGAAGTAGGTGGAACGGATGAATTAGGTGGAACGGATGGAGTAAATGTTACGGATAGAATGGATGGATTGCATAAAATGGAGGGAGTACATGGAACGGATGGAATGCTTGGAACGGATAAAGTGCATGGAACTGATGAGTGCATAGAACCGATGGAGTGCATGTGACAGACGGAGTGCATGGGACAGATGGAGTGCCTGGGACGGATGGAGTGCATGGGACGGATGGAGCGCATGGGACTGTAGGAGTGTTTAGCGTGTTTTGGGAGCACAGAGTACAGCACCACTGCACAGGATCAATGTATAGCATGTTTTTTTTTGTTGAAGTGCAGCGCCACTGCATGGGTTTGGTGCATTGATATAATGTGGTACAACAAGACATGTGTTATTGACATTTTTATGCGGCGCCACTGCATGGGTTTGGTGCATTGCTATGATGCAGTTGTTTCAAGCTATGTGTTGCCAGTGTAACATGGACATATAAGTAAGGGCAGGTTATTCAGTCAAAAACGATTTTTACATATAAAATGCAAATACATTTTTCACAGTTAAAAGCACACATCTGTACCTTCAAAATGCACACCATTTCTCACCTGAAATGCCTATGTTGCAAGAGACACATTTGGTAATTAACAAACTAATCTCACTAACAAGACTAATAATTATAACTCATTAATAAAAGAATGTGTCTTCACTGCAAAAAGAGGCAGACTCTGAAAATCAGTTTTAAACACACATTCAAGTTTTTTTTTCTTTGCCTTCCTGTGCTCTGTCCACAGTAACTGCAGGAAGCAAAGACTTCGAATAAGCAGGAAATCAACTTGTTACAGTTGCAACTGTACAAGAAAAACCATTGTTAAAAGTAGGAGGATAGAACATAATTGATTCTGATTGGAGCACGTCACATCAAGCATCATGTTAGAGGCTGTGACTAGTGCTTTGCTGCAGAATCTGGGGGCAAAAGGCAGAGACATCTTGACACAGCTCGAAGAAGGACGGGGTTGACAGCTGGGGATGCCTGATTCCTAAAGCAGATTCAACTTGGTTGCAGAGACTGGCTTTTCCAGTCAACAAGTTCCAGTTTGAGTGACAGCAGAGGCTTGTCCTTGCTGGGTGAACCCCTCCAGAAGGCGAACAGCCAAAGAAGTTACATGCTGAATAAGCCTGGTAATTATCTCGCTGAGGTGTGGGGGCTGAGTGTGTGCAAGAATATTCAGTCAGTGTAGGAAAGGAGATTCCTGTGCTTTACTCACGTGTTTAATGTTGCAAATTGAGTTCTTGTCTCTGCCACTCTCTTTTCAGTGTATCACAGATAATGCTGTTACTGTGCTATTTCATTTATTTCTGTAAAGAGTGAGATCGTGTTTAAATGCGACTTTTATAATACACAAAAATATCTGAAAGCAGACGGGTGGTGTGTTTTATATTTACCAATACAGTGCTGATGATGTGGGGAGATGTTTAGACAGTGCAATTGTCATTTTCAAGGTAGCTAAACATAAGATTCGGCTGCAGCTGTGTGCACAATGTCATTCAGTATGAGCAATTATAACTAACTGTGTGTGTTGTAGTCTGCCGGAGGTCTATGAGTCGGCAGAAAGGGAGGCCCGGGACATAGATCACTACCGTATATAAGATAGTGAAAAATACCACATGATAGCTCGCTGCCGTAGATAAGACAGAGAGAAATTGCCCATGGTGGCACACTAAAAATAAAAATGTGGTGTTCCTGAAATGCAAGCCTGAGGTCTCTCTAGTGATTACACGAAAAATCTAAACAAAAATAAGGGGTTCTGGATATTGGGGCCACAAATAAAACAAAGGAATTATGCTCACCAAAATACCACCAATCACGCATACCAACCACGCATGTCTGTGTGCTGAAATAATGCATGTCCACTGTATTATTGTTGTACATGGCCCAATCTGAATACAAGGAGTGATTGTTGCTAAATTATTTTTCGGCGGTAAGAAAATACCGTCAGGCCCCAAATCTCCACAAAATACCCAACAGGACGGGTGGAGTAGATGGAACGTATGTAGTAGATGAAACGGATAGAGTAGATGGAACGTATGTAGTAGATGTAATGGATGGAACGGATGGAGTGGATGGAACCGATGGAGTGGAAGGAACGAATGGAGAGGATGGAACGGATGGAGTGCATGGAACGAATCAAGATGGTGGAAGGGATGGAGTGGATAGAACAGATGGAGTGGGCAGAACGGATGAGTGGGCAGAATCGGATGGAGATGGCGGAACTGTTCATGTAGATGAATGATCGAATGATAGATCGAATGGAATGACTAGTAAACCAAATGAAGAACCAGGCAAAATCTATGAACAGACGGAGCCGATTGGACGGACGAGTGAATAAAATGTATAGAATAATTGGCTCAGATGTGCGCTTGATCTCAAGCACCTTACCAAAAACAACCATATCACATCACCATGCTTACTCTCTCCTATACACCACCACTCAACTAGAACACAACGATACTATGACACATTCAGTATAGCTGTTCTCATACTAACACCCGCACATACTCCTCATCATCCTAATTAAACACAACTGGCTCAGCACACCCGCTAGCCTATGCGTCTCTTCAGGCTTAAAGTAGCCAGAAATCAGTCTGGGTATCACCCCGCCAGAATGAACACACACTCCTGATCTCCCAACCACCACACCTACCGCTAAGAAGCAGCTATCATACGAGTGCCACACCAGCTGCACTCATAGACGGTGCTCCCACACACCTTATAACTCTCTCCCTCTCTCTCTCTAATAACTTGAACTACGGTTCCCGAGGGCGTTCAACCTACGAGTGCCTTGAGATCATATCAATGATACATAAGGCGTAATATAAATGCAAAGTAATATAACATAACATAACTATATGGTTTAATTGTATTGTGGTGGTTGCGGCCATTGGACAGTTTCTAGGGGGTATGGGCATAGCACATACCCCCGAAAATCTGGCCACATGCACTATAGTAATATGTGAATAGTTATTAGAGGTAGTATAATGTAATATACTGTATTTGTAATATGGTGTAATAATGCAATTGAAGTGTGTATGGTATTTTTTATTTATAGTACAATTGAGGATGGTGCTTGTTGATATGTCCTCCACCTTTGACACATTGAAACATTCTATGTTTATTGATCGCCTCCAGGATACCTTTGCGATCACAGATGGGTGCCGGACTGGCTGATTTCTTTCCTGACTAACTGTCCTTTCCTACTGCAACTGGGCCATTTGTCATGCACCACCTCACGTTCTACCTGCAACATCTCCCAGTGTTCTATCCTATCGGTGTGGCTTTTTAATATGTATGTCATCTGTCTGGCTCTCCTCACCTGGTCCTTCTCTCCTAATTTGCAGTTTTATGGTGATGATACACAACTTTGATTGAAACTTTCCTCTACTAGTTTATTATGTGCCTCTCTGATCCCTGAGTGTCTATCCCTATCCAGGCATGGTGTGCAGCAAAAGATCTGTGTGAATGCCAGTAAGACGGAATTTTTGTTATTGGCACACTTGTGCCGTGTTTCCTTCCTATTTTCTGGCCACAGTCCTTGGGCTTGCTATCCTCACCATTCTGTGAAGCCAAAAGCATTGGGGTTATCTTTAACTGCACTCTTTTCTTTACTCCTCACATGTTGGATCTTTTGAAGAAGGTCCATTTTCAGATTCACCACTTTGCAGGAATTCTAAGTTTCTTTACATTCCCTTACAAGGTGAATGTTTTGAGAGCCTTGGTCATGTAAGATATTTGGTCTTATTGGGGTACATTTGGGGTTTGGCCGTATTTTCTTAACGTAAAATTGTTGGCCGTAATTTGGTGGTAAATTCTGTCTTGCATTTAGATTAGGTTAGGCCTCATATTATTTTAGTGACCCTACCTTGTTAGTTTATATTGGTGGTAATTTGGTGGTAAATTATTCTTGCATTTGGATTGGGTATTTAGTGATGAGCATAGCTTTATTCCTTATGTTATAACCCCGTTATAAAACCAAACCTTCCTTTTTATTATAATACCTCTTAGTTGTCTGTAGAGAGCCCCAGACCCATGCACCGTTGGGACTCAATAATTTTATTCATAACGCCACCAACTGTTCGTGGCTGGTGTTACTGGCTTATGGACATCCAGTAACCTATGCGCTGTTAGGCACTACTGGCTCATGCACATCCAGTAATCTATATATATTATCATTAAGTATCACTGGTTATTTACAGCCAGTAATCTATGGCTTTCCCATCAGCAGGCAAGCAAAGCACATACACACACACACACACACACACACAGCCCTGCTTTATCAGTTACTTGGCTTGCATTGGTAATTTGGCAAATGCACTACTGAACATAAATGAACCTCCCCTGTATACTATTTATATAAATAAGTCCACCGATGCAAAAATGACACCAAAATCCCATTTGTTTTTATATACTCTCATTATATTATACACAAATATAATTCACAATCATTACTTCTTACCATGAATACATTGCATCATCATCTGGAATACAAAAAAGAAAGCAAAACAGAACAAGCAGATTTTTTGAAACATGGGTTAATGTTCCCACATTCTGGACATGGCGAAAAAATAAACATGCAGTGACTTCCCTGCCTTTCTACTCTATAAATTGTAGTCAAATATACACCATTCAAAAGATCCTCACTTGGCACAAATATATCTTACCGAGATTAGGGTTTCTTTGAAGCTCTGAGCGTGACCTTGCTATTTATGCAAATGCAGGCCCAGTATCAGCACAAACACTTCTGTAAATCTTGTGTGTGTGGGGCGCTCAGGTGAGATATCTTCTCATGCCAGCACTCTGTAAACCCCTTGGAACTCCGTCTGTCTTCACAGCCCAGACTCCTCTAATTCCTCTACGCAAGTTTTGCCATTAGCAAAACTCTGAGCCTTCCCACTTTATACGTGGCATTTCTGCAGACACTTTCTTCCAATCAGGTCAAAAAGAATATTTTCTGTGCCACCCTCCATTTTCAGAACAATAAAATCCTTGCTCTCTGAGCAACTGTTTCATTTATTTCCTGCTGCACATACTTTCTGCTCTCCACAAGCTAACACAGAAAGGAAGAAGAAACATGCCCTTGTGCATTTAAAATGCATTTCAGCAGTGCCACCAAAATATGTATTTTCACCTAATTTTGTGCATACGACTACATTATAATGTTAGGGAAGTTAGAATTAGTATTTAGTAATGTTAATTGAGTTAGTCAGTTATATGAATAATGTTGTCTTCTGTGTATGAGGTATCCAAAAAAAAATGGTGCACTTCATTGTTTGGCCTGGAATCACTAAGCTTCTATGCGTGCCTTTCTCTCTGCAGTTTCAAGTTGTGTTTGGCTGTGTTGTAAATTATGTACTTTGCATGGCACCAACAACACCTTTACATGTCATACTGGCTAAATAAAACAGAATATATCTCTGCTGGCAAAATACCGCTACATGCTAGCAATAAAATGCCATTGCATTTGCAATAAAAAAAATGACATTACCTTTTGGTAAAATATATCTGTCCTTACAGTTTTCTGTAGGCTGCACTACTGTAACAGCCTCTTCGACAACCTCCCCCTTTCTTCTGTATGGAACTTTAGCTAATCTAGATTACGGCTGCAAGAGTTATGCTTGGCTTGAAGGCTAGGGATCGTATCTCAGCAGCCCTACAATTTCTACACTGGCTTCTGGTAGCTGTACGGATACAATTGAACACCACCTGCATCTTCCATAATGCTTTCTGGGGTCTGGGACCACGCTATTTCCAACTTTCTTTCCCTAAATACTCTCCTTATTCAGCCTTCTGCTTGTTTAAGTGCAATTGTCTGTGAAACACTACTCCAGAAAGAGAGGTGAGGTAGATCTCTTTTTTTAACTGGTGCCTTTCTCTGGAACAGTGTTCCTTCCCATTTTAGACTTTGAGGCAGACTTTCTTAAGTTCTGGAAACTTTTAAAAACTATGCTTGTGTCTTTGCTGTTCCTTTTCTCATTTCTCTTCTAACTTATCTCACTGCCATTAACACTGGTTGCCTTGTGCCTCATTAACTTAGTAGGTTCACAAGGCTATACCTGGATGAGACCAGTACCACCCCCTCCCCGGCCCCGCTGAACACTGCACTTGTGGTGAAATGCCCGGAGGCTGTGAACCCCACCCTTTGGACTGTGCTGGCCAAGTATTTAGGTAGTAGCCTTCCACACTGGCACCCACTGGCTCCTCCTTCCTGGCCTTCCATGAGTTCTTGCTCATCCCTACCCCCCCAACCCCTTCAATAAAACACTTATCTTACTGGACAATGCATATGTGCATATATAGCAGTATTGTGTAGAATCTTTTCCTATAAATAAAGGAAAATGCATGTAGAACATTGTTAAGTGACAGTTGGTGTGTGGAAGTTTAATATGTTTGTAGGGTTACATCTAGAACTTTTAGAAGTTATTGGTGAATGGATCTGTGACTGTGTTAGGGATAATTCTCAGAAATGTGCTAATTCCTCTCTACCTTAGAGACCCCCAGCTCTTTTGCTGAACTTATGGACTTTGTACCTTTAATTCTTTTTGGTTTTCTGTGTTTCTTTTAGTTTTGGAGTCTGACAAACTCCATAGGCATTTGTTTGCATTGTGTCACACAGCACCTTTAGTGCATTAACATAGGGAAGTCTTTTAGATTTCCTAAAGTTTAAATACCTTAATCTTGGATTAACTACTGTTTCCAAGAGCAGTAAAGTGAAACTGACTTCGCTGTACATTGTACCTTTCTACACCCAGCACACACTATTTTACCATAGGGTGCTGGAGGGATTACTTAGTAGCCCCTTTGTCTAGCTTCTCATGTAACCTTTTTTATGTTACCCTTTACACATGTAATGGCTGGTGGCATTGATTACTGTTTACTACCGTGTCGTGTCTTTACCACGGGCTGCATTCGCAGCTACAGTAAAGCACCCATGGGTGCCTTTTTTGTCAAAATAGCCCTGGTCTTCTTTTTTCACCATTTCTTGTTGTTTTGGTCCTTCTTGAGATTTACTCTGCGTGCCAAACCAGGTTTGGTCCCTTTGTTCATTTTGTCTTTGGAGGCCTTCAATAGTGAAACCCACCACTTGCTCCAGAGTGTCTTTTGGGGGCAGGAAATGATGAAGGTGCCCGAAACTCCATGTGCTTGGTCTCCTAGGAGACCTGAATGCACTCTGTGATGATTGGCTGGCTCGCTGTCCGGCAAGGACAGCCACCCTGCCGGGTGATTGACAGCTAGGTTGGAATGAATGGGAGAAACCGGAATAAAAGGCAAGGCTTTTTGGCTGGAAGGCAGAGTCGACCATTGGACGAAGGAATCCAAAGGATAACTGGAAGAAGACGCCTGCTGCAACTCCTGGACCATTGGTTTGCCCGTTGAAGCCCTGCTGCTGTGCTGAAGCTCTAGGTTCGCCTTGAAAGAGAAGCTCCGCAAAGACGACTTCTCCTCTTGAGTTGGTGGGACCAATCAACTCCAAAGTACGCCAGCTGGACATTCTTCTCGGAGCTGGTTGAATTTCCACAGAGTGCTGCTGGAAACCGTATAGCCAGGGAGAGGAACACCAGTTTGTGTGCATTGCTTTAAAGTTGGCCAAGAGCTCCAGGAAGATCCTCCGGACTCCCAGGAAGCAGGACTGACCGAGTCTGAACCCCCCCAAACAAAGTGCTAGACCCCAGAAGCAAGGAGAGTCCACCTCAACATCCAAGAACGGCCGTGCTGCTATTTGTGGTAGTCGCGAGACGCTGAAACACTGAAGTGCCACTGATTTGAAAATTTGCCGGTTGCAGTCGAGGGACCAGGGTGCTAATTACGGTACCGCAATTTGCGGCAACGTAATTAGCGCCTTCCCCATTCCCATAGAGCCCTATATGGAAAAAATGGGAATGGGGAATGGCAATGGGGGAAGGGGGAATTACTGCCCCGCCAACCTTGGAATAGGGCGGTAATTCCCCTTTCCACCAAGGCGGTGCCAGTATTTTACCGGCATGGACCAAGGTGCTAATAGCACCTTGGGCCTCCGCCTACCGTGTAATGATGCCCACTGATACGTGACAAGCCTACCTTAATATAGGTGGACACTGGGGTCCAAAATTGACAAAGTATCAGGTACAGGTTCTCATCTTGTACATCATGTTTACATGAAGATCGGTGGGTAGCCAATAATGATGCATAGTGGTTTGTTACTTAATTGGTCTATGCCTATCTGATGGCTCTGCCTGAACACATCCTATTATAGATACTATTTCTAACACATTATTACAGGGACAGCTAATTGGTTGGCATTACCCATCATAGGCAGTGTGGCAAAGGGAATTTTTTTTGGCTGGCGACTAGTTTACCAACCCTGGACACTTTGACGAGACGTGAAGATGTGAGCGAGACATAAGTGGGGAAGAGAATTCCATAGCCTGCCATAATTCCAATTAAAAAATACTCATGGTCATCCAGAGGTGATGAGACCGTCTCTTTCTTTTGTACTTGGCCATGTGTGCTGTTAGATGTCTATGTGTGTACTGATGGAGATCTGCAGGTGTCTTTTCTGGATTTGGCTCGTAATTAATCGCCAGTGCTTATCATCTCTGGATCACGTGTTAGGGTGCCTTGTTTGAGAATGGATTTCCTTTGATATTTTAAAGTTTTAGCTAATTCCGTCATGCATGTCCTGTTCTTTGTGGCCACTTGGACACGAGTCAGTTACTTTTCTATAAAGTCTTTTGGCCTACTGATCTCATGCACCTTGACATCATTAGTCGTTTGTGCTCTTATTAAACACATGGAAGTCTACCACTTCTTGTCCTGGTAACTGTTATCGTGTTCCTGTGCTCCATTCATCTATTACTCCCTTCCTTGTTCCTTGTTCCTGATGTTGGGCTTGATTCAGAGAGTGTGATAAAAATGTTGTGGAAAGCCAACACTCTCCCCTCCAATTTCCAGCATCATCATTCTGAGATGTGTGGAGCTATTGGAGGGGAAATGTCATGATTTCCAGCAGCAAATGCTGCTAAAATCTCCCTTTTGGGCAGGGGGGATCGAGGGGGGAGGCTCAGGTGGCATAAAATGGGAAAAATGGTACTGTGGTGTTTAATGGCACCTCCCAGGGTACCGTTAATTAATGCCTCTTTTGGTGCAGGAAGGGTGCAAGAGGGTGTTCTGGCATGTGAATATATTCATTGCCAGACCCTCAGATGTGAGATCGATGGCAAGGCTGTTGTCATGCCGTAAATCACAGCTTTGCAGGAGTGGCAGACTTTGTTTATTTTCACCACTCCTGTATTACTTCAGAATGCATGTCTTCATGGAAAAGTGTCTGTCAACTCAGACAGGGCACTTTTTCATGATAACACACACCTCTGAATCAGGCCCCTTGTCTCTGGCCGTGAGCAAGTGTCTGGGTTCTGCACAGGTTTATAGAATGCATGTGTTATTGAAACGCAGCACCTTGAGTTCTAAGGCCTTCTCTTGGTACACAGGAGCCTCCTGTCCATTAATACTGTGTTGCACAATGTATACAGCACACTATTTGTGCATTCTACAAACTAACTTTAGTCCTTACTTGTTGTAGAATCAAACTAATCCTTTATGGCAGATTGCATGTACATTCACTTTAGTTAAGCGTTTATTTCATGGAGCTCAATTTAACTCATACTAGTACCTGACGAGGGCAAAATCAGAATGAAATCACCTTTCTGATTGGCCCTCGTTGAGGCATTACCTGGCCGGGAATCCCTCGGCCGGGATTCCATGACTTAATCCCTGGCGGGGGTGTGGCAGCCCCTCAGCCAATGAGTAGGCTTGAAGCGACCCATCCCCGCTCCGAGCATCCCTGCGGCTGAGAAGCTGCCTTCGCCCCCTGCCGGGGACTCAGGTATGTTTTTTTTTTGTATTCCGTTTTCCCTTACCTGGCAGCCATTTTCTTGGTCTTTTTTTTTCTTTCTTTTTTCTGTCCAGCGTTTCGGGACAAAAAAATGCTTTTAGTGCCCCAGTCATGCAGATCTTGCGGGCCGGGGTACTAATAGCTATATGCCCCTCGTGGCGGGGCATTACCGACTCTGGTAATGCCCTGGGGCCTTTGTTGCTTCGCTCGGGCCTATAACTATGGGCCCCGGGGCATTACCTGAGTCGGTAATGCCCCCCGCAGCTCGGGGCATATTGCTTAATTGTCAACCACCCCTAGATTCATGGGATGGTAAGGCTGCCTCAGTTTGTAACATTTCTCGCCATTGCAGTATTGGGGCGGGGCAGAAGTTGTTATTCATCATCTTCATCACATATATATTATTTTAATATCCTCTTTAATTCTCTAATGTCCATCTACTATGCCTCACTTTCATGAAGGAAATTAGCACTCCCCCTACCTCTCCAAATTTATATACCCACCCATTTACTCAAGTTTCAATCCATATATCCAGTCTATTTTGTTTTCTGTGGCGGCCCTTCTACATGTAATTTCTCGTCCATTTGGTAATGTCCCATAATGGACCATATTTCACTTCAGAAATACTTTATAACAGCCCTGGTTAGAAGAGAAGCCTGTGTACTGTCTAACGGAATGTATAATTGTGATGCATGATATGGGTGCCCTATGGAGAATATCTAACAATGTGTCTCATTAAAATGATTGCCACATCCAGAAAAGTTATGTGATTTCCAAGTTACCACATTCCAGCTCTGAGGAGAAATGGGATGACTCATACTGAGGAAACTTGGAAACGTCTTGTGGTACCTCATGCCAAAAAAGGACATGTTATATATGGGGAGAAAATATGAGTACATTCTATCGAAGTAAAGCAACCAAGTAGATGGGCAGCTTTTAAAACAAGTACTACTCAGAGAAATTATTCAGTGCCCCTGTCTCCACCCACCCGCCTGTCCAGAAAGAAGTCTGTTGAGTCAGCTAAAAATGTAAAACCAGGCACCGCTGGAATGCTTAACTTCACATGCAGCAGCAAAGCAGTGGACCCCACGGTGGAAATTGGCTTGAATGTTGAAAATGGGTGGATTGACCTCCGATCTAAGACCTTTTGAAATGGGTGCCCTTCAAGGAACCAGGTTTCCCAGGTAAGGGCAGGGGCAGATTTCTCTGATGGTTTGACTTCCCCAAGTGCCACTAAGCAGTGATCTGCAAGGTAAACATGCGTGTGAGTGTTGAAAGATGAGGCACCTTATTCTCCTTTGAGTCCTCTCATTTTTCTCTGTTCATGTCTTTGAGTCTTCCTTCCAGCAGGATCTCATACATATATATTTTTTATTTGTATTTATTGGGTACTTATAATGTGCCTATCAAGCAAAAGTGTTTCAAGGTGCAACAAGACAAGTGGGGCAGAAGGGGGCGGGCGGGGCAGGAATGAAGAATACAAAACGTTCCTACTTGCCCTTGTGTTATTCGAATCATGCAAGTGCAGTAACAAGAGGAGCAGAAGAGAGTGGAGAGAGGAAAGTGCCGGACAGAGAGGATACCACTAGTGCAGAAAGGGAAGAGAAAGTGAAGGTGGGAGATGCAGGCATGCAAAGCTGAGGATAGGAGAGGACAGGAGGGAAGAGGGCCCCTTGGTTAGGCAAGTGCTAAGGGGAAATGCAAGGAGTGCAGGGGAAAAAGGTCCACATGCTAAGTGAGAGGGCAGGGCTGGAAGGGCTCATTAGGGTTGCAGGACCCGTCAGGCTAGTGGTGGGGAGGGAGCCCGGAAGGGCAAGTGCACGTTGATGGTGGAGGGAGACCAAGTGCTGGGGTAGACTGGTCCAGGGGGCCTGGTACCCTGTATTACTCAGAAGGAACCAGGCAGCCAGTCAAAAAGAAGAAGAGGCTCTTGAAAGCTTGCTAGCAATTCTTCAGTCCATGTGATGGGGCTTGTTTGTCTTCTGGGGCTCCTTCAGTGCATGTAGTAGTTGTCTCATTTGTGGGGTGTAGTCATATTTCCTGGCCCTACAATAATTATACAACCCTATGAACATCTACATGACTTTCACTCTTACTGCCGGGGGTGCTGCGCACTGCAGCAGCACGCTCAGGCGTTACTTTCTTGCCATCAGCGGTAATCAGTCTGCCTAAGTATAACACTCACTGTTGACAGTAATGCAACTTTGCTCTGTCTACCTCATACCCTTTGTCTGTGAGCAATTTCAACAACGTGATGGAGTCCTTCCGGCATTGCTGTTTGTTGGTGCTACAAACTAATAAATCATCAACACACTGAATGATGGTAGTGGGCACACTTATGTTACCTAATCGGCATTCAGTAACCTGTTAAAGATACTGGAGGACTCACAGTACCTCTCTGGGAGACTTGTCTGCTGGAATCGCATTCTGCGATATGTGAACGTAGTGAGGTACTGGGAATCAGGTTGTAATGGTAAGCAATCTTCAAATCATTCACTGGGAAGTGGGTTGCTGTGGTGGGTATGTTACAGAGTATTGTCGCTGGGTTCGGTACAAGAGGAAATTCATCCTGCACTAAGTTTAGAGGGTGTAAATCCTGGATCATTCTCCAACTGGATCCCTTTAATTTCTTGACAGGGTATATATTTGTGCTGCAGGGGTAGTTTGATGGTACAATAATACCTTGATCTAACAGGGTCATGATGGTCAAGTGTATCCCCACATCTGCCTCTTTGGACAATGGGTTCCGTTTAAGTCTAGGCAGCACTGCACCAGGTTTGGGTGTAATGTGTACTGTTGTGACCCTTCGCAAGAGCCCTATGTTGTGGGGTTACTCATCCATAAACAGTCAGGCACTTGCTCTAAATCACCTTGAGCAAACTGTGGGACACATCCTGTTAGCATCATAGGACATAAGAAATTTCAATACTGAATGATTAATTCACATGGGACACAAATGGTCAATATTATCTCCCCATCATTGTCCATTTCTTCAAACAGCTGACTGTCTGTAAACCCCCTGAGTGGCTGGACTGGGCTGATGCACCAAAATGTGTGCCATTGTCCTCCCTCGGCATTTGTCCCTATCAACACAATCTTGTCTTTTAACACCAGCACCCTTTCCAAATTGAGGGTAATAATGGACACTGTAACATGTTTTTGGAATTGGGCTGGTCTGAACAAAAATTCAATGACACTCTCCAGGACTTGTTAGCCATGTCTGGCACTGCATTCAGTAATACTCTGGCTCCGTTTATAAAGAGGTCTGCGTGCACTGGCACTCCCCTAGTTGCTTCTTCATTACCTAATGTGTGCACAATGAGCATTGCCCTTACGTAACATATACCTCAGGTGGAACACACTACCCCTCCTTCCGTGAACTAGATCGTCATGTTCAATTTACTCTGCAGGTCTCTCCCCAGAAAGTTTACAGGAGACCCAATTGAAAACAACAGTGGGGCTCATACTACCCTGTTACCTACCTTGATGGGCAGCTCTTCTGTGAATAGTACCAATTTTATTGCCCACCTCACCCAATAAGGGGAAACAACCTTCACTGAAGGTTTGGTGGCTGCACTGCATGTATATTGTGAGCTGGTATGCCTTTGTGCTGATTCCTTTGCCGTCTCTCTTAACAATTTACATTGATGTACAATTATCAACTGCATCTCTGCCTACCCCTTTGCTTCAATCCCCATCACTTTATTTAGTGCCTTCTGCACTTCCTCAAGGAATCGCTTCTTCACAATGTAGTAGAAAAAGGCTATTGACCGATCCCATGGCTTCCCCGTTTCTGTCCTCCTCATCTCCTGTATCTGTAATATATTCTGGTCCAGGTCCTCATCGTCCTGCATAGTTTTTTGCATTATTGCCTGGAGATTCGGTGTATCGGGGTAGACTCACCACAGCGCCGTCCACTCATGACCTGCACTCATTAAAAGGGCTCCATCATGGCATTCATACCCTATTTGCACCCTGGGAAACCCTGCTTTGTCTCAAACGTCATCAGTCTGACCCCCTAACACTGTGCAAACAAGCTCTTCATGTCACTGACAGCCAGGTTAAAGCCTTGTGTCTGCTTCAGGAATGCATACATCCACTTTCCCACACCTGTAGTAAGGGAGAGTAGTGACTTTATCAAGTGATTTATGTCTTTGTGGCCATGGTACATATTGTGTAATCCCAGGCTCCTTGTGTAACAATGGGAGCTGTGCCCCCACTGTCCTCGCCACCTTTTTTCTCCACCTCTGCATTTCCTTCACAACCACCATGTGCCAATGTCGAGTCTTCAACCTAGGCCCCTGCAAACCTTCCACCTGCGATGATATCATAGGCTGGGTCTCCTCATCCGCCAAATCATCCACTGTGCCCCACTCTTCTTCCTCTGTGCTTCCGCCCATATCCACGTCAGGGCCAAACCGACTCACATTCTAAACTTCCAGCCCTCTGCCTACCCCTCTGCAGTTCTTCAGGATACTGTCCATAATGTTCTCTCTTCATAAGCACATTGTTGATCACCATGCAGTCAATCCTAAACAAGATGTCCCTTGCCCTCCATTCGTCTGTTCCAATAGGTATTCTCTGCCCATCTGCTCTATCTAGCTTCAGTCTCGCTAGCTCTTCTTCAGTCCTTTGCAGTGCCTCTTCTAACTCGTTGTTTGGCCACTGCTCTAGTTCCCTTTGCTCTTGAGTTGGAACAGCTGCAGATGCTATAGGGTTCAGCAGATTCTGCCACTGGGTCAACGTCGAAGTAGGAGGAGGAGTGGTGGTGGGCATCAGCACATAGGTGGGATTTGTGTTCACTGAAGCTGAATGTGTGGGATAGCACCCTTTTGGGGGAGAATGGGCTAATTGAGTTGTAGTTGGTGGGACAGGGTTCCTTGGGAGAAGTGACCGTGGTTGGGGTCACGACACACATTAAGGGTGATCCATTCACTGTCTTTGCAGGGTCAACAAGGACATCTTCTCTACCATCTTGAATAGCTCAAACACCTCCTTTCTGTTCTTCCCTTTATATTGTGCTGCTAGCAACTGATATCTATGACCTAGTACCCTTTTTGTTTGTCCTCTGTTCTGACGATAGCTTGTACATGCCCCGCTCATCTGAGCCACCCACTCTTTATCATATTTAATTTACTTATTTCTATACAACAGAAGAGCTGTGTGGGGGTAACTGGCTCCATTGTATCTGTGCCTACTCAAATGTTACATACTTTATCAATCCAGGTTCCGGTCCAGCGTTGCCTTCATGTCCCTTTACCCCACCCCTATTCCTACTTCCAATACCCCACCCACCCCCTTTGTCACTCTCCACACACACGCACCTTACTTCAACCACACAGAACTGCTACCCACATATACACCACAATTTTGCTTCATTTCAATATATATATATATCTTGATACTGTCTTTTCTTAACAGTCCGAGTGAGAGGCACTCCCCCGTTCTTTGAGAAATCACCAGGAAATCAGTTTTCTTTTGGAAAAAATGTCCTCTTTATTATGCAGACCATGCACAGCACATGACTGTCAATAAAAACCACCTAGTGATCCACATAATCAACACTGTTTAAAAACACCCCATGTGACAGGAAGTTTGCCATAGAAAGAAAGAAGACTGAGTGGTCCAGGGCTTTTGGATCGGCCATCTTAGAATGAGTTCAACAATTCAGTATTTGTACATGTTACATTTTCATTTAAAAAACTACTTTACATTTGATTTTTAAAAAAATAATATTCTTGTCATTTAAAATCAATTAGCATAAAAACAGAAAACAGAAAAATGTGCAACGTGCAATCAGTTCTTTAGAGTGCATAGTGCAATCCCCAACTTTATATGTTTGGGTGGGCTCATTCCCTGTGCAAATGTAGCAAAGTTAAAGTGCAAAATGGTATTCTTAAGGTGTGTCCTGCTACTGTTTCTGTGTATAAAGTGCTTAGTGCAACTGCGCTTCTTGTTGTTATATATTGCTCATTTATTGGCATAATTATAGTGGTTTTCGGGAGGTATTACTAATTTGTCCCCGTCTTTGAAATCTAAATGTAACAGATGACATGTAATCACAAGTCTGAGTACCCCATATCACAGTCTGTGCCGAGACCAATCTTTTTAAAATTTGCCATAATGAGACATTGTATGGTTTTCAACCGGAGAACAGAGGCATCATATAGTGTCATTTTGATTTTTTTGTGTAAGTTGGAAAGATAATGTCTATAATTAGTGAACCTTGGTTAAAATTCAACATTTTGAACTCTATTGAAATTATTGTTATATCTACATATACACAATCGAACCGGACTCCTCCTTGCTCACATTGGGGACCAGGGCCTACGTTTACATCCTTGGACACTATATTTTAACTAATATACTTCAATATCGCTCGTGCCCGTGGACCTACTTGCGTTTCCATATCTGCTACAAAACACTATATTTGTTATTTGCACTTTGCATGTCTCCCCCCCCCTTCCTACAGCCGTGCACATTCATTTTCTTGTGCACTAGTATATTTTCTGCAGCCAAAATCATTTGGGAGGGCATGTGAGCTCGACATGCATCCCAACACTACAATGCGAACATACAATGGGTAAACATAACACCTGTTTTTACAGTGCTTAGTCGTGGGAGGAATGTGTTATGCATATATATTATACATTCCATTGTGTATATACAGTATACATGTATATATCACGTTCTTTTTATTTTTTATTATTATTATTATTATTATTATTATTATTATTATTATTATTATTATTATTATAATTGTTATTAGCATTCTCATTATTATTATTAGACTTATTATTATTTGTTATGAAATACTATAAAGAACTCAACATATCATCATTATTATTAGTAGTAATAATGCGTGTTCTTATATGGTGCTTCATGACAAATTCATGCCACTTCTAAGCTCTGTAAAAACAGGGGTTATGTTTACCTAATGTATACAATATTATAAATGATAATAACAATAATAAAACAAATGATAATAATGACACTATTTAATTACTTCCCAATGATAAGATTATCCCCTAAATCAATCCCTCCATCTTTAATAAGGTTTCTCTTGGTTGCTAGGCTTTCTGACTTACAAGACAATTTCATTAGCAGCAGTGTGCGAAAGGCATTAAGACTCTAATGGTATTAGAGTCATAAGCGCCAGGGATGCTGCCAGGAAGCTAAAGCTTTTTGAAGAAAATGTCAATGTATGGTTATGCAAATTACCGGCAGAGCGCTGACAGGTACAGAGCACCCACCGGTGTGCTGGTGTTATCAAGAAAACGCCAAATGGCCTTGTGAGTAATTTGGTTGGTTTTCCCACCACAAGGTTTCACAGAGCCTGTGCCTCTGCTTTAATGTGTGAATGTATTATTATTATAATACTGAGAGCTTTCAGCATTGGATGCACCTTCGGGTCATTTCACTGAAACTAGTATCAAGACATTGCTGAATGTGATTGCTGAAACACCAGAACTCAGGAGGTAGTTTGCCATGGACACTTGGCTATTGGGTTGCCCAGCTATACACAAGGAAATCATTGTAGTACTGTGATATAAGATATAATGCTAAACTTGGAAGGACATACTGGGTGGTAACAACCCACTACTCAATTTAAGACCACTTCATATGGCCACCATGGGAATTCAGGCCGTCACTACATACAGAGCCTCTCTTTAGTTTCCATGTCCCTACTCTACATTCCTCCCCTGTGGCAGAGCAGAGAGTAGACAGTCAGACCTGAGGTGACCAGAGAAGGGTGGCAACAGGAGACAAAGAAGTCCAGGAAAGGAGGGGGCTTGGAGGATTTAAGTATGTGGAGACGGGGGAGGGGCTGGAGGGACTTGTGGGCTGCACTGCAATGACTTAACCACATGACTATGCTAGTTCACCATGGAGTCTTCTGTCTACAACTCCCAGGTGTTTGGCCCTTGACTTGATGTCCTTTCCAAATAATGTATAAGCTCTTCAGGCATATGAGTCATTTTCAGTAAGGGGTTGGGGCTTAACACAACAGATATCTGATTTACAGTATTTGAATTGCTGGCTCTTCTGGCCCATGCAGAACTTGGCGGGATCTAGGATCATGAAGACATTGGAGGATTGGTCATCAGGGCCCGTGATATGAGCGTGGACTTTTGAGTCATAGGCAGATGGGAAGACATGCAGGTGGTGTGAGCAGATACATGGTATATACAACATATTGCATCCACATAAATACATGTTAGTACATCCATCTAGTTTCATGCAAATATATAGATGCTTCTTTGTTTTAATTTGTTGCCTTCTCTGTTGTAATGGGTGAAAGGTAAGCCATACCACGAGACTAGAGTTGTTGCAGAGTATGCAAACGTGCTAGCACCTTTGAAGGCTCATGTCACTCACAAATCCAGTGCCCCTGCTTTAAAGAGCTTTACTTCATCTATCTAGGAACCTTCTTATATGATATTCAAAGTAACTGTTCAAAATCTGCAATGAACTTGCCAATACTACTGCAAGCTCCACTTCTCCTCTCCCATCCAGGACCCTCTGTACACCCCTCTCTTCTCTCTCACCAGGTCTCAGGCCTCCATTGGCCCCCTTCTCCCCTTCCCTCTTACTCTCCTCTTTCCCACCTATTTCAACGCATGAGGTCCGTAGACAAGTCCTCTCAATGAAAGTCCATTCCAAACATGCGGTCCGATGCTCTCCAGAACTATCAAGGACAACATTGCCTCCCTTGCTCCAGCATTGGCTGATTTCTGCAATCACTCCTTTGTCACAGCTTCTTTTTGTCTCCCCACAAGCACTCCTTTGTGTACCCTCTCCTTAAAACGCCGTTGGACAACTGCTCTTGCCTGGCTAAATACCATGCTATCTCTATTACCCGCTTCCTGGAAAAATTCTTGGAGAAGCTGATCATCTCCCAGCTGATCCACTATCCTAAATCAGTTGGTTGTCTCCATGACCACCAGTGTGGCTTCAGTGCAGCCAAAGGCATAGCAACTGCAGTCCTGAACACCCATGAAGACTTGCTCTCAAATCTCGATTCCAACTCTCCTTCTGTTCCAATATGTCTTGACCTTTTCTCTTCCTTTGACACAGTGAAAAATGCCACCATTGTAAACTGTTCTGTGATACCATTGAAATCACAAACCTGGCACTGGACTAGTTGACCTCCTTCCTCTCAGACCGACCTTTCTAGGTTCAACTGGGACCTTTTTTCTCCTCAATCACACTCTCCACCTGTGGCGTTCCCATGGGTCTGTCCTCTCACGGTGGCTCTTCAACATCTACCTTGCCCCTCTAGCCCATTTTATCTCTGCCTTCGCTCACCACTTCCAGTGTTATCTGGATGACATGCAGCTCTCCTTCAAGCTTCCCTCCACTGCCTCCTCTTCTTCCTCTCTCATTCCCGATTGTCTGACTGCATTCAGGCATGGTGTGCTGTTAACAATCTCTGCCTTAATGCCAGTAAGAGTGTGATATGTCTCATTGGGACCCCAACATCCTCATTCCCTCCTACTCTCTGGCTGTCCTCCATGGGCCCCCTACCTTCATCCTCTTGTGAGGCAAAAATCTAGCTGTCATCTTCGACTCTCCTCTCTCCTCACATTACAGATCCTGCTAAGAAGGCCCTCTTCCAGCTCCACCTCCTCAGAGGCATTCTCCCTTTGCTCACCTTCACCCAGAAAAGCAATGTCTCCAGAGGTCTGATCCTCTCTAGGCTGGACTATTGCAACGCCTCTTCCGCAATCTTCCTAAATCCCTCCTTTGCCCCCTTGACAAATGCAGAATATGATGGCAAGACTCACGTTTGGCTTCAAGCCGAGGGACTGCATTTCTCCAGCTATAAAATCTATCCACTTGCTTCTGATTGCTTGAAGGATCAAGTTCAAGGCCCTTTGCAACATCCACAAGGCTTTCTGGGCTTGGGACCCCATTACATCCAACTTTATCTGCCTAAATACCTCCCTCCTACAGCCTTTTTGTCTTCTAGCGCCAACTCTCTGCAGGTCAGATGCTTTTCCAAGCATAGAATGGGGGGTAGATCTCTCTCTTCCACAGGTGCATCCCTCTGTAATGGCCTCCCTGCCCCTCTCATACTTGAGCCGCATCTCCTTAAATTACAAAAGCTTCTCAAGACTCTCCTTGTCTCTTACTCAATCCCACTCCCCCTCCCCAGCTAATGTCCACCTTGCCTCTTGGTGCAATTCTAGTTCTAGCAACCCCTGACTGTGCACAATAATTGTATGTATTTCACACTAAGATGGAGAGATCATGAATGCAGTACTATGAGCCTAAAGCCTTTCACATATTACAGTGGCATGCTAGACACAGTCATGCCACGTTATTTCCCATGTGAACAAGCTCTGGCAGCAGCAACTTTCACTATTGAAATATATGCTACTTTCACAATGGGATTCTCAGTGACATTGTAGGTGGAACACACAGTATTATCTAAATTCACACTGTCAACACAAAGAGCTTCCACCTACAACGTCTTACCGTCCAGCCCATCCATTCATATTGTTGGGTGTAAGACAATGAACCCAGTCACGTTCATCATTGAAACAATAAATGACGCTGATGACATACATACTGTTCCACATGTGAAGGCCCAGAGAATTACATGCCAAAAGCAAGGGATTGTGCTCTTGAGGATGGAGAAGTGTTTTTCATTGACGGGTCAGCCACCATTGTCCAAGAGACAGGTAAGAGGCATACAGGTGCACCAGCGGTCCATTTAGTAGACAATGAATATGACGTATTAGTGAAGAAGAGATTACCCATGCATTACTCTGTCCAGGTTGCAGAGCTCAATGCCTGAATTGAGACATATGTTACTACGACTGTACATTTAGGGCTGTCACAATGGCAAAGGAGAGGGTTATGAAGCTCAGATGGGTCCCCGGTGCAGCACACTGCACTATTAGACAGACTAATTTATGCTCACTCATGGCCTACACAATAAATGCCTAACATAAAAATCAATATAGTAAATAGGAAGCAGTAAAGTTTAGGCCACGTTTGTCATTCATCTACTTTTTTAATATACAATTCATCATTTGAATTTAAAGGTTCCATTTTGAGCACTCATGCATATGAGACAAAAATGGGGGTGGGAGTTTTTCTTTTATTTATAAGTACTTATTTGTTAAGCATCAATGCATGTTTATTATCTGATATATGCAGTTATGTTATTACATTTGAGGTAGTTACTTTGAGGTATATTGGTAGTTTCTTTGGGGTACTGGTGAGACATTTGGGGGTGCCCTACGAACATCAGAGAGGTGAATCGGAAATTGAACCCCTTTCACTTTTACTGCAAGTGAGGTGGAAACACTACTTCATAATGAGCCACGGAACCAAGAGTTGTTTCATATTTACACATATATCACCCATATGCACAAAGGATCTTACCTTTAGTAAACAGCTCCACAATGCTAATATGGAAGAGAATTAGCCACACGGATAGGAGCAAAAGGGTAAAAGGATAGTTCTATGTTTTATATCAGGCCCTATTAAGGATCTGATCTGTTTAACCTTCCCTGCCTTGATCGATTGATTTGCGATAAATCTTACAGTGTCTATAATGATTTTTATATAATTTGTATATTTGAATACATTTCTACATTTTAAGTGTTTAATGTAATTATGTGTAAAGTTTTTACATTTTGTATAAAACTGTATCACATTAATAAATAATAATAATAATATTTACACAAAGCTCTTTGGCAGTAGTGGTTGGATGGGCGTGGTGTCTGTTATAGGTTGCTCTGATGTGTTCTGTGTGTCCAGTAGGTGATGTGGTGCAATCTGTTGGGAGATATATATGATCCCACATGTTGGATTTGTTTAGTACTGCTTGAATTCTTTGCCTAGAACTGCTGCAGCACTATGGGCATCTGATGCCATTTTTACTGGGGGGGATGAGTGTGTACATGTGTCGGCCAGTTACTATTTCGTTGGGTGAAAGATGATGGCCTTTACTTGGTTGAGTATGTAAGATGAATAGAGCCAGGGTCAGGGAATGCATCTAATCTTTCTTTAAGGTGGTGCAGAGTTTGTATAGTGTGCTTTTAAGTAGGCTGTTTATTCTCTCAATGGAATGCTATTGCCAAGAGCTCCATAGGCATTATGGCCTTGCCAGTGCAATCTTGTCCCCAAAGCAGTTTGTTCAGGACTGTTTACATCCTCTTTTGGACCGTAGCTCTTTTTCCTCCTTTGGTGCTTTTCCCTGCATGTTCAATCCATTGTATGATGGGCAACGCTGTGTCTGATGTCAGTTGTGGATCATGTGATGGTGTAGTTCTGATGTATTCTGAAAATACTGGGACAGGAAGATAGTCCGCCATTTTGTCCTCAGAGTCCGCTGCAGCATTTTCTAATGATATTTCATCAGTGTTACCAGTGAGGGTGGCGCACTTAATGACCACTACCACAGATGGTTGAGAGAGTTGGGAAATCAGTG
Organism: Ambystoma mexicanum; assembly: GCF_040938575.1. NCBI lineage: Eukaryota > Metazoa > Chordata > Amphibia > Caudata > Ambystomatidae > Ambystoma > Ambystoma mexicanum. The sequence goes on along the minus strand of NC_090930.1, from coordinate 90,056,461 downwards.
TGTCTAATAGTGTAGCGTGTTGTACTGGGGAACTGTCTGCTTTGTGGAACCCTCTCCTTTTTCATTGTGACAACCCGGCATGCACTGTTGTAGTGGCATATGCCCTGTCTGAATAAATTGTCATGGTGCATCCTTGTGATGTTTGTAGTTCCTTGATGAGCACCATGATCTCTGCTTCATTTGTTGAGTAGTGCATGGGTAATCTTTTTTGTATTAACCCCCTTTGAGGTGCACTACTGCCACACCTGTATGTCTTTGTCCTGTGTTCTGGTCAATTGTCACTGAACCATCGACAAAGAGTACCTCCCCCTCCTCTAGCAGACTGTCCTTCGCTTTGGGGATATAATTCTCTTCTCCTTCATATGTCTCAAAGTAGATTTTCTGTAAGTGTCCATCTGTGCACACTTCTGCTAGGAACGTGGCTGGATTTATTGTTTTGCATCGCACTATGTGAATATTTGGACTCGAGATAATAATCTTGTATGCTGATGCTCTCATTGCAGTCTGGGTAGACTTTGATCTTTCCAGGATCACAAATATTGAATGATCCATGTACAATGTCACTGAGCATTCCATTACAATTGTAGAGGTTTTTTCAATGGTGAAGGCAGCTGCAGGTAGAACTTGTTCACTTGTTAACAGTCCTTAAATAGATGAATCTACTATGCCACTCTAGTAGGCCAATGGAGTGTGGCCCATTGCACTTTTCTGTGTCAGCATGGCGGTCAGGAGTGTTCCATTTGAATGCAAGAATATATGGAGTTCTTGTGTATAATCTGGGGTGGCGAGAACTGGGGTTGTGGAAATCACTTCTTTCAAATCATTAACATGTTGTACCATGTCTGTTGTCCATTGTAGTTTGTGGTGGCCGGTTTGTGCTTCCCTGAGGCCCTGCAGGAACAACCTTGTGTGTGCTGTATAGTACAGAATCCATGCCCTGCAGTAGTTACACAACCCTAGAAATGTTTGCATGTCCTTCACTGTGACAGGTTTGGGTGTGGCGTGCACAGATGCTGCTCTGTCAAGTATTATTATTTAGCTTTTTTCTGAGATCAGCTGTCCTAAGTAGAGCACCTCAAGATGGCAGTATTGGAGTTTGGCCTTGTCAACCTTGTACCCCTTGCCGACAAATAGATGTAGAAGGGTAATGTAGTCTTTATGACAATTTTGCTCACTGTTACTACAAACCAGTAAGATGTCCACATACTGGATGATCATGCTGGGCACATGGATGTTGCCTAAGTCTTTGTGTAATATACTGTTGAATATGCTTGGGCTCTCGCAATACCCTTGGGGCAAAAGATTTTGCTTGTAGCACTTTCCGCCATGGGTAAAGTCTGTGAGGTACTGTGAGTCTGGGTGCAAGGGTATTGAAAAGAATGCGTTCTTTAAATTAACCACTGTGAAGTGGGTTGCTTCTTTAGAGATACTACACAACATGGTGGCAGGGTTTGGAACTAGTGGAAATTATTTCTGCACTTCGTCATCAAGTGGGTGGTGATCCTGGATAATTCTGCAGTTACCCCCCGTTGTGTTTTTGACAGGGTATATGGCTGTATTGCATGGTGAGGTAGAGGGCACTATTATCCCTTGGTGTAGTAGGGCTTTTATCATGTCTTTTATTCCCTCTTCTGCCTCCCTTGCTAATATGTACTGTTTTATTTTGGCGTAATACTGCACAAACTCTTAGTGTGATCTGTACTGGGGTCATTTCCTTTAGTAATTCTACGTCATGTGGCTTAATTATCCAAAATTGTACTGGCAAATACTCTAAGTCAGCCTGGATGAAGGCAGGTGGTGTGACAACAGTCATTAGGGGACACTGCACTCTTCTGCACTGCACCATGATCTCACAGGGGATACAGATGTCTAGTATTTTCTCCCTGTCAGTTTCATTGTCCTCGAAAGGTTCTGCATCTGTTACTCCCTTGAGGGGTACAGTGGGATCAATTCACAATAAAGTACATCACTGGCACCCTTCTCTGTTTGTTCCAAGGACAACTGCTCTTTTTGCAGATACTAGCAACCCTTGTAAGTCTAGGGATAGTATTGTGTCTGCTTCCAATCTTGGGGACACCACAGGGTGGAAAATGAAATCAGTTGGCACTCTCCAGCAGGCTTTACCAATTTGTGGTACTGCTTCTACGAGCACTGCTATGCCATATTTGAACATGTCTAGATCAATGGATATTCCTCGCACTACTACCTTAAATGCAATGGCATGTATTATAACCATCCATTGTGAACATCCCTGGCATGGCGCAGACAGTCTGTGATCATTAAATGTGATTGTCATATTCAACTTGCTGAGCCGATCTCTGCCGAGCAAGTTGACAGGAAAACACTCAAAAATAGTAGGGGGGTGCATTCTTCCTTTCCCCCCACCTTTACATTCACTTTAATGTATGGAACCATAGAAATAGCCTCAGAGAATCCCTGCATGTTGATAGCTTTGCCACATAATGGAAAGTTCCCTTCACTGATGCATGATTTATCAGCACCCGAATCAACCATAAAAATGGATTGTTTATTTCCTATCTGTGCCCCCATCAAGCATTCCTCTTCTGGGTTGAGAGCAGTGGTCGAAGTGGGCAGGAGCGGTTGGGAGCGGTGCTCCTATACTTCTTTGAATTAACTTTTACCGTTCCTATACTTTTAGGAATAAAGTGTAGGAATAAAGGAAAAAATGAAACTTGCACTTTCAGTGCTCTGCACTGGACCTTCCCTTAAACAGCAGGTTCAAGTGTTTTGGGGTTTGTATTGTGCATGGGAGGGGGCATGGTGATGGGATTTCTGGGGAGTGGTGCAGGCCAGTAGGGAACAGAGTTCCACTACTTCTTTTCATACACTTCGACCACTGGTTGAGGGTCATCGACAGGACGGGACACGCGAGTGCTTTCTGTGGGCTGTCAAAGTCAGGATAGTTATTTGTCCCCAGAAATGAGAAGGGGTTTCCCCCCCACCACTGTTGTGCACTGGAATGGGGCTACTGTGCCACTAGGTGTTACGTTAAAGGGGTTCATGTTTCCTGTCTGCTGGAAGTTATTGTGAAGCACATATTGCTGCATCATCTGCTGTGGTTGTTGATGTGTGGCAGTGCCTGGAATCTGCAGGGACAACTGAGTGCCTGCTTGGTGTATTTCACAGGGTATGGAATTCATCCTGGGAGTCATCTCCTGAGGTGCTCTTTGAGGGGACATACCATAATTCAGTTGACCATAACTGTAGCCCATTCCCTGCCTGAATCTACACTCTCTTGAGAAATGCCCCCACTTCTCATAATTCCAACAATGCCCGATGCCTCCTCCCGAGGCACCATTTCTCCAAACCCAACCCTCCTCTTGGTCCTCAAAACCCAACTCTTCCTTGCTGTTGTCCTCCTTGCCACTGCGGTGCAGGGTATTGTGTATTCCCGCTCCACTGTCTGTGTCCTCCTTCTGACCACGTGTATTCTCTGAAAGACACAGGAAACCCCACGCTTTGGATTGGAGTATTAATTAAGATTTAGATAGCGGAAAGACATCCAAAGGAAACAATTCAAAAATAAAGGTATCAAGGATTTTATTAAACCTGATACTAATTTAATATATCAAACAAATCATGATTAAATCTGCACTTGTAATAACAATTTACATAGCAGGAAACAACTTTTATTAAAAAAGACACATCTATATAATAAAAATCATCTTATTCAATCATCCAAGCATACAACCTCATCCATCCATTTAGACAAACCATTCATACTAAACACCAATCAATATACGACATAAAATCTATAAGAAAATTCATCATAATTAATTTATCTGAAAGATTTATAGAAAGAACATGAAATCAATTTGACGGGCCACAGCAGATGACATCAGTGGCCTAGGCAATTAAGATGGGTCCCAGAGTTTTCTGACCACGACCTCATCTTAGTCCAAACTAAGTTCTTTCTATAAATCTTTCAGATAAATTAATTATGATGAATTTTCTTATAGATTTTATGTCGTATATTGATTGGTGTTTAGTATGAATGGTTTGTCTAAATGGATGGATGAGGTTGTATGCTTGGATGATTGAATAAGATGATTTTTATTATATAGATGTGTCTTTTTTAATAAAAGTTGTTTCCTGCTATGTAAATTGTTATTACAAGTGCAGATTTAATCATGATTTGTTTGATATATTAAATTAGTATCAGGTTTAATAAAATCCTTGATACCTTTATTTTTGAATTGTCTCCTTCTGACCACACCATGGCTATTCTTGCATTTGTTAAATTAGGGGTGTACCTTGCCACTTCCGTCTGTGCTGGCATCGACACTGAGGCCTCCACAGCTAGTTTAGATAATTTGTTTTGTACTATCTCTGTATTTCAGGCCATCCCTTCACCTCAACACCCACAAATGTGTCTAGTGCCTTCTGCACTTCCTTGGGTAGGCCCTGTTTAATTATACAATTATAGAAGGGTATTGATTGGTCCCATGCTTTACCCATCTCTGCTTTCCACATCTCTTGAACCTTAGAAAAAATTGAGCAGCGTCGTCATCATCGTCCATAGAACATTGCATGATAGATTGTAGGTCTGGTGTGTCAGGAAATGCTCTGTGTAGAGCATCCCATATTTAAAGAATGCTCAATCATGTGCATCGTTCCCCAGTGTTATACCCGTGTAACCCGCTTTTACCCACACATCAGTAGCCTGATCTCGGATGGTACCTACTAATAGGCTCTTGATGTCTCCTAATGCTAGGGACAATCCCGCCGTCTGCTTCGCAAATGCATAGATCAATTTTCCTGCGCCGGCCGTAAAGGCTGGGAGCACTTTTATAAGATTGTTTTTGTCCATTTGTGCCCATGGCACATAGTGGGGCCTGCCAGTCTCATTATGTATGAGAGACATTTGCTATTGTGCTTTGTTCCCTTTGCTTCTTTTCCCACTTCCCTTTTGTCTTGCCACCGCCGTCCAGCCAAACCTTCTCCTGAACCTCCCATCCCACAAACTTTCCACCTTAGGAGTTGGTGTGGGTGCCTGTTCTGCTTCCTCATCCTCGTCACCCTCAAACTCGTTGAATGTACTCCACCTGTCAGCATTCTCATATCTCAGCCCACTCACTTGCTTCTCCTCCTTTTCCACATGCACATTTTATATGGGTGTATTAACTACCCTGAATAGGAAATCCCCTGCTTTCCATCGATTGGGTGCCTGTTCTACCTATCTACCAGCTTTTACTTCATTTGACACTGTTCTTAGTCTGTTTAATTCTGCTCTTGCTGAGGCCAGTGCCACTTCTAAATCTCTTTTATTGACATTGGCATATCCCGGGGCATCCAGAGGGGACGCATATGGGGGCGGTGGAACTGTCGCTGCTGTGGACACAGGTGTCACTGCTGTGGACACATAGTTTGGGTTGCTATACCCTACCATGGGGCGAGATTCCAGTGGGGATATCCCTCTGCGTTTGGTTGCTGCCCCGCCCTCTCTTCTTGGGCACTCGCCCTTGTTACCGTCCTGTCCGTCTTCTCACTTACACACTTCAGCCTCCTCAAACATCCTCCAGAGTTCTAGTATTTTCTTCTGTCTTTGTAAATGTGTTCCCTTGTATTTGGCTTTTAGTACGATAGACATATGTTCTACCATACCCTTATTGTGGGAGCACTGCTCTAGCCACGAGCGTGGAATCCCCCTCCTCTTGTCTCTGTCACCAACTGCTTATGGTACTTATCAATTCTGTCCCGATATAGTGGTAGTGCTTTACATATATACTCTATCATTGTTTTTCCTCCCTTGTTGGGGGTGGTTGCGCCTCCACTGCCCTTACGGTTGAACTAATGCGCTTCACACAGTGTTACAGCGTTATCAAAAACACAACTGATTTTCATACCCTCACGCCTGTTAAAAATCTAAACAAATAATATTTTCAGCCACACCTACGTCCTCTTACGCTATCACTCACACACTACACACACTCAATTATACCAAAAACTACACACTGCCTCTCCTAGGCCTCCACCAGACACGATAAAAACACCTATAAAATAAGCTAAAATAACAAACTAAAATAACAACTACTATTTCCCGAGCCCTCAAATTATGCCGGGCTCTTATATATTTCCTTTCTTCATTGTTATACAGTAGGAGTGGCACCATCTTCTCCCCTCACTTAGAGAGGCTCTCTACCATTCCATTTTCCATTCCTTAATATTTTCCTTAATAAAATAATAACACGAAAAAAATGAAACAATTCACGTACATGCCACACCTACAATTTCAACATCTGCGTGTTCACATTGTTCACACTCTCCCAATACATTGTAATACACCTATCCCCTTCTTGTTATCCCTTGCATGTCTATACTCAGTTGCATGTGTTCACCCAAACTCCTCCATCACGGGGTTCCAACAACACCGGCCTACCAGCACCATTGTTACCGGACCGGCGCAGTACGACTCTGCGGGCAATTTACCAGAGCCTGACTTCCCGGAATGCTGGAGCTGTAATCCCCTAGTGTTCCCGGGTAGCACCGGCAGTGTTAATGCCAGACTTGTAATGAGGCCCAATGTCTGTATTTCCAGAGAAATACAGATGTAGGGCCTCATTATAATATTTACGTTGAGGGAAACAGTTGCAGTAAATCTGTTACCGGCACATTTTTTGGCGTTAACAGAATACCAGTGTTTTTCCTCACATCTCCACATCATAGGCTTTGGTGTATTTACCGCTGGCAGAGTCCCAGCACGGTGAATGGATGGCAGGATGGGAAGAACCTGTTGTGATTTTAACTTCATTATTGGACGTTCTGAGGCTTTGAGGATTCGAGGATTCGAGGATTCGAAGGGAGGACTTGTTAGAGGCAGCAATTTGCTAGATATTTTGGACCTAATCTCCACACTGCCCTTCTACCGATACACAGGGCATAACAAAAATACATTAAATTGAGCTTTTATATTGCACTTAAGGCCACAGATCAGTCTCTTAATGCATGAGCGGGCTTTGAATGCATGTTGTCTTGCTTTCAAGTCAAGCACGTTCCCCTGGGATATCCTCCCTGTCAGATTTAGGAAGTCTATTCTGTATTGGTAGCCAATGTATTTACACTTCAGCGCTCGGCACACACGGGGCTGCATTACATGTTTGCCGGTCCGGAAACAAGGGTGCCGGTAAGCTCACTGGCATCCTTGTTTCCGGATCAGCTACATGTCTGCCTGCCTGTGCTGCTGTGCCTGACATGTCTGACCCTTCTAGGTGCAGCGGCCACGGTAGGCAGACTTGTCACAGGAGCACCAGCACTGTTTGTAACGGTGCCGGTGCTCCTGTGACCCCACTCCCATAGAGTGTGGGAATAGGGATTAACAAATGTACCAGCAATTGACTTCCCAGCCACCAGGATGTCAGGTGCCCGGAAATTATTATGGGTCCTGCAGGGGTACCGCCGGACCCGTAATGAAGCCCATGATTTTATTTTCTATGGCTGAAAAATGCCTGGATGTCTCAGTTCTGGATGGTTTGCTAAATATAATTTTCCTTCTTGGGTGAGGGAGGGGGCTGCAAAAAAAATAAAAATAATGATCCAACACTACAAAAAAAATCATTTTACAGCTTAACTCAATCTTGACAATGCAAACTATGCCACAGTCACAGAATAGAAAAGGGTTCTGCCACTTCTCTAATTGAAGTACATGAATGTAATAAAAAGTGAAGTCCACTGATCAAATATCTTAATACCTCCTGAGTAGATACTTGTTAATCTGTTGCTTCAGTTTTACATTTTTATTCTTTCTCCTCTTGTGTCTTGTATTGTCCTGTCTGTTTTGTTCTTCTTTTGTGTTTCTATAGTCCTTTTAGGTTCATATTTCTCATCTATTGCTTCATTGAATTCCGATGTCAAAGTTTTGCAAAGGAAATTTTTGTGAATTTCTGCATTTATTGTAACATTGATTCGCTATGTTGTACCTTTTAATTGTTAACTCAGCTATCATGTTTATGTTGGATAATTGATTTGCAAGTTATAATGATTGTTAACTGTTATCATGTTCTGCATTTAACCAATAAAACGCTTAGTAAACATTTCTCAACTAAAAATATATTTTTTAAATCCAACTTGGACAGAAAAAGTGTCTTAATTAGTTGTACTTCACTACTCATCATGAGGGATGGGCAAAGAGTAAAAAGCAGCTATATATGTCCAATGACATTTGACGTAAGAAGGATAGGGGTTGGTCGATCACTTCAACTAGATTCCCTAGTTTTGGATATAGAGTTGGGACCTGGGGTGAAGTGCTTGTGCCCCAATTTTGGAATAGCTGCTGCTGAAATGAGACAGCATACTAATATTTCTGTCTTACATGGACTTTGAGTGATCTGGCTTTCGGTCATCCAGGATTGTGATGACCAGCTTTGACACACTCCTACCTGATGGATACAAGATCCTCTCCGTGCCCAGGCCCAACGGTGCTGGGGGGGGTGTGGCCCTTATCTTCCCTGAGTGGATTCCTACCACTGTCACTCCTACGCAGACCTACTCCTCTTTTGAATGCCTTGTCTGCGACTCTCTCTCTCTCCTAGCCATTCCCTTACCGTGGCTACTATCCATCGGCCACCTGGCCAGATTTCCTCCTTCCTCTCCGAGTGGGCAGACCTCTCCTCCTCACCCCTGTCCTCAACCACTCAACTCCTCTTTCTTGGAGACTTCAACATCCACCTGGATGCCTCCTGTCCCCTCTCTGGACTCTTTCGCGACCTCTGCGACTCTCTCTCACTCTCTATTCTCCAGTCTGGGCTGACTCATTCGGCAGGGCACATCCTTGATGCTCTGATCTCTTTTGACCTTCCCCTCTCTGTCCCTCTCTCCACTCCTCTCTCCTGGAGTGATCACTTTCTCCTATCCTCCCACCTCACCTTCCCTACCCCACAGGCAAAGCCACCCTCATCACTGCCACCCTCCTTCTCGGTCATCCGACCCATGAAGTGCGTGTCAGTTGAGGCTTTCGCTGCCACCTTCTCGCCCCCCTCCCCCCCTGCCGCTGACTCCCACCCTGACACAGACCTCTCTACGCTCCACTCTGCTATATCTGATACTCTTGATATCCTTGCCCCTGTCATGAGAATCCGCCTGAAGCCCAAAGCCAAATGTAACTCCTGGTATGACTCGGATCTTGTCACCCTAAAACGCAAGTGCAGGGTGGCAGCGAGGAAATGGCGTGCTTCATGTTCATCCTCTGAAAAACTGGCCTGCCGCCTGCTCCAAAGGCAATACCGGCTCTCCGTTCTCACCAAGAAGAGAGCCCTTATCCAAGCCCGCATCTCTGCAGCATCTAACAATTTGGCCGAACTCTTTAAAATCTGCAAGGAGCTGGCCAACCCTGCTGCAGTCTCTACCTCTCCTGTCCCCTCCCAGGCCCTCTGCACAGCGCCGGCCTCTCACTTCATCTCTAAAACTCAGGACATCCTGTCCTCACTCTCCTCCCACCACCTCCCTCCCTCTATTCCCTGCTCTTCCTCTGGCCCCTCTGCAGCCACCCTCCTCCCTCCTTCTCTGCCTTTCCCCTTCTCTCCGCTGACTAGGTTTCCAGACAAGTCCGATCTATGAAAGTCTCCTCAAAACAGGATCACCCCTGTTCCTCCAAAACTATCAAGGACCACATTGATTCCCTGGCTCCTGTCCTGGCTGACTTTTGCAACCACTCCTTCGCCTCTGCAGTCTTCCCATCCCCCCTTAAGCACTCCCTTGTGCACCCTCTTCTTAAGAAACCCTCTTCCGATCCCTCCTGCCTGGCCAACTATCGCCCAACCTCCATCACTCCCTTCCTGGGCAAGCTCCTGGAGAAACTGGCCATGTCCCAGCTTAATCTTCATGCTGAATCTGTTGGTAGTCTTCATGACCATCAGTCTGGCTTCAGAGCTGCCAGAAGCACGGAAACTGCTCTCCTGAACATCCGTGAGGACCTGCTCTCGAACCTTGACTCCAACACTCCGTGTGTTCTCATTTTGCTCAATCTCTCTGCTGCCTTTGATACTGTCAACCATGCCATCCTGCTTAAGCGTCTCCGTGATAACCTGCATATCACTGGCCAGGCTCTGGCATGACTGACCTCTTTCCTCTCCAATCGACCCTCCCGGGTCCAACTGGGGTCCTTCCTCTCTGACATCTTTCTCTACCTGTGGTGTCCCCCAGGGATCTAACCTCTCTCCGTGGCTGTTCAACCAATATCTGGCACTCCTTGCCCACTGCATCGCCGCTCTCTGCCCCAACTTTCAGTGATGATACCCAGCTCATTTTCAGGCTACCCTCGGCCTCCTCCCCTCCCTCCTTCATCTCTTACTGTATGTCTGCTATCCAGGAATGGTGTGCCGCCAATGACCTCTGTCTTAATGCCAGTAAGACTGAGATTCTACTCATTGGCACACCCACTATCTCCTTCCCTGCTACTCTCTGGCCGGCCTCTCTTGGCCCTCCTCCTGCCCCTACCTGCAAGGCGAAAAACCTCGGGCCATCTTCGACTCCACACTCTCCTTCTCTCCTCACATATCTGACGTCTCTAAGAAGTCACACTACCAGCTGCACCTCCTCAGAGGTATTCTTCCTTTCCTCTCCTTCCCCCAGAAGCTCACTATCTCCCGAGCCCTGGTTCTCTCAAAGCTGGACTAATGCAACAGCCTCTATCTAAATCTGCCTGCCTCTACTCTCCGCCCTCTGCAACTTATCCAGAACAGGACTGTGAGACTTGTCCTTGGCCTCAAGCCCAGGGATCGTATCTCTCCAGGACTGATATCTCTACACTGGCTCCCAGTGGCTGCGAGGATTAAGTTCAAAACCCTCTGCATTGTCCAAAAGGCCTTCTGTGGCCTGAGGCCTAAATACCTTCAACTCTCTCTTCCTAAATATCTTCCCTCTCGGCCTCTTCGCTCATCCGTCTCCAACTCCCTCAGGGTCAGCCGCTTCCCCAAGAAATGAGTTGGGGGTAGATCTCTCTCCGCGGCAGGGGCCTCACTCTGGAACAGCCTTCCTGCCTCCCTGAAACTTGAGGAGAACCATCTCCGGTTCCGAAAGCACCTCAAAACCTTCATCTTTGCTTCTGCCTTCTCCCCCCCTCTCCCCTGCTAAATTCTTGACTGTAACTGCACTCAACCTGCAACTGGGCCGCTCTCCACTTGCACTGCGGGACTGTCTCTGTATCCCTACAGCCCCCCTTTACCAGCACTTGTCTGCACTTACCTTGCACTTGCCACCAGTCTGGCCCTATTATTTACCTGTTGTTCCACTAGCGTGTACTGTACTTCCCCCCTCCCTTTCCCCTTGCACTTTTCCCTTCCCTCCACCCATGCACTTGCGCGATCTGAATGACACCTGGCCTAGTAGGATCGTTGTCTGTCTCCCCTTGTTCCCCCTCCCTGCCTCGTCGCGCCTTGTAAAACTTGTGTATAGGCGCGTTACAAATGCCATATCATATCATATCATGTTCATGGGAATGCCGCCAGTTTAATGATTTGGGTGGGGGGCGCTACATCTAGACAGTGTCGTCAACCAACGTTGCAACGGCAATGCTGAACTGGCCAGGTATGTCTGCAAAAGGGTGGGTTGAGTGGTTGAACATCCACCCAGAGAGGGCAGAGCCCAACAAAACTATCAAGAGAACCTTAAAAAGGTGAAGCCTTCCCTCTGACTGTGGCGGAGCGCCTTCACACACTGATGGAAGCCTGAACTTGGCTGTTTGCTGAGCAAGATGAATGATTCCAGTCAGGTCAACATGATGTTTCGAATCCTGGTATCATAAATGGCAAGGAGGCCTCATACAATGATATCCTCTGTGCTTCTCTGCACAGTGAAGCCAGACTGCCCGTTCTGCCTTATCTGTGCGTGATTTCTCCAGGGCCATGGGCTCATGCTGTTTGATCCTTTCATTGGTCACATGGAGGCATCAAAAAATCAGGGAATGGTCAGACACCTGGATAAATTTAAAGACAATTGGTCCTGCTCAATATTGACCTGAAATAAATTATGGTCTGGCATTTACACAACTCATACAAAGTCTGACACATTCCCACAGCCATTGCTTTGGACATCTGGTTTTAAACAACGATGTCTTCTCTAACACCAAGATCACCACATGTCCTGTGTTTGCATTGCAAATTAGCTTGCATCTCTTCATCATAAAAGAGTAGACATCTACCTGTGATGAATACAATGACTGCTGTAAGAGGATTCAATTCAACACTACAGCTAAGTCAATGCCTAGTCTGGGATACTGAATGGAAACCCTTACTGATATATCTTTATGTCCAGTTCATGCGTTCTGGATGACTACCCCTATATAACACCCCTCTCTTAGAATCCTCCTGACCCCACTGAGCCAAGAAGTCGGTTTGTTTTGCAAATTTAAAAGATTTATTTGAAAAAAATTAAACAATGTATAGATATATCACACTTTGATAATAAATTAATAATTGGATATCACACTTAATCTGATATGATAAAGATTAACAACGGAGAATCTGGCACTAGCACACTTGTGAATAGGAACAGAAGAAGAAGGCGGTAGAGAATGCTTTATATAAGTTCAGATGGATGTAAGGTTGAATGAAAAATGCAATACAGAAAATACTCAATATGATTTCAACAAAACAATGTAATCCCTTTTCTCTGGCAATCCCCTCCCCCCCTTTATGCAAAGCAAGGAAATGGAAGGAAAGCACACAGTTCTCAGAAATGCAATCAAATGTAATTCAGTTCACCCCAGCAAGCTTAGACTACAGAAGTTGGAAACACAGGCCCAAAATGCTTTTATATGTGCTGGCAATGAAGTGAAAAATATGCTAAAATGCTTTTAATTCCCTCTAGAGGTTCAGGGTGAGTGGTATCAAGTTAATATTAGTCCAGGCTCACTTTAGCAAGGATCTAGGAGTAACTAGCAGGTTAAACGAATTTCTGGCAAATGGAAGGCAAGCAGCAGCAGATTTTTACACGTGAAGAAATGTGCAAATCGCGGTAAATTCGCGAGTGCGTTTTCCGCGATTGCGGCAAAAGTATCGGGGGTAGGAATGCGGTTCTAGGTTCGTAGGAAAGCCACGATTCTAAGCTTTCTGAGGAAAGTTACTGCAAGTCTCTAGCACAAACGGTCACGGAGATATGAGCGATTAAATAAAGGTCGTTTTTCAGATTTGAAATTTTAAAGTTCAAAAAGACAAGTGACAGCTAGCAACTAGAAAATGACAGGTGACAGCTTTGCAAATGACAGGTGACAGTTAGGAGGCAGTTCTACTTAGATTAAAATAGATTGAATTATATTATTTTAACTAAGAGATTGGTTCTGCACAGTTCTACTAGGTACTCACACTATATTCTTGAATTAGAATGGGCCTCGCCACGGATCTGGTCAGGTTTTCTTCACTCGCCCCGGACGGTCTCTGCGCACAGCGTCTGGGTCAGCTCTACTCTGCTGGTCTGGTCTGGGTCTCTGGTTCTGCTAACAGTGATCTGGGTCAGCTCTGCTCTCTCTCTGGTTCTGGAAATTTGATAGATTTGAAGTCTCTATGTCTGCTCTCTGAAGGTTGAGGGAGGTAAAGTATGGATTTTCCCGGCAGAGCTTCCAGCTGCAAATGGATTTGAAGGTCCCTATCTGTCCTGCCTGTCTGCTTTTATGTGTTTTGAAAATGGGTGGAGAGGCTAGCTTCCTAGGCCCTACCCCTCTCCCCTTGTCATTGGCCACTTCATCCGCTTCCCCTTGATTGGGGGAATGAAATGAAGTGTCATCATGATGAGGTCTGTTTATGATACAGAGAACCCACCCCTGTCAACTTTACACACAATCTATATTTGCTCAAAAAACATATTTGCACAGGTACACATTTGTTTAAAATTACATGCACCCTTCACATATCACAGGAGGTATCCCCTGTTCAAACTCTGCTCTTCCTGGGGGCTTGCATTCAGAAATGGCAATATTTTGCACTTTTTAACTGGTTTGCAATTTCGGACATTAACCCAAATTTACACACATGTGCGCAAGGAGTATGGACATTAGTTGATGAAGTGTCAGATTTTTCACATGCACACATTTTGAGTAATATCCTCTTTTCCGCTAAAACCCCCCTGAACATACCACCGGGTCCTAACACGTCTTAAAATGTGGGAAGAAAAATCACAAGAATTATGGTGTCATTTAAATAATTTTCACAAGTCCGTACTATGAGTTATTCATCTTTTTAGAGTTATGTTCTGGCCCCAAAGGGGTGTGGTTTCCCCCCAGCACAAGGTTGAATTTCTGGTTTTTCCAGTTCTGCCAAGCCAGCTTGCTCTCACGGGCAGTGCTCCTCCCCTGTCCTTCCAGGAGGAAGCTCCATTTACGACTCCCGCCAATAAAACATTTGCCTGAGTCAGGACAGGGCTTTGTTCAGAGCTCCTGTATTCTGTGGGGGCTCCCCTTAATTCAATTATCAGAGAGATGGCATATCCTTAGTGTGGCCAGCAAAAGGCAGATAGGCCTGGGAACACAGCTGTGACTCAAGTTTCACTCCTGATGGGGGGTAGTTGCCAGGCAAAATTGGAATCTCTTTAAGCCAGTTTTTAGCTACATGTCATTTCTGTTCCCCAGTTTTTCTGCATTCAAATAAAACTAAACATTTTTACATATGCAGCTAGAATGCTGATTCTAAGTTTAAAACTATGACATTTAAACAATTGCAGCCTATGTGACACTCAAAAGTAGGTCACTCAGTCAATTTAAACATTTAGATTTTTAGTGTCTTTCAGTCCAAATTTACTTAAACTGCTGAAATCCACAGCTCAGCAAGTCTTGTTATAAACCTTCAATAACATGTCACTTCAGAATATAACTTTACATTGTATCCACCTCTCAGTAAGTCTTTCTTTGGCATGTTTTGGGTTCATTTATTCAGTTTTCTACAAAAAAGTAAAATCTGGTGTTGTTTCAAAACGCCGGCTTTTGGATAGTGGTGAGTACTGGTACTGCACCCCTTTTTGGGATTTAAGAAAATGAATTCCCAACAGTTATGAGTTTGCTTTTGGCAATCAGCATTGCCATTCCCAATGGTTTCAGGCTACTGTGTGGGTAGTCCAATGGTGGTTTTAGGCAGTGCCCTTCTGTGCCCATAACATCGGCAAAAATGAGTGGCAGCCTATTCTTCATGCATTTCCCTGGGCATTTTCTGGGAAGCTCTGGCCATCATGATGTTTTCCATGTCAGTACTGCACAGTTTTGAGGTAGGGCTTGGATGCGTGGATAAAAACATCCCACAAGCCCCCCTCTTGCGATGGCCATTCTATTTCACTAATGGGACTCGCAAGACCTGGGATGTTTCCTCATCTTCTTCCAATAGATGGCACAGTTCAGCATCTTTTTCTCCATCCGGTCGGATCGATCGGTTCTCCTCGCCGGTCCTGATGGGAAGATTGGGCGGTACCCCGGGCCCGTTGCGTCTCTGCTCCCGGTCTCCGGATCGTCCTCCTTGTCCCGTCTCCAGGTTTTCTTTCTCCTAGGACGACAAAAGAAGAGCGGCAATACCTATTCATAGACATTTTTCCACCACTGTTGAGATAGTGGGGCAGGATATGCATTTCATCATAACGAAACATTACATTCTTATTTTGAAAAAAAAAAACAGTATAACTAAGAGACAGTTTCATGCAAATCACAATATTTTAGAGACTAGATGTGGTATGTTTTATGGTTGGAACTGAATTAGTCTGAGACAGTACCCGCTAGGATTCCAGAGGATTCCTCCAGTTGTTGCAGAGTGTGCCTGGGAGGGCAACATTTCAACTGGTTTATGTGGACCCACTTGTCTTCCCCCTCTGCCAAACCCTTGGGGATGTGGATTTTGTAGGCCACAGGGGAGATTTTGTCTATGATCTCAAAGGGTCCCTTCCATGTAGGCAAGAATTTCCGCTGTTTTGCCTGGTTTCTTTGGAAGTTGTAGAGATAGACCCGGTCCCCCACCTGATATTCCTTCCTGGAAGTTTTCAGGTCATAGTGGGTCTTCATGCTATCAGCTGATCTTTCTAGATTCCGCTGAGCATAAGCAAAAGCATGTTGAAGGTGTTTCCTTAAATTCTCCACATACTCATGAGTTGTGGAGGCATTTATCAGTGTCTGCTCTTGGGTCCTGCAGAGAAAATGCTGAGGAAGCACCATCTTGTGCCCAGTCATCAACTCAAATGGTGACATTTTGGTTGCAGATGAAGGGGTAGATCTGATGGCCATTAGGACCAGAGGTAATCGGATATCCCAACTTGGCCCAGAATCTGCCACAAACTTCTTTAATATGCTCACAATGGTTCGGTTATATCTCTCCACTGCCCCAGAAGAAGCTGGCCTGTAGGCAATATGCAACTTCCTTTTGACCCCCAGTATCTCCCACATCTTTGTCATCACTTCACTGGTGAAGTGGCTACCTCTGTCTGACTCAATCCTTTGAGGTAGACCAAAACGGGAAAAGATGTGGTTAATCATCAAGGCAGCTGCCGTTTCTGCCTTGCAGTTTGGGGCTGGGAGACATTCCACCCACTTGGTAAACAAGCATGTCACAGTCAACATGTACTTATTCCCCCTAGCAGAGCGAATCACAGGGCCTACAAAGTCGATTTGTAAATCTGACCATGGCAGTGTCATCCCCCTCTTTTGGAGAGGCGCACGGTGCGTGAGGGATGATGGCTGAAATTGTGCACACACAAGACACCCCTTCAAGTATTGGTCAAGGTCCTGCCCCATGTGTGGCCAGTATGCAACCTCTCTTAAGATTTCCAATGTTGTGTGAAACCCCCTATGACCGGCGGTGGCCGCATCATGGGCGTGACTTAACATCAGGCTTCGGAATGAGGTAGGAACCACCCACTGATCGTGGCCAGCTTTGGATTTCCTTACCAGCAAACCGTCTTGGATCCGGAACATTTTTGGACATTTCATCAACACTCTTAGGTCCTCTTTCCCAGTGTAATTGGTATCCGTCAGGGGAAAGTTCTCAGGGTCCTCAAGGTGTTGGTAAAATTTACCAATAATTGGATCCCCCTTCTGAGCGGTAATCAAATCAGCATCAGGGGTCTCCTTACTCCATTGTGCAATTGAAAGGTCATTGTGAGCATTTGTCTGGGACCTAGTGATAGCAGTGACCTGGATCTCCCCCAACAGGGACTCAATCTCAATTAGATCCCCTTGGATGGCCCCGGTTTTGGCCAGCTGATCAGCTAAGTCATTTCCAGTTTTGTCTGGTCTCTCTACTTTGGAATGACCCTTGATCTTTTTCCAATAGATGGTCATCTCATTCGAGGTGACCAGATCATCAATGTTTTGGATCAACTTCCCATGTTTCAAGGGTTTGTTGTTAGCACATAACATGCCTCTGGTTTTCCAATTAACCAGGTGCTCCACGAACCCGTTCCGTACATAATCCGAATCTGTGATTATGACCAGTTCGTGGAGTTGATGCTGGACAGCAGTGAGGATGGCCTGATGCACAGCCATCAATTCTGCCACCTGACTACTTCGGGGACCAATTTTGTATCCAGCGGAGGGCTCTGGGGACTCATTCACCCATGCATTCCCTACGCCGGCCACCAGTTCTTTCTCCCCGTTGTTGTCAACATGGTAAGAGCATCCATCCACATAGACAGTGGGCATTCCCTCACACTTGTCCTCTTCAAAGACTTTGTGTGGGGAATTAAGGTATGCCTCCGTGTTGTGCTTGGTTTTTAGACTTTCGTCCTCGAGACAGTTTTCTCTGGCACAATCATGCAAGTCAGCCAGACCTTGCGCGAGGGGACTCTTCTTGTTTTGGCCATATCGGACCTCCACAGGAAAGCCTTGCATTGACAGAATCCAGGAAGTAATTCGGGAATTACTCACATTTCCGGCCCGGATTCTGTCACTTTGGAGATATTGCAGAGGCTGGTGTGGAGTCTCCACTATGATGTGTTCCCCCTGGATAAACGGGCGGTAATTCTTCAATGCCCACACCGTCGCCAGGAGTGCCTTCTCACAATCGTTGAATTTTTCCTCCACAGAGGATAAAGTTTTGCTCGCATAGGAGATTACTTTATTGACCTTGTCATGCTTTTGGTATAATTCTGCCGTCAAGCACGTATTAGAGAACCCCGTCTCCAGGAAGAACTCCTTGTTTCTGACAGGGTAAGCTAGGCAAGGCGCTTGTGAGAGGCTTCTTTTGAGTTGTCTTACTGCCTCGGCTTGTTCTGGACCCCATTCCCACTTGACCCCCCCCCTTCAGGAGATGAATCAGGGGTCTGGTGATCTCTGCGTAGCCCTCAATGAACTTTCTGCTGTAATTAGTCAGTCCAAGGAGGCTCCTTAGTTCCCGCAGAGTTGTGGGGTCTTTCAGTTTCTGAAGTGCTTCCACTTTCTTTTCCTGGGGACAGAGACCCTGAGGAGTAATCTCATGCCCCAAGAAATTAACACGGGTTCTGCACCACTGTGCTTTTTGAAAGGAAAGTTTTGCTCCGGCGGCCCTCAACTGGGTCAGAACATAACGGATCTCCGCTATGTGTTCCTCCACAGATGAACTTTTGATGAGGACATCATCTACATAAGCCAGGTTACCCCTCGCACCCAGGTCGGGCATGGCCTTATGTAGGAAAATATTGAACTCATTGCCGGAGTTGAGGTATCCGAAGGGAGTCCGGGTCCATGTGTATTGCTGGCCCCCAAAGGTAAAAGCCAGCTTGTATTGGTCCTCCCTACTGACCGGCACAGTCCAGTATCCATTGGTCAGGTCTATTGCAGTGAATACCTGTGACCCCTGGATCTGGGCCAGCCCTTGGTCAATGTAGGGCAGAGGCCATCGGGAAGTATGGACCCGTTTGTTGAGCTCCCTGAGGTCGGCGCAGAGTCTCCACTGGCCGTTTGGCTTCAATATTCCCAGCACCGGATTATTGAAGGTGCTGTGGACTGGACGGATTATTCCCCTGGACTCAAGGTTCTTAATTATTTCAGTAAGGGACTCCATTGATGCGAGAGGCAAGCGATATTGCTTCACAAACACAGGAGTCATGCCAGGGTCCCTGGGGATTGTTGTGGTGTGGATGTCGGTGCGACCACAGTCATATGAGTCTACCGCAAAGAGATCTTGGAAATCCAAGAAAACTTGTTTCAACTTTTGCTTCTGTTCCAGAGTCACACAGGCATCAGCTAGGTTGACTCTCTCTTCCACCATCTGCCTGAAGCCTGGAAAGACTTCTGGTTTGGCTATTTCAGCGGCCTCCTCCAGCTGGGTGGAGAAGTCCCTGGTCAGAGTGCTGATTTGGACCGGAGGCTTCAGGTGGGACAGGCAGCCCTCATGGACCTGGAAAATCACCTCATCCCTCCTGAAGTCACAAGTCACATCTTCCTTACCATAGGGGCAGGAAGTGTACACCAGGAAGTTCCCCCATGCCGGGTAAAAATCCTGTCTGGTGTTGTATTGTCATCACTGTCACTGTCAAAGCAGTCCTTGGGGATTGGTCCTAACAGTTCATTACCTAAATCTATGGAAAAATGTCAGTCATCAACCGCCATTCCAATAATGGTGCCTGCGGCTAGAGTAATACTCTTTAAGTCGCTGTTATCCACCTCTATTAGAATGGTGTCATGTTCTATGTTGACTAATGGTGTTGGGTTTACCCCTAACCCTTGCTGTTGGAGAGAAGCATTTAGATGTATGTAAGCATCAGGGTTTTGCAAATATTGTCCTCTTTTAACTTTCACTTCCAGGGAGAATTGTCGGGTCCTTTCTGGGATGGTGACTTCCTCTTTGATCTGAATTTCAACTGCATAAGGTAGCAATTGAGCTGACCTAAATGCTTTTTCTGGATCATCAAAGCCCGTGGGATTATCCGCTAATCGGGACCAAGCTTTGAAGTTTATTAGGTCCAAACTAATGGCAAAGCGATTGAGAATGTCACTGCCTAAGTAAAAGGCGGCAGTGACGTCTCGCACGACCCAACAATTATGGACTATGCTCTTGTTGCCAATGGAGATTTTGAGCATACACCTGCTTGGCAGGAGATGTTTGGAATTAGGTGCTTCCAGGTCCATTTCCCATTTGTCTATCAGTTTGAAGGTGGGAATGGCTGGATCTTTTGGGAGTTGGCGGAACATGGCTTCGCTGATGAAGCTCTTACCGTTGTTCACACACACTCGAGCGAGAACAGAGTCCTTCCCATCATTTAACTGAACAGGGATGAACAACTGCTCTCCAATTTGCTGAATCTCAGCCAGGCTCTGAGCTGATTTCACATCTTTCTGGACTATAGGAGTGGGAGTTTCTGATTGTGGATTAGTATAGAATCTCAGAGTGTTTCCTTCCAGCGTGGAGTACCACTTTAGACTGGAAGGAAGGTTGATTTTCAGAAATAGAGAGGACCCTCCATCACCAGTCTGTTGTCCAACTGCTATTACTGTCACGTCTGGAATTTGGCTATTCTGGAAGTGAAATTCTACTTGGTCAGGTTTTTGTTCAACCATGTGGCAGGTGCCGTTTAAACTAACATGGTTGACACTCTGTTTTAATTTTATTGGTCGGCTAGTCTGGGTCCAGAGGACCTTGTTTACACAATCTATTAGGGGTGACAACCTTCTCAGGAGGTCATTCCCCAGTAAACAAGGGGTGCCCTCTGGAGTCACTACTATGACCGGGTGTTTCACCTTGTGTCGCCCGATCTTAATGTTCAAGTCTGCAGTCCCCTTAACGGGAATTTCCTTCCCGTCAAAGTTCTGCAGTTGTCCAGGAAGAGAGGTGAGAGGAATTTGGTAATTCTCTCCCCTTCCTGCATTCAGTTCATCAAAGGCCCTTCTGGACAGAAGGGTGGCTTGAGATCCAGTGTCCACCAGTGCCAAAATTGTACCCTGCCCCTGTACTTGTACCGGGGCATAGTATCTTCCCTCCTTCTCCTCAAGGGGGCACAGATAATGCACATTTTAGGACAACTGGTGGGCTAACTTTCTAGTTTTGGACATCGCTAGCGAAGAGATTTGGGCAGAATTCTGTGCAGAGCCTTGGGAATCTGAAAGAAAAAGTTGGCAACTGGAGATCAGAGCCATTGTGGGTTCCCCTGGCTCCGGTTCTGGGCCGCCCCCCCCTTTTTGGAGGCAGTCACCAGGATGGGTTTGAACCAGGGGATTTTCTTGCTGTTGGTTCTGGGATGAGATGGTGGGCAGCGGTAGCTCAGTCTCCACATCTCCCCAGTCTGGATTTGCATCCCTAGGGACCCATTTTTCTTTGGGAGGAGTTCCCCCCTCTCTGAAGGAGAAGATCCTTTTCCCAGGATCCTCTGAGGATCCCTCTCCCTCAAATTGGAAGATCTGTACCTCCTCCTCAAACTGAGTCTGTTTGGGTCTTTTGTTTCTCCTACCCCCCCTCTGCTCCTTAGGAGGCAGACTTTCAGGGGCAAGAGATTTTGTTTCTGGTTCCTGGGTTTCCAGGGGCTGTTTACAAGTGAGGAAGGAAGCTTCCTCCCAGGCTTTACACCTCCCTTCCCTTTGTGCCTCCTCCCTGGGAACCGGTGAGTTATCGGGGTGCTGCCCCCGTCATTGTTCTGGAGCACCAGGTCCAGAGTTGGGTGCGTTCTGCGCCGGCATGCCGATCTGAGGGTTCTGCTGAGCCCTCAGTATGTGACCCAGATCCCGCGCCATGTTTTGAACCTGGCGCCCTAACTGAGAAACCCGCTCAGGCTGATACGGGGCCCTGTTTTCTCCACTGAGCTGATCCCGTGAAGGGTAGCTATCCCTTCTTTGGTAGTACCCCTGGTTGGGAAGATTTGGATACCCCTCCACCCTTGGCCTCCCCTCTCCCGGATTCGGTTGTCTGGGCTCAGGGAATTGGGGAAAGAAGGATGGATGATTTTGGGGCTGGAAATTGGGTGGATACCTGGGGAAAAAGTTCTGCCCAGGATTTGGAGAATTTCTGCCCTCCTGTGGGAAGTTGGGAGGGAAGTTCCCTGGGTTAGGTGCTTGGCTGGATCCCCCCCCTTGGGCTGGAGGAGTCCACACATAACCCAGGATGGGTCTGTTTCCCTTGTAACGGGGGCTTACATAATCAGGAGAGCGAGGGACCCCATTTGTGGGGCTGCCTCCCTGGCTCCCTGTCTGTGACTGGCCCGAGGACCTTCTGGGCCTAGCATTATTAGGTGCAGGTAGGTTTTTAGGCCCCCCCATCTCCAACTCTAAAACGGGGGTGACCTTTACCTCTGCCACCTTGGCAGCAGCAGGGGTGCTGTTAGTTTTGGGGTTTTTGGGCTGGTTTTTGTTTTCCACCGGTTTCTGCACCTCGTAGATGCGGGTGGCTTGTTCAATGACCCATTCTAAAGATCTTTTCTCATGAAAGTCCCTCACGAGCTGGGTCATTATGTATTTGGGCAAGGCATGGAAAAACGTATTAATAAATTCTCTGCTATCCGTGCGCACCCTTCTGGTGGTCTGTGCAAAAGCACGCTTTAACTCCTGCACAAATTCTTGTGGGGCCTGATCCTCCCCACATTGTAAATTGTAGGCTGCCTTGCGAGCTTCTTGGGGATTTCTATGAGTAGAAAAATGTTTCAAGATGGCCGCCTTATAGGCGGACCATCTTAAATGATTTTGGTCCTCCAGCCCCGCAAAGAAACTGGAGTATTCCGGGGAGAAGGTCCACTTTACATATTGAATACAGCTTTGGCTGTCCTTCAAATGGAAAGTCTCCATCATTTGCTCAAACAACTCTAAGTGCTCCCAAACAGAATACTTGGCGTTCTTATGATAAGGCGTGATGACGCTCCTGATTGCCTTAATCTGTTTCAATGGGTCCTTAATCAAGGCCCTTTTTGCCTTATTGGCCTTTTTGGTTCTGGTAACCCTGGTCCATTCATCTTCTGACTCAGAGGCACTGCTCCCAGAGGTTGACGTCTGTTCTTCCAGGTTTTCCCGGATTCTGCGAGCCTGGGAATGGCTGGCAGAATGTGGGGACCTGGTCTCCTGTGTCCTGTACCGCTCAGAGGAGTCTTCAGATCCCTCCTTGCTGCCAGTATTTGAAGGGTACCCCCCCCCCCACTGACCTAACTGGGCAGAGGTTTTCAGGATGCCCTTAATGGGCCTACTCTCCTGGGGTTCCCCACTAAATTGCACTGTGCTTGGGTGCCCATACCCGGATGCCCGCCCCTCCATTCCTGGGTGGTACTGGCCTATGAGCCCCATGCTTCTGGCTGGATAGTAATCTGCCATCCCTGTGGCCCTGTGCTCATGTGCGCCAGGGGACATGGGGGTGGCAGAGTCCAGGGACTGAGAGAAGTAAAGGCCTCTGTTACTAGGGCTCCTGGGGTTATGCTCAGGAGTTTCTCTTTCCCAGCAAACCTCATCTCTATCCGCCCCTGCTCCCTGTTGCAATGCAAGAGCCTGCGCCTTCAGTTCCTCAGTTAAGGCCTTACTAGACTCTATCAGTCTCTCCTGCATCGCTACCTGTTGTTGGAGCCTATCATTGTGCTGGAAGAGAGCCTCATTCTCTCTCTGCGTTTCCTGATTGGTCCTGGAGCACTGGGCCAGTCTTTGCTGCAGGAGGGTTACCTCCTGAGCTGTGTCCCTATTGGCCTGCTCCTGTCTTGCCAGAGCATCCTCCACCCTCCTGGTGTGCTCTAGCAAGTCCTGGTGTTCTTTTTGGAAGTCACCCAGTCCCTGGTGGGCCAGGTGATTTTCTTCCAATTTCCTTTTTAAGTGGCAGACTTCCTGGCCTAAGGTATCCCTTTCCTGACTAAGAGCCTGCATCTGTGCCGCCAGGTCGTCCCTTTGCCTTTGGAAGGCACCAGCTTTCTGGCGCTCCTGATCAAACTCTGCCTGGGTATCCAGGTCTTTCAGAATCAGCTTGTTGCTCTCTACCTTCACTCTATCTAGATGACTTTGCAGGGTGGCTACCTGCTCCGTGCATGCCCTGTTAAAGTCTAATTGTTGCTCCAGCTTTTTCTGGCTCTGCAGTAGGGAGTCCAAACCTTCTTGGTACTCCTTCTGCAAGGCCAGAAATCTGGTATCCTGGTCAGCCTTTTCCAGTTGCAGGATGTCCATATCCCTCTTTATTTTAATGATGTGCTGTCTACTCTCATTTTCTGACTCCTGGCTCCCCTGCAGCCTCTGCTCAGAAGAGACCAGGTCAGATTGGACCTTCTCTAATGCCATCTGTCGCTTCTTCGCCAGATCTTGGCTTTCAGTACATTTATCCTGCATGTCTCCCATATATAGGTACAGGTATGCCGCTATCCTAACCATCTTGTCTTGTTCATCCTTAGCTTTAGGAGCCATGTATAGTTCACTCAGGGCCACATGTAGGGGATTCTGATCTCTCCATATATCTGACCCTGTTTCCGTGACCTGTTGCGTGATGGCCTGCAACCAGACCGTCTGGTCCTGATGAGTACACTCACCTCTCACAAATAACTTATGTAAGAAGTGCTCTCTGGCTATTTTCATGTCTACTAAGGTCGTCATTCTAGAGATTGGTCTCTGTCCTGACTTACAGAAATTAGTATTTTATTTTTGCAAAACAGACCTTTTTCTTAGAGCGTTCCTTTGAGGAGTGCTTTGCGGCGTAACACAGCGTGTGATCCGACCGGATATGTGTATCTGGTCAGCTGGCACGCTGTATTAATCTGCACAAGTGATAGATCTAATCCAAACGTCCGGCACGAGCCCCCAATTTGTAAGAGGATTCAATTCAACACTACAGCTAAGTCAATGCCTAGTCTGGGATACTGAATGGAAACCCTTACTGATATATCTTTATGTCCAGTTCATGCGTTCTGGATGACTACCCCTATATAACACCCCTCTCTTAGAATCCCCCTGACCCCACTGAGCCAAGAAGTAGGTTTGTTTTGCAAATTTAAAAGATTTATTTGAAAAAAATTAAACAATGTATAGATATATCACACTTTGATAATAAATTAATAATTGGATATCACACTTAATCTGATATGATAAAGATTAACAACGGAGAATCTGGCACTAGCACACTTGTGAATAGGAACAGAAGAAGAAGGTGGTAGAGAATGCTTTATATAAGTTCAGATGGATGTAAGGTTGAATGAAAAATGCAATACAGAAAATACTCAATATGATTTCAACAAAACAATGTAATCCCTTTTCTCTGGCAATCCCCTCCCCCCCTTTATGCAATGCAAGGAAATGGAAGGAAAGCACACAGTTCTCAGAAATGCAATCAAATGTAATTCAGTTCACCCCAGCAAGCTTAGACTACAGAAGTTGGAAACACAGGCCCAAAATGCTTTTATATGTGCTGGCAATGAAGTGAAAAATATGCTAAAATGCTTTTAATTCCCTCTAGAGGTTCAGGGTGAGTGGTATCAAGTTAATATTAGTCCAGGCTCACTTTAGCAAGGATCTAGGAGTAACTAGCAGGTTAAACGAATTTCTGGCAAATGGAAGGCAAGCAGCAGCAGATTTTTACACGTGAAGAAATTTGCAAATCGCGGTAAATTCGCGAGTGCGTTTTCTAAGCTTTCTGAGGAAAGTTACTGCAAGTCTCTAGCACAAACGGTCACGGAGATATGAGCGATTAAATAAAGGTCGTTTTTCAGATTTGAAATTTTAAAGTTCAAAAAGACAAGTGACAGCTAGCAACTAGAAAATGACAGGTGACAGCTTTGCAAATGACAGGTGACAGTTAGGAGGCAGTTCTACTTAGATTAAAATAGATTGAATTATATTATTTTAACTAAGCGATTAGTTCTCTTAGTTAAAATAAGAGCACAGTTCTACTAGGTACTCACACTATATTCTTGAATTAGAATGGGCCTCGCCACGGATCTGGTCAGGTTTTCTTCACTCGCCCCGGACGGTCTTTGCGCACAGCGTCTGGGTCAGCTCTACTCTGCTGGTCTGGTCTGGGTCTCTGGTTCTGCTAACAGTGATCTGGGTCAGCTCTGCTCTCTCTCTGGTTCTGGAAATTTGATAGATTTGAAGTCTCTATGTCTGCTCTCTGAAGGTTGAGGGAGGTAAAGTATGGATTTTCCCGGCAGAGCTTCCAGCTGCAAATGGATTTGAAGGTCCCTATCTGTCCTGCCTGTCTGCTTTTATGTGTTTTGAAAATGGGTGGAGAGGCTAGCTTCCTAGGCCCTACCCCTCTACCCTTGTCATTGGCCACTTCATCCGCTTCCCCTTGATTGGGGGAATGAAATGAAGTGTCATCATGATGAGGTCTGTTTATGATACAGAGAACCCACCCCTGTCAACTTTACACACAATCTATATTTGCTCAAAAAACATATTTGCACAGGTACACATTTGTTTAAAATTACATGCACCCTTCACATATCACAGGAGGTATCCCCTGTTCAAACTCTGCTCTTCCTGGGGGCTTGCATTCAGAAATGGCAATATTTTGCACTTTTTAACTGGTTTGCAATTTCGGACATTAACCCAAATTTACACACATGTGCGCAAGGAGTATGGACATTAGTTGATGAAGTGTCAGATTTTTCACATGCACACATTTTGAGTAATATCCTCTTTTCCGCTAAAACCCCCCTGAACATACCACCGGGTCCTAACACGTCTTAAAATGTGGGCAGAAAAATCACAAAAATTATGGTGTCATTTAAATAATTTTCACAAGTCCGTACTATGAGTTATTCATCTTTTTAGAGTTATGTTCTGGCCCCAAAGGGGTGTGGTTTCCCCCCAGCACAAGGTTGAATTTCTGGTTTTTCCAGTTCTGCCAAGCCAGCTTGCTCTCACAGGCAGTGCTCCTCCCCTGTCCTTCCAGGAGGAAGCTCCATTTACGACTCCCGCCAATAAAACATTTGCCTGAGTCAGGACAGGGCTTTGTTCAGAGCTCCTGTATTCTGTGGGGGCTCCCCTTAATTCAATTATCAGAGAGATGGCATATCCTTAGTGTGGCCAGCAAAAGGCAGATAGGCCTGGGAACACAGCTGTGACTCAAGTTTCACTCCTGATGGGGGGTAGTTGCCAGGCAAAATTGGAATCTCTTTAAGCCAGTTTTTAGCTACATGTCATTTCTGTTCCCCAGTTTTTCTGCATTCAAATAAAACTAAACATTTTTACATATGCAGCTAGAATGCTGATTCTAAGTTTAAAACTATGACATTTAAACAATTGCAGCCTATGTGACACTCAAAAGTAGGTCACTCAGTCAATTTAAACATTTAGATTTTTAGTGTCTTTCAGTCCAAATTTACTTAAACTGCTGAAATCCACAGCTCAGCCAGTCTTGTTATAAACCTTCAATAACATGTCACTTGTATCCACCTCTCAGTAAGTCTTTCTTTGGCATGTTTTGGGTTCATTTATTCAGTTTTCTACAAAAAAAGTAAAATCTGGTGTTGTTTTAAAACGCCGGCTTTTGGATAGTGGTGAGTACTGGTACTGCACCCCTTTTTGGGATTTAAGAAAATGAATTCCCAACAGTTATGGGTTTGCTTTTGGCAATCAGCATTGCCATTCCCAATGGTTTCAGGCTACTGTGTGGGTAGTCCAATGGTGGTTTTAGGCAGTGCCCTTCTGTGCCCATAACATCGGCAAAAATGAGTGGCAGCCTATTCTTCATGCATTTCCCTGGGCATTTTCTGGGAAGCTCTGGCCATCATGATGTTTTCCATGTCAGTACTGCACAGTTTTGAGGTAGGGCTTGGATGCGTGGATAAAAACATCCCACACTGCATTTGCTCATGTAAAGTGCCATTCAGAAGATGGCCGTTGCCGTATGACTGACACAACTGCCTCTCACATGATACTGACATTGTGTATTCCAGTGACTTTCTTAATTAAACGTTCTGACTGGCTGGCCTATACCCTGAATGGCAGCCTTTTCCTTCGTCTTACTTTTTTGTTTAATGGGAGTATGTAACCGCTTGCCCAAATGGGGCCTACTTAGATAGGGGGTTACATGTAAACATCAGGTATACCTGTGGTACTGTCATTAGGAGAGAAGGGAGGTTAAGGATAGAAATCAATACGCAGACACAGTGAACGATTCATTAAAGTTCCTATGTACTTACCTGGCTGTATCAAGGAGTCCTCACTGCAAAGAACAGAATAATATTTATGCAGGACACAATCAGCAGGTCTCCCCTTCCAAGGGCTGTGTCCTTGTCTTTCATAAGGATTCCAACTCAGGCACTAGAGCACATTGGAAAAGGACCATTAGAAGGAGATGACCTACAGATAGTTTCATGGGGCTGTAGCTTCAAGATCCCCTCTGGTTCCTCCCAGAGCAGTTGTGCCAGGCTGCATCTGCCAGGAGTGGCCGGGCATGAGATGCAAGTCCCTGGTTGCATGCCCAGTACAGCCTGGGTGTTTACACAGCCAGTGGTGATATTGGCCCTCCTGTTGGACAAACAGGATAAGCCCAAAGAAGATCCATCCAGGGCCACATGAGCGAGTAGTGGCCTTACATGTGATTCATCCTTCCCAGGGACAAGACTGGGTGAGTCGCGAAGAAGGAGCAAATCTCGGGCTACTTGGAAATAGCAACAAGGGTGAAAATATGCACCTGTCCACATGAGCCTAGCAGCCCCATACCAGGAGGCATAGCCTAGGAGCCATATGGCCCACCCAGGGACAAGACTGGGGGAGCCGGGGGAGCCAGAGAAGACCAAAGGCATGGACCACATTTGTGGTGTGTCCCGAGAAAAGATGGCATGGCCAGCGAGGGAAAGCTAGCCAGTGCCGGGAACAGGCATTCTAGGTTATGAAGAATTTGATACATTGTCTTCCCTGTCTGAGTGTGCTGGGGCAGCAGGCACTGCCAAGGTGTTCTGGGAGGCATCCACCCACCCTGGGGCCAATCATGCTAAGTGGCTCAGCGAAGACTTTCCCACAGGCTGGAGGACCACGGAGTCCCCAGCCTATACATCCGACGCAGCCAGGGAGCACAGCCGAGAAGCACAGGAGGAGTGCAGCATGTTCATCAGTGCCTGGGTGCGGACTACCACAGAGACTTGCTCATGGGGGCTTGCCCATGTGGGGTAAAACCCCTGAATGAAGAGCATGTGTGTGGGATGCCTGCAACTAGATTCTGCACCATCACAGGGCAGACAAAGCCCTGGGCCTTAATATCCAGACCCTCACAGAGGAACTGGGCCTGCTTAGCCCTGACAATAAGAGTCATGCACCACCACAGAGGAAACCAGTTAAATATGGACCGCCATGGAGGAAATACAATGGCTCTGACCAAACAGAGCTCCCCCCGACTCCCCCAGGGGCATGACAAAAACGTGTAGCAGAGCAGGTATTTGCTCCGCCTATGTTCTAACGGCTGAATGTCACACTATAAAAGGACCAAAGCTAGTATGCCTGAAGGATATGCTTGTATATAGAACTTTTACCCTTAAGGACATAATCCAATTACTATGGCAGACTGTTATTGCCAATATTAGCTTAAACAAGTGTATGTGGATTGTTTAAGAACATGTTACCCAGTGGGTTGTGAGAAGGCCTGGAATGGTGCACATAGGTGCCTGCACAAAGCATGCCAGGTGAAAGGGTTACCCATTAATCTAAGGGACAGCAAGAGGGAGGATGTATGGAGGGTGGGTTGATGTGTGTAATGGATAGGGAAGGTTGACCTGTGTTTTTAATATAATTATTATAAAGGATGCTATGTGACACTTCATGTAAGGTGCTCTTAGGTTCATTTATTGTAGTTACAGCAGGTTCTCTCAAGTAGCTGCATAGGATTCTACTGGCTCCCATTACCCAGACATCCATTCTCCACCTGCCTGGGGTGAAACCTCACTCATACCCAAACATTCTAATCTCTATAGCAGCATTCTCATTGACCTCACACATTCCAAACATGCTTGCAAGCACTAAATAACACACATCCACTCTTTCTCACCCAGACCAGAGCAGCACACAAACATCATACATCCTTCCAGGCACTACACACACACCTCCCCTCTTTCAACACACCCGCCAGGGCACATCTCAGATGGGAATTCACTCATACAAACGTACAGGTAAGACAAAGCACACCACACACCAGTAAAATATGCAGTCATGGGATATGACCTTTCTAACCACATGCAGTAAGTCCTACAAGTCCACGCTGCAGGCAGCCGCTCTAACCCTGTAAGGTCCCATAGATGATCCAGCCTTAAGCAAAATCAGTCATGTCCCTTTAAACACGCAGAGCAGTACTTATTTCGCATCTGCTTTCTCTCCTGCTTCTCAAGGGTACTCTCTGTAGAATCCTTCCTCTTCCTCCAACGTCCTGCCTATTAGAGCATTTACTCTCTGTTCTGCACTGACAGGCGTGGCGTGGTCACATCATGCACCAGGAACTTTGGTACGTCCTTTTTCTGAAGCTTTCTAAAATCAAACGTTTGGGGCACAGAGCTCGTGACACACTCGCTGGATGAGTTCCAGCCCACACCGTTCTTGCCACAGCACTCGTGACGTCACCAGTCTCCACGGGACAGAGGAGCAAGGCGGAGCTCCTGCCCCCATTAACGACCCAAACAGACCTTCTTCTTACAAGCTGACAAGCAAATCCTACGTTGTAGACAATCTGTGTCTCTGGTGCTGGCACAGGCATGAATACCTAGTGCCACTTCTGGCCCTCTTATGGTGGTGCACCTCAGCTCCTCCACTTGCTCACTCGACACAGCATCCCTTCCATTTCCTTATTGCCTGCCCAACCCCAAGGACGTTCTGCCACTGGGTTTCCTCCACAGAACTGACATCAGACCTTTGCTACCTCAGGGCCCTCCAGACTCCTTGGCACTGCTTGACTCCTGCAGCTTCCAATTTTTCTTCTCCCTGTAACCCCTTTGCTGTACAGGGCATCCTGCTTTTCTCGTGCCCGCTCTCATACCATGCAGCAGTGCATCCCTTTTTCCTGCTCTGGACAAAGCAGGGTGCCCTCTCTCTCCCTTCAAGCAGATACACAATCCCGACCACCTGTGCAGCACAGCCTTACTCCTTGCATGATGGCTGCACTGTGTCCTCTGATTCCTTGGCTACAGACCACAAAGAAGCTTACTGTGGTGGCCCGCCTCCATCACCAGGGCGGGCCACAGACGGTGTCGGGGCACCCAACACGGCACCAGGAGGCTGCGTGCATGCAGCGGGTGAGGGGCAGGGATCCCCCTGCCAGTCTGGATCACCAGAGTCAGCGATCCCAGCTGAGGGCACCCAGCTCAGGTCAGACTTGGCGTGGGGGCTCCCAGGCCAAGACACACAGCGTGGGGCACGATCACGTGGCAATGCCCACAGTCAATAAGGGGACACAGACACGAGTTGCCGCTTCCTGGGGCTCTGCTGCACTGCCTTGTGCGTGCCGACAGAGCCCCTTTTATTAGAGAGGCGTCATGACGATGTCATGACGCTCTCTCGCATTGAAACAACTAGACACACACACAACACTTACTTTCCTGTTTCCTTTGGTGCAGCAGTTCCAGCAGGCACACCTGAGTCCTTGTTTGCAGACTAGCTCATCGCCATCGTTATAAAAGACGCTCTCTGACAATAATCACCTGAAAGGGTATAAAAACACCTCTACGCCATTTTATTATAGTTGGAGTGTTTAATGGAGTATGGAACTTGGAACACAAGCAGAAAGATGCACATTCTTATTCAGTTGCAACGGGAGCCATTGATGTGTTCGCTTGGGTGTATATAGTGCTCCTAATAAAAGGCTTGTTTCACTCACCAGTGTCCAGAGATCATTTTACTGGCAACGAGGTACACCGTGGGCACCCCACCGAGGACCTGCCGTGTGTTCCAGATTTCAAGTGCTGCCATGACGAGAGTTTCCCCTCGTGCTGATTGTGCCAGGTGAGAAGCGCTGCCCCTCCGGCATCCTTTTCAATACTTATTTCAAAGCCATATTCATTATATTCCCAAAGGGAGAACTTAAGCCCCAGATGCGAGCCGCGAGCACTGCAAGATTCCAAATGCGAGCATCATAGAGCAAGCTCCAATACTATGACACCGCCACTGCGCATTAGAGGAAGGGACCAGTGAACGTCAAGAAGCATGGCGCCATTTTTTAACCGCAGTAAGTACAGTAAACACTCCCTGCTATGGCTCTGGGCGATCGCACGGTTGCACAACAGCACTTCCGAACTTCCAGGTTGAAGAGTCTCTCTCTCTCTCTCTCTCTCTCTCTCTCTCTCTCTCTCTCTCTCTCTCTTTCTCTCTCTCACTCCCTCTAATTAAAAGGAGAAGAAAGGAACTTGGTGTATTTGTGCAAACACTTAGAGCTAAAGGTGTAAACAAAGGCTAAACAATGAAAACATGTATAAGTAATATTCCTCTCCAGCAATAAACAGTGATATAAACAATAAGACATGATTAACTATTAAGCCAACAACAAGCTGTGGGACAAACAAGGAACACTTTGTCACACCAGCAGCAATAAGGTGAAAGCAAAAAAGAGAACAATGGGGCTCACAATATATTTTTTTTACATGGATATACACGGTGTGCCCCCCTAATTATTTCATGGAGGTGCAAGGAGAACCATCCATTAAGCGGAAAGGTGGAAAAAACACATTGACCACTATGTTTTGGCAGCGCATGGATTGAATTGTTTGTCCGAAAAGAAAATAATGTATTTGAATGCACTGTTTGGGGAACTATGGCCAAAAACAGTTAAACAATTTGCCACCATTGTCAAAAGAGGTGTGGGCAGGTCTCACAGAGTACGAGAGGTGCATAAAATATGTGACAAACATTATGAAAAGTCAGTAAGTATTATTTTGGAGAAGTATCACTTCTGCAAGAGAAAAGAACGACATGGAGAATCAGTAGAACAATAAATCAGTGCTGTCAGGAGTGTGGAGGCCTCATGTGAATTTGGCATTACCCTACATGAAATACCGTGAGACCAGTTCACGCTGGAATGTAGTGACGAGAGGGTGAGGGAAGTTTTGTGGTTGAAAAGTAATCCCTCAATCGATGAAGTGATTAGGGTGGTGAAAAACGTAGAACACACCCATAAATGTGTGGAACAACTAGAGAAAAGGACTGAATTGGAGGTGAAAAGGATCAAGGAAATTATGGACTTCCCAGCAGTACAGCCAAGGAATGACCAGAAGAAAATGAATGTCAAAAAGGATGGTGCAAAAAACAGATCCAGCAAAAATAAATAAGCGAAGGAGGATGATGACAGAAAGGAAGACAGAAAGAGATGCTTCCACTGTGACCGTTTATTTCACTTCACAAGTAGTGACAAACGATCCCACAATTAAGGCGTTGTGTACATGAGTGGTCATTTTACTTCCTGTTACAAGAAAAAGTTCGAAAGTATTGATTATGTAGATGAATTGTGTGATGATATGTACAAATGCATATCTAGTAGATGGTATGGTTGATGACACCACCATGATTGGGGATGATGATGCAGACATTGAAAAGCCTATGCCCACCATTGATATTGAGGGGATTGATATAGGCATGGTGATCGATTCTGGAGCAAAATATACATTGCTTCCATGATCTATTTTTAACTCCAGTTTAAGAAGATAGTTGAGCTTAATATTATTGATATCAAACCAGTAGCATATGGGAGGAAACTAATAGAGGTTGGTTTTAGGCTGACATAAGATTACATGATAGATCTGTCAAGGGCAAGGTCAATGTTTAAAAAGGTTTATGATCTTCTTTTAAGCTGTTCACATCAGCAAAGACTAAATATCAAACTTGATCCCAATGCTGAAGAGGCAGTTAATTCTATAGAAAGTACCACCCATCATTGGCAACACAAGGTATGTCATGAAGACTTGGGAAATCTGAATGGCATCATGCACAGGATGAGATTGAAACAGGATTAGATTGAAGGATAACTCTGTTCCCATTGTGCAGAAAGTTAGGGCATGTACTTTTAGCACTTAGGAATGCTGTGAAAGAGGAATCAGA
This sequence comes from Ambystoma mexicanum, assembly GCF_040938575.1. Lineage (NCBI taxonomy): Eukaryota > Metazoa > Chordata > Amphibia > Caudata > Ambystomatidae > Ambystoma > Ambystoma mexicanum. The sequence continues at coordinate 90,022,617 of NC_090930.1, read as the reverse complement.
AATTATGGAAAAAAAGGTGTGATTGAGATAGTTGAGGCTTCTGAGTGGGTCTCTCGTTTACTGGTTGTACGCAAACCAAGCGGCAAACTGAGGCTATGCATTGACCTCAGGTCTTTAAATTGCCGTGTGATCCCGGACAGTCACCCTCTGCCCAATATAACTGAAATGTTAGGAACGATAAAAGGGACAAAGGTCATGAGTACCTTGGATTTGAAATCCGCCTATCATCATATTGTTCTACACCCATCCTCTCGAAATATTACAGCTTTCATCACACCAAAAGGCCTTTTTCAATGCAGCTGCATGTCTTTTGGGTTAGTGTCTGCTGTGTCTGATTTTCAGCGCATCATTTATCAGCTGTTTCATGATATGGAAGGAGTCCTATGCTTTCTGTATGATGTGTTGGTGTATGGTGAGAGTGAGAAGGAACATGATATGCGATTGTGAAAACTTATTAATGTGTTCATGAATGCAGGTGTGAATTTGAGCAAAGATAAGTGCAAGTTTAGCAAGTCCACGTGTCATGGTCATGAAGTCAGGGGCACAGGCATGCAGGGGTCGCATGCAGAGGAGACCTGGGTGGACACGGTCCTGGCCTTTTTGGCACCAGGCTCATGAACAAAAGTAAACAAGAAAATCCATTTAACACCAAAAAGCTTTTATTATGGACATAGCACTTCAGATACATTAACATTGAACATTTCATCCATTAAGCAGGATGCATTAACCTTGAACATTCCATCCAGTAAGCAGCCCCAAGTGTATTCTTGGGTGTGTCTACTAATGGATTTCCTTTGCACGTGCTCACTCTCTAGGAGTGGCAGGGTGTGGCTGGTAAGCCGGCCCTAAAGGGCGTGCCCACAATCTCAGCTATATAAGCTGCCCCGATCCTCAAGCCAGACGCTACAAGTTATTGTGCACTTGCAAGCAGCATAACGCTCACCATCGCCTGAGGTCAGACTTACCTTTGAAGATCCTGCTTCCTGGACATCCTGCTTCCTGCCTGCATACTTACCAACTGGGGGAAGCTGTTCTTACCTGTACATCTCTTCGGTGAACCAAGTATTCATCTTTTCACTTTCTGGAACCCCAAAACCTTAATCTTGGCACCGCAGCATGACACGCTCCATCGTCGACAGCTGCGCCTGCAAAGAAAAACAAAAGACAAGGTTAGACATCGTAAAAACAGTCAGTTTAACGTTGCACTTCTCCATACTTTTTCCTTTTCCTTAAACCATCACTTACTTGCTGTCAAACATTGCGGTAGCATCCATCTTCCATCCGGCCGCGTCTCGCGTCTCACACCTGCATTGAGGCCGCATTTCCATCTAAGGGAAGAAAACAGAAGAGAGACATTATTGCGGGCATAAATAGGAACAATATATAAAGACAATAACCAGAACGAACAGCATCACAAGAGCTCAAGAAAGACTTACCAATCATAAGGAGAAGCAAAGTCGCAGCTGGACTGGACTAATCCTTATCAGGGATCAGTGAATGAACTAGATCCCAATCGACGCGCCCCTGCCAGAAGTAGCAGGACGGAGAGCTTATGTACCATAATTTATAGTTGAGCTTTAAGGGCCGGTGTATGCTCAGAGAAACCGTACTTTGGGGTGAAGGGTTCGAGATGTACAACAATCACAGATTGGCACACTCACACCTTATCATCTCCACGCAGGAGCAGTAGCACCACGTACCACCGCTCACAGCTTTTCTACTGAGGGAGAGGCCTGAAGGGAGTGATTCAAGTTCAGGGAGGGCTGAAACCATGCACCAACGCCTCCGCAGAGACCAGGTGAGCTAACACCACAATTCAATATCTGGGACATGAAATTTCTGCCTTAGGCATTAGACCGAGAATGGATTTAGTGAACAATATTATTACTTTTCCCAGACCTACAGATAAGGAACAGATAGTATAATTTCTCAGCATGGCTGAATATTATGCCAAGTTTATTCCGGGGTTGGGAGGCAAATCCAGTCACATGAGGGGCTTAGTTAAGAAAGGTGTTAAGTTCCTATAGAATGAGCATTGTGAACAAGAATTTCAAGAGGTACAATTGGCTTTAGCAAAAGCTCCCACCCTTTGCAATTTTGATCCAGGGAAACACAGTGCTTTAACAACCAATGCAAGTAATTATGGTTTACTATGACCCTTACCCAACTTATGGCCCAAAGGAGTGAAGGTGGTGAGTGCACCGTTGCATTTGCTTCAAGAATTTTGTGGAGTGCTGAAAAATCTATTCTACTATTGAAAAGGAACTTTTAGCCATCAAATGGGCCACTGAAAAATGGAGTTCCTTTTTATCGGGTGTGAGATTTACAGTAAGATCAGATCATAAACCTCTTAATGAGATCCTTATGATGAGGGGTTTGGACAAAGTATCATCTTGCATTCGGAAATGGGTTGCAGGCTTGCAGGAATACGATATGAGGGAGAGTATCTTCCAGGTGTGAAAAGAAAAGGGTCTGATTGTCTTTCAAGGATTGCCCACGTGATTGAAGATGATGAGGATGATAAGGAGAATCAAGGTTTGACCATTAACCAAGAGGTTGTGATGGAAGGTGAGTGACGTGAAGCTATTCTAATGGATGCAGTCATGATAGATATTAAAGAAAAAGGCTTAAAGCTGGTTTGAAGAGTAATAATATTAAAAAAGGGTGTGATTCCTGATGCCATTACACATTTTTTTTTGATAAACTCTTCATCAAAGATGGTTTAATCCTCAGGGGCGACAAATGATTTTCTCCCCTAGGAATTTGGTCTAAGATGGTGAAAATGGCACATGAAGGACATCTGGGGATGTCCAAAATGAAACACTTATTGAGACAGCATTATTGGCAGCCTTCTATGGATTTACCGGTTGAGAGGGTTATTCGAGAATGTGCAGAGTGTGAGACTGTAGCCAAACCGTGTGTTGCACAAGTGCAACCCCTGGCTTTGTTGTCAATTCCTTTGTTAAGCTGGGAATATATTGATTTGGATAGTATAGGACCAGTCAGCTCTCAAGGCTTATTCACATATTGCATAGTGTTAGTTGATATGCTTTCTCATTGGGCAGAGATTGCTTGGGTTCAGATTGTAAATACCATGGAAGTTATCACATTTCTAGATGTAATTTTTAAGAGGGAGGGTTATCTCTTCATTATAATAACGGATAATGGTGTTCAACTTATTTCTGAGGAGATGGACATGTTTTTGAAAGGTAATGGAATAGTGCATAAAACCAGTTCTATATATCAACCTGAATCCAATGGAATGGTGGAAATATTTAATGGGGTCATTAAAGAAAGTATCAGGTCTACCATATCAGAAGGAAGAGATTGGATGAAGGTGGCAGAAGACACTGTTGTGGCTTATATATACACCCCTCATGCCACCACCATTGTTTTGCCTTTTGAAATACTAAGAAGGAGGAAGCCTAATACTAGGCTGTGTCCAGCATGGCTTGGAAGACCATGTCTGAGAGACATTGATGTAGATATCATCAAAGGAAATATTAGGAAGGAGCAGGTGTTTATCACAATTAGTTTTGATGTTAAAAATTCTACGAAGGCATATTCTGTCAAGAGAGGTGATTGGGAGCACATAAAGCTTCCTCACAATAGAGTTCAGAAGGGAATATGTTGGTCTAAGTCAATAGAAGTCATCAAGAGGTTACATGATGTTGTGAAGGCAGCTTATGGAAGAGCATGGGAAGCCAAAAGAGTTTGCAAGTGTGTGGAAAGGTGATTATGTTCACAGAGTTTTCTTGAGAAAAAGAATGTAGTTGTACAGAACTCCCACAAACAGAAGGATTCTGGTCTCCACATAGAAAAGGATAATTCAAAGCAAAGTTGCGCAAGAACTTTGCAGCACTGTAGGAAACCTGCGTATTTGAGAGAGAATGTAGATTGAATGGGTCACCCCATACTCAGACGTTCGTATTCTTTAGCAGAATTACAACTTTCTGTTCCTACGATTTTATATTTTGCACATAGTTCAGCCATCTGGGGCCTGTACATACTTCTTTCTTTGGTGTGTTTCCATTAAGATGCGTTTAGTGTACGTTTCCTTTAGTTGGGAAAACAGGGAGAGGTGTACCATTTTATTATAGTTGGAGTGTTTAGTGGAATATGGAACTTGGAACACAAGCAGAAAGATACACATTCTTATTCAGTTGCAAAGGAGCCATTGGTGTATCTGGTGGGGTGCATGTAGTGCTCTTAATAAAAGGTATGCTTCGTTCACCAGTGTCCACGGATCATGTCACACAATAATCACCTGAAAGGGTATACAAACACCTCCCCTATTTACCACACCTGATTTTCATCACAGAACTCGGGACGTAGCCCATTCCCTATTCAGAGGATTGTCAAACAGCTTGTGGTTGCAGATTGTCCAGCGCCCCATTCTATCCAACTGGTCTGAGGGTGCGCGGGTGGTCCCAGTAGAGGGTTCCCTCCCAGCCTGAAAGAAGGAGCACACAGAAGTTTCCCAGACTGGGTGCAAAAACACCAGGGATACTATATTAGTGATTGTCTCTTGAAATTGTCTGTGAAACCATGTGCAGAATTTTCCATTGCAATTATCACATCATGTTATGTTTTTATGCAATAGAAAACTGCATATATTCAGGTGCATAGTCATATACTATTTGGCCATATGCAGGCTTACATACCAGGCCAGGACCTCCAATAAAGTGACATGAAAAGGGCTGAAGTAGAGCATAATCAGAAACATTATTGTGTATGTGTGTGTATATATGCATGAATGCAATGGATGTATAAGCCCGCACCTATCTGGGAAGCAGCCAATCACTGTACATAGGTGACACACCCAGGGGCGTTGCAGGTAGTGTGCATGATTAGTAGAAGCTGCTTGTTTGGGTAGGGGACTAGGGGAGAGGGGCTCCAGAGGATTTGAAGTATGGTTGAGTGGGGACTGCAGTGATGGCTGAGATGCCCTTTGACGGGTAGGCACTTTAGGTCCTTCCTTAAGTGAAAGGTGGCATGGGGTCCGTCATATCTGTCTAGGGGCATCATTCCAATGACAGGGTGCATAGCAGAGAAAGGCCTGTTTCCTTTTTGTTATCATCTTGCATTGCTTATTTTCCAGTCTGGTGATGTTGTGGCTTCTGGCATTATTATGGCCTCTGGAAATTGTGAGTTTCTCAGCCAGAAACAGCGTTGTCATGTTCATGACTGCTTTGTCCGTGAGTCAGGCGGTCTTGCATGTGATGTGTGTTTAAAGGGATAGCTAGTGCACTTCCTTGAGGGGGGTTATGTGTTTTTATGTTCTTACTCTTGTGATGAGGCTTGCCTCAAGGTCCTGGGCAGCTTCCAGAGGGGTCAAGGTGGCATCTGGGACTCCAGTGAGTACAGACTAGCAGGGCACCAAACCAAATTAAAGGTGGCATGGAAGAAGAGAATATCAGCGCATGAAGCAACTGGAATTAGATTTCCAGCAGTGGGGGGCAAAATTATAGGATCACAAAAGTAGAAATTAGAATTCCCATGAAGTTATGCACCTCCAAAAGGTCTGTGATGTGGTCCCTGGCGGTATACAGTGTTTATATTGAAAACCTTTATAGTGAGTGTATTTAGGGTGGGGTCAAGGAGTGGGGTAAAGGGTTAAATCTTTTGGTGAAATGGTCGGTATTGGTTTTTAGGGGTGGGTAACAGGTGTTTGGGGGACCGAACCCAAAAAATGCATGCACTATAAAAGTTTCCAAGGTAAAATATTCGATATCTGGGCATTTCAATGTAAAGGATTCGATCTAAAGACGTGTAACCATCCCTGCCTGCAGAGCACAGCCCTTCCATAATAGCCTATGCAGCATGTGGCAGGCCCACACGATGCACGTGGAGTTCACACCAGCCCTCCATCTGCACAAAAGGCATTTAGTAAGAGTAAATGATGTGGAAATTCAAGTGATGGATGTGTTTTTTCTTTTTTTATAGAAAACTAAAGATGTATAACTTTGCTGAATTTAAGCATCTTTTTATATTCTGGGGCCATTATGACTGATGAATCACACCTTTACCCGCTACTAAATAGAACCTGTCTGCTCGCCCATTTCTTCTATTCATTCCTTTTTTTCCCTTTAACCTTGGAGAATTAAGAGCCCACTCTATTGAAACAGCGCACTCCTGGAGAAAAGAACATTTGCCGTCAAATCGGTAATGACTTTGAATCATTGCTTTTTGAATTTAACAATATGTAGGAGACCGGCGCCTTTTTCTCATTCTATTAAGGTTTTTATGGGAGCACGAGATCCCTTTATTGCCCTGTTTCTATTATTCGGGTGAATTCTTCACCGGACGCTCGCGACAAGTGCTGCGAGGCGAATGGGTTTCGTAATTTGACAAGACCCCAAACGACTCGATTTGTTGGAACGCAAAGGCTTGCTGCGACTGTGTACTTTCCAGCCACGGCAACACAACAGCACGAATGGCGTCCTTGCCGGTTCTACTTCTTCAAGACAAAAGAGGGTATGGCTGGATGGTTTAGAATTGATCATAACCTCTGGCATTGCTCTGGGGTACCTTCCAGACCACTGCTCTTCGCCTGCCAAGCCCTTTGCAAAAGGGGGAAGACCATATGGAAATCAGGCTTGGACCCAGCCCAAAAGGGGCGGTCCAGCCCTAACTGCTTGACCACATCCCCTCTGCACGAGACCACAAGCATGGCCAGACATGTTTCGGTCTTATTGGGCCTCATCAGTGAAGAGTACCTGGGGTCTCTTGTTTACAATGTGTTGTGTTACCTGACTTTCCAGGTTGAAGCGGGCATCCGTCACTGGGTGACTGAGTAGTTGAATACATGTTTCCGAGCTCCAGTTGCTTTCTAAAGATGGAAAACATTAATTTCAAATGTTTTAGAAAATCAAAATGCCTTATGTTTACATTTGAAATGTACTATTTATTTTTTATCACACACTGCATGCTGCTTTTCCAGAACACTGCAAAAAAGGTCATAGAAAACATCCGCAGAAGCATTGCCTCTACCTTAACAGGTGGACAACCCATATGTGGAGCATTTATTGCTTACGTTTTCCAAACTATTACCACTGCATTACCGCTCCACCCAATCCCAAGTTTGGGCAGAAAGCTGGCGATTTAAAAACCAGTTATGAACTGGAGGTAGAACTCCAGCTTTCTGCCCATTTTCGGCATTGTTACCACTGGCACTATTAATGACGGTGGTAATGGAGCCGAAAAACCCCACAGAGTCCTGGGGAGCAACCCAGGATCTGGTGCAAATTGTGCCAGACACGAGTTGAAGTAATGCTAATTGCGTTGAACGGCATTCCGATGCAACTACTAGTAGGATACTGCCCAACTCATGATGAAGCGCATTCTCTCTGAAAGGCTGAAAGGACCTTTTTTTGAGGCAACATCCGATTTAACACGCAAAAGAGAAAGGTCAAATATGGGAAAATGCTTTTAGCATTTCACACCTCGGAAGGAATCACTATCCCGGGCGATAATGACCCTTACCCAACTTATGGCCCAAAGCCTCGCCTAGGGCCATAACTTGGTGGCCGGTCATTATCCCGTGATAATGACACCTCCCTCGATCTATATGGCGATACTGAGTACATCTTAACAATAAATGATGGCATGCAATGGATGGTGCTAGCAACTACAAACGGAGTTTGCGTTACAGTATTCGACTTGTTTGTACTCTAAGCACTGGAAAAAGATGCAGATTAATAGACCTCTCTGTCTGGTCTGCTGTCAGTGATGAGTGAATTGAATTGAACCTGTTAGAGCCTGATTTGCAGTTTCTAGTTTTATGCAGACCCTCAACGAAGAGCAGAATCATTGATTATCACAAATTAATGTATGTTGACTGTTAAAGGAATGTTAGTATGTTATAGATAGCATCTTGTGCTTAAAGGCAATGTTGAAAGTGAGGGTTTTATTTTATGTTGTGTAGAATTGTTCTAATTGAATTTAGTATTCATGTTTGTCTTAAAAAGTAAAAACATTCAGAATCAAGAACTGTCAGAGTGCAGTGATGAACAGCATGGCTTTCATCCACTCTCCTTCTATCCGGCTGCACATGCCATGTCTTCTTCATGTGCCTGTTTAAATCCCTCGGAAGTCGTCGTCCACTCCACCTCCGCTACAGATGTCACTAATCGTGCCTCTCTCCTTGCTGTCCCAGAAGTACTTAATGAGGTAGTTATTCCTCAGAGGAAGTATTCCAGATGGCACAGCAGCAATCCGTCATCGTCCCTTTGACGGAAAACTCTTCCTCTTTGTGCCCAACGCTTCTCTGGAATGTTTGGCCAATTACTAGGCTGCCCTGGCTTTGAAATTAACAAGACCGTTGTTGTGCTCCAATTTCAGTCCCATGAAAACCGATGCCTCCTCCTTGACGTTCTTCAACCAGGATTCCCCACTGACGACATGAATCCCACCTCGTTAACTCTTTAGAGCGACATTAATGAATACATCAATGACGAGACTTTATTCAGTTCCTCCTCAGGAACCTCGGGAATGTTGCTGACGTGTTGAAACATGGTAGAGAGGGGCACATTATTTCAGCAACATTGGAGGACCCTGAGGACTTTCCCTGTTCTGGGAAAGTGCTATCAGATGGTTAGCATTATAGACTCCGGCTTGGCAGAAAGAGCAGTTTCTGCCTGATGTCTTCCATCCGGTCCCACATCCAGGCTCCTGCCCAGGTTTTCTAGCAGGTTTGGACCTTAGATCTGGAGGCGTGTCAATTCAGGGATGGAGGCAACAGCGATACATTTGAGAGCCCTGTTGGAATGAGGAGCGCTGTGGTTCTGGCTGCACGGCCTTATGTGGGTGGCCATTGCCCGTGGCAGTCACAGTAAACACCCTCCTGCGTGCCAGTATACCAACCTATGTACATGCGAACAGGAATAAGTCAAGGCTACCTCTCCCTTTGACACTGGGTTAATGTTGACAAAGTACTACATATAAGGAAGGAAATATTCCATTTGCTGTATTTGATCACACTGCGTAACACAAAAGCAGTTAAAACAATTTTGATTCTAAAATTTCAATATACAAATAGACATCTGCATATGACTGACATACTCAGTTATTATTTCGAAACAGTACTCAAACGGTGAGGTTAGTAACATGAGGTGTTTATGTGCTACATACATATCCATGGCACATCTCAACTATCACCTTTGCTCTTTGTCAACATTGACCCAGCGTCAAAAGGAGAGGTGGTACCAGCCCATCTCTTGATGACAGTTTACCAACCTCTGCATGGAATCTGGGGTACTGGAATGAAGGGGACCTTCCCAGGTGGATATGGATGGTCTGTTATGTTTGAGATGTTTTTGAATGCCTTACAATCTCCACCACCCAAAGTGCTTAACATTTTTTCCTTACCTGTAGCTTGTTTTAAGCAAAAGTTTGTAACTTTGATAGTTTTGTCTTCTTTTTCTTTGGAACACTACTTGTTTTCTTTCTTTTTTTTATTTTACATTGAAACAACCACGTCCGTGTTCGCGCCCCTCCTTCGACTGATGTTTTAACACCCCCACCAAAATCTGATCCCCACGTTTCGCCATATTGCTACAATCTCTTTTATTGAGGTTGCAGTGTGCTAAAAAAAAAGAACACAAAAAATAACCGCGTATTATGGAACGACATAGGTTATCCCCCTTGTACCCTAACTAACAACAGAAGACACAGTGCACGAGGCGTACAAAGAACTGAAAACCCCACGCGCTCCTCCGTGTCACCCCTCTTCACCTAGAATACAATCCTCTTGACTCCCCTGACCACTCCTCCCCATGTTGGAAAAGCTCTTCCGACCCCGTGCCCAAACATGCACCCAGAAATTCATCCACTCTCTTGCTCAATGCTGTGGCCCAGCCCCCAGCGACCTAGGCTCACACAGGGACACTGGGTTTAAAGAGTCGATTAAAATAAAAAATGGACTCCAGACTTCCATGAAGTTTCCTGGTTCACCAAACACCAGATGCGTATGTTTCTCAGAATTGAAGGTTTCTCAATCTTCATTCAATAATTCTCATTTTGTGAGAAGAGTTCTCGATTTCCATTCCTTCATAAGCGCTGTTCTCCTTACCCCCGGCAATGGTTTAACTGTCCACGCTAGCTTGCAGAGCACCTGCTTCTGGAGGGTACCACAAACAAAATCAGTAGACCACGCAGTGGTGTACCACCTCCTGCGCCATGCTTAATCACTTCACCACTGGGAACCCGACTGCAGTCTGAATTATCAGCTACATTGCTGCACTCTCCTGGGCAACTCCTCCTTAATGAGCTAGACCTAATGGGTAATCTGCCTGGCACTAGGTGCTACCAATGCAAGATTGTAAACCCCTTAACTGCCAGGCTGTTATGCAAGTCTATGCAAAAAGGACAAGCAAGTCTATGCAAACAGGACAAGCATACTCGTCCTTGGAATTTATTGATGGGAGTGGCATGGCATTGGGGAGAGACGTCTCCACTGAAACGTTCCAGAGATATTTGTATTCCAAATTAGACTTTCTGATCTGAGTAAAGACTGTAAGGTCTTTGCCAGTTGCATAATGGGGAGAGAGCACAAACGCATCCTTTGGTTTGACAGAGCTCCTGGCCCTCCCAGTCCCAGTAATTCAAGTCACATGCAGGCCAAGTCTAACCTGATGCATCTCTGGCATCTGGGCTGAGTTCAAAACGTGACCCGGCCGACATTAAGAAGAGTGCAAAACTACATCTTTAGAAATAGTCAAGAGAACATCACATGCAGTCAAAGACAATACACACAAATAACAAAACAGCACCTCTATACACTTTAAAGATTAAGCACATATATTCCAAGGCAGACCTTCAAACTGCCAAATACTAAATTGTACAGTCTTAAAGTAATGTTTATTCTAGTGAGTCCTTAAGTCATCAGGGAATGGACACATATCAACAACATCACATTGCCATTTTGGGATTATAGCTAGCTAGTGATGCTCCCTGGCTGGCTAATAACAGAGATTGGTCAATGATACACATTAACCCTCAGGCCTAAGCATTTGATCAGAGTTTAAACTACTACACCGTATTACCTCTGAGTTTGGGCGTATAACAAATGCTATAAATAAATAAATAAACTACTGAAGCCGATGATTAGAGTGTCTAGCAAAGTGGGGATGATGCAAGTGGCTTGTTCATTAATGTCAGTCACCCTCCATGCGACTCCTGAAGAAGAATGCATTTTACTCAATCTGGAGTGAACTATACTTGACAGTGACATTTAAGCAGATCACTCTTTTTTTATAAGCTGAACAGCTATCTTCCTCTAAAACATGATATCAGTTTCTTTAGGCCCAGGTTATATCCAACATATGCTAGGCACAGCCAAACAAGAGACAGTTTATCATTTAACCTCTAGATGGATCCTTGTCCTTCAATTAGAGTAACAGACTTGTCTTTGCCACAAACAGCACTGTGTGGTGTAGGCAGCCCTTACAAGCACACAGGTGTTCAGTTGAGGTACATTCTCTGTAACAGTGGTGGTCTCAAAGTTGGGCACCTATCTGATGTGCCCTTGGTGGTCTTTTGGTCAGGGTTAAAAAATGGGGGGCTTCTCATGAAATGGGCAAGCACATCATCACTGGGTGACCTGCTAAATTTCCTGGGTCCTAGGTTTCAATCTCATCCACCATTGTAAACAGAATATTTAACAGTTGAGCGATATATCTATTGGTTTGATATATCCCCTGAGTTGTATTTGAAGCCCCTAAATTGTATTTGACATGGGATTATATACTATGGCTGCCTTTCAAAAATAAACTTTAGGGGAATGTCTCAGAAGTCTTTGATCTGCAGAGAGCAGAGGTCAATGAAACAAAAGCAGTGTGTGTGAACGCGTTCACCTTAAAATGAAAAATGCTGGTGTGGACAGTATTTATTTATTTATTTATTTATAAATTGGACATTATTATGGCGCATATACACAAGTGTTTCCAGGTGCCACAAGACAAATTGGAGGTGGTGGCATAGGAAAGCAAATAGAACAACAAAAATGGTTACATTGACCCTGTGACAATCCTACAGTAACAAGTGCAAGCCAAGGTGGTAATTGCAGGGGGTAGAGGGAGAAGTGCAGGAGTGGGGTGCCCAAGAGAGAGGGGTGGGCAAGTGCTTGGGGCCAAGGTGGCAAGTGCCAGTGGAAGAGAGGGGCAAGGGAGGAAGAGTGTGTTTGACAAGGCGGACCAGGTTAGGGGTATCCAGGTAAGGGACCACAAGGGCAAGTGCTGCAGAGGGATGCTGGGGGGACTGGTAGTGGGGTGGTCTGGCCTTTGTATGACTCTGAAGGGACCAGACCCCAGTCACAGTGGCAGAGGGAATGTTAGCAAGGGAGCGGGAGAGGGAAGGAAGAGGAGAAAAGGAAAGTCTTGAGAAGTTTCCGGAACTTAAGAAGATCTGGCTCAAGACTGGGGGTGGGGGGCAGGGAGGCTGTTCCAGAGGGAGGAGGCAGCCAAGGAAAGGGATCTACCTCCCACTCTCTGTTTTGGAGAAATGCTTGGCCTGAAGAGAATTGGAGCCAGAGGACCGAAGGCAGGGAGGGCTGAATGTAGAGAGATCCCATGCCCCAGAGAGCCTTGTGAATGATGCAAAGGGTCTTGAATTTGATCCTTGCCATCACTCGGACCCAGTGGAGAGATTTTAGGGCTGGAGAGATGCAGCCTCTGTGCTTGAGGCCAAGGATACGTCTTGAAGTACTATTCTTGATTATTTGAAGGGGGCAAAGGGAGGAAAGAGGCAGATTGATGAAGAGGCTGTTGCAGTAGTCCAGGTTGAGAGAGTATTTGTCAGTATCTCGGGAGGATAGTTCAGGGGCAAGGCACTCACCTTGGAAGCTAACCGACGCATATCAACACAGGTTTGATCCCCAGGTTCATATTTAGAAACCTTTGGGTATTAAGCATGTTATAAATAACCAATTATAATTATAAAAAGTGCTGACCATACTGTGCGTTAGCTCGCAATTAGACCCACGTCAGATTGGTGTAATTGGCATTACAGCGCATTCCACCTAGAGAATGTTATGTTAAGTGCACATACACCAAAGGCATCTTGGTGCTAAGGATACAACATGAACACAAGGAAGAGAAGAAGAATTAGAGAGCACGAAAAATGGGTCTTTAACAGTCAACCTAACTGTAAGTGGACTTTAGTAGTCCTGAGTTGGAGTAGTAAGGCATTCCATAGTTGGGCCACTGCAATAGAGAAGGCGCGGCCACCACTCCTGGAAAGATGAAACCAAGGGACTGAAATCAACCAAGCCTTCTGGGAGCAAAGCAACCACAATCGAAGTCAGGGTGAGAGCTTATCCTGAAGAAATTCTGCACCCTGCCCGTAAAATCCTGGTGTACTATGCACAGTGACTTAAACAAAATATGTTTATGAACAGTCAACCAGCAAAAAGTACAGAACCTGGGTGAGATGTGGGAACCATAGGGAATACCTGCAGCAATATGTGGCGCCGGATTTTGAAGCAGATGAAAACGCTGGGTAAGATAAAGAGGCTGAGCAAGAAAGAACGAATTACAGTAGTCAATGCGACTCAGAACAAGGGCAGCGACTCAAGGGCGAGGATGGGAAGGAAGAAAGCACGTTAGGGAGTTCAGTTATACTGGAGAATTCGTCCAATGCCCCAAACATTAGCGAAGATACAAGCTTTGAAAGTCATTGTAAAAAAGCACAGAATACAAAGAGCGCATAGTGTAAATGGCGATGTCTAATCAAAAGTCATAAAATTGAAAAATCTGTAAAATTTGTTTTCATTTCTCTTCTGTAATTTTGCAATAACCAGCCATTTTCTGTTGTCATTCGGTCCAGCCAGGCAAACACATGTGAGGACCGAATAATATTCTGTTAAATACAGGTGCTGCGGCTAAGGTCCAATTGTGAGAGTTGGTGATCCATTCACTCCCATCCGGGACGTGTAGATTTCGAGGAAGGGCAGCCACTCCGTGTCTAATTTGGATTGAGATTCGAGCAGAATTGCTGTTAGACTCTCCATGTTGTACAGTTCATAGGCTTTACAAGCCATTGTGCTTTTGATGGCAAATGTCTTTACGTCCAGTGAATCGTGAAGCTCACTCTAGCTGCTAAAAATAGATTTTGTGGCATGTGTGATAATTGTGTATGATTATCACCCTGATCATCGAGACCAAATAACACCAACAGCGGTGTCAGCACTCACGCCATTCCATCTATGGCCTTAATCCAAGCTTCCAGTAACGCTGCACCTGGTGACATTCCCACCATATATGCCAGTAATTACAGGTCGTGCCACAGTTCCTCCAGCACAGCGGGCTCACAAAGAGGTGCATTTTCGCAAGTCTGTGTGGCAGCAGTTGGCACCTAAATAAGAGCCTGCAATTATGCATTTTATATTGTACTGCTATGGAAGAGGACTACACGGCCCTGTAGATTAGTTGCCAGACATTTGGATGATAGTCTATGCTGTCATTGTTTTTGTGTGCTTTGCATCTCTATGTGGCCCCTGTTTAGGAGTGAGTTTTAGAGCCTAGATATGAGACCCTTAATGTTTCTTTGGGTACTTAGGACTTGCTCAAATTGTGTCAAGGGGCACCAAAGGTTGTCGGTTCAACACTGGTCTGACAAAGGGACTTTCAATTGTAGGTATGATAGGTGAGAGATGGGGCCTATGCCCAAGGCCTCCTCCAGCTCAGACTTGTGTATAAAACGGTCATTTTTCCACAGTTGTCCTGCTCTAGATAAGCCTACCTCATAGTATGTCTGGAACCGTAAGAGCTCTGCAATCGTGTCATTGATGGGGGGGCTACAAACAACTGAGAGGGGAGGGCCATGTTGTGATCCCCTGCATGTCCTGAGCCTTCTTCCATAGATGCCAAAGAATACGTGGGATGAGGTGTGTCCAGATGTTATTGTTCATCAAGCCACTAGGAACACACCACCACTCACCCAAGATCACAGGTTCAAATATACTATTTTCCAGGGCCACGCATTGTTTCTCAGCGTTTTCCCTTAGGTGGTCAACCAGCACCCGAAAGTGGGCAATGGGCAGCTCTGTAGTATTCATAAAGATCGGGGAGTCCCACCCCCTTTTCATCTTAAGGAAAAGTGAGTGTGGCATACGCTGTTTGGGGCCTCTTATCAGCCCACAGGAATGCCGGAAGTGACATTCTTACCTCAAGAAAAAAAGTGGCCGGTAGCACTATTGGTAGGGCCTGAAACAGAAATAAATGCCTCGACAGGACATTCATTTGGATTTCCACTAATCGGGCCGCCCATGAGAGCAGAAGCCTTCACCAGGTGAGAAGATCTTTTGGATCTGATCCCAGAGTGGGGGAAAATGAACTCCATAAAGATAATAAAATCTCTTAGTGAGGACCACCCACACACATATTTTATTCCCTGAGGACGCAATTGAATATGGTGATTCCCAGGCATAAGTTTGCAAAGGAAGAATTCTCCATCAAGGAGAGGGCAACCGTCTTCATCAGGTTCATTTTGAAGTCAGAGAGTTGGCCATACACTTTAATTAATGTAACGAGTACCAGGATTCACTTTGGCGGATATGTAATATACGCTGTGATATTGTCGGCATATAGGGCCAATTTATATTCTTTTCCCTCTATCGATAGACCCCGAATCTGATCATCTGGCGGATTGCCAGCACCAACAGCTCCAGGGTCAGCGCAGAAATCAGTGGGGACAGGGGACACCCTTGCCGGGTGCCACATCTCAGGTGGAAATCCTTGGATGCTATCCCGTTGAAAATAACTTTATCCCAGGCATTCTGAAAAAGTGCCTTTGCGACAAGATTAAGGCTTTTTTGGCATCTGTTGATAGTAAGAGGGCGTCATAGCAGTTCTATCTAGCCATTTGATAACATCAAAGGTCTTGTGGATGTTGTCACCCCCCTGCCAGTCCCTAATAAAGCCCACATAATCAATGTGCACACGTTTAGGGAGGGCAGTATTAAGTCTAGCTGTGAGGACGCTGGAATAGACCTGGGTGTCTACATTTATCAAGGCTATGGGGCGGTATGAACCGCAATGCAGTCTATTCCTGCCCTCTTTAGGGAGAATGATAATTCTAGCCTGTGTAAATGAGCCCTGAGCTGTCCCCCCACCCAACGTGTTATCAAAAATCTTGGTCAGAAACGGAATCACTAAAGGGCTTTGTCTCTTATAAAATGTGGGGGTAAACCCATCTTTTCCCCATGCTGACATTGATTTTTGCTTCGAAATGGCCAGGATAATTTCCTCCCCCTGTATCACAGTGGTTGTATACTAATTGACCTTTTCACAATTGACCTCGGGAGAATTTACCTCGGTAGAATTGACCTAATTTAGAAGTTCAATTAGGACATATAAGCGGGGGAAACCCCTGCAACCCCCTACCCAATCCCAAACCCCCTCCAACCCTCCACCCAGTACCATTATATTATTTATAATTCAAAACCAACCCAATACATATATAAAATAACTAAAATAATATAAATGTAAATGGTGCAGAAGGTCTATCTGGACCACTATAATTAGGTCAATTGTGCAAAAGGTCAATTGTAAAAGGTCAATTTGGGTAATACCATCACAGCATGTAATACTGCTTTCTCTTCCATCGTTAACCCTGGAAAGGATGGACCCTTTAGATAGTCATGTCTCGCGCCTTCACTCCTGTCATATTCCGAGGTGTATAGTTGGGAGTAGTATTGTGAGAAGCTCAGGGAGATATCTGCGGGCAGATTCAACATGCGACACCCATCGCCCTGTATTTTATAAAATGCCCTTTTGGCACTCTGTTTTCTGAGGCGTGCAGCCAGCAGCATATGGGCTTTATCGGCCTTCTTGCAATATCTTTGCTTTAGGTACTGCATTTGCGCCAGTGCTTTGCTTTTCCACACTTCACCTGAACTCATTAACTTGTGCCTCTGTCAACTTCGGCATGTCCCGCAATTTTTTTTCATTCTTGCTTATCGAGGCTCTCAGCTGAGCTTCCCGTAGTGTTCTCCCCCTCTTCTTGGCAGCCCCTTTGGCAATCAGTAGACCCCGCATTGGGTCCTTAAACGTCTCCCATATAATGTGGAGTGGAGTGGCACCAGTTTCATTGGTCTTAAAAATATTCCTCTATTTCTTTGTGAAGGAACTATCTAAATACCTGATATCAAAAAAGCATATCATTACACACCCACCTTCTGTCCATTTGTCAAGTGTCGCAGTGCACATGTCGTGGTCTGGCCAACCTATCACTCAAAAGCCTGCATCTATAATGTTATGTTCTTGCGCCGCCTCTAGGAGTATATAGTTTATCGTGGAAAATGTGTTATGGGGGGAGAATAAAAGGTGAATTCCTGCGCCTGTGGGTGTGTCGCCCTCCATGAGTAGATAAGAACATTGACTCGTTAGACGTTCCCCAGGTTATCGACCTCTTGCACCATCGGTGGACTTGCCCCCACCCATAAAGATGACCAGTCTAGTGTGGGATCTACAATTGAATTGAGGTCACCCCCACAGATCAGGGTTCCAATTTTCCATGTGTTTAAGTACACTAGGTCTTCACTATTTAACTGGAATTGGTGTTGATTAGGGGCATACAGTGTCACTATCCCCACTCCCACTTTTTTCACCAAGCTGGAAGAACAGTAGGTGCAGTACCAGCTCCCTACACCTAAGCGCATATTCTCATAGACTGCTTCTGCAGGGCGTTCAGGCCTTACATGTTCAATGACCCCAGTCACATACCACAACCGTGAATCATCATGGATGGTCATGGTGCCCCTTTTTGGTCTCAGCCCCCATCTTAGTCCCGATCAGGCTCTCAAATCTAGAAAAAACATTTGAGCCCAATGTGACCCACATGCGTAGACCTCGTTTCCCATCCCTAAAAGCAAACAACAACATCCCGGGGGCCTATTGTGTGCTCCCCCCTGTATCCCCTGATCCATAACCTCTGCCAACCGGATCAGGGACAGCCACACCATTAGAATGGAGACGCCCCATCGAAAAAGAATGGCCATCCAGGAGAAACCCCTTGCCCATAACAAATGTCAACTCCAAAGTCGGTAACAAGCAACAATCTTAGAGTGTTCAGGTGAAGAACACAAACACGGGGCAAGGAAATAGATACAGTTATTTAGCGTACGCCGGCAGCAGGCATTGGCATAACAGCGCTTCCGGGGAAGAGCCCGTAGAGCACCACACATTGTCAAAGGGGTGTGAGGGACTCCCATCAGTTCTCAGGGAGTGCTAAATCCTGTGGTCCCTCGGCCGATTCTGATAACGGGTCAATCACTGACCTTAGTGCTTCAGGACACCGTTAACTTCATCCTTGAATCCTGTAATCTTCTCCTCTGTCGGTGAATGAAAGTGAGAAGGGAACCCCCTAGTTGTAGCGCATGTCTCTCTCTTGGGGCCACTGTGTCAAGGGTTGGCAATCCTTTCATTTCTGAAGTGTCATACTTGACAAATCCTGGTAGATACGGATGCGGGACCCTTCGAAAAAGAATCTTACCCTTCTCTCTGGCTTTTCACACTATGGGCTCATTACACAGTAGGCGGTAAGGGTTTACCGGTACCGGTGTTTTACCGGTACCGGTAAATCCTTACCACCTTACTACGAGGTCCCTTTGCGGGTTGGGGAATTTAACACCTGCTTTTCGCAGGTGTTAAAAATCCAACCCGCAAAGGGACTAGGGTGCTAATTACGGTACTGTAATTTGCAGTACCGTAATTAGCGCCTTCCCCATTCCCATTATGCCCTATGGGGCAAAAATGGGAATGGGGAAGGGCAATGGAGGAAGGAGGAATTACTGCCTTCCCAACCTTGGAATAGGGCGGTAATTCCCCTTTCCTCCAAGGCGGTACTGGTAAATTACCAGCATGGACCATGGCGCTAATAGCGCCATGGTTTACCGCCTACTGTGTAATGAGGCCCTATGTCCATTTTCTGCCTGAAATAGTAACACTTAGCAAGCAAGGGCCGTTGGGAGGGCCACTGCACCCACCCCACCCGGTGGATCCACTCTAATGAAATCTCGGGATCTGGCGTGTCTGCGGATAGGCCCTGATTAGGGTGTTCCCGGTGTCCAAGGGTCAGCGCAGTTTCTCCTTCTAATTTCTTCAGGCCCATTATGCGAATGTTAGATTGTTTTTCCCAGTTCTCCAGATCATCTACTTTCAGCACCCAATCTAGTTCTCTCTGTTCAAGGTTCAATAAGTGGCCATCAACTCTCATTTCCTTTAGGTTGGTGGACAGCTGGTTGTTTTCTAATGACTCAACGTTGTCTTCGATCTTGTCCACTCTTCCTTTAAGTTCCAAGATCGCACTGCTTTGCCACTCTTAACTGACATACTTTCCTTCAGGATCACATGAGTTAACCACCTTGGTCAATGCCTCGTGGTCTGCCCCTGAGTTAAATAAGTTTATTTCTGAAGCCATGGATGCAGCCATGGTTGTTTCATGCTGAAAACTGCACAGTCTTGTCGGCGTGTGACGGTGAAGCATCCGAGCATCATTACCAGGTGCAGCCCCCTCAAGAACCCCTGACCAGGGTATCTATTTAATTAATCTAAACACATTTCATCTAATGCCACACCATCAAATTATATTCAACGAAAAGTACTACCATCAAATTACCTTTTCACTGACGATAATTTGATGGTATAATCGAAACTGGGGTTAGGGTTAGATTAAGGGTTACATTAGGGTTAGGGTTAGGGTTGGGATTAGGGTTGGCTCTAGGGTTAGGTTTAGGGTTGGGGCTAGGGATAAATTAAGGGTTACATTAGCGTTAGGGTTAGGGTTGGGGCTGGGGTTAGGGTTAGGGTTAGGGTTAGTGCTCGGGCTGGGGATAGGGTTAGGGTCAGTATTAGGGTTGGCATGGAGGTTGGGGGGGCTGGATGGGGAACCCCCCCACCAATATACCAAAAAACCATTAAAACGTTTCAAGGAGCTGGCCAGTGCTGAAATTTCAGCACTGGACAGCTCCATGTATCGTTTTAACGTTACAAAAAAAATGCATTGAAATGCTATCTTTTACATGTTAAAGTGCATTTCCATTGAAACCAGTCCATTTATATTTTCAATGGACTGGTTTAGATGGAAAGGCACTTTTACATGTAAAAGATAGCCTGTCGATGCATTGGTAAACGCTGCTTTGGTTTGATGGTGTGGCATTTTGATGCTTCAGATTCGATTAAATGACTAGGAATCCCTTGACCAGGCCTGCGGTTTAGCTAAGTCAGTATTGTGTAGTAGGAGATGGGTTTGTAGGGTATTTTGTGGAGATTTGGGGCCTGACGGTATTTTATTACCGCCGAAAAATAACTTAGCAATAATCACTCTTTGTATTCAGATTTGGCCATGTGCAACAATAATACAATGGACATGCATTATTTCAGCACCCAGACCTGCATATTTGGTATACGTGGTTGGTGGTATTTTGGTGAGCATAATTCCCTTGTTTTATTTGTGGCCCCAATGTCCAGAATCCCTTATCTTTGCTTAGATTTTTCGTGTGATCACTAGAGAGACCTCAGACCTGCATTCTAGGAATACCACATTTCCAGTGATAGTGTTGGTGTGCCACCATGGGCGAACTCACTGACTTATTTACGACAGAGAGCTATATGTGGTAGTCTTGTGGTAATTTCCACTACCTTATATACGGTAGGGAACTATGTTCAGAGAGTCTCTCTTCCCGTTGGCTCATGTACCTCCAACAAGCTATGCTACAGTCACTCACAATTATTCATACTGATTCTGACATGCACACATCTGTCTTAAAATGACCATTGCACTGTTTAAAAATCTCCCCACATCATCGGCATTGTAATGGTAAATAGAAAATAAAACACCCGTCTGTTTTCAAATATTTTCTGTATTATAAAAACTGCATTTAGACACGATCTCATTCTTTACAGAAATAAATAAAATGGTACAGTCAAAGCATTGTCTATGACACACTGCAAAGAGCGTGGCGGAGAACAGAACTCAAATTGCAACATTGGTATTTGATTAAGACACGCACAGGAATCCTACACTGACTGCATATTACCGTACACACTCAGCTCCCACACTTCTCATTACCTTATCTTTTTAGTTGTTCTCTTTGTGAATGTGGCTCTCTTGGATTAACTCCAGCAAAAAGGAACGCTTGCCTTCTCAAGCCGGGGTCATTGCCTGGAATTCTCAGCTTTTTCAGATAGGAATGCCTCAGCCAGTGGAAAGGTTTTTCTTTCAGCTCTCCCCAATCTCGACTGCAGCAGGACACAGGAATCTGCATTCAGTCAGGACCCCACAGCCAGGTCTTCTCCCCAGTAGTGCAGAAAGATGTCTGCCTGTCTTTTTCCTTGATACTGCCCACTAAAACTTTCCTCTCAGCCCTCTGTATGACGTGTCCCAATGAAATCCATCATCTCTCATCCTCCTACTCTTCAACAATAGCTTCGCTTATACATTTGCAATTGTTGCAAATCTGACTTCCTTCTTCCTGCAGTTACTGTGCACAAAAACACGGAGAATCAGGCAGAGAAGAGAAGAAAAAATCTCTGCACACGCATTTAAATGGTTTTCAGAGTATGCCTAATTCTGCAGTGGAGAACACATTTTATTAGTGGGTTATGTTAAATAAGGTTTTATTAGTCAGGTTAATTGTTAATAGGTTAGCTGTTAATTTTCAAATGTGTCTCTAGCAATATAGGCATTTCAGGTGAAAAATAGTGTGCATTTTTAAATGAGCACGTGTGCTTTTAACTGTAAAAATAGATTTGCATCTTATATGTTAAAATCGTTTTTGACTGAATAGCCTGTCTTTCCTTGTTAATCTGGCAACCCATATAGCAATGCACCGCACCCTTGTGGTGGTGCTGCAAAAAATTGTGCTACTTGTGCAGTATTGCTGTACTCTGTACTGTAACACGCCAAATATCCTTACATATACCCTCCTTTTGTTTTTAGAACTTGGCTATAATCCAAGCCAATTCCTAAAAACAACTTGTTCTATTTTTTTTTACAATATAGCAATCCAACAAAATGAATATTCATGTGCATCAATGAAAATTTGCAATCAACATTTCATCTGAGTCCATCAGTTCATAAAATGTTCCACATCTGCCTTCTCAGTGGAAGTGGCATTACTTTAAGTTTAAATTTTCCAAGTCAATTAAAAACAATGAAATAAAACAACTAACTAAAACAAATAAGTAATATAACAAGTTAAAATAAATAATTAAAATAAAAAATACGTGGAACTTTATATGCCGGAACTTTTGTTTTGTCTCTTTTGGTATGTCCCGACCAGCGATGTTATTCGGTTCATTCGAGTACTCTTTCATCTTGGCAATCTTGAATCCACAGTAGTCATCTCTTTTGGCATTCCGGTTATTTTGTCTTCACCTCCACCTGGAGGCAGGCATCTTTTGGTCTTCATCCAGGGGACTCCAGGACTCCATCGTCTCCCGTGGCCTCTGATCCCGGAACCTCCGACCAAATAATGTTAATTGTCTAAATCAAAATAGAAAATAAACAGATTAAGTACATAGCACAATACTAACTTCATCCTTTTGCCAAAAATAAAACATGCTTGGTAAAAATATTTCGTTTTTTTTTTTTTCTTTCTTCTGAAATTAAACACAAGTTAAAAGAAAACAAACACATATAAAACAGCATTCAATATTTAATACACTTTCTCTCTGCACACCAACCATGAGCTTCCATTATATGTGCATTTATTTATTTATTTATTTATTTATATTTATTTTATATTATATTTTACATATATTACAGTGTTTATGTGCCATCATAACAATCAACTTTTTAACTTCTTTGTCACTGCCTCCTGATTGTACCCATTTATTTTCTCTTTTTGTGTTCAAGTGATTTTATCTGTTTCTACATGCTCAAGCCGCCTGATCTCATGTCTGGGATGGCATGGTTTGATTTGATTTACATGGACAAACTGCTCTATTGCTGTTTCACCTTCATTTTTCAAAATTTTATACACTACAGGAGAAACCTTATCTATAATTCGAAATGGCCCCTGCCAGGCTGCTAGAAATTTAGAATTTTTCTGTTTACTTTTTCCAAAATGAAACTTGTACACCTGATCCCCTACATTGTATTCCTTTACTGATGTCTTTTTGTCATAATATGACTTAGCACTGTCAGCAGCCCTTTCCAGATTTCTCTGCACAAAAGCAAATGCATGTTGCAAATGCCTCCTCAGTTCATCAATATATTCATGAACCGTGGATGCACTCACTAGAGTTTGCTCATGTGTTCTGTATAGTAGGTGTTGTGGTAACACCATTTTCCTACCTGTCAAGACCTCATGGGGGCTAACACCTGTTGCTTTGGCAGGAGTCGACCTGATTGCCATCAGAACCAACGGTAAACGTAAATCCCAGCTGGAACCTGCTTCTGCCACAAATTTCTTTAAAATATCCACAACAGACCTATTGCTTCTTTCAACTGTACCTGAAG
The DNA here is from genome assembly GCF_040938575.1 of Ambystoma mexicanum. Classification (NCBI taxonomy): domain Eukaryota; kingdom Metazoa; phylum Chordata; class Amphibia; order Caudata; family Ambystomatidae; genus Ambystoma; species Ambystoma mexicanum. The sequence continues at coordinate 89,999,154 of NC_090930.1, read as the reverse complement.
ACGCCGCCCGATATGCGATATGTAGTTTCCTTTTCACACCTAGTATTTGCCATACCTTACTCATTAGAGTACTTGTGAAATGACTTCCTTTGTCTGACTCAATTCTTTGTGGCAACCCAAACCTTGAGAACACATGGTTCACCAGCAATGTGGCTGCTGTTTGCGCACTACAATCTGGTGCAGGAACGCATTCAATCCACTTTGACATCAAACATACCACACTCAAAATATAACGGTGTCCCCTGCTCGACCTTTTTAAAGGACCTACATAGTCTATTTGCAAATCTGACCATGGGAGAGTTAGGCCTCTTTTCATCAATGGTGCTCTATGCATTGGTGAAGCAGGTTTAAATTGGGCGCATACTAGACATCCTCTAGTATATAATTCCACATCTTGGGACATATGTGGCCAGTAAGCATAATCTTTTAGTATTTCTAATGTTTTTTGTGAACCTCTATGGCCTGCAGTTATGGCATTGTGTGCATGGTGTAGCATTAGTCCTCTGAATGAAAGGGGTACTACCCACTGTATTTGCCCTGTTATGGACTCTCTAATCATGAGTCCATCCTGTAATCTAATTCGTGTTTTGTTCTTTAATAACACCCTCAACTCTTCTTTTCCCATACAATCATTTTCTGTTAAAGGATTTTGTTCAGGATCTATCAAATGATTATAATAGATTCCCAAAATTTGATCATTCTTTTGTGCCTCAATCAAATCTTGGTCTGGCGTGTCATGACTCCACTGCACCACCGGTTGATCTATCTCCTTTGGTGCTTTAGAACGTGTCACTGCATCAATTTGTATTTCACCCATTAAATAATCAATATGTAGCAATTCTCCCATCACAGCCCCAATCTTAGCCAGATGGTCTGCCTTATCATTTCCCTCCTTATCCTCTCCTGGTGTTTTTAAATGCCCACGAATTTTTCTCCAGTATATTGTTAAATTATTTTCTGACACCAATTTGTCTATGGCTTGTATCATTTTTCCATGTTTAAGTGGCTTTTTGTTGTATGTAACCATGCCTCTTGCTTTCCAACCAGGCAAATACTCCACAAAGCTATTCCGTGCATAGTCAGAATCAGTCACCAGGACAATTTCACTGAACTTTTTATCAACTGCAGTAGCAATTGCTTTATAGATGGCTGCCAATTCCGCCACCTGACTGCTCCTATCTCCAATCCTCATCCCTATACTAGGAACGCCTTCACATTTCAACCAGACATTTCCTATTCCTGCCACTAATTGTTTATTACTGTCATTTTCAATGTGAAAAGCACAACCATCCACATATACAGTTGGCAAATCCTTGCATGTTTTTTCATCAAAAGCTTTGTGTGGTGATTGTTCAAATTCCTGTAAACTAGCTTCCACTTCCATTTCATTTGGTATTTGTTCAGCTGCACAGTCATGTAAGTCAGCTAACCCTTGAGCAATTGGGCTCTTTTTATTTTGTCCATATCTCACTTCTACGGGAAAACCTTGTAATGCCAGCGTCCATGAAGTGATTCTGGATTGCGCTAGATTGCCTGATCTAATTCTTTTACTCTCTAAAAATTGCAACGGTTGATGATTTGTTTCAATAATCACCTTTTCTCCCTGAACAATGGGGCGGAAATGTTGTAGCGCCCACACAGTGGTTAATAGGGCCTTCTCACATTCATTAAATTTCATTTCAACTTGGGAAAATGCCTTACTTGCATATGCAATGGTTTTGTGATTCAAATCGTGTTTTTGTGATAACACTGCTGACATACAATGTTCAGAAAAGCCTATTTCTATAAAGAAATCCCTGTCCTTTATGGGGTATGCTAAACATGGTGCCTTTACAAGATATTCCTTCAATCTATCCACTGCATCAGACTGCTCTCTTTCCCATCTCCAGGGAGTATTTAGTTTAAGCAGTTTAGTTAATGGTTGAGTGATTTCTGCATAATTCTCAATGAACTTTCTGTTATAGCCTGTCATCCCTAATAAACTTTTTACTCCTTTCACATTTTTAGGATCTTTTAATCTTTGAATGGCCTCTATTTTCTTCCTTTGTGGATTTAGCCCATGTTCAGTCACTTCATGCCCTAGAAAGTTCACTTTTTTCTTGCACCATTGTGCTTTTTGCAAAGATACTTTGGCGCCTGCTTTCTGCAATTGGCCAAGTATATGTCTTATTTCATCAAAATGGCTTTTAAGGCTTTCATTTTTTATCAGGACATCATCCACATAAACTATTGTTCCTCTTTCCGCTGCATCCGGCATGGCCTTTCTCAAAAATATGCCAAATTCACTCCCACTATTGATGTACCCGAACGGAGCTCTAAGCCAGGCATATTGAGTCCTGTCAAATGTAAAGGAAAATAAGTGTTGTATCTCCTCTGCCAATGGCACACACCAATATCCAGAGGTGAGATCTAATGTGGTAAATACCTTTGAACCATGTATCTGAGCTAGGCCCTGATCAATGAATGGTAGTGGCCATCTAGATACTGGTACTCTTTTATTTAACTCTCTTAAGTCTGCACACAGCCGCCATTGACCATTTGGCTTTAACACACCTAAAATAGGCGTATTGGATGTGCTATGAATGGGCCTGATTATTCCCCGTGATTCCAAATTTTTAATAATCTCTGCCAATGATTCTAAACATGCCAGCGGTAGTCTATACTGGCGTACAAACACTGGATTTCTGCTACAACCTTCTGGTAGTGTGGCCACATGTAAATCAGTTAAACCACAATCATAAGCATCTTTTGCAAATACATCCTTAAACTCCATAAATATTTCCCTCAGGTCGTCTCGATCCCCATCGCTGTCACATGCATCCGCTAAGGAGATCTGCTCTTCTACCATTCTGGAAAATTCTGGAAACTCTTCTGGTAAAGGAATCTCAGCGCTTTCCTCTAACTGTGTGGCTGTGTCTTTTTGTAGAGCTGCCACTTTTAAATATTTTGGCATATCAGCTTCCACTTCAATGAGCTGATTTCCTGTTTCATTTTCATTTAAATTAAATATTATGCAATCCTCTTGATGGCAGCACACTGTCTCATTTGAATCATAAGGATACACAGAATGAATTTTAAATATTCCTTTGGGCTGAGAGTCCAGGTGTTCTGGCAACTCGCCCTTGGCATCTACATATTTTTCAGGAATATTCCCAATCACCATGTTATTTAAATCTGCCGTATAATGTGATTTTTGTATGGCCATTCCTAATGGGGAGTTTTCCTCTAAATGAATATCCTGACAACCCTTATTATTTACCATGATTTTTACAGATCCCTCACCAATGTCTACCAATGGAATGTATTCATAATCCAGGCCTTGCTGTTTTATGGATTCATTCAGGCATACAAATGCATCAGAGCCTTTCATCTGCTGTCCATTTTTGCATTTCAGTGTTATTGCAAACTGTTTTGTAAATGCAGGAACAATAGTATTTTTCCTCATTTGTAATTCGACTGCATAAGGAACTAGTTGTGCACAATGATAAGCCCTTCTTTTGTCTTCAAATTCAGGTGCCGGACCACCTAGGCGTGACCATATTTTTTGATTAAGGAAATCTAACACCATACACATTCTGTGCATGATGTCATTGCCCATGTAAAATTCATTTTGTGCTCCATTCACTATCCATACATTATGGTAAATTGTTTTCTGCCCAATGCTAATTTTAAGCATGCATCTGCCTGCAATTCGGTTTTCAAAGTCTGGACTGTCCAACCCAGAAACATATTGGTTTTTAATCCTAAATTTCGGGATTTCTTCCCTCTCCATAATTTTTTGCAACAATTTCTCATTAATGAAACTCCTTTCATGTTCAAGCGCTAAAGTGGCTTTTATTGTTTTAAGATAATCATTTATACCAACGTGAACCCATGGTTGCTCATCTTCCATGTGTATTTCTGCCAGAGTGGTAATGTGTTTTTCTGAATCTGTTTTAGGAACAGTATTCTGTTTGCATGTATTCTCTTTTAAATAGAAACGTAATGTGTGCTCATTTATAGCAGTCTGCCAATCTTTCCTTGGGTCCAAGTATATTTGTACAGGTAGTTTTTCATTGTCGCTCTGAACTTTGTCTTGACACATTAATATAACAGTGACACTAGGTATGCAGCTATTCTGGAGATATACCTCCACAGCATCATTTGTTTTGGCAACGGTGTGACATTCTTTTATATTGCTGTTTTGTGATTTTAGTTTCTTAGGCCTCAATGGTTTTTTGGTTAAGGACCACAGCACTCCATTCACCCCATCTATGAGAGGAGACAATCTTTTCAGGCAATCTGTCCCCATCAGAAATGGAATTTCACAAATAGATGTGATCAATACCTCTTGTTTCATTCTGTGCTTTCCTATTTTTATGTCAACCTCAGTTACACCTATGATGGGCACCTCCTCCCCATTAAAGTTATGCACTGGGCCTTGATTTTCCTTCACTGTGATCTGACTCTGTGGAGGCCTCCCTTCATTGATACTCTTTACCAGCTCCTTGGACATAATTGTGGCCTGTGCGCCAGTGTCAATTATAGCAAAGGTGTGGCATTTTTCTTCTACAGTGATGGGTGCATAATATCTGTCCTCAACTTCCTCTAATACACATAAGAAATGTGAATTCTTACTGATTTCAGGGCTCACCTTTCTCAGATCTTTTTCACTTTTGGCTAAGCACATTGGTAAATGAAAAGTCATTTTTCCCTCCTTTTTACCCATTTCTGTGCGAGATATTTTATTCATTTCTCCATGATCAGAAGTTTTTTGAAGTGTGGCCACTGTTCGCCCATCCATCTGGGTAACATCAGAGACCACATTACAACCTTCCAACTGAACATGTGTAACAACATCATTCAGCAATTTGTCATTTTTTAATTCTGTGCATTTGTGATCATTTAGTGTAATACCAGCCCTTGCAGCCTCTTCAAGAATATGTGGCTCAAAGAATTCTTCAGGTGATTGACTTGTACCCTCCTTGTGAGTATTTCCTTTTTCTGTCTGTGTTTGGTCATTGTTTTGATTGCCCAGGGAAGGAGCTATGGCATCCCCACTTACTCCCTGTTCACTGGTATTCCCCATGCATGAGTCATTTTTCTTAAATCTGTTCCTTTGTTCTTTTGGAATTCCTAATGTTTCTTTTTCATTTGTGCAAATCTTTACTGTTTTATTTAGCTCTAAGTTAAACCGTACCTCTTTTTTAGAAGTATTTGCACTTTCTATCACAATTTCATTTACTGGTACTTTCATTTTTAATCCATTAGTCACCTCAGAGTTGTCATGCAAAATTATATCAGAGCAATCTGTCATTTTGGCACTGCGATTATCATGAGTACTTAGTCACTTTTCGGAAGCCCCCCGGTCATTGCTATGGCCATCAGCCCCCTCTTTGGAAGGTTGTTTTTGCGCTGTATAGAGCTTTCCTATTTGCTCAGCTAACATTTTCACTTGGGCCTCAAGGCACTGGAACCTTTCCATCTCTCTAGGATCCTCTTTCTGTGGCCTAGGTCGATATTGGTTGTTTTCCCCCTGATTGGATCTATTCTGATACCTCTCAGGTGATTGATACCGGTTGGGATGGTTTCTGAACTCTTGATTCATTTGTGGAGGGGAGCGGGTTGCACCCATCCTTTGATTATAGTCCCTTGGTGGGGAATCATCGTACTGGCGTGGACTGTAGTTCACGTTTTGCCTCATGTCCTGTCTCTCAGATTGTGGGTACTGGCCCCTATGTTGATTTCCATTATCAGTAAATCGATCCACATATCGGGGCCTATCCTGATTACCATATATCATGGTGTTGGGATCAAACCTACTCTGTGTCCCCAATGACTGGTAGGGACCATCATTTCTTTGATCTTGATTTTGTCTCTGGTTATTGTTCATACCTGCCATATCAGGCCGATATCTTACCCGGGGTCTATCCCCTAAATATCTAGGGCTGATGTAGCTCTCTCTATTACTAGGATCATGTGTTTGGAACATTGGTACAGGAAATGGCGATCTTTGTTGATTACCCCTTTGTTCAGGTGTCACATTATTTTTACCTTGGCTTTGAGCAGACTCAAGGGACATTTTGGCTGACCTGATTTCCATTACTGTGGCTGAGGGTTCTTTAGATTTAGGCCTAGTATCTTTCATTTTATCACTTTCTCTACCCTGACAATAGAGTACCTCATATAGCTTGGTGCTTTGATGTACAATCCATTCAAGGGACTTGTCACGGTCAAATTCACGGACCAATTGGGATATGATGTCTTTCTGTAGCCCATAGAAGTATGCGGTTTTAAACTCATTGGAATTTGAGTCAAAAGATACATCAAAGCGAGAGAATGCTCTTTTTAAGTCTTGTAAAAATTGGCGAGGGGATGTATTAGGTCCAGCAGTAATAGTGTATGCGACTTTCTTTGCCTCCTGCAATGACTGAAAAGGAGAAAAATGACGCCTAATTTCTTTTTCAAACTCCAGCCATGTCATATTCTGCTGTTCATTTAATCCCCTTATGATGCTGGCCGTCGGGGCATCTAAAGTTAAATGAAAATATTGTCTGTACTGTTCCTTAGGTATCTGGAGTGCTTTAAAAATGTCATGCACCGCTTCTAAGTGATCCTCAATGCAGCATTCACCTCCCTTTTTAAATGGTTTGATCAGGGCTTTAATGGATTTCATTATTTTTATGGGGCTACTTGTTGCAATACATGGAATTGCACTATTTTGTGAGTCAATCCTGTTTTCAGGTGTATGAGATTGGTGGCTGCCCCCAATGGGAGTATCAAATCCCCTAAGGGCGCTGCAACCAAATTCAGTCACCGGCCCAGTCACTGGAGCACTAGCTCTTTGGGCAGAGCTAGAATTCACCTCCACTCCATTGAAGGTGGTACCCTGCCGCCTCTCCTGGGACCTGGGAATGCACATTTGCTGTTCTAAGTCCTTACACTTTTTAAGGAGTCTGTTGGCTTCATCATGCAAATAATTATTTTCATCACTCATTTTATTAATCGCCTCCTGCATATCGCACATTTGCATTTGGCATTCATTGAACTCTTTATTTCTCTTGTCTCTTTCTTGGATCATTTTAATCATTTCTTGTTCTGCACTCTGGAGATCACCTTCTTTTTCACAATGTTCTTTTTGTAAAATCTGCATTTCTGAAACAACCTCATCTTTATCCTGCCTAATGTGATCCACTAAGGCTTTTAAGTGTGTCAATTCTTGCTCACTATCTTCAAATTGTTTCTTGCTTTTGGATAACTGAGTATCAAAGTCTCTGCATTTTAATTGCATGTCTTTTTGGCATACATCCAATTCTGCTCTCAACATTTCCTGATTTTTACTTGCCCCCTCTAATTCAGTCTTTAACCTGTTAATTAGCTGAGTATCATTCTCTTGCATTCGCAGGGATTTGTTTAAAATAAACCATATTTTGCCGCATAGCCGTATTAAACAGTCTTTCTCTGCACTTTTATCGGCTGCATTCAATAATCTTGTAAGGCAGACCTGGATTATGCTGCCTTCTGCAAAAATATTGTCTAGTTTTTCTTTCTGCACCTCACCCTGAATGCGGTTACTCCATTCTAATGTGCTATTCGAAGACCAATTCCCATGTGCAAATAACTTTGCCTCTAAATATTGCACTAGATCTGAGAATGTGGTTTCCCTTTGTGACATTCTGAAATTCGTTTTTAGTGGCACACTGCTATTATAAAATGGGTTCCCTTTAATGTGCAAATGGCAGTGTGAGACACACTTGCCACGCCCAGTAGGTACTCTATGATCACTTTCCCGGCCTCCAACGCACCATAAATATGTAGGGTATTTTATGGAGATTTGGGGCCTGACGGTATTTTATTACCGCCGAAAAATAACTTAGCAATAATCACTCTTTGTATTCAGATTTGGCCATGTGCAACAATAATACAATGGACATGCATTATTTCAGCACCCAGACCTGCATATTTGGTATACGTGGTTGGTGGTATTTTGGTGAGCATAATTCCCTTGTTTTATTTGTGGCCCCAATGTCCAGAATCCCTTATCTTTGCTTAGATTTTTCGTGTGATCACTAGAGAGACCTCAGACCTGCATTCTAGGAATACCACATTTCCAGTGATAGTGTTGGTGTGCCACCATGGGCGAACTCACTGACTTATTTACGACAGAGAGCTATATGTGGTAGTCTTGTGGTAATTTCCACTACCTTATATACGGTAGGGAACTATGTTCAGAGAGTCTCTCTTCCCGTTGGCTCATGTACCTCCAACAAGCTATGCTACAGTCACTCACAATTATTCATACTGATTCTGACAGGCACACATCTGTCTTAAAATGACCATTGCACTGTTTAAAAATCTCCCCACATCATCGGCATTGTAATGGTAAATAGAAAATAAAACACCCGTCTGTTTTCAAATATTTTCTGTATTATAAAAACTGCATTTAGACACGATCTCATTCTTTACAGAAATAAATAAAATGGTACAGTCAAAGCATTGTCTATGACACACTGCAAAGAGCGTGGCGGAGAACAGAACTCAAATTGCAACATTGGTATTTGATTAAGACACGCACAGGAATCCTACACTGACTGCATATTACCGTACACACTCAGCTCCCACACTTCTCATTACCTTATCTTTTTAGTTGTTCTCTTTGTGAATGTGGCTCTCTTGGATTAACTCCAGCAAAAAGGAACGCTTGCCTTCTCAAGCCGGGGTCATTGCCTGGAATTCTCAGCTTTTTCAGATAGGAATGCCTCAGCCAGTGGAAAGGTTTTTCTTTCAGCTCTCCCCAATCTCGACTGCAGCAGGACACAGGAATCTGCATTCAGTCAGGACCCCACAGCCAGGTCTTCTCCCCAGTAGTGCAGAAAGATGTCTGCCTGTCTTTTTCCTTGATACTGCCCACTAAAACTTTCCTCTCAGCCCTCTGTATGACGTGTCCCAATGAAATCCATCATCTCTCATCCTCCTACTCTTCAACAATAGCTTCGCTTATACATTTGCAATTGTTGCAAATCTGACTTCCTTCTTCCTGCAGTTACTGTGCACAAAAACACGGAGAATCAGGCAGAGAAGAGAAGAAAAAATCTCTGCACACGCATTTAAATGGTTTTCAGAGTATGCCTAATTCTGCAGTGGAGAACACATTTTATTAGTGGGTTATGTTAAATAAGGTTTTATTAGTCAGGTTAATTGTTAATAGGTTAGCTGTTAATTTTCAAATGTGTCTCTAGCAATATAGGCATTTCAGGTGAAAAATAGTGTGCATTTTTAAATGAGCACGTGTGCTTTTAACTGTAAAAATAGATTTGCATCTTATATGTTAAAATCGTTTTTGACTGAATAGCCTGTCTTTCCTTGTTAATCTGGCAACCCATATAGCAATGCACCGCACCCTTGTGGTGGTGCTGCAAAAAATTGTGCTACTTGTGCAGTATTGCTGTACTCTGTACTGTAACACGCCAAATATCCTTACAGGTTACAATAATGAAATGTTGATTTCATAGGAGATGGGCTGCCATCCCAAGGTTTGTGCAGACAGCTTCTGAGGACCCCAGCCTGCGCAGGGGTATACATATCCGTCCATACCTCACCACTCTCTGGAGACACAAGGCATGCTTATTAGTTTGGATCAGCCTCTAAGAGTTGCCTCAGAATATGTATGCACAGTGGCTACAGTGGTCCCTCTTCTTACATTGGCAGGCCCAGTGACGTGATGGGTTTAAGAGTGCGGTGTCATGCGCACTTTGTTACTTTCTCTCTTCCCAGGGTGGCTGTTAACCAGTGACAGCCATGATCAAGTCCTTTGAGGACAGGACCAAGTGAGGTGTGCAGGATAGAGATGGGGCGTAGCGTGCTTAGCCTGGAGCAGGCCATATGTACTGGGGACCTCTGCCTCCAGTGCCGCGGGTCCCATTGTGTGATTCATGTCCACTCGCCGACTTTCACCAGAGAATTGCTGGTGTTGCAGGGTGCCTTCACTGCTGTGCTGTGTTCCTCTTTGGTGGCAGCGATCCTCGTACCACGGGCAGAGGGAGGCTTGGCAAGTGCTTGCAGCTTATGTGTAGGGGTTACCAGACATTTTGTCGAAAAAAAATGGTCGACAAGACATTTGGTCGAAACCATTTGGTCGAAAGACAAATGGACAATTTATTTTTTTTTTCACTTTTTTTTTGGGGGGGGTCCCCCCAATCCCCTTTTTTCTAAAAAAACCTTTTTTTCCCTAAACTAAAACCTAAAAAATATATATATTTAAAAAAAAAATTCGACCATTTGGTTTTCGACCAAATTCCGTCGACCAAATGTCTTTCGACGAAATGTCTTTTGACAAAATGTCTGGACACCATGTGTAGGCTACCAGCATTATACTTGTACCGTGGCGCTGGCCCACCAGGTGGCCTTCTGAGGGAGCCACTGATGAAAATTTATCAACATTTTAGTAGTACTGCAGGTGCCAGGCCTCCTTTGTTCAGACGCCAGCAGTGTTGTGTGACGACCCCTGACAAAGCTGGGATTCGTCCTCCGACATCTTCACAGCTTCCCCTTAAACTTGCATTGTTTCTGAAAAACGAGTTATCGATTTACTGCTCGTTATCCGCAATATCTCTGAACTGGGCAAGAGAGTCGTTGGATCATGCTACCATATTGCCTGCGCTCCCTGGTGGTCTCCTCATCATACTTTTGAATGTCTTTCTGATAATTCCCAGCCTACGATGTGTTGTAATAAACTTTTTGTTTGTCTCATATCCCATGCATTAATGTATGGCTCTTTGGAATTATTTTTTTATGATCGAATTTGGACTTGCCTTACACACAGGACCTTTTGAAAAGCTTTGAGCTGAAAATGGCCAGACGGTCAAGCGGAACTGACTTACGCCTAAGTGGAAAGAGAGGCGGAGAATGGATCTCACATCACAGTAAAGGTGGTATCATCTGTCAGCCGACATGACAATTGTCATGTCAATGTCATGTCATTACTCCAGAGTTATTTTTAAAACATGACACAGGGGACCATGTGATCCTGCTTCCTACAGTACAGCACATGCTTGTCCGAAAGTCATACAGCCAATGGCACATATACCTAACAGTCAGTGGCCAGTTGGTCGTATCATGGGTATTGGGGCCCGGCGACAGTCGACACTTCCCAATGAACTACACTCTGCCACAGTACCAGCTCTTGCAATCGAGCGTTTGAGAATAATCTGCAACCGGAAGTGAATAAGAAACTAGTAGACCATACCATTGTGTTGGGCAAGTTGGGGGAGCTGGAGATGAAGACAAGTCCAGTAACTCTGAGTTGTGCACATGAAAGTGACACTTCTGCGTCTGAAGGAACCATGTGCTGTTGCAAAGGAGGGCAGTGTAAAAGGACTGTGTGCCAACAATACATTTACAAGGTAATTATATCCAACTCTTTACCAATCACTTCAGCATTCTTCATCCTCTCATTGAAACCATGCCCACCTGCCACGAGACAGAACTCCCCCACTTGTTCCCACTTTTCATCAGCACATGTATGCTGGTTGAGCCTGTGCATGTTGATAAACTGGGCTGAGGGTAGACCTACATCTGCAGGGAAAATATTAAAAAAAATCACATCCGTTTACCTTTTTTGTTTTTTTTTAATTGATCCCCCATTTCCTTACTGCTATATGTGGAAATAGTGTAGGCATAGGTTTACTGAAGTTGGGGAAGCAGGATTTGAGCTGCCTGTGGTCACAACATGTTTATAACTGAACCTCCCATCAGCTCTCCACATAGGATGTGTGTGGCTTAGAGGCAGATGGGAAAGGATAAAGGGAACGGCCATTCGTAAAACATTACTTAACACAAAGCCCACTGTGAAGCCCTTCCCCTCAACTCCCAAATCCACTTTACAGTACAGAGAATAGGCACATACCTACAGTACTGTAATGTCCACAGGGGACACTGTGTCACCAGAGTTGCAGACTCAAGGCATTCGTTAACGGAATGACTCCTGTTTGGGGCAAACTGGAGCTTGTGCAACAGAGTGAACAGAACGTCCAATGGACAAGTACAAGTGTCGGTACATGCCATCGGTGAGCACTGTCATTCTGCATCATAAACAAATAGCATGTTTATGGAGCAAGGAGGAAACACACCTGCATTAGTGGTCCGCTTTATGTCATACCATAATGCATTGTGGGAAAGAACTTAGTGCACTACATGAGTTGCTTAACGACTGCTTAAGGAACTATATTGTTCTGCAAAAAGGATCGTGAGAGAAAATTATAAAATAGAAAATTAGACAAGGGTCACCCTAGCAATGTGCTCAATACAACCAATTACTATGACTACTAATTATTAGGGATGTGACGACACGTAGCTGAGGAAACAACATGATGGTTACTGTTATCAAGCATGGTGTCGGAGCTGCCTAGAAAACGAATGGTTGTCCTAACTAACGTATAGAGTATAAACTGCTTCCATACATCTCAAACTAACCTTGGTTAATGTGAGCACCTCAGAATTGCTCCCTCTACTTCACTCCTGAATCACAAATCACAAAAGTAGAGGACGTTTTGCCTGGTGCCATAACACTGTGGCCCTCATTCCGAGTTGTGCAGTAAGGGATACCGGGCACCGGTAAGGAGACCGGTGCCTGTAATCCCTTACCGCCCAATTCCGAGGTCCCTTAGTGGGAACCGCAAAGGACGTTTGGTTGGACCACACGTTCTTTACAGGTCCCGCTAAGGGAGCAGGACGCTAATGACGGGCCTGCTATTAGCAGGCCCGTAATTAGCACCTTCCTTCTTCTTCTTCTTCTTAATTATCGGAGGCGTGGGCGGACCCACGCAGGCGCTTCCCCATCCTATAGGATGATGTGCACCGTACCCACTAATTATTACTTGGCTCCATTTAAGCTCACAACTCCTCCCACCTCCCTGTCTGCCTCACAAAATCCAACATCACACTACTCCTCCTGCCTCTCTCCCCATCACCTCCCAGTATAGTCCTCCCACTCAGCTCAGCCACACCCAACACAGTCAACCGAACCCTCATCAATTCTCTCTCTGCAACATGTCTTTCACACCTAATCAAAAAATGTCCCACCGTTTCAGGCACCGCACACACCGCACAGTCCCTTGATTCATGCTTCCCTATTCGAAATAGACAGTCATTCAGCCCCACATGACCTATCTTCAACCGATTCAGCATCACCTCCTCCTCCCTCCTCCATTCTGAACTCCCTGCATCCACCTTCACCGACACTTTCCCACGAACACCGAACATCCACCTGCCCTTCACCCCGTTCACCCACCTCTCCTGCCACTCATCCAGGACCCGTCTCACCATCACAGCCTTCACCTCATCCACACTGAAAGGCAACCTCACATCAATCGCTCCCCTCCTCATACCCTCACCCGCCGCCAGATCCACCAACTCATTTCCCAAAATGCCACTGTGACTGGGAACCAACGCCAACTCCAAATCCATACCCCCGCACACACACCGATCAATCTTCATCCTAATGTCCAAAATAACATCCTTCCTATCACCATCCCCTGCCACAATCGCCTGTAACCCACTCAATGAATCTGAGAACACCACCACTTTCTCATACCCCAACTCACACTCCCTATCAATCACCAAAGCAATCGCCACCAACTCAGACGTACAAATAGAAACATCATTTGTCAGTCGTCCTATTTTATACTCCCCAATGCTTTCTAGATAATACGCCATTCCCACTCTCCCAGACACAGGATCCTTTGAACCATCTGTAAACACCTTTTATCCTTCCTTTCCTGCCACATACTCCTGACCCAAAGCTTTGATCTCACCCCGCATACCTCTCTTCTTCGATACCACATTCACCAACTCCAAACACACCTTTGGAGATCTCATCATCCACCTCGGCCTTCTCTCCAAATCCGTATCTGTCACAATCATCAAATCACCCACACCCCACTGCACTCCTTCCCCATTCCCATTGAGCCCTATGGGGGCTTAAATGGGAATGGGGAATGGTTGGGTGAATGGGGATTTACCGGGTACGCATGGGTCGGAATGTCCCGGTAAGTCCTCATTCACCCAGACCAGACACGGACCTGTGTTTGGAGACAGCCATGGTGCAAATAGCGCCATGGCCACCTCCAAACTCGGAATGAGGGCCTGTAACACTAATAATCACATAGACTGACCCATCACTCAAGGAATAGAGGCTGACCTGACATGACGTTGATCTGAGACAGTAGTACCTTGACCTCTGCAGCATCTTTGCACAGGCCATGGCATATCCCCTCATGTAAGAGCAGTGGGGTTACCATCTAGTGCCACGTATCTCCTAATCCAGATCAACTCAAAATGTAAAGGGCTCCCTTCTCGTTGCTCCCTACTCGGAATCTCTCCCCCCAGCATCTCCGGGACATCCCCAGCTTCTATCACTAATTTCAATGCTATCTAAGACCTGGCCTTCCTTCCAACAGCGCAGTCTCACAGAATCCACATCATGTGTGAAGTACAGTAGCCAAAAAGGAGAAGTAGCCAGTGGTAATTAAGCCATTAATACGCTGACGTCCAGCCTGCATTTTGAAATAGGTGAAGTCTGAGTACATTTCACATGAGTTAAGTGTGCGCCTCTATCATGGGTCAGCACGCAGATCACAGTTCCCACTTAGTTCTTCAGCGACACGAAGGTGACACATGGGTAATCATAACACGTATTGTTTAAGGGCTTAGCAGCTTGAGGAAAGATTCAGTGTATACGATATATAGATTAGAATTTAAAAAAGCTTGTTAAATAAAGAGTTAAGGTAAATCTAACAAAAAGCAAAGTCTATATAGAGTGGGAATAGAAATGTTATTTGTTGTGATATGGAGTGAGCATTTATACCTAGAGTTTAATGATTCGATTTGTAACGATAGTGAGTGTATTTAACCTAGCATTGTTAGCCTCATTCTTTGTGCATTTAACCTTTGATAGATTAAACTTAGCTCTTGATTTAAAAGATTGTTTACATTTATTTGTATATAGAATGTCAGTGTGTGTGCATGGGGAGTATGGGATGCATTATTGGAGTATTTGTAGTATATGTTTATGTAGTATGAGTGTTTGACATATGTGTGTATCGGCATATGCACGTATGGCATATCAATCATACGGTTTACATTTCATAAATATTCGTGATGTGGCGCTCGTATACAAGTTAGTCTTGACTTTGATGTTGCTTTTTATACAAGGCTCTTCTGTCCCTGGGACCAAACATTTGTCAGAAGAGCCTGTGACTCATGCAGCTCTTTCCAAATCAGTGGCCTTAATCCTCCATTGTTTGACGACGCTAACACCCGGCCGCCACTCAGGGAGCAGGCCACCAAGTAGAATCCTTGGACTTTTTTTGAGATTGTGTACTCATCACACTACCTCATTGATGATTCCTCACAGTAGTCGGAGAATCACCCACGAAGCCTTACCGCCTCATTGTTAGACGATTCCTAACGGACAGAGAGAATCTCTCACCAACTATCCTGCAGAAGGCCACCCCAGTAACAAGCATCAATCATCCGCTACTGTTGGCCGAAACACTACAGTGTCAATCTATGACACAACGTCTTGTTCTATTATTCTTTGTCCCACATGTTGTTGTGTGTTTTGTTTTATAACCCTGAGACTATCAGTAGTGCAGGTTTACATGCTGTCATTTTTGTCAAAACGTAGGTATAATATGCTAAGAGACTGTGTATATATGTAGAGATTTTTCCCTCAACATTTTAGAGGGAGGTACATAACAGTTACCCCTGATTTTAAAAACAAAAAAACTGTCCATTTCTGTCCTGTGTTAATCAAGAAGAAATATGTACTAAACAAATTTATTTTTTCTGGTGTCACTCAAAAATAAATACACCTAGAGAAAACTTGCTGCTGGATCTCACACCCTGATTACTGTTAAGCATAGGAGTGTTGGTTGTGAGTTAATATGTCATGCTTATGTGCTGTACACCTCCGATACATATGAAAACTCACATAGAACGGAGGTTCCATTTTAAATGTGAGTTGGTATTGGTTTAGGAAGCTTATAGAAGATTTTAAGAACATATATGTATGCAATGTACATCTCCAATACATTTCATATACATATGAAAAATGTTTTACAAGCCTGTCCTGACTTTCCTGCGAGGTTCCACACATATATTTGTTCCATAAATATATTCCATTCATATACAAGCTGTACTTTGATTCTAAGTGTGTTTCATAACAGTGTGTGTTGTAAGAGCATGTGGCATGAGTGTGTGTATTGCCAATGTGTGTTTTAAGACTGGGGCCTCATTACACGGACGGCGGTAACCATGGCGCTATTGCCATGCTTGCTGCCGGTATTTTACTGATTCCGCCTTGGTGAGTGGGGGAATTACCGCCCCATTCCAAGGTTGGCGGGGCGGTAATTCCCCATTCGCCAAGGCCCCTCCCCATTCCCATTTGAGCCCCTATAGTGCTCAATGGGAATGGGGAAGGAGCAAATTACGGTACCGCTATTAGCGGACCTCGTAGTATGGCGCTAAGGGATTACCGATACCGGTGCCCTTACCGGTGCCGGTAATCCCTTAGCGCCATCCGTGTAATGAGGCCCTGTGTGTCGTAAATGTGTGCTCTGAACTAAACTACTGAAAAGCTGAAGGGGTTGCATACCCCGAAGCAACTAACATTCAGGTGGTTTGCGATGACCCTGTACTATTTTCCCAACTCGAAACGCGTTGGGCACCATCATGTACTATGTACAATAAAGAAATCAATATTTTCTACAATCTTCGTTTCTTCAAAAAATGTATTTTTTCAATGAATATGGTTTATGTACCACTTAAATCGCTTACTATAATCACTTTATGTTAAATGTTTCCTGAAACAATGTATAAAACGAATATCTAAAACTCCTTTTAGTTATTGATCTGTATTTACAGATATTTGACAGTGTTCAGGGGATGGGAGTTCCCAAACCTTTTTGGGAACAACCACTCTTTTCCATATACGTACCCAACCTAGATGCCAAGGTTGAGCCTTTCTCCCCCCGCACCTTCAACTTATTTCCAAAACTTTTACTTTCATTGCTAACCTAACTGCAAAATATCTTACTTAGGTGTGCCTGCAGGTTCTATATACCTTTCCTATTTTGCCAAGCACACATTCAACCTTTTGGTTCATGGCATGTTGGGTGCTTCAGCTTCCCCTATGTATTCATATTGCGATACACTTTTTGCCAAGGTGTTCTTCATTGGTGTGGTCTATGCTCAGTACCACTTATACTGCTTGGCAAGCAATTGCGTTATGGGGTAATTTGTGGAGTTTGGGTTTGAGTTCTGTAATTCTTTTATTGTTTGGTCCCATTAGCATGCCCGAGCCTACATAACCTTGCATCTATGACTATGCCACCCCACCACAGTATCTACGCTACCACACCCTGCACCTACACCACACCCTGCACCTACCTGTCTGAGCCAGACCTTTTTAACATCTGGCTTGACTGTCAGTTAAGGTGACGGCCCACGTGTATCATTCATTTCCTTGTAGGGTTTCACAAGTAGTTGGACAGTCCATAAAACATGCAAGTAGAAAAAAAAAGTATCTTTAGTACACTGATTTGCCCTGAAGCGCTCTGGACATAACACAAGGTTTTAGGTGATTATTTAAAAAGAAATAAAAAAACATCTAAAGCAGCAAAAATGTAAACATTTATGTTAAAAAAAAAATAA
This sequence comes from Ambystoma mexicanum, assembly GCF_040938575.1. Lineage (NCBI taxonomy): Eukaryota > Metazoa > Chordata > Amphibia > Caudata > Ambystomatidae > Ambystoma > Ambystoma mexicanum. The sequence continues at coordinate 89,981,463 of NC_090930.1, read as the reverse complement.
ATCCACCTCATGTGTTCATTGTTAGATCGTCCCAAATGACAAAAGTAAAAACGTAACACAGTTTTACACTTAACACCTCCCTCCCTCTGTTCCTTCCTTCCTTCCTTCCTTCCTTCCTTCCTTCCTTCCTTCCTTCCTTCCTTCCTTCCTTCCTTCCTTCCTTCCTTCCTTCCTTCCTTCCTTCCTTCCTTCCTTCCTTCCTTCCTTCCTTCCTTCCTTCCTTCCTTCCTTCCTTCCTTCCTTCCTTCCTTCCTTCCTTCCTTCCTTCCTTCCTTCCTTCCTCCCTCCCTTCCTTCCTTCCTTCCTTCCTTTTTTCCTTCATTCCTTTGTTTTGATTTTCAATTGTTCTGTCATTCTTCATCTCTTTCTTTCCTTCAGTCCATATATATGTGTGTCTTCCATGTTTTTCCCATGTTATTTCCTTCACGCCACCTCTCCACGTTTGCTTTTACCCTACATTCCATCTCAATCAATCAATAAAATGAAATGATTGTGTCCAATGGTCACAGCAGGCTAAAAGGTGGGTGGCATGCTTCTTTTATAATAGTCAAATGAAATCACGTTAGTTTACAGCTCTCATACTGCCCCATGTCAGGAGTGAGGAGTCTGAGAAAGCCAGAAACAACTGTTGGCTTTCTCAATGTTTGTTATTAACAGGACATGAGTGCAAGGAACAGATGTAGATCATGGGGCTGAGGGCCTACTTGATTAAGACCTGTATTGTTTTATACCAGTAGTGAAGTTTGCAGCTGCAATAACTCAGCATAACTCTTACACCTAATAATGGAAGGCAACGTTTGAGGTGACTGCTTCATAAAGATGGCTCAATGAGATCCTTTCGGTGTGTGTATTGGGTGAGGAGGGGCAGATACTGGGTAGCAATGGACATCAGAATGTGTATGGCCATGGGCAGTTAATGGGCTGGTTAACAAACAAACAACACTGTAAGCTGTGTGACCCCCGGCACATGTCATCTCCCTTCTAGCTGTCCTCCCATGCAATAGTTTTGGCTTAGAGGTAGGGCTGAAGTGTCATCTAATAGCTAAAACTAAAAATGTGTTTTCCTATTTCCAGTGTAACAGCAGTGGACAAAGAAATAAAATTTAACATGCACCAGTGCCAATTCGGTGCCTGCCATGACCAAACATGTCAATGGGGAATGCAGGGATGGCAGCACTCGGCCCTTCCTTTCAGGGCCATGATTGTGTACCCTTGTAGGTGGTGCCAGATAAAATAGTGTAAATAGGAAATGTATTATTCGATTTTAGGATCATTCTGGTTGGGCAAAGGCAGGAAGTGTTACTACTGCCATTTTCGGACAAGTAAATACAAAAAGTTCTGAGTGACGGAAGAGGTAGAACAGTCGCAGGAGACACATTAAATATGTTTTAGTTGAGGGAGGCATGGAAAATGGAACTAGGGTATGCATTGTTTTGTCACTACTGCCTATTACATCCTAGAGACCACCTTGCCTCACACGAATGCACATTGTATTTCATATCAGAAGGAGAAGACTAGCATCCTAGAATTGTGTGGTGGTAGGCAGGAGATTGCCTTCTGTTTCTGTGACTGCCTGTGGCATCTATTGTGACAAGAGCAAATATTAGTTATGGACAAAGCATCTGAGAATTGTTTGGAGACAGGAGGAGATCATATGCAGTGGCTGAAACTCAGTGCATCATATGCTTGGACTGAACAAAATACTAGTGTTATGCACACACACACACACGCGCGCGCACATCCACGCACATCCCCCCAAATATTGTTTGGAGGCGAACAAGTGCATTCAGTGTCTGTAACTGATGTTCTGTCGTTTTGAGTCAAGGACAATAGCAGTTGAGGAGAACAAGTCTTAGAATTCTTTAGAGGCAGATGGAGTTTATTTTCATTGGCTGTAACGCTGTGCATCCTTTAAGAATTCTTTGGAGACAGCAGAGTTCATTCAAAGATTGCTACTCAGCGTGCCATTTTTGAAATTGTTTGGCCGCAGGAGCGCGCATGTAGTGTCTGTAGCAGCGCGCATCATCTTTTTGTTTCAAGAAAAAATACTTGTTATTAAAATGTCTTTTATTAATGTATTTATTTTATTTATATTCCACCTTTATCCAAAGCACTTCACAATAAATGTTAAAACATGGCACTAAACACTATTAGCACATGGAGATCAGTATTGTACAGGTAAAGAAAAACAATAGCGTATCTCTAATGGAAGAGCACTCTTCCTCAACCTAGGAGCAACTAATTGAACGGAGCAAAAACCAGATAAAGCACCCGATGCATGAGGTACCTGCAAAAACATTTGAGAGGAAGGCAGAAGCAGACGCAAAGGAGTATAAAGGCCAATAACATCAGAAAGATATGCAGGAGTCAACGCATACATGTGTCACAAAAATATATAATACATGAAATTGAAATCTATAACACCAAGAGAGGAAAGGGAACGGGACAGTGTCAAATGAACAACTGTATCAAAACCAGCAAAAACACCATGAGAAGAAGGGGAATTCAACAGTGTAGAATTATCAACAGTATCAAAACCTGCAAAAACATCACAAGAACATATGGAATGCAACAGTGTAGAATGATCAACAGTATCAACATCAGCAAGAATATGAAGAGATGAAAGGGCCTGCAATAGTTTAGAATGATCAACAGTATCAAGCACTGCAAAACACCAAGAGAAGAAAGGGAATGGGACAGTGAAAAATGAACAACGGTATCAAAAGCTGCAGGAATACCAAAAGAAGAAAAGGAATGCAACAGTGTAGAATGGTCAACAGTGTCAACATCAGCAGGAATACCAAGAAAAGAATGGGAAGTCAACATCGTAGCATGATCAACAGTATCGTACACAGGAAACATACCAGGAGAAGAAAGATAATTCAACACTGTCAAATGATGAACAGTATCAGAAGCTGCAAAAATACCAACAGAAGAAAGGAAATGCAACAGTGTAGAATGATCAAGAGTATCAATATCAGAAAGAATATCAAGAGAATAAAGGGAATGCAACCGTGTTGTATGATCAACAGTATCAAACACAGCAAAAACACCAAGAGAAGAAAGGGAATGGAACAGTGAAAAATGAACAACGGTATCAAAAGCTGCAGGAATACCAAAAGAAGAAAAGGAATGCAACAGTTTAGAATGATCAAGCGTATCAAAACCAGCAGAAACACCAACAGAAGAGAGGGAATGCAACAGTTTAGAATGATCAACATTATCAAAACTAGCAAAAACACCACAAAAAGAATGGGAATGCAACAGCGTAGAATGATCAACAGTATCGGACACAAGAAACATACCAAGAGAAGAAAGATAATTCAACACTGTCAAATGATGAACAGTATCAGAAGCTGCAAAAATACCAACAGAAGAAAAGAAATGCAACAGTGTAGAATGATCAAGAGTATCAAAAGCAAACAGCAGAATGATTGAGCAACACCAAAGTGAAAGGATTGTTTGTGATGACGAGTAAGCAAAATAAATTAAGATATGGAAAGGAGAACAGTTTCAGTTGAGTAACCAGAAATAAATCAGACTTAAAAGGAGACCATAGATCATTAGGAATGAGATGGAAGTATTGCTGTGATAGCATTTACATTTTTAAAATGTTTGATAGATAAGCTAGTAAGGAAATTAGATGACAATTAGAAGGATTTGTAATTTCAAGAGATGGCTTATTGATCAAAGGAATAGGTGTAGCCAATTTAAAATTATTTGCAAAACATCCTGCCTGCAAGATAGGAATCAACATAATACCAAGATTTAGTAACATTGAGAGAACATCTATGTAACCGATTTGAAAGAGCAAAAATCAGATTAATTTGAGCAGTTACATAGAGAGCCCTCAGATTCAGAAATCGAAGGAACCAATGAGAGGGAACAATTACACACCTGAGAACTAAACCAAGATAAAGATTCAGATTCGTTAGCTAAATAATTCCTAATATCTTCAATTTGAATACAATATCGAAAGAACTACAGACATATGGGAAGATGTGCAATATAGATCCCAAAAAGGGGAGGCCAAGAGTTCATTACGTGTATTAGAGCGTTGTCTAGGAGATGAAGCTTAAGAAGAGATAGAGGATTGGTCATATTTAGACGGGTGAATAGCCGTAGAAAAGTAATAATGAAGCTGAGCACAAACATCAAAAAAGAAAGACGTGCAACTGTTTTCAGGACAATACTCTGATGGATGCAAATTAATGTACAGTTTTCTAAAAGAGCTGGCGATCCATGTTTGACATGGATGAAGTATGTAAGAAAAAGAATTAGCAGGACAATGAGTGTCCAATGAAAAAGAAATAGCAGAGCTTAACATTTCTGGAAAAAAATTAGTATCAGAAGTTACAAAGAAAATGTCTTAAAATGGCAGAAACATAGTATGCCCCCCTTTTGTGCAAGGCCAAGATGGCACCTGCTTAGACACAATAGAGAGCTATTTGGAGGGATGTGACTCAGGGCCCGATTCTCAACCTGGTCTTAGGTACCAAAAAGGTTCTTAAAAGGCTCAACAACCTTTTCGGTACTTAAGACCTATTCTGAAGGTGGTGCATTCTTACACAGTCAGTAGGAATGCGCACTTTCGGAAGACATGTGGCGGTTGCTAGGATGGGTTGGAAACCAACCTCGCAACCGCCACATTCCTTACCTGGCTTTTTAGAAGGGAATTCTTGTGGCACTTCTCCAGTTTTATATGTGCACTAAAATCATGCACATATACGCTACCATCTTGGTGCCGTTATACTGGAGGAGTGCCACAAGAAGCCTTGTGGCAATGCAGGGTGTATATGAATGCTTTCTATACACCAAAGCAAGCAGCTTCAATGTTGAATGTTGTTCAATGTTGGAGCTGCTTGCTTTGGTGTGTATAATTGTGTTCATATGCATCACGGCTGCAATCCTGAAATCTCTGCAGCATTTTTGTAAAATAACCACATATTCGTTATTTTACAAAAATGCTGCTGAGAACACGGGTGCATATGAACACTTATATAAACGCCAAGGCAAGCAGCTTCAACGTTGCAGAATACAACATTGAAGCTGCTTTCTTTGGTGTATATGAACGTGTTCACACGTTCACATACGCCATGGCAAACAGCTTCAACGTTGTATTCTGCAAAGTGTTTATGTGCACCTGTGTTCTCAGCAGCATTTGTGTGAAATAACGAATATGTGGTTATTTTACAAAAATGCTGCGGAGATTTCAGGATTATATAACTTAAACAGGTGCAAACCTGAAGGTGCACTGTTGTGCACTAGGAGGATGCCCAGGCCCACTTGAGAATACTGGTTGAGCCTGGGCGTCCTCATATGGCGCAGTGAATCGTGCTCTTTAGCATGTTCACTGCGGCAAGTTCAGAATCGGGCCCAGTGGCTGTAACTGAGTGTACAATCATTTTGGGTAAACAGAACAAAACAATTGCTGATAAAAACAGTCTTAGAATCCTTTGGCGGTTGGAGGGAATAATGTGCATCACACATGCTATGATCTGATGCATACTGAGCAGTGACCATTCAGAATGCCAACACAGGGCTGGACCAAAGAAAGTGTGAAGGGAGAGGAAGGTCTGCAGCTAGAGCTCGGTTACATAACCCACAACAGATGCTCTATGCAACAGGCATGGCAGAAATGTGTGTGCTACCAGTTTCACATTCAGAAGTTGTACCTTTCCCAGCGCATCACTATGGAGTAGGAGATGAATTGGTATGTTCATGCACAAGCATTGCAGCCATAGGAAGAGGCCGTTCAACCCGTTGACTCTGGGGCAGAATGGGAGAGACATTTCTGATGAGTGGAGAGAAACAGCATGCAGCGCCAAGGTGCAATATATGGATTGCTCAATGATGGTGATGACAAGTAAGATTAAGTTGACTCATCCAAGTCATGGCCACAAACCATAAGGAGAAGGAGGTGGGCAATGCCACAGACACAGGAGGGAAAGACAACGGTATTCTTGCACCATTTAACAGGGTGCCTCAAAGAGAACATAGCCATGGAAGTGCTAAACATCAGCATGTGGTAGCCAAATGACCAACCCCGCCAACATAGCCTTTCTGGCCATATGAGAATAGGAGGGCACATCTTCTTTGGAAAGCAATACAATCTACGTGTAGATGTTATGCCTGCGGGCAAAGAACGACAGCATCTCTCCACCAGCATTATGCTCAAGAGAAATGGCTGCAGGGTAAAGGTTGGAGCCAAGTTCAGTACCATATCTTTGTGGTGCTATTTGAAGCAAACCACATGCACAGAATTGGGATACATCCAGAAGACTTCAACTTAGCCCGTTCTTCATTAGAAAGTTATCACAGCACCACCAGCCCATGCTGTCACCTCAGAAAACATTGCTGACATTCCATAACCCTAGTGACTAAATGTATTGGTGACTGACAATAATAGTATATGTATGATACAATTAGCATATGTGCTGCTACTCTTCTGTTCTGGATGTCCTGCTCCTGGTATTTTGCAACCAAGGTGTTGAACAGAGAGTCACCTTTGAACAAAACCTGACATTTGTCATGTGTCCTCCCTTGTCTGTAGTTCCCGGGGATAGTGGGGTCAAAGGATGGTTTCTTGAGGAGGGGGAGTACCCATGCTTCCTTGAGACCAGTAGGGACATGTCTCGACTGGAAGGAGGCATTAATGAAGGCCTTGAGGAAAGGGGTTAGGGTGGGGGCACAATCCTTAATAAGCTGAGCCAGACAGGCATCGCCTTTACAAAAGGAGGGTTTGATGGACTTAAGGAGATTGCTCACTTCTTGTTCACTCATGTCCTTGAAGGCGAATATGGGAGAATAACCAGCAACCCTACTTTGTAATTCGGAGATTTGGTGATTGACTGCATGTTGATTAGGGAGGATTTTGTCTTGCAAGGTGTAGAGTTTATCTAGCATCGCTGATTGGATCTTGTTGTACCTATCTTCATTTTTCTGAATGGCAGGTGGAGGGGGAGTAGGTGTTTCTAACTCTCGGAAGATGGCAAAGATCTCTTTAGTCCCAGATTTTGCATGACTATTTCTGAGAACTGTTCTATATGTCACATAAGGACCCAAGTCACGTACTAAACCCACTTCTAAAAAATCTTTTTTACAACAGTAGAACTTGTTTTTACTTGTGTTCCAAGGCATTGAATACATTAGTTGTGTTAAAAAAAACAAAAAAATGTTTTAAAAAAACTGAATTGCACTTACCCAACTGAAACACATAAAGAGAGGGATAATCAGGCTTTCCTTTTTTGTATATACGGTGTATTCTTCCCACATTGGGACTGTTCACCCGCAAACCAAACCTAGGGAAGTACCCAATTACACAGTGTGCATCTGATATGACTGCCACAAACACATGAGTTGGAGCTACCACTGAAGATCACTCGGTACTGTAGTATGCCCGATTCTTACTTGGACTGAATTTCAAGCTTATACGTCTGCTTTACACAACAAGTCATCTGCCCCAGGTCATCAATGACAAGATGGCAAATTTGCAAAAGAAACCAAATCTGTTGTTTAAGCAGCCAAATGTGTAAAAGAAGCTCACACCTTCTTCACAGTGTTACATTGTTGGCTTTATTAAGTCATGTTTCCCCCATAATTCAGCACTACTGTAAATATAAAGTGTGCTTGCAGCTGTGGCTGGTGTAAGGGGCTCACTGCTAGCTAGCAGTGTTTTGCATGCCGAATATGAACATCAAGCATGTACGAGCACATGGAGTACAATGTATTGAATGTCTGAATTAGAGGATATTATGTCAGTGTTGCAAGACACAAGGTCTCATCCCCTTTGTATCACAAGAGAACTATCGGAGTCAGTAGAATTAGACGCCTGGAATGCAGTCATGTTGAGCTTCTTTAACTCAGGTCCATTTCTGAACTTACTTTTCAGCTGCTTTCTCTCATTGTATTCAGTGTTGATTATGTTAGAATGGGAAGAGGCCTCTGTGATGTATTCACACTGGGACCATCTTCCACGATTGAAGAGCTACTTCCCCATTCCCTATCATTTTGACCAGTGCCCAGCCAGAGAAGGATGGTTTTGGAAAATATACCTCTCTAAGGCAGGTGGGGTTCAGGTCCCCCATCTAAGGGTATCTGGAAATACAAGCTATATGTGCATAATGTCTTTCTCAAGTGCATCTCCAAATATTGATGCAATCACAAGTCTGCCACCAACAACAGAAAGTTCTGATGGTGGCGGCCACACAGCCCTGCTGGGGGTGGTAACACAGACTTGGTGTGCACAGAGAGCAGAGGCGTTTGGACAACCCCTCCTCCCCCATTCACTCTCTGTTTTTGCTGTTGTTATTGGCCACATAACCCAAAAACCACACACATGCTCCATGCCCTCAGCTTGTCCTCCCAAATACATTTCCAGTCCTGCACCATCATTTCAATTACTTTCTAAGGAAGGAGTTACACAGAACAAGAGGATAGTCTCGGGAGGATAGCTCAGGGGCAATGTGCACAGCGTGGAACAGCACAGGTTCGATCCCCGGGTCCGTACTTAGAAACCTCTGGGCATTAAGTGTGTTATAAAAAAAACAATTATTATAAGAGCAGTGACGAGTGGTCAACTAGGGCATACAAATGGACTCATATGAGACTCACACAGGGAGTTGGCGCGGCCTTGGGTCTTGGATGGCGCGCGTGATCAGCAGGTGGCTGTGTTACAAAGCTTTACTCGTGACTTGCAACTGCTCACAGATGTCGGCAGCTTGTGCATTTACATACACACCCTACTTTACCAGCCAATTATAATCACCCCACTGGTCTGTTGATTTATGGGCTCAATTTTACAAGCATCAAAATTAACTTTGCTTAGATTCTAACCTGTTACCGTGGTGGTGCAGTGGTATTCAAAAAATGTTGCGACGAGCCCCCGCCCCTTCAGTAGAATTGTTGTTGCTGAGCCCCCCACTCAACAGTAAAATGATTGTTGTAAAGCTGCCAGATGACACATTTTGACCTCGGGAAGATAGCTTAAGGGCAATGCGCTCGTCTTGTCTTGGAAGCAAGACGACGCTGAGCAACACAGGTTCGATCGCTGGGTCCGCGCTTTGAAACCTCTTGGTATTAAGCGCGTTATAAATAACCCATTACAAAAATAAATAAATAACCGCTACAATCTGCTTATATTTTCTATTAAAAGCAGCCACAGTTCCCTTTTTGAAGAGCCTTGTGACCCTCTGGACCTCCTTCTGGCCCTAGAGCCCCAGGTCTCGGTTGTCACTTTAAGTCAGCATCAAACGTTGGCACCCAAGACTAATACCCAAATGTTGCTGCCAGGCACAGCAGAGCGGAAAAAAAGCTTTTAACCACAGGATTGTCCCTTGAAGTTAAATGGCAGCAATTTCATTAAATACACAAATACACAAAATCAATTAGATTATCACGTTGATACTCTGCCAGACAGTGGGCCAGCAGAAGAACAGCAGAGAATAGCGTGTTCCCTTGTTCACAGCGGCTCAGCCTCAGACGTCCAAGTTGGATCGCAGGAGCAGGGTGCAGTGCCCACCTTGCATGCCAGAGAGTGACCTGTCAGTTTAGGAAGTGCTGACCAACAAGCAGGCTGCCACTGCACTCTTAGATGCCGGCAGCTAAGTGACGTTGACAGCTGGCACAGCTCAGCCCCCCCCCATCACTCCTTGGATGTCGCTGTGAGTCAGCATCAAACGTTGGCACCCCTGGCAGATAACCTAGGTCTGCTGCGAGTGACGGCGGAGAGTTAATCCGCTTCCTCGCACAGCAATATCCTTCGAACTGTTGCGGCTACTGTGTCATTACATATGCAAACTAATTACATTATTACCATTGGAAATTTTATTCAGAGCATGAATGACTTGTAAAGTCAAACATACATTTACGCACGTTACAATTCATTGAGCGGTGCCCTGGCCACACAGACCGAGTGGCTTTTCGATGTCACAGGACTCTGCGAGGGTACATAACGCTCGGAACCTTCAATGGTTTATTAACCACCCTTATTAAAATACTCTTTGTATTCCTTCTTCTGCTTTCGAGTGTGCATTTTTTTGTTTTTCTTTTTCACTCTGCCTTGTTTCTTTTTATGTTATGGCATTTCATCTTTTTTCCTCTCTTTTTCTTTTACTGCGATTTTCTCCTAAACCTTTTCTCCTCCTCGGCTGGGGCCTCCCTCTGGAACAGCCTCCCTGCCTCTCTAAAACGTGAGTAGAACCATCTCCGGTTCCGGAAGCAGCTCAAGGCTTTCCTCTCTGCTTCTACCTTCTCCCTTCCACTATCTTGCTGATCTCCTGTCTGACACTGCACTGGTTACCTGTCTACCCTCTGAACCACGGGCCCGGCTCTCTGCCCTCCCAGTTGCACACCAGCACTGCCTCCTGGCAACCCTGCACTTGGGGTGTGTATCCTCTCACATGTCCCCCACTAACCTCCCCACCCCTCTCTCTTACACTACAACCCCACTACCTGCACTTATCTCACCACACTTGCTTTCTGCACTTAACCCTGCACTGCCACCTGCTGGCCGCACTTCTTGTTCTTCAATGTTTGGCCCCATGTCTTGCACTTGCTCCTCCTCCCACTCCCCTGGCACTTCTCCCCTTCCCTCTCCCGGGCACTTGCGCGATCTCAATGTCACTGGGCCTAGTAAAATCGTTCTTGTACCCCCTGTTCCCCTACCCTGCCTCATCGTGCCTTGAAACACTTGTGTATAGGCACGCTATAAATACAATATCATATATTATATCATCCGTATGACATTATATGCCATAGTAGGTGCATACTGCAAAAGCACCTGTCTGCCTTCAGTAATTGTCTGAGAGGGGAGATGGTAGCTGATTGATAGGTCACATGACTCATGAAGTCATTTTCGAATTTGAAGTGAGTTTGGACATAAAGGTGTCTATTCAGTATAGAAAGTCAATTACTTTGCATTTTAGCAGTCTTTTAGAAGTCTGTATTTTACAAAATGACACTATCTAACCATTGAGCACCACCAAACCCGCCTCAAACCACATAACATACTAACACCAACACAAACACACACACACCCGAGACACCCTTACGGTTACAATGTACGAAGCCCCTCGCACAACCTACCAAAGAACCCTCACAGACGCCAGTTCCTCCTGGTTCTGAACCTATCCTCTCACCTGTTCCCCACTAACCTCCCCACCCCTCTCTCTTGCACAGCCACGCAAGCACCTGGAGACTGCCTCAGGGGGGTAGCGGTGCGCAGTGTAAATCATCATAACATAACATATTTTAAATGTATGCCTTGTAAATCATATAGACACAATATAAGTTTTGTATGCACAAGAAAACTACCAATTCTCCAAATATATTTTCACAGTGATGTTGCTGGGAGTACTTTACCCCTTATAATACCATAATGACAATGGGCAATATCATTTATTTTAAACAATGGGCTTTCATATCACACTTCATGTGGAGGTCAGCCTCTAAGTGCGGAGCGAGTATCAAACACATTCTGCTCAGTGTTGTCTTACTTCCAAGACAAGCATGTTGCCCCTCAGCTGCCCTCCCCATTTCTAAGTGATACATGACGTTTTTTAAGAAAAATGTGTTTACAAATGGGGCTTCTGTTTTAAATATATCTGTAAGCTATTTATTTATTCATGTATTAATATAATTTCAGTTGGGAATGTTTTCTTCAGAGGGAAAGCAAAGCCTTCAAGAACTGCAGCCACCCGATGGAACTTCAGTACTAACAGATGGCAAACCTGCACTATTATAATGTAATTGGTGGATAGTGATCCATTAGTGGATTATATATGGGTTAAACTGACCCCTAACAAACATTATAAAGATATTGCATGACATTGAGAAGTTTTATAAGCAAATAGAGAAATACATCAAACTGCATACATTCAGTGAAATGTAACATTGCTTTGTTGGTGTTTGGACACTGAAGAGAGCGGGAACAGAAAAGGAACAAGGAAAGGAGCAGTACAAACAATGACTGTTACCAGGAAGCAAAAAGTGGCAAGGAGGTTGCCCATCAGGAAGAAACAAGTACCACAGAGGCATCCACCGCCCCCCCGGCCCCTAAGGTAAGCGCGCCATTCCTGCATTTATGAGTGAAAGGCTCAGCTCAGTGACTTTGCAGGGCAACGCTGCACGGCTGTCAGCGTATATGAATTCGGCCTTTGGAGTGAGCATTGGCCAATAGAGACAGCGCGTAAGGGGCCGGGCAGATATGGAGGATTAAAGTGGCCAGCATTAAAGCATTGCAACAATGAGCAGAGACTGCAACGTTTACTAGCGGTAGTGATGCTGATGACTTTACCTTTGGAGCAGCTTTAAAATGGCATGTGAGTGTTCGCACTCTGTCAACATCTTTGAGGGATTCCTGCCTTGGCTGCACCGACGACGGTTGGTGAGAGGAGCTCCGTACGGGTCGGCGTTCTCGACATTAATGGTGATGTCATCAGAATACTGGTGGTATCGGCGAAGGTCCGCTGTATTAGAACGTTGGAGTGAACGTTCCTGGAGTCAGCAGCAGCCTGCTTCATGTCATGATGAAGTGTGCTGCATTTGAAAAAAAGACCTTCCCAACTTGTCCGAACGTGCTTTCAGCGCCCTATTGTGCAAGTGACTGTACGTGACGACGCATCCAGAGGAAAAATCATAACGTTGTTTACGGTACTTTTATATTGTCGGTGAAGTGGCTAGCTTCAAAGATGTCATCTTGCTTTATCATCGTATCTTCATGGTTGGGTGAAGAGATACGGAGCGTGACGCATTCGCTTTTATTTCACGTAACGCACTCCGTGGACTGTTCATGTTGTCAATGGACAGTTTAGTCAAGAGGATGTTGCCGTGTCATAGGATCTTTCAAGGTGGACTTAGTCATAAGTGATATAGAGCCTGCCGTATTATTCAAGAGGAACTGTTACCTGATACCAAGTACAGGAAGTTTTTTTTTGTGTGGATGTGACTTAACGGTGACTTAAATGCAATGTAATAACGTTTTCTGTAATGTTTCTGAGAAATGCGATACTTGTCACATTCCATAGTGCATAATATGCATTCTTGATATCTTGTGCAAGGTAGTTTTGGCAGTTCACATATTTTGGCAGTCAACAGTGATATCTATTACAATGAATTTTGGAGGTTCACATATTTATTTTTGGCTGCCCTCTGGTGGTGATGCTCAGTTCCGCTTTAACGTATGTGTGTGGATGCTGTCACAGTGATGGTGCTGTGAGTGTAAAAACATGTGGTTGAAAATTGGGCATGAAGTTCTTGCTTTAGTCGTGGGAAGTTGTTTTCAGTCTAGGTAGTGCCTTATTATGTGGCATGTGATAGCTCTATGGTGAGCAGGTTATTATCTTGGAGCCATTTAGTGGTATGTTACCAAGTTAAATGGTGTTTTCTGATGTCAAAATGCGATTTTGGGTGTTTCATGGTGCCAAGGTGTTTTGGCAAGTTTTGAATATTTATTGGACCTACTTCAGTTAATAGAAATGTTTAGTAATGTTTCAATATGCACTAACATGACCATTTCTCCACAGGCGTCCTTTGACATATATTCTTATGGTGATGTTTAATTTTAACTTTGTTCCACAGGTACACAACGAAGATGGACTCTTAAATTTTAAAAGTTGGGACTCTAATGTGGTGCTTACACATTTTTGATTCACCATTGTTTCACCATATAAAATTACGATATTTATCTGGTTTGTGTGAGTCATCATGTGTGAGTTTGGTGCATTTTGAGTGAGAGTGGAACAAATGGTTACTCATTTCAGGGGTAAATAGGTGTCTACTGTGGTGTGGGTTCTGAATACCCGTTCCATCAAATAGTTTCTCAGTTTTGGTAACCATTGTGGTGTGGGTTTAGATACCCATTTGAGCATATGGTTGCTCAGTTTTTGGTACCTATTGTGGTGTGGGTGCCGATGCCCAGTGAGGTTATTGGTTGCTCTATGGTGAGCATGGTATACTCGATGGTGAGTATTTATTAGCTCAGGCATGGTGCCTGGAGTGGTGGTGTGGAGGTTATTGGTTACTCAATGGTGAGCATTTAGTAGCTCAGGCATGGTGCCTGGAGTGGTGGAGTAGAGGTCACTAGGGTGAGCATTGCTTGCTCTAGGGTGAGCATGGGATGTTCAATGGTGAGCATTTGGTAGCTCAGGCTTGGTTCCTGGAGTGGTGGTGTGGAGGTTGTCGGTTGCTCGATGGTGAGCGTGTGATGTTCAATGATGAGCATTTAGTAGCTCAAGCGTGGCGCCTGGAGTGGTGGAGTAAGGTGAGTTTTGGTTGCTCTATGGTGAGCATGGGATGTTCAATTGTGAGCATTTATTAGCTCAGGCATGGTGCCTGGAGTGGTGGAAATATGAGTGCGTGTTTTGGTTGCTCTATGGTGAGCATGGGATGTTCAATTGTGAGCATTTATTAGCTCAGGCATGGTGCCTGGAGTGGTGGAGTGGTGTAAATATTAGTGCCTGTTTTGGTTGTTCTATGGTGAGCATGGGATGCTCAAATGGTGAGCATTCAGTAGCTCAGGCATGGTGCCTGGAGTGGTGGAGTGGTGGAAATTGGAATATGCTCAGTTGTGAGATTTGTTTCTCTAGAGGATGTTTTTGGACGCCCATAGTGGAGTTGAAATGTTATGCTTTAGACAGATAGTGGGGTTATCCCTGTAGATTATGTTAACACAATTTGTTGCTATTGAATGATGATGTAGGAATATTGTTGTGAGGTAGGTGGAAATGGTTGTGCATGAGAGTGTAGGCTGGTTCCCTTGAAGTTGAGTTCCATAAAAGGCCTGTTATGGTTCTGGTGATTGTTGGGATTGGTTTAGGTAATTGTAGCTTTCTAAGGACTTGGTAGGGGATAGCTTTTTGCTAGGAGCAGTTTGTTGTATGGATATATTTTAGGAGGATGTTTGTAGATTGTGTTTCATGTAATGTTTAGTTTCAAAACTGTTTAGTGTCCATCATCCTTCTGTTCAAATTTGTTTAGTGCCCATCATTCTCTGTCTCTTCATTATTCTATATTGCTATGTAAGGGGGGGAGATGTGTTGGGTTTTACTTATTCTGGTTTTTCCCTGTTATGTGTGTGTGGGCTTGGAGTGTGGAATGTAGAGTGTTGGCTGTAGAATGTTTTGGTTTGGTGTGAAGCTGCTCTAATTCCACAGAGAGTCAGTTGAGATCTGAAGCCTAAGAGTAGGGGGACCGGTGTATGCTTCTATCATATGAACCTATCCTGTATTATTCCTAATGTACTTACCTGTGTTCATACAAACTTACTAAACCTACCTAAACTGAACAAGGCTCCTGAGTGGTTATTTATAACCCTAAACCCTCATCATAACATGCTTGCAATATCCTATTTTATGAGTGACCGTATGTGGGCTGTCCTATCATCTTTAATACTTGCACTCTTGATTTTTCTGATGCAAGAAATTGACCTTGTATTTGTACACATCCACAAAGTAGATCCAGGATGAAGGGAAACACAAACTACACTCTCATGCAGCTCGCAATGCGTTGAAATAATATTTGAAGCAGTTTGTTTGCATTTCAAAGAATGTATGTTTTTTACAATAATTGGTAATATGTAGATAGATTCTTGCTCTTCCATATTCAATTCTGCCAACCCACCAAATAATCATACTCTTATCAATAAATGACTGTTAAGTGTTAAAGAAAACTATTTCAGAAGAAAGTATCTGAAATCTAGTCAGGATTTAACTAAGCGCCCAGTGGAAGCTGGAATCCTGCTCTGTGCTTGCTCAAGCAGAAGGCGTTGTGATGTCACAACTCGCTTATGATAAATATTAGCACTCTCAGCCAATCAGGTAGCTTGTAACAAGGGCATTACCTCATGGTAAGTCCTATGTTCAAAGCCACTTAAGAGACGGGTGGCTGCCATCTTCCATGCCGTGCTGCAGTTAAGTACTCCCCCCCTGACTCCTTTCCCCAACCCCAACCAACCGCTTCACATGGTATGTTGCCGGGGCACTAAACTTAAAAATCTACCTCTGTATTTTGGGTTGAGCATTTTCAAAACCTTTTGTTCAAATGTTATTCTGTATTTGGGAGATCTCCTTTCAATATCAAAACTGAAAGGCTCTTTAGTGTGTGTGGCCAGCTTGCTAGAAGTGGTTGCCCACTAGTGTTTCTGTTTTATGGCTGAAGATGGTATGTCTGTGCCAGTTCATTCTTTCATGCAGTTCCAGTGGGACATTTCACCTAAATACTTTCCTTCTGGGCATTTCGTGTATTGGATGAGGTTCACAATGCTGGGTTAATTTGCATTGGTAAGAATCTTAAATATGGCAATCACCCCTGCGTCGGGAGGTGGGCATGGCCGGTAACAGGTCACCAGCCCTAGCCTAGGTAGACCTGAGTGGCATGAGGGCCTCCTGGCAATTATCAACCATGTCTTGCCCCCCCCCCATCGACAATGTGGTTATAGTGATTCGCACCCCGGGGTTTGCATGTGAACAAGATGCCCACAGCCACAGGAAAATGGACCTAGGCCCGTTTGTATTTCTATGGTGGCAGCCACATGAGAGAGGAGTGGGGGGAACGGAGCACAAATCTCTGGTCTAGAAGGTAAGTGGCAGGAGGGGTTAGTTTTGTTTTGTGGGTAGGGCGGAGAGTGGGGACGTGGGGGGGCAACAGAGAGTGTCTCCAAGTTCCCGCCCCACAATCAATATGACCTCACCCGGTAAAGGTCTTGGATGGCTGGAAACAGTATGCGCGGCACTGTGAATTCTTGCCAGCTATTCCAGTGACCTGATTGGCCGAGCGCACTTCCCCAAGTGCAATCTGTATTGTTTGCAACTGTTTTGCATCTCCTAATATTGCATGAGCATATTCCAGGTCTTGTTTGTTCTTGATCCATTGGAACTGTGCTTATGGTCTTGAACTGTGCTAAATTTGTTGCTTGCTTATTTGCAACCCAGGGTGGGAAGGGGTATGTAGTATTACCAATATTTCATCCCAAGCGTGAGGGCTCGTGGCGAAGCAAGCACGAGAAGTTCCCCAGTGAAGCACGTCACAGTACGAGATGACGTATTGTACTTAGGGAGAGCAACATTCAAATACTAACGTATTGCTCGGCAGCTGGTGGAGCCTGATAGCATACATCTAGCGTTCCCATATATATATATATATATATGTAATAAAATATATGAACTCACCTACCTGCATCGTGTCGTTCCTGACACTTCACGTGGCGACGAGGATTTGGGCTCCACCGCCTCCTTCTACCCGCGCGTCCCGTTTGCTGTTTCCAGGACGAGGTTTGCCTAAGGAACCGGGCCGCTCCGCTCTGTTTCCCCGAGCGTGGTAGTGGCCCACTGCAGACTATCGGCCGCTCCGTTCCCATGAACGTAGCAGCGGCCACCACTTAATCGCACTGCTGCCGAGCCAAGTAAGTGTAAGTGCTTCCGCTTTCGTTTCATGTGAAACCAATGACCTTAATCTCCGCCCTCAACCTACTCAGCCTGCCGTGTTGTGCTTATGAGAGTCAATTACCGTATAACACGGTATAGAGGGGCAAGGTACTGCAGTTCAGTACATTACGTGTTGTAGAGCGGCAAGTAAAATTAACACAGCACTCAGTGCATTTCAAGGAGAGCACGAACATTCAATCGTGGATGTAAACAGGATCCCAAGGATATTACAGTAACACACAGCCATCACTGTGTGCACCCATAATCAAAACCAAGTCTCTAGAAAAAAAAAGGAAGTTTCATCATGGCATTCAGTGGTGTTCCACCTCCCATATTTTTCTTAACAGATGTAGGGGAACCCTCAATACCCTGGAAAAGATGGATCAAAGCATTCGAGCACTATGCAGGAGTAGTGTGTCGGCCAGAATTGTAGTATAGAGAAGAGAAAATCTCTTTTATTACACTGCTTAGGGCCGGCTGGACAAGAAAAATTTGAAGAGTTGCCAGACCTATCACCTGAAGAAAGTGCAGATTTGAATGACTATGATTGTTCAGTAAAAAAAATGGGCAAACATTATGAGAAGAAAATAAGCACTATCCTAGAACGGTACAAATTCGGGAAGAAGGTTCAAGAAGAGGGTGAAAGTGTTGAACAGTATATAACCAATTTAAGGAAATTGGCCAGAACGTGCAAGTTCAATGCACAATTGGATGAGAGACTACGAGACCAATTCATGTTAGAGTGCAGAAGCAGCAAAGTGAGGGAAAAATTATGGGCTGAAGATGATCCACCCCTTGACATAGTTCTGAGGATAGCCAAAGTAGTTGAACATACAGAAAAATGTGTTCAGGAACTAGAAAGCAGAATGCAGTCTGTGGAAATTAAACAAGAAATCCCAAAAAACAATAGTACTATGAACGTAAATAAGAGCAATGAATCAATAGCCCAAGTGATGGAAGTAATTAGCGGTAAAGACAAACCGGAGAGATCTCGCAGATCATCATGGAATGAAAACAAAAGAGGTAGAGGTGGACCCAGAGTATATGAGAAAAGAAGGAGTCCACGTAGACAAAGAACTAACGCAAGAAGAAGAAATGAAGGAAAATGCTTTAGATGTGACGGTACTGACCATTGGGCTGATAATCCGGAATGTCCAGCTTTAAAAATCATATGTGGTAAATGCAAGGGCAAGGGACACTATGCCAGGTGTTGCAAAGCATCGAATACCTCTATGAACTGGATTGGCAGTGATAATTACAGTGATGTTGATGATGATGAGTGTGTGTTTGTTATATCTGATGAGGAACATGAAGAAGAAATGGAGAGTCCCAAAGCCACAGTGTGCATAGATGGAGTGGATATGCACATGATGGTTGATTCCGGTGCCAAATACACACTCATACCACAAGGAATGTGGGACAAAAGGAAACATGAATATTTGCATGAACCCGATATTCGACCCAGAGCCTACGGTGGGATAAAAATAGATATCATTGGATGGTTTTGGGGTACACTCAAATTTAAAAACAGAAAAGCAAATGGGAAGATTTATATTACAAAAACTGGGAGAATTCCTTTGTTAAGCTGGAACCATCAAAGCAAACTCAAAGTGAAGTTGGATGCAAGTGCTGATGAATCAGTGATGAATATTGGGAGTGATGTAGCAAGGAAACATTTAACATATGAGGAAATAGAGGAAGTGATGAAGGAAGTTTTCAAGAATGAGATTGGATGTTTACGTGGATATTCGCATAAAATCAGAATGAAACCAGGAGGTATTCCGGTTGCACAGAAAATGCGCAATGTTCCTCTTTCTATGAGAGAAGAAGTAAAGAAGGAAATAAAGAATTTGGTTGAGCAAGGTGTCATAGAAGCCATTGATGCCAGCGAATGGGTGTCCCCGTTGGTTGTCTTAAGGAAGAAATCTGGGAAATTGAGAATATGTGTCGACATGCGAGAGAATAAATGTGTAATTCCGGACAGGCACCCACTCCCGAACATTCAAGAAATAGTTTCTACGATTGGTCCATCGAAGCGGTTCTCGACCCTTGATTTGACCTCAGCCTACCATCAGGTGAATTTACACAAAGAATCTAGATGCATGACAGCATTTATTACACCTGATGGCCTATATCAGTACAAGAGACTACCTTTTGGGCTTATATCAGCTGCATCTGTCTTTCAGAAAACTATGCATAAACTATTCGAAGGGGAACATGGTATAATATGTTTCCAGGATGATATATTGATACATGCTGTTGACCAGAAGACACATGATGAGAAATTGCAACATGTATGCAAGAAACTGTGTGAAGCTGGCATGACTCCGAGTAAGGAAAAATGCAAGATAAATTGTGATACAATTGAATATTTGGGACATACCATATCGGCTGAGGGAGTAAGACCCAAGAAACAACTGTTGGATGCGATAGAGAATATGCCAAGGCCCAAATCTAAGGAGGAAGTACGTACCTTCATAGGTATGGCAGAGTACTATTCGAAATTCATGCGTAATTTTGCTATGACACTGTTCCCCTCCGCGAGTTATTGAAGAAGAAAACATTTGCATGGGACACAGAATGTGAAGAAGAATTTACGTGGATAAAACATGAACTAAACAAAGCTCCATCATTGAGGAATTTCATAAGTGGGGAAAAGACCATTATCACGACAGATGCCAGTAATGTAGGTCTTGGTGCGGTCGTCACGCAAGGATTTGATGGTAAAGAGAGATTGGTAGCCTTTGCATCCAGATTGTTGAAAGGAGCCGAGAAAACATATGCGGCTATTGAAAAAGAAATGTTGGCCATTAAATGGGCTGCAGGAAAGTTCCGGAATTTAATTTGGGGCACAGAGGTGGAGTTCCGCACAGATCACAAGCCATTGGTCCATGTTATAATGAATAAAGGATTGGACAATGTCTCGAATCGTATGAAAAGATGGGTCATACTCCTGCAAGAATATAACTGTACAGTGAAATATGTGCCAGGCACGAAAAATCGTGCTGCCGACTGTCTTTCAAGGCTCACTAATGTCTCAGAGGTAGATGATGTCGAAGATATGGAATCCGAAGTTGTATTAAATATTGAAGGATTATCTATATCAGAGAAGGAATGGAATGAAGCAGAGGATTCGGACGACACATTCAAAAAGTTGAAACGCATCATTTTGGACGGTAGTTCATTAACAAAAGCCAAATATGAAGAAAATGGACTATTAGAATATTGGAAAGTTGCGAATGAACTAAAGGTGGAGAATGACAGAATCATGAGAAGTGACAGAATTGTTCCACCTGTAAGTCTACGTCAAAAGATAATTGAGTTAGGTCATGAGGGCCATCAAGGAATTGTAAAGACGAAGAGAAGAATACGAGATGAATTCTGGTGGCCAGGATACGATCAACAGGCTGAGAGAGTTATACGTGATTGTATCCTTTGCAAAGAGAGTGATAGGGGTTGTGTGAATGAGAAATACCCCATGGTGGTGACTGAACTCCCAGGTAACATTTGGGAAGACCTTGGTATGGATATAGTAGGTCCAATTTACAGTGAGGGTAAGCAACAATATTGTCTAGTGATTATTGACCTTTTGACTAGATGGGTTGAAGTCATGATTAAACCATGCATGACGGCTAAAATGGTGGTTGATTTTTTAAAAGAAGTATGTGGAAGGGAAGGTTTACCCAAAAGTATACTGACAGACAATGGAGTTCAGTTCCGTTCAAGAGAAATGCAGAAATTTTGTGTGGAGAATTCCATTGTGCACAAGAAAAGTGCTATATATCACCCACAAACCAACGGAGTGGTCGAGCGTTTTAACAGAGTGCTTAAAGGTGCTGTGCGATGGGCTTGGGCAAATGGTGTTAAATGGGAAGAAGCTGTTAGACAAAAGATTAATGCACACCGTTTTACAACACACTGCATGACTGGCCTGTCGCCATTTGAAATGAGTAGAGGTCGGAAAGCAAACACTAGGTTAACACCATCCTGGTTGAAAAGAATGACTGTGATAAGGAAAGATTTCGGAGATGCATGTCAGAACATAAGAACCATGCAGTTGAGGAATAAAAGAGCTCATGATGTGTCTGTGGGCACTAAGGGAAAAGACCACCATTGAAAGTTGGAGGACGGGTGAGAATTAAACTTCCACCTGTTTTAAGAGATGGTCCATGTAAATGGTCCAAACCTGTTGGAGTCATTGAAGTGTTTAAACATGCAGTGAGGGTTGAAGATGGAAGAGTGTGGAATATGGAGAGAGTATGTGTGTGGGACACTCCTACAATGAATGCATCTATGCATGAAGATCGTGAGAAACCAAAGAAAGGTATGAATGTTAATAGTGCTAATGGTGTTGTTGAGAAATGACAGAGAGATGTAGCACGAGAGAAAGAATCATCAATGATTTCCTTGCCAAAACCGAAAACAGATATTTCACGTACTTCAAGAAGAGGAAGAGTCATTTGTGATCCCTGCGGATTGAAAGACTTTGTGTGGGAACACTAAGCTCAGAACTTTTGTAAAGAGTTAGAATAGTTGTGTCATCAATTAATGTGAGAAGGGGAGATGTGTAGTATTACCAATATTTCATCCCAAGCGTGAGGGCTCGTGGCGAAGCAAGCACGAGAAGTTCCCCAGTGAAGCACGTCACAATACGAGCCGACGTATTGTGCTTAGGGAGAGCAACATTCAAATACTAACGTATTGCTCGGCAGCTGGTGGAGCCTGATAGCATACATCTAGCGTTCCCATATATATATATATATATGTAATAAAATATATGAACTCACCTACCTGCTTCGTGTCGTTCCTGACACTTCAGGGTAATTGAGGGTGCAGGTCTGATCTTCACTCATATTTAAGTTCAGTTTGATGGTGGGTGACCACTAAAGATTTACATTCTGAAGTACCGCTTTCTCAGCATTATAGCAGACAAGCTAAACAAACGGTGGTCTGGAAGGTTGCCAAGAGCAGTGGCAGTGGTTCAGTTTTATTCAAAACCTTCCACCAATCTTTCTTTAGGTCATAGCAGGGTCTTGCCTGAAATAATCTATCCTGATCAAAATCTGTGTCATTGTGCCTGGCTCAGCATCCCTTTTGCAGAGAGATGCTTGTCGGCTGTCCCTCGAGTTGGAGAAGATGTTGTGGCAATTTATTGGCCCGTGGTAGATGACTGATCATTATGTATTGCGCAGACGGAAACTTGTCCTTTGCTGTATATATATTTCTTCTGCACAGCTGTATCTATGTTGCCATTCCTTGCAACATAGCTATTTGTATGCAAAACCTGCATGATCATCTTTAAATAGTCCATGGCAAACTTAAAATAATGGTGAAAACTCTTGAATGATTCAGGCAGTTGTTTGAAAAAAATCTTCACTTTCTGACCTAATTGTGAAAATGACAATAATGGTAGGTTATGTTTGTGGTTTCTGTGATTGATTTGATAAGAACACTTCATCATGGCCTTCTTATATTGAGGTGCCATTCCAGTGTTGTGTAGGGAGTTGTTGCATGTGATTTTTAATCTGATCGCTCTTATTGGAGGGTCTATTTGATTGGCTGTTTTTTGCAGGATCTGACGAGCTTCTACTGTGAAAAGCTGAGTTCTATGCTGCCTGATGGCAGTTCTCCGCCCACCGTCTTGCCCACACAGACTCCGCTTTTATTTTAACCCCTCCCCACTAATTTCACTTACCTTATATCTGCAGCAGTGAAGCCCGCCGCCACAACTACTGCTGCTCAAGTCACGGCACTTGCTGCCATTGGAATGAGTACTGCCTTCCTATTCCATGGAAGCCATGTTGGTATAGTATTTTCTATCTGTGAACTGGACGGAGAGAAACGATAAAAACATTAGCACCCGTGTAGCATGGCACACAGGTGCTGATGGCGATTTGCCCCTTGGGCTTCGCTCGGGCCCTTAACTTGGGCAGCAGGCTGTTACCCACAGGGTCGGTCCACCACCTCGGGGTGGATCACCTCAGTATTGCTATGCATGGACATGATAATTTGTAATAGGTCTTTTTTGTTCATCAATTGTCTCACTATTATTCTTTTAGTGGAATCAAGGGATTTTCTGTATGTTGTCTTTTGCATTTCACTATATCCTTGTATCCTTTATCACTATATGCTTAACAGTACAGTGCAACGCTTGTCTGCTGGTTGCGTTATGATTCCATTGTTTGTCTGGAGTGTTTCTATGGCCCTTTGCTCTTGGTATGTGAGCTTCTGATTAGTTATCCATTGTTTGTTGTGTCTGATTTTACAGGTTTTCAGGCAACCAATCTAAGTTTCAGGTTTTGGATTGTGTCCATACGGGGAGACCAGTTTGAGTGTTTTTTTTGTGACGTCACAGTCAGTGCTAGTCTTCTGTCCATTGTTCTATGCTTTGAAATATTTTTTTAGACTATACGATCGTATGTAATTTCAATTTGTTCTCCACAACGTTGAGTTTTCTCTTGTTCCTGCTGGGGAAGAAGTCCAGTCGGTTGGAGAGTACAGACTGTTCAGCCTTCGTGAGTTGGTGGTGAGAGAGGTTGTTAATGGATAGGTTTATTGCAATCGAGTCCTGCATTGAGTTATCCATATCTGTTCAGTTTTGAAGAGTCTCAGTTTTGTATTCTGGCATTGATCTTCTGCACCCCTGGGTGGGATGGTGGGAGTAGGGGTCACATAGTTTGCTCCTTTTCGGTCCAGACGTTTTTTGGGCTACTGAATTATTAAGCAATCACATGTTTATTTATTTATTTATTTATTTATTTTATATGTAATCCTTTTCTATGCCATAATTCAATTGCAGCGCTGGCGCTTTGTTTGTCGTCAGGCTTTTTCGGGAGATTACTTGTGTACTTCCTCAGACTGGTTTGCTTGGAGTTAGAGTTAGTGAATCACATGATGCCTTGTTTTCTCTGACGTTTTTCTGTATCTTTGCTCTGTGTGTTATATAGTATGGTTAGTCCTCAAAGTAGCATCACACGATATCTGGGATTGGTATGGCGGTGCATCCACTGTTGTTTGGTCATTAGAGCCCTTAACATTATAGAAGGAAGGGTGATGAGATGTTTTTAACCAAGTTTTCTTACCAAAATGTCAAGATCCCCAGAAAATGAGAACATGATCAGTCCACGAAAGTATGGTAATTTTATAGTTGGAGATTTTCCTCCAGGTTATGTCCCCTCATGTGGGTGGGAACGTCTATAGATTGTGCGAAACCCATAATATTAATGCTCATGATGAAATTGTAGGATGGTTCATTGAAACAGACATAATTTTAATGATAGCCTTAGAGTTGCTCATTTTGGTTGGTGGGTCACATGCCCCAAAGGCCCCAGTCCGCAGTTCACGATGCTGGTTCAGCAGTTTGCCATGCTAGATGGGAGTCCATGCTGCTTGTGGACTGTGAGGGGTGATGGAAAGTCTGTGGTTGAATTTGAAAAGCTTTGTATGTTGAAAGAAGTTCAGCTCCTTAAGAATGAGTCAGCAGTCCAGGATGCAGGGTTAGGGAGATGCATTTTGAAGAAGCATCTGTACTCTTGTGGGGTCTGAAGGCACAATGGAGATGCCAGATCTAACTTTGCAAGGATTCAGGGGATACATGTGGGTTAACACCAACCTCAAGCAAGTGAAAACAAGTTCCCAGACTAGTTGCAAATAAGAGATCCCAGAGCATCCAACAGATGGAGGAGGTTTGGCACGAGATGGAGGGTCGAAAGATACATATCGTATAAGGCCCAATCAGTCAGCCAGATGCAGGTTGAGGATGCTTTCACTTTGCAGTGAACTCTGAGCTCCTTGTGGGAATCCTGACGGTGATTGAGAGGCCGGGTCGGGTTTGGCAGCAAACGTTGAAAACAGAAACACCACTTATTGTCAGGCTTTTATGGGGCTATTGCATGTTGCAATGTATTCTAAAAAAGACGTGCTCCAATGGTTTAGGGTTAATGGGCAGTCATACAAGGGAAGAACTATGTTAAAGAAGATGTCTGCGTCAGGGAAAACATATCATTACATTTCATGACACACAATATCATGACATGACATGTTACATCAGGACATGAAACATGAGTTGAGAGATAGACTTGTTATTACATGACAAACCTAATAAAACATATCATGACATGACATATTGTGAAATGGCATTGAATGACATGACATAGCATGATACATGGCAACATATCATTATATAGCATTTCATGACAAGACATGGCATCACGTATCATCATGACATGACCTATCATGACAAAGCATGGCATAGTAGAACGTAGCATGACATGACATATCATATCATGACATCATACCTTTTATAGAAACAATCATTGGCTAAATTCATTGCAACCCAAAGTGCACATGATCAAAACGGTGCTTATAAAGAAATATAGAACCCATTCCCTATTTGAGACCTAAACAGCTACTACAACCATGTTACCCAGGCAATGATGACGTGATCTTGTCTGTGTAATTGAACAGTGCTAAACTGCACTGAGTGAATTGTATCCCATAAAGAATACATACCACTGCATGAATCGTTACTCATCAACACAAGCAACCTAGGAGGCAGCTCTCCCTCACAGTCCATGGACCTCTCTTCAAGTCCCACTTTCCTTTGAAACAGTTTGATCTAATCCTAGCACATCGTCTCTCCTTTGGCACTGCCATGAGATGAATCTCAAACTTGCCCATATACGATATAGATTTTGCTGACTGGTTGATCTGCCCTTTGTGGAACTTGGTGTACCTTGCCACGCAGATGATACCCACTTCTGCCTGTTGATTCACAGCACCTGTCAGTTTCCCCTTAAAGGTTGCCAATTTCCTGGCACCCTAGCACACACTAACCATTGTATGCGGAATGGTCTTTTTCCACCCTTATGGACCATCATATGTTTCCTTTTCTCTAAAACCGCAGACCGCTCTACTGCCACAAGTCTTGACCCAACAATGTCTTTACATGGGCACTTGTTCAAACTCATTGTCATCCCTGTGCATACATAGATTTTGTAGCATTTGAGTATTTGTAAAGAGCCCATGACATACTTAACCGTATAAAGACGCAATTGGAACCACATACATATAGAATGTGACTAAAGAATGCTGAGAAGTCATCAGGTAAACTGTATTGTTGCTATTTAAACAGGAAGGTTTTTAGAGTGTTCTGAAACTGAGCAAGTTTCTGACAATCCGTAATCTCCCGCGGTAGACAGTTCCAGAGTCTGGGACCGAAGACTGCAAATCTTCTGTCTCGTCTAGTAACAGCAGTTGGTCCCTTGATCTGAGGGTCCTCAAGGGGTTGTGAGGACAGATTCTTTTGCTTAGGTATTCCGGGGTCAGTCCCTTTAGGCACTTATAAATCATGCATGCTACCTTGAATTTAATGTAGTCCTCAAGTGCCAGCCAGTGCAGTGTTCTAAGATCCTTGTTGCCTCACCAGTACTGTCTATTGCTGCTAAAGTAGTCTCCTACTATCTCAATCACGTGTCACCATCCTGCAACATGCAACCTACATGCTGCCACTCTAGTACCTTCCCCAGACAGTTCTGATCCCCTTTCAAGGTCTGTCCAAACAATAGATGCTGTTGCCTGACCATACCAACCCCAGATGCTCCCCACCTTGGGTGCCAATCATCTCTGTACCCTCTCAGACATGCCTCTGCCCATGGCCATTTTCCATTAGCCATCTTCTCTCATCATGTTTGAGCTGTTGGCAACATCTAGACTTATTCCTGTGTCCTCTGTATAGGGCCACTGCGCCTCCCTCCAGGGCTCTGAAAGGCACAAACCTCTCCAGGTTTTGTCACAGGTCACTTCCTTCAGTCCCTAGTCCTGCTCCCCTGATTGCCCCCATTGACCTAGTTGCCATACAGCTGCCTGCCATGCTCCTAGATTGGCCATGACGTGCAATGAAAGAGATGCCACCCACACAGCAGCCACTGTAACGCTTCTGCAGGGACTCCCTCCATAAGGGTGGCATTGCTTGCAGCAGAGTTAGATTGACCAATCAGAGAATGGGCTGAGGGTTGGGTGCTTACAGCATTGCCAGGGAGTATGTGTCTCTCACAACATTCCCAACAACCCCAGTGGACATTGGAGATGGGGGTTCTCTCCCTCCATTCACGTGGACCCATTTTCTAGGGTAAACGATTGGTGTCATTGCACCAAAAGTACATGGATTAAGAAAGAGAGAACATAGACCTTTCAGCCCTTCCCCATAACATCACAGGAAATGAGGCTACATGAAACATTAGTGATGTGCTGCTATCAGTTTGCATAGGCTTCACTGCAGCACATGTAGAAACAGTAAGCAACACGTGGTGCTATGTAATATTTACATGTGATAACATCAGAGTGTGTGCAGAACAATCGACAGGGGTTGCAGCAAAGCACAGGTGGTCATTGCTACACACATAGGCCCCCAGATGGCTACTATTGGTGATTGCTAGCTGGCAAGAAGCTTGGTCTTCCCCCAGGGACTAGGCTGAGCCATTGGCACACAGCAGTGAAGGCTGCATTTGCCTCATCTTTGAAATAGTCGCAAATTACTCACTTTCCAATTCAAGTTAAACCTTTTCTTAATAACCTAATCTTTTCCGCAGGGGGACATGCCTTGGGTGCTTTGAAGCGTCGGCAAAACAAGGTTTAAAGTACCTTTGGGATGTTCGTCATCCAGCAGGCCGAAGGCGCAGCAGATGTTCTGTGGGCAGGAAAGATATCCCTCTCGGTAGACTCACTGCTTGTTTTACACCAAGCTGCCCACATTGAGGACAAGGCGAAATCCGCACGCTTTTAGATACTCAATCTCATTTTAGAACAACATTCCTTCTTGTCTCTTTATGAGTGACAGAGGATCGTCTTTAGCTTTTGATGTAGACTGGTGCTGATTGAGGGTGTGTGTTGGTAATGCTTTCTACAGCAGTGAAAGCCTCTCACACTGCACTGCCGCTGTCACCAAGCTTCTCAGCGGGTGGAAAGGAAAAGGAAATGCTTAACAACTGTGGGGCATAGCTGCATGGTTGCTCCAAAAAAGATGTAACTGTCTATATACATAAAAGGCTTAGGATGTCTGTGGGACATAGCTACAAGTGCCCACTATTACTGTGTGTGTGTTGGTGACGCTGTCTACAGCAGCGCACGCTTCTTACACTGCGCTGTCACTGGCACTGAGCTGCTCGGTGAGTGAAAAGGCAAGGGAAGTGCTTAACAACTGTGGGACATAGCTGCATGGTTGCTCCAAAAATGATGTAACTGTCTATATACATAAAAGGGTTAGGATGTCTGTGGGGCAAAGCTACAAGTTCCCAGTTTTACTGTGTGTGTAGCAGTGCACACTTCTTACACTGTGCTGTCACTGGCACTAAGCTTCTCGGTGAGTGAAAAAGGCAGAGGAAGTGCTAACGAATGAAAGGCCTTGGAAGAAACAGTGATCTTATTAAGATGTTCAAGTTTGGTAGATAAGAACCCAATTTTGAAATAATGTTTACTATTGCAATGCCATGTGGTAGGTCTACAGGGATTGAAATGATGATACTGGAGTGTTAAGTGATATGATTGGTTATTTATAACGCCTTAATACCTAAAGGTTTCTAAGCGCTGACCCGGGACCAAACCTGTGTTGCTCCGTGTCATCTTGCTTCCAAGACAAGCACGTTGCCCCTGAGCTATTCATCCTCTCGTGGTTGCTCTAAAAATGATGCAACTGTCTACATACATAAAAGGCTTAGGATGTCTGTGAGTATAGACAAGTACCTTATGTTATGTTATGTGCTTGCTTATAACGCGCCGGTAGCCCGCAGGCATCAGGGCGCGAGAAACCGAGAAAGAACTAAACACGTAATTCAACTCATTAAGATAGATAGATATCCTAGAGAAAGGGACAACATAGCTCATTGAAACAATGAGGTTTTTAGTAATTTCCTGAAACTCTGGTAATTTGCTTCAAGCCGTAATGCCATCGGCAGCTTGTTTCAGAGGTCTACTGCTTTTGCCAGGAAGGATTTACCTTGCCTAGATGCGGGCTTAGCCCAAGGGGTGTTCAAGGTACCCCTGTCGGCTGATCTTTGACATGTTCCGAGGGCATAGAATGAGAAATGTTTTTTAAAATAGCTGGGGGCCTCTCCATATAGGCATCTATGGATTATTATCAGGGCCTTAAACTTGACTCTCTCCTCCACTCTCAACCAATGCAGTGCTCTTCTCCCTGTTGACACATGTTCTCTATTCTTTATATTCTTGACTATGCGAACTGCGCCATTTTGTATGACTTGGCACTTTTGAATTTCCCTTTTTGTAGCTCCTAACAAGAGAGCATTGCGATAGTCAAGTCGCAACAGGATGATGGCCCTGGCGATAGTAGCAGCATTAACTTTATTGATGAAGGGTTGTATTGCTCTCAGGAGACGTAAATAGTAGGCGATGTTTTTCTGCAGGTAGCCTACCTGTACCTCCGAGCCCACTGATGCTTCCACCATCATCCCGAGAGTTTTGACATGCAGCATCACCGGGATATTTGCGTCCTTGATGGTGAAGGACTTATATTCATTCCCTAATTTGCATCTGGCCTCTCGCGTGCTGAAAATCAGCAGCTCTGTTTTAGTATTGTTTAAACACATCCAATGATGTTGCATCCAGTGGTCTATGATGTTATAAACCTCTGAGATTTTTGCACTGTCAGTAATGTAATCACCCGTGAGTTCAAAAATAAGTTGCGTATCATCAGCGTAATTCGTAAAGAATACGCCAATGTGTTCAAGGAGTTTGCAGAGGCTTCTCAAATATAAGTTGAACAGTAGATGTGACAAACTGGCTTCCTGCGGGACTCCAAAAAAGATGGGAGCGACCTTGGAGACATTGTCTCCCAAGTGTATTCTAGCACTCCAATCTTTAAGAAAGGATGATAACCAAGCCAACACCTTAGGAGAACAACCTGCAATGTTGGGCAGTGCGTCCTGAAGGAGCTGTGATCCACCAAATCAAAGGTAGCGCTTAAGGCGAGAAGCATGAGAATACCTGTTTTGCCTTTATCTCTTATTATTAGAGAGCAACATTGTCTTGTAAAAGGCAGGACAGTTAAAAGTAGAAACTTCAGTTCATGGCAGTGAGAGGGAAAGCACAAGTCAAGGTGCAGGCCTGTTACATATGTTAAATGTTAAAGGTATTTGTACAGTGCACCAAAACCAACAGAGTTGGTCCTCAGGTGCTCTGACGGATCTGCAAACGAGAAGGTGTGGTGTTCTGTTAGCAACTTCATCTCGGTATACACTGTGCACTGAGCTTTGGAGCGAGTATCAGAGCAATTTCAGACCTTGTGTGCTATTGGTGTGGCTTACGTGTTGTTGTGGTATGGTGAAGAGCATGCAGCTTGCAGTGCGAGATGTGGTTGTGTGAGTTTTTGAGTGATTTAATTATGCAGAAAGTTTGAGCTTTTTTGTTAGTGGGTTATATGTTTTGCAGCTAATCTTCGCAGTATGGCTGAATGCCTAGATTTCGGGAATCCTGCATGGTGTGACAACAGTTAGATTTGAGTGTCCTGTATAGTGGAGTCAGAGTCCACGCCTAACAGAACAATTGAGTATAGTGCCATACACAGCTGGATTTGAGAAACAATTGAATAATTCAGTGGAATCCCATACACAGCTAGATTTGAGAGTCCTGCATAGTGGGAGAGAGGCCTATGCCTAACAGAAAAATTGAAGTTTTAGTGTGGCACACTCCCTGTTGTAGTCTAATGAACTATGTATAGTGTTTTATTCTCATGAACTATGATAGTGATTTTGGTGTGTCTGTTCTCCTCCTCGGGTGCAAGGGCAGGTGTTGTGGTGTCCTCTTTCTTCTATCTATGTGGATTTGTCTGCTGGAACTTTGGGAGTGGTACAGGCCGAGGTTCTATGGGTGAGTCATCTAAGTGCTCCTGTCATGGTCTCTTGATGTGTTCAGTCTTAAGTGTCCTCTTATGGCTATCTCTCATTATATCTTATTGTATGTCGTGGAGTGCGTTCCTTGGATTCTGTTTGTGTCCGGTTGTTTGGTGGGAACCAGGATCATTATCTTTCATCATTGTTGTTTTAGCGGTATGGGCATTCTTGTGGGTGGTCTTCTAGTTACGCAGTGAAGAGCCAGGATTTGAGTAGTTTCCTGACTACTAGGTGGTTTCTTGCGTTCCATATATTCTTTGGAAGATCAATCCAAGTTTTCGGTGCCTGGTGAGAGAAAGATGATCCTCCGAGTTTTCTTCTGTTGTAGGGTTTAAGGTTCCAAGCAGATTTTGTTGCTCAATCTGGGTGTTCTTGTCGGCTGTTGTAGGCGTAGTTTATCACTCAAGAATTCTGTGCCTTTGTTGTGTATTGTTCCGTGAGTGATGCACATTGATTTGAATTTTATTTGTTGCTTTATTGGTAGCCAATATAGTATTTTTAGCACGGGTGTGATGTGTTCTCTATGGGGTCGTTTGAGAAGGAGTCTGGCTGCTGCATTTTGTATGCATTGCAGTTTTTTTAGAAGTCGTTCAGGCATACCCAGGTATAGGCTGTTGGCATAATCTACTGTGGACATGACCAGAGCGTTGATGGTAAGTGATTTGTTGGCGAATGACAGGAACAGTAGTATTCTTTTTGCCTCTTGCAGGTGAAAGAAGCATTTCTTGAATGCGGAATGTACTTGTGGCTCTAGAGTGAGACTGTTGTCCATCAGGACCCCCAGGTTTTTTACAATTGACGATGGCGCTGGGGTCGTACACATGCATATGTTATGCAAGTAGAACTGGTGTTAATGTATTTCATCTCCACTAGATGGTAGCATCATTCAATGGACTGCAGTGTTGTTGAAAGTTTACAGTTCACTGGGTGTGGCAGAGGTAGTGGTGTGAACAGGTGTTGCTTCCTATCACAACTGGGTCCAGGCCCCTTGTGCTGCTCCACCTTGGCAATATCTTGAGCTTGGAATCCTTCAACGGGAGGCACGTGGTACTCATAACTACCAGAGTACGGTGTAATGTGCTGAGCTGTTCCAGGGGAAAGTAAAGGGGACGTGACCCAAATGGGATGTGTGATTATTCAAACTGATTGTGGGCCTGGAGGTGCAGCAGGTGCACCAGCCAACCTCTTCCAATGGATGCACCATGGCTCTACAGTAGCTGTGATGATGAGCTGTATACAGCGATTTTAACTATTTCAAAATAACGAATGGAATTTGTCACAAAAAAAACACCAGCAATAAAATAACAGTTTTTTTTAAAACAGTGGGCCTCATTACGAGTTTGGCGGTAAAAATCTGTCTTTACCGGCATGCCGGTATGAACGTGTCCATGTTGCATTGTGCCCATAATGAACTGGCGATCACGCGTCTGCGTGCACGCGCGTAACAGCATGCCAGTAACGGATGCGCCGTCATGCCGATAAAGTCCCCCTCCCCACGATAGCGGCATCAAGAAACCTCCCCCGCCATTGTCGTGTCCCAAAATAACAGGTACCATCATTACCAGTACCGACATTACTGGTACCGACATTACCGGCAACGTCCCTGCACCGGAAGTAACGTCATTGCGCCAGAACGGGAAATGCAGCAGCAGCCATCTATACAAACACAATCCATTGCAATCCCCGGCAGACATGACCTGTGCAACAGAATTCCCAATCCTTGCTGGAAGACAATGGCAAAAGTGACCAAGAAAGGCACTTCTCGCATGTGCAATCCGCGCTTCAGTGATAATGAGTTGAAGATGCTCTCAAACACGATTGTGGAGCAGGCCGATATTGTTTTCTGTACGAACCTGCGGCATCCAGCACAATTGCGCAAAAAACAAGTGTGGGAGGATGTTCCAAGGAAGTTTAGTGCGGTGGGGACTACTACATGCACCAAAAAGGACTGTAGGAAAAGATTGGATGACCTGCGCATGCAAGTCCGTAATATACTGTCAGCCAACTGCAGCCATGGGCAGGCAACAGGCGGCGGTCCAAACTCCCCCGTCAAGTTGTCCAGGTGGGAGGAAACCTGCAGCTCCATCATGGACATGGAGGCCATTGAAGGAAGAGGAGGAGCAGAGTATGGAGTCCAAGCATCGGCTGATGATGGTGAGTGACCTTATCCCCATCACCTGCGGCATGCCACAGGGATCATGCGTCTCACCAACGCTATATAACATTTTCACTAAGCCCCTGTTTGATGATTTGTGTCATCTGGGTATCACGTATACTAATTACGCTGACGATACCCAGATCCTCCTCCCACTCTCAGGGGACTATGAAAGGGACTTAGCACTGGTGAACAGAATGTACAGCATTGTTCAGGTATGGATGGCAACTCATGGCTTATGCCTGAACGATGATCAAACTGAGCTCCTCATCCTAGGTACCACCTTCCTTATCAATACATTAAGTACAAACTACTCCTCCTTCATCATCGATGAGAACTGTATACAAGTAGCCAAAGAAGTAAAAATACTAGGTATCTACCTCGACTCCACCTTATCATTCTCCAAACAGGTAAATTACCTTAGCCTCCTCAACAGCTTATACATGTAAACTAATCAGAGCAGGGAAACTATTCTTACCTCAACACAGTTGCATAACATTAGCCAGTGCTCTAATTATCGCCAAACCTGACTACTGTAACGCATTGTACATCGGAGCCACTAAATCCACCATCAACAAAATTCAGATACACCAAAATAATGCTCTCCGAGCATCACTGAACATTCCCAAGAGAGAACATATCTCAGAAACAAGAAGGAAACATAAATGGTTCTCCAGCCATGAGAAAATCAGACTCAAAACTGCATCCCTCACACACAAATCACTTTATAATAAAGCCCCACAATACTTAAAGGACAGATTCACTAGAACACACTCCATAAGACAAACTAGACTAGCCAACACCAATCGGCTTCAAGTACCCCGATTTAAACTCGCAACTATAGGCGGAGCCAGTTTCCCAGTTTTAACTACCTATCACTGTGAGACTAGAACAATCTTTTTACCAAATTCAGGCAAAATGTGATTAACTGGTTGGCGACAACAAATGTTAAATGAGTGCATGAACCTGTTACCGCCTGCCTCGACCCACGTGCATGACATAATTTGTTACCTGTCACATGTATAACAGGCTTGTAACTTACAACCTGTAACCTGTAACCTTGCGCTAAGCTGTAACCTACGATCTGTAACCTGTAACCTTGCTCTAAGCTGTACATCCTCTAACCTTCTGCCCCCTTATACCCCAGGGTCCGGTGCACATAATAAATACTAAACAAACAAACAAAATGGATCTCGGGGGTGGAGTCTTGGGTGGAATCACCCCCAATACAAAGAAAAAAAATGTTATTTTTTTTAGCTGTTTTTGGTTTGTTAAAAATGAATGTTATTTTGTGATTCGTTAAAATCAAATGTAACAATAATGAGCACCAGCGGACTATGGTGAAACAAAAACCCAGATATGGTGGCTGGCGGTATGGGTGTTCTCCCACAGCACGGCAAATACACAAGGTTAATTGATCCATCCCAATTAAAGGACCCTGATTGGCGGAAGGGGGTCAGTGATCACTTGCTGATGCTGAGTAGCTGCTGAGTCAAGGAGGCACTGGGGGCACAGTGACCACCGAGGTGAGCGGACAGGTACCTAAACAATACAGCATGGACAGGATGACCTGTGAGGGACAGAGAGCTTACTGTATTATTGAGTGAGGAGCAAGGGTTTGAGTGGTGGCTGTTTCCCAATAGTGTGCATGAGTGGACTGGGGCACAACAGCAACCTTCCCGATAGAATGCCCTGTAAGATTCCAGTAAACTGAGACTGGGGTTGGGGGACATGTTGCACTGTTGCTGTGCACCTCAAATATTTACATATTCCCAAGTGGTTTATAGAGGAGACCCATATCCTCCGATAAGGTAAGTCTGTGTTGTTCATGAAGTCACTGCCCTTGATCTCCACAGCTTCCAAGAATTGTATCACTCTGCTTGGGGGATGAAGTTTATGTTTGCATCTATATGTAAGCCAAGAAGCATAAGAACGCCTGGGCCCAATTCAAGGAACTTTTATTGCTGTGCAAAGTGACTTTGCACTGCCAACAATCACGTTCATTGACACAGTGGTGCAAAGAGTACTCGTGCAGACACCGTGCAAAAAGTGCCATGAATTAGGCCAATTATGTCTCCATAATCCAAAACAGTGACTATAGGTTTCCTTATGTTAACGCTAGAGACTGTTGCTCACATATCACCCTCTGGAAAGAGTCCTTTAATGCATTCCGAATTCCTGACAAGCTGGGTGGCACAGTCCATGGCTTCACCCAGCTGTGGCTCCACTCCCATGAAGGAGGAGTTTGAGAGTTTGAGTACTTGATGCTGGTACTCAGATAGTATTTGAGGATAATTCAGAAATATGAGATCAACACTGTGAGGAAATCTCGGCCATAAGGGATAGTGTCAATACTTGCAAATACATGGGCCTCATTACGACCCTGGCGGTAAGTAGTCGACATTACCGCCATGGCGTAATGAACGTTTACGCCATGGACCGATGGTGGAAAGAGCGCCACATTCCGACCCATCGCGCACGAGCATTACGCCATGGCGGTAATGTAAATAACGCCATGGCGGAAATGGCCCCTACCGAAATTGTAGGCCGCGCAAAGTGCACTACCGCCACCCATCTCAGCGGCCAACGTAATTAGCGGCCACCGTAATCAGCGGTGGCCGTAATTAACGGTCACCGTATAAAGCGGAACCGGAAATAGCGTCATTGCGGCGGAACGGGAAACAGCACGGCGGCCATCTTTAAAAACACAATCCATTGCCATCCTTCCCAACAACACCAGATCCAACCCTGACACCTGTCCCAACCCATCACCCACCCACTTAACCACCCAAAAATGCCCAAAGTTGTCAAGAAGGCATGCGACCGCCAGCGTCAGGACAGATTCTCCCGGGAGGAACTGAGCATGTTCGCGGAGACCCTACAAGACAATGCAGCCATTGTTTTTTCGCCGCAAATGACCAGGCCGGCGATAGCCAAAAAGAAGGCCATATGGGCCCTGGTGGCAGAGCGTGTCAGCGCGGTGGGGACCGTACCCCGCACCCCACAGCAGTGGAGGAAGCGGTGGGATGACCTTAGGCTACGTGTAAGAAGCATCATCTCTGCCAACCGCAACCTTGCCCTGGCTACCGGTGGAGGTTCTGAATCACCACTGAAACTCCAACCGTGGGAGGAAATATGTGCCAGCACGATTGGCATGGAAGGCATTGAAGGCGTCAGAGGGATGGAAAGAGGAGTACTGACATAAGGCGATGAAGGTAGGTGCCTCAAATCAAGACATGCCATAGTCACTGAAGTCCATTCATGTGTAGCACAATGTTGCCCTAGAGTGTAAATGCAACACATTAGCTGGACACTGCCCACAGCCACATGCGAGCTCCACCCTGTATACATGTAGCATGCACACCCTATCCGCCGGCACCCACATACCTCCATCCTCATTCCAAACAAAAAGGAGACAACCTGCATGCCCCTGCCTCAAATGTGCCTCATCTACTGACCAAAATCATGTCAATCATTGTCATTCCAATGTCCGCAGACCCATCAATAACGCTCTCCCTCCTTTGCTCCACCACAGGCTCAGAATCACACCCCGAGGACGAGGACACCCTTGCGACAAAAAGAGCCAAGAAGGCCAAGACAACCAGTCACGCACCCTCAACCTCAGCTGCAGTGAGCCAGACTCCACAGCAAGCACAATCCACTGCCAGCAAACAGGACGGCCCAACGTCAAGCAACCCAGTAGGCAGCAGGCCAGCAGCAGCAGCACCACCTGTACCAACATTGCCTGCCACAGAAGGCACCGGTTCTGCGGCCAGCAGCACCATTGGAGAATCAGCTGCCATTGCAGCATGCTCAGACTCCGACATTGAGGAGCACGATGTCAGACGCCCCACTGACCTTCCACATTCCCCCTGTTTGTCCCATGCCAGCCCCCATGAGGATCCCACACAGGGGCACACAGAGGAAGAGGAGTGGCTATC
The DNA here is from genome assembly GCF_040938575.1 of Ambystoma mexicanum. Classification (NCBI taxonomy): domain Eukaryota; kingdom Metazoa; phylum Chordata; class Amphibia; order Caudata; family Ambystomatidae; genus Ambystoma; species Ambystoma mexicanum. The sequence goes on along the minus strand of NC_090930.1, from coordinate 89,944,043 downwards.
TACCCCATACCCAGCCCCTCCATCACACCACCGGCAATGGGCATGGCCCAGCAGGGGCAACAGTCCCTTGAGGACATCATTTAACGGCAGCAACAGCTGTCCACGCTACTCACCGAGCATGCTGCGGAATGTGTGGGGGCTAGGGCAGCCATCGAACAGGCTACGGAGACTCTAAGGGCCGAAATTGCACGCAGCACTGACACCCTGAGGGATGCAATGCTGTCCATGTCAAAGGACATTTGTGGCGAACTTGCCGGGGTGCGCCATGTGCTCACAGAGCTCTCCCACACCCTACAGGACATGCATGCACGGGAGCAGACAGGGACATCCTCCGCTGCCAGTTCCGCCCAGAGCAGCCCCGTCCGACGTTCAGGACGGAACCTGCGCTCCACAGGCAGGGGTGGCCCGGGGGCCGGGAGAGGGGGCTTGTAATAGCCTGTGCCCACTGTTACAGGCATCTGTAGACACTCCAGGGGGTGTGTTGGGGTGTGCAGGGGGGATGGTGGAGGGGGGAGGGGGTGTGTTGGAGTGTCCAGGGGGGAGGGAGGAGGGGGAGGGGGTGTGTTGGGGTGTGCAGGGGGGAGGGGGGAGGGAGTATGCTGGGGTGTGCAGGGGGGAGGGGGTGTGTTGGGGTGTGCAGGGGGGAGGGGGGAGGGTGTGTGTCACGACAATTAATGATTAAAATACACTTTTTCCTTTTTCCAAAATGAAATGTGTGGACATTTTCATTGCATATGTGTGCTTTATTGGTGTACAGTCCACAGTGTGCATGTCCCAGAGACACACAGTGCCCCAAGTGCCGTCTCCATGTGATACACACCAGCCGTGTGTGCTAGAAGCATTGGTCGATGATATTTTGACGCATTTCACGCCCCTCCTGTGCATCGCCTCCTCCATGAGATGCGGCCCCATCTGCACCCTCCTCATCCTCATCGTCAGGTGGTTGCAGTTCTGCATCAGTGGGCAGGGACACATTTCGTCTGACACACATATTGTGTAGCATGACACGTGCCATGACGATCTTTGCCACCTTCTCATGGCGGTACAGGAGTGCCCCACCAGACCTGCTGAGGCATCGGAAACGTGCCTTCAATAGGCCGAATGTCTGCTCAATGACCACACAGGTACGTGTATGTGCACGGTTGAAGTCCTCCTCGTGCTGGTTCTGCGGGTTCCGGACTGGTGTAAGGAGCCACCTCTTCAGGGGATAGCCTGCATCACCTGTATGTAGGCGAGAATGTATGTGTCAGTCATGACGTCTGATCAAGAACATGATGTGCCACCATGGCTTGCATCCAACTGATACTTTGGACCACTTCTAAATGCACTAATTGATTCACACAATGCGACCAGTATATGCTCATGGCTCTCATGGCCTGTTTTGCATGCCATCACCCAATGTATGCAGAGGGGTGGAGTGCATTGTGAGTGCCCATCCACTGTGTCCGTTCATGCCGTTTGTTTTGTTGGCCTGGCACGTGTCCTGTGATGTCAATGCGCACATCATTGCAACATTGCTGTGGGCCTCATCATGACCCCAGTGAGCAATGCTGATGTTGATAGGGACATTTTCGGGGCCCTGCTGTCTGTGTAATGGTGTGTTGATGTTTCTGTCCGTCATGTGCCTCCTTCGCGGGCAGTTATGGGGGACAGGCCATTCGGTTGATGGTGTTTGGTGACGTGCATGTAGGTGCATTTCATTGTTGACAATGTGGTCTGAATTGGTAGAATGCACTTGCAGATGGTTGTGTCATGGTTGGGACACGACCTCATTCACATGGTAGGGCTGCATACATTGGGTATTGGCTTTACAGGTGTTGGGTGGGGTTGGGGTTGCTTTAGGGTATCATCTGTCTCCGTTCTCTCTGCTACTCACAGCCAGGTGCAGTATGGATCACCCCCCCCCTTTCTGCCAGGTGGAGTATGCATCATCCCCCCCCTTTCAGCCAGGTGGAGTATGCATCATCCCCCCCCCTTTCAGCCAGGTGGAGTATGCATCATCCCCCCCCCCTTTCAGCCAGGTGGAGTATGCATCATTCCCCCCCCTTTCAGCCAGGTGGAGTATGCATCATCCCCCCCCCTTTCAGCCAGGTGGAGTATGCATCATCCCCCCTCCTTTCAGCCAGGTGGAGTATGCATCATTCCCCCCCCTTTCAGCCAGGTGGAGTATGCATCAGTCCCCCCCCTTTCAGCCAGGTGGAGTATGCATCATCCCCCCCCCTTTCAGCCAGGTGGAGTATGCATCATTTCCCCCCCCTTTCAGCCAGGTGAAGTATGCATTGGTACGTCGTTCACCTACCCACTTCACATTTCCATGGTCATGACATTAGACTCACCGAGTAGCCAGGATCTTGGGCCTGCATGTCGCTCCATGTAGCGTGGCATTGTGGAGTTCCTCAGGAGCATTGAATCATGGGTTGATCCGGGGAATCGGGCACAACAATGTGTGATGATCTTGTTGGAGTCACAGACCATTTGCACGTTGATTGAGTGGAATTGTTTCCGGTTGCGGTAAGGTACCTCCATGGCACGTGGAACCACCACATGGGTGCAGTCGATGGCATCAATACAACCAGGTATGCCGGCTAGTGCATGGAAACCCACTTTGGTGTTTGCAATCTCCTGGACAGTCCGTGGTAATGAGATGTGGTCGTCTGTGTGCTTGAGGAGGGCATCGAGCACTTGGATAAGTGTACGTGAGAATAATGGTTGTGAAATGCCATGCAAGTGCCCCACTGTGTGCTGGTAGGTGCCTGTGGCCAGGAAGTGGAGTACAGTCACTACCTTCAGTAGGGGTGGGATGGCGGTTGGACTTTCTATCATGCTGACAATGTCGTTGTGTGTCATGTTTACGATGGCGTTGATGGTGTCCCCGTCCAAACGGTACAGGGTGTGGATCTGCTCAGCAGTGAGGTTGAATGGACTGGCTCTGATGCGTGGGATTGGGGGCTGCCTGTGTGGTGGCACTGGCTGTGCTGGTGGGGCTTGCTGGCCCTGCCTTGCCCTCCTTCTCCTCCTGCGTCTCCTCTGTGCTGCCTGTTGTTGTTGTTGTTGTTGTAGTAGCACTTGCATTGCTATCAGGTCCTCCAGCCCCAACATTGCAAGTCGTATTGGTATCATTGTGGAGTGTGACTGCGTGTAGGAAGAGGTGGGGTGTGCTCTTTTTGTACTTCCTGAGTCTGTATTGCCTCCACCTGTGCTGTTTCTGTGCACCTGTGGCAGCTGGATTCACTTTACATGGCCATTTACGGTTGGTTCGCGGTGGCGTACTTAGCGCCATGGCGGTAAGGTGCTTAACGGGCTGGGTGATGGCGTTAGGTGCATGTCCGCTTGGGTCGGCATTGGCGTACCTTTCCGCCATGGCGCTAAGTACGGTGTGGGAGGTCGCATGCGCGCGTCCTTGGCGCAGATAGCGGCAGCGTTGACTACGATGCAGCTAATGGCATCGTAGTTAACGGTCAAGGGTCATAATCGGACCTAGCGGAAAATGATGCCGGTAATCATTTACCGCCATCGTTTTTCGCTTAGCGCCAGGGTCGTAATGAGGCCCATGATATTAAGAGTGGAAACGAGAATGTGAGAGAATGGCTGATGTTTTTGCTTCTTTCACCTGTAAGGTGGGAGGATACCAACATGTTATTAATATGTACATAGGATAGGACTTTGGAGTCTCTTTTAATTGTCCTTTAGGAATTCTTGTTGCACTGGCACCCTCTCCTTTTGCCTCTAGTTGTCTTGTTTTTTTAGTTTTTTTTTTAGGTTAGATGTGGAGATGGGTTTCTATGGAATATTTGAGGAAGTGAACAAAACTGTTAAAGGTTTCTTTTTGCTTTCTATGTATGTCTGCATGAAACCAATAAAACTTTGAATACAAAAAAATATGATATTGTTACCGTGAGTAGTGCTGTCCTGACAGCTTCAGTGAAGTGAGAGCTCATCTACAGGCAAAGCGTTAGGACCTACACAATCTCTCACGTTGATCAAAGGTGTGCGTCAGTCAAGGATATGCTTTGCAGCCTCCAGTGGGTATTATCTTTCTTAGCGGATGGCACTCCTGACACGAGCGACCAGACGAGATAGGGCTCAGAGTGATGGCAGCAAAATCAGTGAGCCAAAGGCTCCACTGACAGACATCCGGTTCAAACTGCACTGGCTTCTGACAACAGACCCAATCCAAGCCACTCTGACAGCCAATTGTGAAGTAGTTCTTTCTTAGCAGTTCTATGATTATCCACCGCTTTCCATCAGCCACTGTTTTGCGATGAAAGGAGGTAAAACACAGACTAGAGCATTGTTGTGCTTGTGATATTTGATTGGTAACGGAAGGTCTGGCCGCAGAAGAATTGGTCAAATCGTTGATTAAAAAGCATATTTGTGCTGCATATTTATGTGGGGGGTGGGTTTAGGTGAATAACTAATGTGGGGAGTTGCGGGGGGGTCTCACCCCACATATATGTGCGGCAAAGTAAAAATAAAAATGGATGAAAACCTTTCCGACCCCAAAAATTCGAGCACCTTTAATCACAGTGTCACAGACAGCGATCAAAGACAAGAGGGGTAATTCCAAGGTGGGTGGTAAGGGGTTACCGGCACCGGTAAGGATGCCGGTGCCGGTAACCCCTTATCGCCCTATTCTGAGGTTTCCCAGTGGGACCCGCTGAAAACATCTGGTCAGACCAGACATCCTTAGTGGGTCCCGTTAGGGGACCAGGGAGCAAATAACAGGCCCGCTATTTGTGGGCCCATTATTGGCGCCTTCCCCATTCCCATTGAGCCCTATGGGGGCTCGATTGGGAATGGGGAATGGTATTCAGCATGGGGACTTACCGGGGCCCGCCATGGGCACTGTTCAGTGTTGTCTGCCCTGATGCAACCGCTAATCGGTTCTGTTTCTTTGTCATAAAATGGCATTTCGTTTTTACTCGAGGAGAGTGAGGTGGGCTCCAGGAAGGAGGTTTGTGGTAAGCTTAAAAGTAATATGGTGTGACACCATGAACAGGCAGAGGTTACCCAGTCTATCCATGTGAGGGTTGTGTAGCAAGCCTGGTGCACAGGGATGCATTTTCATTGGCTAATTTTGCACTTAGTCTAGGAGCAACAACGGTGGGAATAGACTATGGAAGGTGCTTACGCATATCTTGGCTGGGTGTAATGTTGAAAGAGAGAAAAGCCTTTGGTTGGGAACATGGTTAAAGTATAGTTGTTAAAAGTCGGAGTCTCAAAACTTCATATAAATGCAAAATGTTCTTGACCGTGAAGCTTGATCTGACAAGGTACTCCTCCAGAAGCTCGCCTGCGGACAGAAGACACAAAGGGTGGTCTTTTAGGGATTATCACAGCAAGTTTCACATCAAATCCCACTCAAGGAAGGAAGGAGTTGCATAGCTATTCTTTAGGATCTGGCTAGTTGGTTTGGACAAATCCATTTTGCATCTGGAGGTTAGGTTTGGCTAAGATGACATATTATGGCATGCCCCATCTCTATAATGCCTTTTATGGAAAGAGCACCAAGAGAAATGTTTGTTTAAAAGCTTGAAGATGAGGGGAGATCTAGACGAGGGGGGAGTCACTATGGGGGTAGAAGGAGTCAGGGTAGATCGCCGTACCATTGGGCTATCCTCAGAAATTGGAGCTGTGTCAGCTGGGCTTGAATTATGATGCAAACTCCTGGGTCTTGTTGATACATGGGAGAAGTGGCAGTCCAGGAGAGCTGATAACACTTGTGTTTCTCAGGGTTATAAACCATATTACAGGATAGATGTCAACTATCTCACTCCAAACAAAGGCAGCCGAGACTGAGATAGGTATTATCTCTATATCAGACCGTGCTGCTGTGTTCATCAGGCATGGTTCCAGAGCACATGCTGTAGGGAAAGTCCGTGGAGGTTGGTGGAATGTCCAATCAGGAACTATGCCCACAAGAAAGAAATTAAGCACATCATTGCTATACTGCATACATATGTTGTTACTGGCAACCTTATCAACAACTCTTCAATAGAGTATGGCATGCCCTGCCAACAGTTTTGTGGAGAAAACTGATAGATGTCCTTCTAAACACGTGTGTACAAGCGTGATAGAAATAAAATATTAATAGCTTTACCTTTTACCTCCGGGAAACAACACATCCTTAAAAAAATCAAACCAAATAGGAGATGTTGTAACATTATACATAATATCTGGATTCAGCTTTAATGCACTTGGAAACTTTATATAGAAAAGCATAATATAGCCCTGATCTGAGAAGGCCTATGGTTGCAATATGACAATTGAAAGTACTCTCTCTTGCGTATTGTTTTAATTTATTTTATTGTTTAAAGCACCAGCCTAGCTCAAGAGCAGTGGAGTGGTACACAGTGTGGGTATCCGGCATTAGTACTAGCATCTTCTAACAGTAGCACCGTACTGTGAGATCTGTGTGCCAGTATGTGTGTCCATTGCAAGTATTCCTTGGTCAGGTGTTGTTGAAAGAGACATAGGGGAGGGAACAATCCTGAGAGCCAAAGAGAAAGGAACGAGGCAATATGCACATCTTCACGTGTGGCAATTTGATCCAGGTCATCTAGGCTAAAATCATGAATGATATGTTTGGGTCTTGTTGATGGATCGATAATATCACACTTAATGAGTCTGAGCTGGGGCTTATCTCTGTCCTAGACTATACCACTTTCTCCATAAAGGTATTGTTTTAAACACAAGGCAATCTAGAAACTTGGCAGATATTGGCAGGATATCTAATCATGGACCCTGCTCATAAGAAAGACGTTGCAGGCAGGTTTGGAGGTGGATAAGTAGATGCGGATGATGAAGGCCTTTGCGGATTGATACACCTCCTTATGTTCCCTATACCTTGACTAGCCCATCGAATAGTATTTGAGGAGGCACGGCTACCACATCACAACAAGGCGCAGAGAGAAAGGAGTATGCTCCTTTTTAACAGCAGAGGTCACAAGTGCTATTAGGAAATTCCTATCCAATAATAGTCCAGACCCTGATCAGGTGGTGAGCCACTTCGATAAAAGAAAAAGTGCACCCACCCTAGCACCACCTTTGACAAACATTTGCAATTGTTTTTGGGGGGGGCTGCATTGTTTCATCCATAGAGAAGCCAGATATTACTTATGCTCCCGAGCCAGGCAGTGACCCTGCCTTGCAGTGGAGCTGGGGAATTATTTCACTGTAGGGGCTTTAAACAGTGGGCACTTCATCGTTGGCATGATTGGGTGCAGGAAGTGAGCTCCAAAATACTAAGGGTCTTTCCGGGGATTCCCCAAGATTTTTTCTTTTTAAATAATGGCTTAAAATTGTATATTTTAGCACACCTTCAAATATGATGGATTATAGCCCAGAATCTGACACGGCTTCTTGATGATAAGTAAAGTACATTCACTAACTGTTAGACTGGACAGTGCTATTCTGGCTAAAATATGTATGTTTTATATTCTCCCCCTCTACAGAAAGTTGAACACTTCTTCCAAAAAGTGTTTTCCAAACACCTCCATCAATCTATAGGTCTGTGCAGGGAAGACACCGCAATATTTCAATATATGGGGTCTTGGTGTTTCTGACCTATTGCCACCTACATTAACTCTCAGCAGGATACCTACATGAACTCTCAGTCGGCTCCCTAAATTAACTCCCGTAGGCCACCTAAATAAATTCTCAACAGGCCAGCTACCTGAACTCTCAGTAGGTCACCTACTTTAACTCTCAATAGGCCACCTAAATGAGCTCTGGGTAGGTCACATATATGAACTCTCAGTACGTCATCTAAATGAACTCTCAGTAGGTCACCTAAATTAACTCTCAGCAGACCACCTAAATGAGCGCTCATTAGGTCCTCTAAATGAACTCTCAGTAAGCCACCTACATGATCTCTGAGTAGGCCACATACATGAACTCTCAGTTGGCCCCCTAAATTAACTCCCGTAGGCCACCTAAATAAATTCTCAACAGGCCAGCTACCTGAACTCTCAGTAGGTCACCTACATTAACTCTCAACAGGCCACCTAAATGAGCTCTCAGTAGGCCACATATATGAACTCTCAGTACGTCATCTAAATGAACTCTCAGTAGGTCACCTAAATTAACTCTCAGCAGACCACCTAAATGAGCGCTCATTAGGTCCTCTAAATGAACTCTCAGTAAGCCACATACATGATCTCTCAGTAGGCCACATACATGAACTCTCAGTAGGCCACCTAAATGAACTCTCAGTAGGCCACCTAAATGAGCTCTCATTATGTCACCTAAATTAACTCTAAGTAGGTCACCTTAATGAACTCTCAGGAGGCCACCTAACGAAACTCTCAGTAAGTAGGTCACTTAAATGAACTCTCAGTAGGCCACCTAAATGAACTTTCAGTAGGTCACCTAAATGAGCTCTCAGTAGGCACATAAATTAACTCTCAGTGGGCCACCAACATTAACTCTCAATAGGCCACCTAAATGAACCCTCAGTAGGCCATCTAAATGAGGTCTCAGAAGGCCATCTAAATGAACTCTCAGTAGGTCATCTAAATTAACTCCCAGTACGCCACCCAAATGAACTCTCAGTAGGTCGCTAAATGGACTCTCATAGGCCACCTAAATGAGCTCTCATTATGTCACCTAAATTAACTCTAAATATGCCACCTAAATTACCATTCAGTAGGTCACCTAAATGAGCTCTTACTAGGCCACATAAATGAACTCCCAGCAGTTCACCTAAATGATTTCTTGGGACCATAAATGATCTATAAACAGAAATAAGGCCATCAGACATAAGAAACAAACATACGAAGTTTATTCACTCGAGTGGACTCAGGTTTGACCATGACCCATATCTCAGGGAGAGTGGTGACGTGAGTCAGAGGGGAAGTCCCCCTTTTATATAGCATTCACAAAATGTAAGTTGGTGTGGCTTATTGCAAGTTTCCTGTTACCTACAAAAGTAATGAGATGGGTTAGCCATTAGCTCTTTGTACGACCTACAGGCCTCACAGGATTAGCCATCACAGATAGGTGCCAACTATATCTTATCTTTGTCCTTGCTGTTGGGGGCACTTCATCCTTGTTCACCTTGTAGCTGCAAAAACGAACAATTCCTACATTAACTTGTTTTTGCTAACCTTTGGCACATATGCCCCAAACACAGTTTTTCTCTGCAAGACCCACAAAATGGAGTCCCAGTTACAAAATGGCATTACTGCTGTAGCAAAATGAAGAAGTTTAGGGTTAAGCAATATAGTACATGTTTGCAAACCCTCCGTTTAGCATAAGCTAATCAACTGTATTCAATTGCTGCCGTCTTCCCCGGGTGTATGACCATACAAACATCATAAATGCGTCCCTAATCGTCCACCTCAATAGCCATTAAATCACACATTTCTACCTCCTGCATTATCAGGGTGTTTTAACGTTAACAAGGATTATGGGTTTGGGCATACAAGCCGTGGCTATCAAAGTACAGCAGACAGGGACACATTCAACACAGAGGCAACATCACAACACTAATCCTAGGATGACAAAGAGGGCTAACAATATTACCATCCCGAGGAGCGCAAGCTAATCCAAAACTATGAGGAAAAGTCCCAGGTCCCTGTTCGATATTGACCTGCTCTGCTAGATGGTGCATCCTGGTAATGGCATCAGAAATGCCATTTGAATACTCTGGTGTGTAAAACAACAGGAGGAGCCCATCATTTTGCAACCCCCTCCTCTATCAGCGAGAATCATGTCCAGAACCATCGAGTTCTGGAGTGCCAGTAATCAGATGGATCGTTGTTCCCTAGTAAGATTGATAAGAACGCCTGCTGTTTTATTGATCGAGACTTACAACACCCTTGCCAGTTTCCTAATGGCTGTTGAATTTATGTCAGTACCTGCCCAAGGAAAAAAAAAAAATCTTCAGTATAATCGACAATTATTTCTCCTGCAGTGTCACCCTCCGTTTCTCATTTCACTCGCTGTGCGATTATCTCAGAAGAGTTTGCATAGCGTACATCTGGTAGTAGGGCTCTGAAGTAACAAGTACCTCCCCATGTCGAAAGCAGCCATGGGTAGGCCCATTGTCCGCAAATGAAAGTTGGGCAAACATACATAGGCTCAGTATCATTAATAGTGGTATTAGAAGGTACGGTAATAGTATAGTTACATTTGCCCCACCTGTAAGGTACCGTTGTTGGAAAAACATAAAGGAGGCTGTGAAAGGTCATACGACACATACATGGGGAGGAAACCTTTTTGGAAATGTGTAATTTTCTTGTACCCATCGTAAATAAAATTGGGAATAACATTCTAATGTACTGAATCCATATAGGGATGGGGGTCCATTCTTCTTGCACAGGGATAACATTAGTATTAAAATGATAGGCAAAACTGAACTGTACTTTTTGGCTAGATTCCCCGGTCTGTGTTCGCCACCATTCTCCTGTACATTACTGATTCCATAATGCAGCATATGTGGTGACAAAAGAGGTGATTAAGGGGTGTGTAAAATACTTCCATGCCAATTGATATTCAGAATACTGTGGCACATCCCTACTTCTCATGCACAAACAACACACATTCTTTAGCATAGTTAGGTGTGTCAGATACTATGGCAGAACATAACACAGTTTTAAGGGTTAGAAAAGCTTTTTGACAGTCATTATCCCAAGGGAGAGGTAAGGTGATGTCCTTCTTTGTTAGAGCCAATAGGGGCTTAATATTTAGTGAGAAATTCAGAATCCATTGCCTGCAATATGATGCCATCCCTATAAAAGTCCTTACTTCTGTTTCAGTTTTGGTGCCGCCACATCAGAGATAGTTTGTATATTTTGGGGTGCAAGGTGTCTGTCCTCCTTTGACAGGAGGTATCCTAGATAGGCAACTTCCTGTTGACAATGTTGAAACATGTTTAGGGATGCTTTGTGGCCGTTATGGACTAACAGGCTAATTCATAGAATCCAGCGCACAAGTAGCGCACGCGGCTGGCGCACAGCGTGCGCCTGCGATAGTCTGCGCCAGGCACGTGCGCTAAAACAGATTTCCGCGCACAGCGTATTCATGGATTTCAAGCTCCCAAACCAGCCGTGGCGCAGAGAATCGCAGCGAGCCTGCAGCAGCGCCAGTAACGCCCCCAAGAACGCCCTCGCGCAAGGAAAAGCCATCAAAATCGCTAAATCATCGCTAAGGGCTGCGCTAACCCTGGACCACTTCACAGGGCAGGCAAACAAGGAAAGCAAAGCGGGCAATCTTCAAATCATGAGTACGCGGGAAGTACTACACGCGACTAGGCAGGGAACGTGAATTACAGGGGTACGCGGGAATCACCACACGCGAACAGCCAGGGTGCGTGTATTACAGGGGTACGCGTGAAGTAGAACACGCGATAGGCCAGGGAACGTGTATTACAGGGGTACGCGGGAATCACCACACGCGAACAGCCAGGGTACGTGTATTACAGGGGTACGCGTGAAGTAGAACACGCGATAGGCCAGGGAACGTGTATTACAGGGGTACGCGGGAATCATCACACGCGAACAGCCAGGGTGCGTGTATTACAGGGGTAGCGGGAAGTCCAACACGCGATTGGCCAGGGTACGTGTATTACAGGGGTACGCGTGAAGTAGAACACGCGATAGGCCAGGGAACGTGTATTACAGGGGTACGCGGGAATTATCACACGCGAACAGCCAGGGTGCGTGTATTACAGGGGTAGCGGGAAGTCCAACACGCGATTGGCCAGGGTACGTGTATTACAGGGGTACGCGTGAAGTAGAACACGCGATAGGCCAGGGAACGTGTATCACAGGGGTACGCGGGAATTATCACACGCGAACAGCCAGGGTGCGTGTATTACAGGGGTAGCGGGAAGTTCAACACGCGATTGGCCAGGGAACGTGTATTACAGGGGGACGCGTGAAGTAGAACACGCGATAGGCCAGGGAACGTGTATCACAGGGGTACGCGGGAATTATCACACGCGAATAGGCTGGGTGGGCCCTCACAGGTGTACCCTGTACACCCTCCACGGCCCCTGCAGGCAGCCCACAAAACAGTGGACTACCCTGCACACCTGATCATGTCCCCCTGCACCCCCATCCACCAGGGGCACCCTCCACCAGGCCCCCACCCATGTCTCCCACCACCCCCACTCCCAGGCAGTGCAGGGGCACCTGCCATCAGGCACCCACCCATGTCTCCCACCACCCCCACCCCCCATCCACCAGGGGCACCCTCCACCAGGCCCCCACCCATGTCTCCCACCACCCCCACCCACCAGCACTGTGGGGCACGTGGCCAGCAGGCAGTCAGGCAGCAGCAGATGGCAGGTGGGAGCGTGCTCAGGGCTCTGGGGGACTTTAATTTGGCCTCCTGGCCAGGAGCGTGGTCTTTCGTGTTTGAACGCGTGGACAGCCTGATAGGGAGTGATTTTGCACGTGAAAACCCCACACTCAGCGAATCGCGCGAAAAGCCGTCACCAGCATATGTGCGTCAATAGTTACCTGCACGTGCAGTGTCAAAGCGTGTGATTGGTGAAAAAGGATCTACACGCAGGAGTGACAAAGCGTGTGATTGGTGAAAAGTGAGCTACACGCAGGAGTGTCAAAGCGTGTGATTGGTGAAAAAGGATCCACACGCAGGAGTGACAAAGCGTGTGATTGGTGAAAAGTGAGCTACACGCAGGAGTGTCAAAGCGTGTGATTGGTGAAAAAGGATCCACACGCAGAAGTGACAAAGCGTGTGATTGGTGAACATGGGCCAATCACGTACACGCCGTAAGTGACGCTGTACGTGTGGGCCTGTATAAAAGGTAGTGTTGAACACCATTTCCTTGTACGTGCTTTTCGTGGAGAGCGAGTGGGTGAATTCTGTACTTCTTGTCGTTTCACACGCGATTTACTTCACGGCGTTTCCAGTTCGTACTCCCTGTTACCTCTGACAGCTTTTTCTCTTTTTCCTCTAGTACTGGTTTACCTGGGCCTGTTCCCTCAAACAGTGTCCCCTTCTACTGTTGTCCTGTCTCCTCAGACAGCGTACACATCTTCTTTTGGCGGGGGTGTTGCCAACCAAACGCGCTCATTTTTCACGCTCTTTTACCTGGCAGACGGTGAGTCACGCACGTATCTAACTTCTGTGCTTGCCCCGTGTGTAGCCTACCCCTTCAGAGGTCATTCTAGGCTGCGTGTGACACGCATACGTTCATTGTGTTACTGGATGCCACAGCGTAGTGCAGGGTTTTCCATCAGCACACGTGGTCTAGGAGGGGTATTGTGCACGTTCCTTAACTTTTTTGGGGTGCCTGTGCGTTGCGTGACCCGTCATCTTTCCCCAGGGGTGTCATATAGCCTTGCCACTGCACTAGGGTACGAATACCATCTGGTACCCAACCCCTTTGACACCCAATTGCCCAGGACAATTGTGCACACCGACTCCCATACGCACAATACCATCAGTGCCATGGTTGGGAGGCGTGCAAGCCGTAAGGGTGGCAAAGGTGGCCGAGCCACACGTGGTGGCCGTGGAGGATCCACTAGGGGACGTGGTTGTGACTTGCAGGGTGCCCCTGTCCCCCCCAGTCTGGAGGACCAGTCAGGGACACCCATGCCCCCCCCCCCCCAGTTGAGAGTCATGTGGCTGATACCAACCCTGATCAGCCCTTGTCGGACCAGGCCATTGTGGCACCAGACCTGTCCGAGGGTGATCCCATCGCTGACATCCAGGTCAGCAGGTCCACTGCACGTGCACCGGTGCACATTGGTGTCATCAGGGCACGCGCATCTATGCCAGATAGGTCATCTGCTGGCCCCCGTAGCCAGGGTGTGGCTCCATCCACCCCACCTCTCATACACCCTGCCAAGACTGTGTCGGTCCTAGTTCATGCACCTCAGATCAGGCCTGACCCCATCCCACTACCCCCAATGCCTGCACCTACTCCCATGCTGAGTGGGCAATCCCACACACCCAGTACTGAGTCCACCACGGCTCCTGCCCCTAGTGTCCACAGCGGCGTAGGACACTCTGGATCCCCACCCCCTTCCAAGCGCAAGAGGAAGAGTGCACGTCCGGCACAGGCTGATGCACCAGGCACGGCTGCACAGTCTGGTCCATCAAGGAAGCCAAGCTTCACAGACGCCGAACTGAATGCACTTGTTCAGTATGTGTCAGATCATGATAGGGAAATGGTCATCGTTGCAGGGTCCAAGACCACACATGCCAGACGCCAGGCACACTGGCAGACCATTGCTGACAGAATAAGTGCCCTTGGAGTAGTGAGGCGCACAGCTAGTGATTGCCAGAAGCGCTGGAATGACCTTAAGCGCAGGGCAAAGGATAAGCTGGCCTCAAGTCATGCCGCAACCTTGGTGACTGGAGGTGGGTCCCCAGCACAGGAAATAGAACTCACACCACACGAGTCCGTAGCTGGATCCTACGTCACCGAGGGACAACTCCAAGGTGTGGGAGACCTCCCTGATTACGAGGCATCATCCGGTGAGTGCACATGCATGTGTGTATTATCCATGTGCATGGTGTGTGTGTGAAGCATTCATGTTGGGTGCCTGTCAAGGGGGTGTGTGGCAGAGTTGATAGTGGCACCCATGTGCCCCATCCAGTATGTTCAGTGCAACACCATCTGCCCACAGCACTATCCCTACTGGCAACAGTGCACATATGGCCCGACACCATGGAAGTTGCCCTTGAATTGTCATTTTGTCACTACATTGTTGCTCATACTCCCCTGTCTATTCATCTGATGTCTTACATACCATTCCTATACTTTCCCCCAGCCATTCAAGTTTCATCTTCACATGCCTGACATGCAATGATACCACATGCTAATGCGTCCTCTGTATATAAATGCCAACCAACATGCTGTCATACTGTGGATGTTGCCTTGACATCCACCTCCTACCTGTGGGCTTTGGTACCGTCTGGTTTCGAGCCCCATTCCCTCACACTCCATGCTGCTCTTCATGGTCTATCTTCCATGACTTCTACAGTTCAGACCATCGTGCCCTACTCACGACACCTGCTTGCCAAAAGTCAAATGAGGGCACCCTGCCCTCCAATGCGACCCACCCTATTGCTGACCAGTGCATCTGAGCCTACTCAAAGCTAACTCTCACTGACATCTGCTCATACATGCCTTTGCCTGTCCCATAGACCCTTCACATGGTCCCTGTCCTCTCTCCTTGCTCCTCTTCCACCATCAATGGTGGGACCCGTTGGGGTGTACTCCTGGCCTCCTTCCAATCCTCAGAGGCCACTATTGATGTGCATGGTAATGGGAGCGTCCCAGTCCAAGGCCCTTAGGCCAACCTCAATCTCCTTGAGAAATGCTACCCACATCTCATCAACTTCCTTACCTCTCCTGCTGTCCCCCCTCCTCTCTCCTCATCAATCCTGCACTGCCTCCCTGCACCCTCCCATGAACCTTCTCCGCCTCCCACTCCAACTCCTACACATGCTGCACCCCTGATCTCTAGCACTCCCCGTAAGTCCTACAAGGCTGTCAACCTCCTCCACAATTACACTCCTTTCACTGCGGCTGCATCAGGCATTCCTCCGATATCTGTCACTTACATGAGGTTATGCACCTTGACATCCTTGGTCTCATGGAAACATGTCTGACGGCCAGCTCTGTCTGCATCCTTCACACACACCTACCTGATGTTCAGGAGACCCTCTCCTTGGCCCGCCACTACTGTGCAGGGGGGGTGTGCCCTTGGCTTCCCTGAGGGTATTCCTGCCACTGTCACTCCTACTTAGACCTACTCCACTCTGGAATGGCTTGTGTGACGTCTCTCTCCACCACACCTTGACATTCTCAAACAGTGCGTACTGTGTCTGGGAAAACTGGTCAAATGTACTACTTCCTTTCTGAGTGTCCTCACCTCTCCTCCTCACTCATGTCCCCAGACACAGAAATCCTCATCCTTGGTGCTGTACGCATCCACCTGCATGCTTGTTGACGCCCCCACGTGACCTTTCTGTGACCTCAGCAACTCCCTCTCACCCTCTAGACTCCCGTCTGTCCCTACTCATTCTGCAGGGCACACTCTTGATGCTCTGATCTCATCTGACTTTCCCCTCTCCGTCCATCTCTGCACTCCTCTCTCCTGGAGTGATCACATTCTCCTCTCCTCCCAGCTCACCCTCACCACCCCACAGGCAAAGCCACCCTCACCACTGTCACACACCTTCTTGGTATTCCGACCCATGAAGTGTGTGTCAGTCGAGGCTCATGCTGCCAAAATCTCCCCCCCATCCAGCTCCCCCTTAGGCTCACTCCCATCCTGACAGGGCCCACTCCATGCTCCACTCCATGTCAGGTACACTGGATGTCTTTGCCACGGTCATGACCACCTGTCTGAAGCCCCATGCCAATGCAGAGTCCTGGCATGACTCGGATCTTGTGAACCCAAACCACAGGTGCCGGGTGGCAGAGAGGGAATGTCCTGCATCATGGCCATCCTCTGGCAAACTGGCCTGCCACATGCTCCAAAGGCAATAGCGCCTCACCCTTTTCACCAAGATGAGATCCCCAATCCAAGGGCACATATCTGCGGCATGTGACAACTCTGCAGGACACATAGAAATCTGCAAGGACCTTGCCGAGCCAGATGCAGTGTGTACCTCCCCTGTCCCCTCCGAGCCCACAGCACTGCATGATTGACTCTGTACCCCTATAGGCCACCCCCCCAGCACTTGTCTGCGCCTAACACCATCTGCCCTTGACGTCAAGTCCTACTTACCTTGTACAGCACTTCCAGCCGCCACTTCCCCTTGCACTTCATTGTGCCACCCACCCCTGCACTTGCGTGACATGAATGACACCAGCACCAGTAGGATTGTTGACTTGCATCCCCTTCTGCCCCACCACCCCTCAGTGCTCCGCTGTACCTTCATACATTTCTGGACCGGTGCTTCACGAATGCAATATGAATCCTTTACAGGTGATGGGGAGGTGGAATCACATTGTTTACTGCATTTTGTTGATGTAGACAAGGCACTGTGCATCGTGGCCTATTTGGACTAGCAGATCCATGTACAACATGTATACTTATTGAAGTGACGATGCAATGTCAGGACCAGAGTGGTTGAAATCCAAAAAACTCGCCCTCCTCTCCCTCTTCACTTGGTGGCTATGTCACATGCCATGTGTGTGATGGCATGTGCCTTTGACATGGCAATCACCGGCCAATGTGTGATGGCAGTGCTAGGCAGCATGGTGAGCAGGCGTTGCTCTCCAATCTGTACATTGTATGCCCTGAGCCTCCCCTACAGACCCAGTGATGGTGAATGCATAGGAGGTCTCCCAGTCATGTGGGACATGTGTCGTAGAACTACTGCCTCTGTTGTTCATCAGCCCTTGTTGCATGCCATGGTGCTAATGCCTGTTTCCATTTTTCTCTTTCATGTCTTTGCAGGGGACGAAGCACTTGTTGATGCTGGGGATGTGGTGGTTGAGCCGTCCCAGGAGGGCAACCCGGGCCGACCTACCACAAGTGAGGGACGTGGTGTGTTTGTGGGTGAAAACCCACAAGTGCTGCAGGTCGTGCTGTCGAGGGGTGTCTCTGGGGGTTCCTCCCCCGAGCAGTATTCAGGTGTAGACTCGGAGGATGACACCTATGTGCAGTCGCAGGTGAGTGTTCTTGGGAGAGAATCTCCTCTGTCCGACCCACCTGCAGCCGGGCCATTGCCCTCAATGGGGATGTCAGTGTCGGCAGATCAGCCTCCGGTGGTTACGGATGCAGGGCCACACCACCCAATCTCTGATCCTGTTCCTGGGGCTGCAGATCAGAGAGGGAATGCAGTCCTGCAGCCTGAGGCCTTGCCGGCACAGCAAGGCGCAGTCCGGCTTGCCCCAGGCAGGTGTGGTGCCCGTCAACGTGGTGGCCGTATGCCACCTGGCAATACCGTTTGGGAGCAATCCATCTACGGTATGGCCACCCAACAGGCAGCATCATCCGAGATGATTGCACAGGCCATGGATAGGGTGGCCACTTCCATTGTCCCCCCAGAAAGGCTGATGGAGCGACTGGAGCAGGCTACAGAGTCCATCTGCCAGGCACACAGGGAGGATATGTTGGCGTCCAACATGGACAGGCGGGCGGCACTGGCGACTCTGCGGGAATCACTTTCCATGGAGTCCCAGCGCCACAGGGAAGGCCTGAGGGAAGAACTCCGTCACCTCAGGTCGACCCTGTTAGAGCTTGAGGCTTCATCCCATAGAAGGACAGAGGAGCAGCTGGAGCGTCTGACACGGACGCTCTCGGCCGAGATGCAGGCAACTCGTGCGGAGGTCAGGTCATCCCGGGAGTTACTGCATGGGGACCTCCGCATGATTATAACCCAGAACCAGAACTACCAGACCCGCCTGCTTGCAGCCATGGAGGAGCAAACTCGTGCTTTGCGTGGGCTGCCTCCCATTGTCACACCATCTTCTGAGGCAGCTTCCCCACCTCCAGAGTCAGCTGCAGGGTCTGGCCAGAGCCATAGCGACTCATCTCCCACAACAGAGTAGCCGTGTGGGCCACGAGCCTATGGGGTGTTTTCGTTTCCCATGATCCACACAGGTGGATTGTGGCGTGCATCCTGTCCTCGGACCTCATAGGTGGCCCCCCCCCCCCCGCCGGCCCTTTCATGGCCATTTTTTCTCTATTTTATTTTTATTTTGCAAGAGTGTTGCCTTGTGTGGGTACCTGGGCATACACTGTATTGTGGCTGGGCACATGCAGGCTTGTCCTGAGTTTGGTTTCGATGCTTGGGTAGCAGACATCCACACCCCTCCTGCTTCCGTTTCCATGGGCTTGCAAAGGGTGTGCCCAAGTGACATCAAATTACACGGTGACATTGGACTCCCATGAGCTGTTGGCCAGTCCATAGTCAATACTGTGTAGACATTCATAGTGTTCATTGTTGTTGCACCTAACTATGCATGATGGTTTGATATGTGCCTCTACTTACATATGTTGCTCATGTTTTGCAGGTATTTCACACAGATCTTCACAAGGGCATACTCTCTGGAGTCAGACTACATGTCGGTAGATGTGCACTGACACTTTTGCATGGCGCCATCACTGTACATCTGGACGGTGAGGACATACCAGCAGAATCAGGTAATGAGACTACCATTGATTACATGCATTGTGTCTTGTTTGGGTGGGCTTCAGGGTGGGTTGGTGTGTAATTTGATTGAAATTACTCTTACACAGGTGTGTAGTAGTGGCTCCAGGTCCGTTAGCTGCTCAAGTGCGGCTATGTTCCATTTGGGGCACTGCTATTTGTGACACTGGTGTCATGTTGTGATGGCCAGTTTGTTTGCTGTCACATACCATGACATGGTGTCCTCAGTGGCGGGACTGTGAAGGGAATGGGTGACATGGCAATGTTGTCATGTAGTGAATCGCCTGTGGCAATGCATATTAGATTGATGGAGTTGTGTCTTTGCGTTGTGATGCATTGCTGGTGTATGTGTAGCTAGGGGTGCACACATATTGACACTTCCATGTTAACAATCTCAGGCTGATGTGTATCTGACAGTTTATTGTCAAGTAAATTTCAGACATTGTCAGGTAGTGTCATCATTGATTGTCAGATGGTATGTGCCAGAGCAGTGTGCACTAGCCAGCACTGTGATTCCTAGGTGAAGAAGTTGGCCACCAGTTGCGTACGGGCTGCCTCCCCCCGTGCCCTTTCCCCTCCCATGCGCAGCGGGCGTGCATGTGGTTGTGGATGTGGGGGCACCACCATGTCCACGGGCAGGCCCCGGCATGTTGCAACGTTGTGCAGGACACATGCTGCCACTATGATCCTGCACACTATTCGGAGAGCATATAACAGCTGCCCGCCAGAACGGTCAAGGGAGCGAAAGCGTGACTTGAGCACTCCGAATGTGCGCTCCACTATGCCCCGTGTTGCAATGTGGGCTGTGTTGTACCTTACCTGGGGTGGCGTGGTGGGGTTCCGGATTGGGGTCATCATGTGGGGGCTGATAGGGTAGGCACTGTCCCCTGTGGAGGTGGTGATGGGTATCATTAGTGGTGTTGTGTCATGACCCAGTATCTGACATGCATGCATGTGCAGTGGCATTCATGCTCACCAAGCAGCCATGTATCTCCATGCTGTCCAGCCTCTAGGTCCCGGCATAGGGTAGACATTCTGTAGATGAAGCTGTCGTGGGTGGACCCTGGATAGTTGGCATATACTGATGTGATTATTCCCTTGGCATTGCATACAACTTGCACGTTGATGGAATGCCAGTGCTTGCGGTTTCTATAGATGTGCTCTGTTGCCCTGGGTGGACGTAGAGCCACATGTGTGCAGTCAATTGCACCAAGCACTTTGGGGAATTGAGCCACACCATAGAATTCCTGGATGCACGTCTGCCTTTCTGCATGAGTCCTGGGGAGATATATGTGCCTGCGGACTGATGGCCGTGCAGTGATGATGTTCAAGACCTGGTGTAGGCAGCGTGACTGCGTGGCCTGTGACACACCACCCACTATGGCACTTGTCCGCTGAAAGGATCCAGTGGCCAAGAAGTGCAGTACATTCAGGACCTTCTGCAGGGGGCTGAGTGCTTGGGAGCACAGGGTGGGTGATGTGAGGTCATCCTCCCACTCACTGACCAGGTCCAGTATGATGTGTGCTGGAAACCTGTACCTCCCATACACCTGGTCATCAGGCATCCCGAATAGGCTGGTTCTGGGTGTGAATATTCTGGCCCTGACTCTCCTCCTCCTCCTCCTTTGGTAGCCCACTGCCACTGCTGCTAGGAACGGTATGTTCATCCTGGCATCTGGCTTGTTTATTGAAAAGTGCGCAAATTAATGCCTTGCGCGTGTTGTAGGCGAGCGTGTGAGCCTCGCACCCCTGGAATCGAGTTCCCACTCCAATCGCGTGTGGAAATTCCCACGCAGCAGGCATACAGGTGCACTGACGTACTTGCTTGTGTAAGTGGCCGCGCACCCCTGAAATACACGTACTTATGCCAATGGCGTGTACGCGCACTTTTGCCCAATTACACGCGATGTAATACACGTACATAGGCCAATGGCGTGTACGCGCACTTTTGGCCAATTACACGCGATGACACTCTGACGTGCAGTATTTCCGCGTGTGCTCCGTCTTCACGTGCTGAGTGGGGAACGCCCGTGCGGATCACGTCAGACGCGCTTACGCGATGAGGGACTCTGGTCCAATAGAATCGCGTATGCGTGCTGACGCACTTACGCGCTAAGGGCCTTTCCTCGGATTTCACGCTGACGTGCAGGAATTTCACGTGCCAAATCACTCCGTATCAAGCTGGCCACACGAAAACACACGGAACACCACGCTCCTGCCCCAAAGGCCGAGTTACTGCCCCCCCAGTGCCCTGAGCAGCCTCCCACGTGCTATCTGCTGCTGCCTGCCTGCCTGCCTGCCTGCTGCCACCGTGCCCTGCCATTTGGTGCCTGCACATCAGCCATCTGCAGGGGTCCAGTTGCTGTGTCCACCCCTGCTGGAACTGAAGACTCCCAACTGGGATTACATCGCTCCACAGCCCAGCCCCAGGACCCAGTTGCCCACCCACACCTGCCTCTGGGGTTGCCATGTCGGGCACTTCTACATCTGGCACCAGTGGCAACCCCAGGCCAGAGGGGCAGAGGGGCACCAGCTTCACTGCCACCGAAGTTGGTGTCCTGGTGGAGCATGTCCTGGGGCAGTATGATGCCCTCTTTGGATCGTCCCGCGCCAGCAAGGAAGGACGGGAGAGGATCTGGGCCGACTGTGTGGTTGCCATCAACGCGGAGGGGGTGGCAACCCGCAACGTCTTGAAGATCAAGAAGCGCTGGGAGGACTTGAGGTCCAGGACCCTTGTGAAGGCCCGGCGCCTCGTGGAGGGGGGCCGGGGCCACATGAGTTCCATCCAGAAGAGGGTCCTGGAACGCGTACGCCCAGCGCTCCACACCCAGATCCTTGAGAGGGAGACCCGTCTGGAGTTGAGCGGTAAGTGTCCAAGCATCACTGTGTGAGACAGTGCATGTTGTGGTGTGCTGGTTCTATGATACTTGCCTGTATGTGTGCCATGGGCCATGTATGCATGTATGTGTGCTGGGACATCATGGTAATGCATGTGCGACCAGTGATGTGTGACCCACATGGTTGTTGCATGTGTTGAAATGCGGCATGGGGAGCACTATGCAGATTTGGGACATGAGAGCATGCCAGTCTCTGTACCTGGACATGGATGGGGGTGAAGGATGGGTGCTGATGCCAGGTACATATATGGTAGCCATGTCTGTGTGCCTGACCTGCATGTCTGTGACTTGTGCATGCCATGGATGCATGACACATGTGTGTGACAATGCACAGATTCAGTGACGCACCCAACTTCCCCTTGTTTTGCCTGTGTTCGGTGTGATTGGGGCCAGATGGATGTGACTGAGGTGAAGTGTGTGCATGTGATATGCATGAGCCATGATGCATGTGAGCTACATATCATTGAATGTTTCAAGAGTCAATTGGACATGCATGGAAATGTGCATGGCATGCACCATGCCTGTTACTGTGTGTGTTTTGCCTGGACTGACCCATGTGTTGTGGAGGGACATGATGGAAGTGTACTTTGACAGGGGTGCTCATCTGCTATTGCTTCCTGTCTAGGGGACCATTGTACAGTAGCCTGATGCTTGTGTCCTTTGTCTCCCTCTACGCAGCGGCTAGTGAAGAAGAGGG
This sequence comes from Ambystoma mexicanum, assembly GCF_040938575.1. Classification (NCBI taxonomy): domain Eukaryota; kingdom Metazoa; phylum Chordata; class Amphibia; order Caudata; family Ambystomatidae; genus Ambystoma; species Ambystoma mexicanum. Next base: position 89,921,357 of record NC_090930.1, on the reverse strand, counting down.
CGGAGACGGCGCTGTGGAGCAAGGCGGCGGGGATGCCCCCACGGCTGCAGCGGAAGGGGTGGGTGAGCCCCCACAGGGGCCTGCTACGGCGGGAGACGGTGAGGAGCCATCCAGGTTGGTGGTTTGCACAGAGGAGGAGGAGGCCGACACTGGTGCACACATGGGGCCTGGTGGGAGCATCCCTGCTGGTGCAAGTGGTGCAGTCCAGGGCCAGGGGCAGGAGGCAGCACAGGTCACCGTGGAGGTGCCTGTGCATGTCGCTGTCCCTGACCCTGTGAGTGCACCACCATGCACCAGCAGGGATGCCCCGTCCCAGGCCCGTCCGCAGGTAGAGGGGATGTCCATGTCAACTGACTCCCCTCCACCTGCGGCCTTGGGAACCCCTGGCCGCGTGGAGCAGGTCCTGATTGGGGTCGCGATGCGCACGGCTGTGATTCGTGATGCCGTGCGTGCTTCCCGGGAGGAGCACGCACGTCATCACGAAGTGCACCGTGCCGACGTGGCCCAATTGGGATCGGCCATGTTCGGGGGGTTCCTGCATGTGTTGGCCAATCTGACGGCCCTCTCCTCCTCTGTGCAGGCTATCCACCGGTCGTTCTCCTTGCCGTCTTCCGGCCCAGATGCCACCATGGCCCCCTGTGGACCTGCCCCGACCAATGCAGCCAGCTCGGTGGGGATCCCATCCCTGCCGCAGTTGGGAGTCGGAGGTCCAGCAGGGGTGGACGACACAGCAAGTGGACCCCAGCAGATGGAAGATGTGCCGGCATCATCGGGCAGGGCACGTGCACGACGGCGTCGGTGGTTACCATCAGCCTGGATGCCGTCGTGCTGGCAGAGGCAGTGGCGTCGGAGGCAGCAGCGGGCTCGACGTGGGAGGCATCATGGCTCAGGGCCATCAAGATCAGAGGGGCAGGCATCGGCCGGAGGGCAGGGCAACCCTGGCATGGCGGTGTGTTCCGTGTGGGAGGAGTTTGGCCAGCGGATAGGTGCGGAGCGGCAGCGGGCGGAAGAGGAGCGGCTCGCCATGGCCAGGGCGGAGATCTCCATGCATCAGGCATTGAGGCGGGCTGAGTGCCTCGAGGAGGCTCGCAGGGAATTTGGTGAGCACATGGGGTTGTCCCTGCGAGACCTCGGGGCCAGGACTGAGTCCCGCCTCCAGGACATTGACATGGAGTTCGAGGATGCCCTGGCCAGCATCACCAAGTGAGCCGCAGGACTAGCCCGCTGCCTTTGTATATAGTTTTTAAGTTAGTTAGTGCTAGGTTTCCTTTATTTCTTTTTATTATTTTGGACCGCTTGGACAATGGCCACTTTTTTGTACATATTTTTTAACTTAGTTAGTATTAGGTTTCATTAGTGGTGTTGGGCTCATGGACCCTTGAACATTCCTGTATATATTGTTATTTTTTGGGAGATACATTTTTTTAATTTCATATTGTTTACACCATGTCGTAATGGTTTTTCTTTGATTTCATGCTACATGTGTTTGCTTTGGACAAAATCTATTGATTTTTCTATCCTTTGTTTTTTGGTTTCTCATTTTTGTTCCCGGACATGGACCTTTTATTTGCTTTGCCAGATAGTTGTATTAGTTTACTTATTTTTTTATTTAATACATTTTTATATTATCTTACACTTGTGTCATTTTTTCTTTGGTTTCTTACATGTCATGATATGGGTTTTGACATTCACTTGCACCCATTGTGTATGTGTGTGTGGCGGACATGTGTTCTTTTGCATACTTGCCTTTGGGGTTGTGTCATGTGATTGCATTCACTATGTGGGTGCATGCAATCCTTGCCTGGGTGTTTGTGCTGGGTATGCTGGCCATTACTGCCATTATTGTGTATCGTCAGGACCAGGGGCCAGGGGGACATGGGTGGGGGCCTGGTGGAGGGTGTCCCTGGTGGATGGGGGGTTGGGGGTGGTGGGAGACATGGGTTGGACATGGGTGGGGGCCTGCTGGCAGGTTCCCCACAGTGCTGGGGGTGGGGGTGGTGGGAGACATGGGTGGGGGCCTGGTGGAGGGTGCCCCTGGTGGATGGGGGGTTGGGGGTGGTGGGAGACATGAGTTGGACATGGGTGGGGGCCTGCTGGCAGGTTCCCCACAGTGCTGGGGGTGGGGGTGATGGGAGACATGGGTGGGGGCCTGGTGGAGGGTGTCCCTGGTGGATGGGGGGTTGGGGGTGGTGGGAGACATGGGTGGGGGCCTGGTGGAGGGTGTCCCTGGTGGATGGGGGTTGGGGGTGGTGGGAGACATGGGTTGGACATGGGTGGGGGCCTGCTGGCAGGTTCCCCACAGTGCTGGGGGTGGGGGTGGTGGGAGACATGGGTGGGGGCCTGGTGGAGGGTGCCCCTGGTGGATGGGGGGTTGGGGGTGGTGGGAGACATGGGTGGGGGCCTGGTGGAGGGTGCCCCTGGTGGATGGGGGGTTGGGGGTGGTGGGATACATGGGTTGGACATGGGTGGGGGCCTGCTGGCAGGTTCCCCACAGTGCTGGGGGTGGGGGTGGTGGGAGACATGGGTGGGGGCCTGGTGGAGGGTGCCCCTGGTGGATGGGGGGTTGGGGGTGGTGGGAGACATGGGTGGGGGCCTGGTGGAGGGTGTCCCTGGTGGATGGGGGTTGGGGGTGGTGGGAGACATGGGTTGGACATGGGTGGGGGCCTGCTGACAGGTTCCCCACAGTGGTGGGGGTGGTGGGAGACATGGGTGGGGGCCTGGTGGAGGGTGTCCCTGGTGGATGGGGGGTGGGGGTGGTGGGAGACATGAGCAGGTGTGCAGGGTAGTTCCCTGTTGTGTGTGCTGCCTGCAGGGGCCGTGGAGGGTGTACAGGTAATGCCTGGGAGCACACAGCCAATTCGCGTGTGGAACTTCCCGCGCACTCCTGCAATCCACGTACCCGGCCATATCGCGTGTGGTACTTCCCGCGCACCCCTGGAATCCACGTAGCCGGCCATATCGCGTGTGGAACTTCCCGCGCACCCCTGGAATCCACGTACCCTGCCATATCGCGTGTGCAACTTCCCGCGCACCCCTGGAATCCACGTAGCCGGCCATATCGCGTGTGGAACTTCCCGCGCACCCCTGAAATCCACGTAGCCCGCCATTTCGCGTGTGGAACTTCCCGCGCACCCCTGAAATCCACGTACCCTGCCATATCGCGTGTGCAACTTCCCGCGCACCCCTGGAATCCACGTAGCCGGCCATATCGCGTGTGGAACTTCCCGCGCACCCCTGAAATCCACGTAGCCGGCCATATCGCGTGTGGAACTTCCCGCGCACCCCTGGAATCCACGTACCCTGCCATATCGCGTGTGCAACTTCCCGCGCACCCCTGGAATCCACGTAGCCGGCCATATCGCGTGTGGAACTTCCCGCGCACCCCTGAAATCCACGTACCCGGCCATATCGCGTGTGCAACTTACCGCGCACCCCGGTATGCACGCACACGTTTATTTTTTCTCTCTGCGCGTGTCTGTGTTTGTGGGTACCCCTTTGTACGTCATTTGTCCTGGAGGGCCACAGTATTGGACATTGATCATGTCTGTATATAGGTGCTATTTGTTGGCGCACCTTTTAGCGCACATTTCTTGCAGGCGCAGAGACGCTACCGCCTGCTTTCTTGTGGCGGTCGTGTTTGTGCCTGTTTGTGCCTGTGCGCTGCTTTGAGCGTGCGCTTTTTTGCCCTATTCTATTCCATGAATACGTGTTGTATGCGAGCGTGTGGGCGTTCCGCGCACTTGCCTCCTAAACTTTCCCCGTGCCGCCCACATTCTTCCCCATTCCGAGTGTTGTGCCCCATTTTATTCCCCATTCCGAGTGTCCCGCCCTGTGTCCCGCCTACTTTAGAGCTGTGCGCTGCGCTCGGAGTGATGGCGCAGTGGCCGTGGCGCACGACGTTGGTTGACCTGTGCGCCGGCCTGCGCCGCGCGTTTTTTCCGCGCACGTCCTCTGCTTTTCTTGCGCAGGGACTTCCATGAATCGACGTGCGCTGGTTTCCCTGCGCTTTGCGCTGATTTTAGGCGCAGCGCACGTATTGGCCCCTCTGCGCCGGGATTTTCGGCGCACATTTATTCCATGAATCGGCCTGTAAATGTGTTAATAAATGGATGGTTCCTTGCCGGCATGCTTGTTTGGAGTCCACAGCTATTAGTAAGTTGTCAATGTATGGCGATAATATAAGGGTGTCAAGCTGCTCTTTTAGAGCCCTACACTAAATATGTGTGCTTTCAATATAACCTTCTGGAATTCTGGTGAAAGTGAAAGACTGGCCGCCAGGTATAAAAGCAAACACATACCTGCTATCTGGGTGTATTGGGATGCTAAGAAAAAGTGTTTTTGAGGTCAATGACAGTAAAGTGAGTGGGCTGTGCAGGAATCATGGTCAAGACAGTGTGATGTCAGGTACATTTGGAAATTGTGGCAAAAAATGTTATTAATAGCTCATAAATCAATAACAAAATTATATCGTAGGGTGTTATCACCTTTCTTTTAAACTGGCAAAATGGGTCTATTGCAAGGGCTGGCAGAAATCTCTTCTATTACTCCCTGGTGAACTACGTCAATATGATCACTTTTAGTGCAGCCTCTACCTCTGCCGATACATTGTTTTGGGGGATACGGGGTAGGGAGATGCTAGGTTTGAGGGTGATGTTTACTGGTTCGGCATTAGGGATGCCAACATCATTATCTCTTGTGGCCCATAAACATGTGACAATATATTGCAATTCAGTGTGCAATGGTAGTTGGAGAAATTGAGAACAGCTGGTGGTGTGAGGAGAAATAGTCAGATAAACACCCTCTGAAGAACACTAAATAACAGTGTGTAGTTGTTTTAACAAATTTAGTCCAAATACATTTTCCCCACAATTGAAGGTCAACAGAAAGGGGCATTTATCAGTAATGGTCCCAAGGAAATTGGTACAGGTTTGGAGATGGGACTAATTACAGGCATACGTGCAAACCCTACAGAAACGTTTTGCTGCCCTGACAGGGGAGCTTCTGGAACTGAGGAGTGGTCAATGGAGCATTACTGTGTGTGCTCTACCCCCTACTTGCATTGTAGTGTAGGGCCCTTTTTGATTAATGGGGATAGGAGTTGGTTCCAGATTCGGCTTCGGGCTGTCCTAGCCAAAAAGGACATCATCAGAGATGTAGTCTTCAGAAAATGAGTTACAAGAGTGGTTATCAAAATTTTGATATTCCCGGAAGGTACCCCTGTTACCTGCACCGGTGAACTGTGGTGGCTGGTTAAACATATATCGATTTGGCCCCTGCATACCATTGCTACGTCCTCTACCTCCTCTATTTAACATACCACTTTGCTTCTGTTGGAGGACTGGACACTATGCTCTCCAGTAGCCTTCTTCTTTGCAGTAGGAACACTGATTCGGACCAATCATTCCAGAAGCCGGAATAGGTGGGCCTCTGTTCTGTGTGTACTCCCTTCATTGTCCTCTAACTACTAGCTGTCAAATCAATCTAGTCTTTTTATACTTTATCATTCTTGTTATTCACTCTATTTTCTTAATATTGAGGCATGTGCAATATCTCAGACGCAGTCTTTGGTTGCCAGGCACTTTCTGAGGCTGTAATTTGAGACTGAATTTCAGGTTTGAGGGCATGGACAAACTTATCAACAAACAGTTTCTTCCCAGTTTCAGTACCCAAATCCTGTCCACTGTAATCAGAAAATATTTGTTAAAAACGATTCAAATATTTTGTTGCGCCCTCAGTTCTACCTTGTATGCAGGCAGCCCGTTTGTATCCCAATTACTCTTTCTCTGGGGCAATTGTTTTAATTTTAGTCAAAATTTCCTTGGGCAGCATTAATATAACCTGTGGCGCTGTGTCGCCAGCCTTTCTTTGGCCGTCTGCGATTATTAGTTCAGTCCATGTTCCTCCAGATGCAGCATCGTCTATATTATGGATCTGTTTCCAGAGATCAGAAGGTAAGATGACAGGGAATAACAGCTTAATGTCCCTTGGAGCGAACACTGAGGATGCTAACACAGACTCCACTTCTTTGTAAAACCCTTTAGGGTTTATCCTAACATCAGGGATGCACTGCCTGAGGGTATTAACCTCTTGTTTGGAGAATGGAACATACACAAATTGTTCAAGGTTATATGCGACAGTAACAATAGGGTGCGCTGCATCATCTGGATTTGGTTCTTCTTCTCTGGGTACCAGAGTTGACGGCACTTCCCTCATGGGTAATTGAGAAATGGGGTTTTCAAATCTATTGTTTTAAAGTAGCACTAATTTGAGGGATAAGGTTGCAGGGGAAGTACCTTCAGTAAAAGTTTGTTTATATATTTTCATAATTTCCCCTGAACAACATGTTCCTCTTTGAGGCATTCATCAACTGAGGGCAAATATTGTTTAAGAGTCTAGTGGATATTTGTAGGGAAGAGAGAGGCATCAGAAATCCATCTCAGGGCATGCCTAGTGAATGTGTTCTACTTCAGGACTCACGTGGTCCCAATGAGGAGCATCTTTCAGTACATACCTGGTAGTGCACTGGAAGTGAGTACTTGGAAGTTTGTCCTGTCTGGAAGCACATATCCTATACATGTCATCCTTAACAGCCAATAAGTCCATTAAATGTGCTTGAACATGTTCAGGCTTAGTGCGAGTGCATGCCAAGTAGTTCAAGTCCTGCATATGTGGGAATGGAGCCTTGGTAGTGAGTTATTTCCAAGTCTTTTCTAATGTGTCACCCATATATTCTAATACCGACTGTTGTTCAGTCATTCTATAATCGGAAACCGTGCATAGAACGGAAGAAAGATTCACACTTGTGATATATTCCTGGGCCAATATCCTCAACTTCTCTCTCTCTCTCTCTCTCTCCTGGATTAAGTTTGCTACAAGTAATTGGTGTATTCTCTTTTATCCAATTAGTTGAAAATATGCATGCAGGGGATATTGCATCAGTGGTACTGACAACAAGTTGCCTAGGGGGTGCAGGGGAAGTGAAAGGGAAGGTATTGCAGAAGTAGGTAGTAGCAGAAGTTGAGGTTGGGGAGTTTGCTGTGGTGGTACAAGTAGTTGAGGAGGTGTGAGTGGTAATAAGGGGGGCATGCTGTTGGTGGGGTGTGCCTCTCACTTAACAATGCGTCCATTAATTCATCAGCCACATGTAACTCTTTGGATGGGTATATTTTGTATATATCCAACTGAATTGGCCTATCCTCTGCTCTAATACCGTCCTCCTGTTACTTCTGGTCATCCACCAAGGCATTTTTGCTTGGGTCATATGCTTACGAGCCTGTTTTAGTTCGCTTTTGATGCGCCGAGTGACTTCTTTGCGCCAATCTCGAACAAAATCATAAGCGGCCGGTCTTGTTTTCTTCTGTAACAGAACTGATTCTAGGTGTCGTATTTTACTTAAGACCCCTCTTTCTGCCATGGTATTGCTGGTGTATCAGTGGCGTAACAGGGGCCCCCGCAGCCCCCGCGGTGCGGGGGGGGCCAGGGGCTGCGGGGGCCCCCACGCCATCGTCACTGAGAGGGGCCGCCTCTCCCAGTCCCAGCACAGCAATATCACTGACTGTGTTCTCTCAGTCAGAGCAGCAGCCCTCAGTGGCACCATAACCCAGAGAGACTACGGTCTGGCCCTCTGTCTCTGGGTCTATGGTGCCGTTGGGGTGCTGCACTACTGACTGTCTGCACTGCAGTGGACCCGGCGCCTGGGATTGGATTTGGGATGCACACTCACACACGTGAAGTTTAGTTACTGTCGCTCGGCAGGCTCAGCTCAGGCAGGCACACTAACTTGCCTTGCAGATTTGCTGAGCTGAGCCTGCACGTGGGCTGCATCATGCTGCAAAGCGCATGCGCAGCTGGCAAGCTAGCCCTGCCTCCGCACGAGCCGAGAGCGAGTCACACGGCCCGCCCGCACCCTGACACACTACGCATGATTGTGTAGTGAGACTTATGTTGTTGCCGGCCCGGGTGATCCATTGTAATTCGGCATGCAGGATCGGCTTCAGTTTGAAAGGTCGTCAACTAAGGTAAGTTATTTTTTTATTTTAATTTAGCAGCAGGGGCACTGGGCAGCCTTACTATGATGGTGCATGCATGCGTGACTATTGGCCGGGCTAGGATGGGGTGCGATGGCACTCTCGTCTTCATTTTTTTTTAATGAAACACCCCCCTTTCATCATTTGTTTGACACGCCCACCCAGGAGTCCGTAAACATACAGCCCCCTGTACAACGCTACAACACTTCTTATCTGGGCAAGACCTCTGTGTATTGCGCTTTTTCGCAGAAGCATCTTCTGAATCGGATGCGTTGCACTATTTCATGCTTATATGATGCAAGCGTTTACTGTGGAGGATACATGGGGGGGGGATGCTGATGGCGCTTTCCCAGGGAGCTGAGAGGCCATTAGCCCTCTCTGGACCAGCCTAATAACCGGAAGCGCACTAGTGCCCGGGGTGACTGTAGCCCGTTGCGGCCTCTTGCTGACACTTCGCAGTGGGTGGGCATGAGGCACAGCCATCAGCCCACGTGAATACACAAAATGGAATCAAATGCCCTGTTATCCTGGCATTGCTTGCGCTGTCACTCTCTGCTCTGCGCCTATTACTACAGACTAGAACCACGCCGACATGCCCTGGCGGAGGGAAGGCGTCGCCGTGTCTGTTTTCTCATTTGCTGCCTTACATTCTGCTTGAAAATCCAACAGACACTTTCTTTACAAATTGAGTCTGTTGGATCCAATTGTGGTATATCTTGCTTTTGAACACTGCACTTTTTATGTCGCGCCGGAAAAGGGAAATGCTACTGGTAAAATAGCAACATCACCTGAAATAAAATCACCAATGTGCCGGCTTTCGATTTTCTTTTGTTGGTGGTGTTATTTGATGTTTAGGTTATTTATTACTTTGTATTTATTGGCCATGTGTTATGTTCTTGCTTTTCAATGACATTATAAAAGGGATGCTAGGCAACATAACCTCTTGGGTCATGCTATCAGAGCAGGCTTACATTTCTGCCCACTTCCTCCCATAATTTAGTAAATTATGACTGTACATTGAGTTAAGGGACAACCATGTCTACTATACATGTGTAACGTAAGCCTGTTGGAAATGGTGCTTTTTATTGGTTGAGAGTGTAAAATATTATGGGCCTGCTGCCCTGCCCTGATTCACAAAAACATTTTACAGGGGGAAACGTCACCCCCCAAAAAAACGTTTTGCAAATCATTGCAAAGGACATGCTGCACGCACTTAATCAGTTTTGTTAATTATGTTTGTACTAGGCCAGACACTTCACCACTGCACTTTATAACTTGATGAAAAATGACAAACAACTAAAGGTGAAATGTTTTATTCCGGTTCTGCAAGTCCCAGGGAAAACATTTGTATTGGTTCTTGAAGTTTAAAACATGCACACCATTTAAAGTTTTAAAAACCACTATCGGGGACGGAGTCCACCCACTTTATTCAGGTGGTGTACTCAGTCACACCCAGCTATTGAATGTCCTCTTTGAATTCATGAATTAAATCCGACCTTAGTGATCACACCACAGTTGTCAGGTTTGTAGGCCAGACACTTCACCACTGCACTATATAACTTGATGAAAAATGGCAAAGAAATAAAGATGAAATGTTTCATTTCGGTACTGCAAGTCCCAGGGAAAACATTTGTATTGGTTCTTGAAGTTTAAAACATTCACACCTTTTAAAATTTTCAAAAACACTATTCGAAGAAAATATCCCCTCATAACTTTTGTGTGTTTGTTGATTTTATGAAAGACAAATGCCATTTGTCCTGTTTAATTTGGGTGGTTATGCAAAGCCAATTTAATGAAATGTGCATATTTCACCTTGTTATCACCTCCTATTGCATTTGTTGATGAGTCCCCCACTTTAATTTTTAGGACTTGACTTGATACACATGTGAATGGGTTCGTTGCTAGAAAACAAGATGTTCTTTGTTTTTTTACCTTATATGACGTATATGGTAGGGTGGGGTGTGTGGACGGTAGAAGTTGATGAAGCAGAGCTACGTGTAGCAGAGGGTAGGTATACCGACAAAGCCAAGCGCAGAGAAGAGCAGGCACGCGCTAAAGTTCAAAAGACAATCATGTAATCATGGGACTGCTAGTTTTGCGCATGTGACGTGTTTCTTCATTTATTTACCGGCCTGATTCCTCTGGTGGGGTTGACTACTAGAACATCTAGTCTGGGTCTGCAGTTTAGAACCGGCTGACGAGGAGCACCGGAAAGGCACCTCTTGGCCTGATAGAAAGACAGCGAGAGAGAAAGGGAAACCGAGAGAGAGTGGGTGGGGGAGAGAGAGCGAGGGAGGGAAAGAGAAGAGAGAGAGTGAGAAGGAGAAAAACGGGGAGAGGGAGAAGTGCAGGGAGAGATAAGAGTGAGAACATTGTACTTGAGTGCAGATGCTCGTCAAGGTATGAGTGGGACGAATGGCTCGTAAATATACGAGTGGAGCAAATGTGTATGGGCGGAGCATATCGTGGTGGGCATGGTCTAAACTGGTGGGCGGAGCATACCTATGTTGGGGCGGAGTTTAGGGGGCCCCCATTGGGAGGTCTCGCAGGGGGGCCCCCACATTTTGTGTTACGCCACTGTGGTGTATGTCTGATTGGGCGGTGCCAAACACTATTGCAAACAATTGCTCCTAAACCATATTTTATATACATTTCATAGGCAGACGAGCCATCAGGTGGTGCAGGTTGGCCATAGTCTAACCCCCTGGGTTGTGATCTGTGACAACAAAATCCTGTCCAACAAGTGCGCATTTTTCTAAAACCAGGCATATTGAAACAATGCAATCTTCACCCAGCAAAATATATGCAGATATTTTTAAATGACCAACACAAAACAAACTCGCCAATTAAATAAATCTCCCGTCAAAAGAAAAGGTAGTCTGTGACTGATAGTCTTCACAAATACGAAAGAAAGTTGCGGCTACAACAATTCAGTACCCTCGTCGGGATGATCACAGGGCAAAGAGGCTGATGCAGATCGTGAGTAGCAGCTGCAAGAAACTCCATTTCGTTTGGCAAGGATCCATGATACTCAACGGTCCCAACGCAACCCTCTCTCCGTCCACGAAACCCGATGGATCATCCTTCAAATGGTCCCTGTTTGGGTGCCATTTTGTAGGACCAAAAATGATCTATAAACAGAAATAAGGCCATCAGACACAGAACAAAAAAAAAACATACTAAGTTTATTCACTCGAGTGGACTCAGGTTCTACCACAAACCTTATCTTAGGGAGAGTGGCATAGTGAGCCGTTTTTCAGAGGGGCAGTCCCTCTTTTAGATGCTGTTCACAAAATGTACAGTTGATGTGGCTTATCACAGGTTTCCTGTTACATACACAATTGTCCAATAAAAGATGGGTTAGTCATTAGCTCTTTGCACGACCACCAGCCCTCACCTAAATGAGTCCCTAGTAGGTTGACTAAATGAAATCTCTGTAAGCCACCTAAATAAAGTTTCAGTAGGTCACCTAAAAAGGCTCTCAGTAGGCCACCTAAATGAACCCTCAGTAGGTCACCTAAATAAAATATCAGTAGGTCTCCTAAATGATCTCTCAGTAGACCATCTAAATGAGCTCTCAGTAGGCCATATGAATGAACTCTCGTTAGGTTGCCTAAATTAACTTTCAAAAGACAACCTAAATTTGGTCTTTGTAGGTCACCTACATGAAATCTCAGTAGGTTATGTAAGTGAGCTCTCAGTAGGACACCTAAATGAGCTTTCAGTAGGCCAGATAAATGAACTCTTCTTACGTTGAATATAAGAACTCAGTAGACAACCTAAATTAAATATCAGTAGGCCGACTGAATTAACTTTCAGTAGGTCACCTTAATGGGCTCTGAACAGGCTACTTACATGAGCTCTCAGTAGGCCACATAAATGAACCCACAGTAGGCCACCTAACTAAATGTTCAGTGCTTAGTTCACCTACATGAGCTCTCAATAGGCCATCTAAATGAACTCTTAGTGGATCACCTAAATGAACTCTCATAGGCCACCTAAATGAGGTCTCACTAGGTCGCCTAAATTAATTCAAAATAGTCCACCTAATTAAACTTTCAGTAGGTCACCTAAATTAGCTCTCAGTAGTCCACCTACACCAACTCTCAGTAGATTACCTAAGTGAGCTCTCAGTAGGTCACCTAAATGAAATCTCAGTAGGCCACCTGCATGAACTTTCTGTAGGTCACCTACATGGGCTCTCAGTAAGCCATCTAAATGAGCTCTCAGTAGGCTACCCAAATGAACTATCACTAGTTCACCTAAATGAGCTCTCAGTAGGTCACTTAACTCAAATCTCAGTAGACCACCTAAATGACCTTTCAGTTCGTCAACTAAATGGGTTCTCAGTAGGCCACCTTAATGAGCTCTCAGTAGGTCATCTAAATGAAATATCAGCAGGCCATCTAAATGAGCTTTCAGTTTGTAAACTAAATGAGCTCTCAATAGGAAACCTGAATGATCTCAGTAGGTCACCGACATGAACTCTCATACATTCACATAAATTAGCTCTCAATAGCTACCTGCATGAATTTTCAGTAGGTCACCTAAAGTTGATCTTAGTGGGTTACTAAAATGACATCTAGGTGGGCCACCTAAATGAACTTTCAGTAGGTCAACTAAATGGGCTCTGAGTTAACCACCTAAATGAGCACTCAGTAGCTAGGTTGCTTAAATGAACTCTCAGTCGCAAACCAAAATGAACACTCAGTAGGCCACCATAATGAACTCCCCGTAGGTCACCTGATTTAACTCTCAGTAGGTCACCTAAATTAACTCTCTTTAGGCTACCCAAATGAACCCTCAGTAGGCCAGGTAAATGAGCTGCAAGTAGGCCATCTAAATGAACTCTCACTAGGTCAACTAAATTAACTCCCAGTGGGCCGCCTAACTGAACTCTGAATAGGTCACCTAAATAAACTCTCACAGGCCACATAAATGAGCTCTCACTGTGTCACCTAAATGAACTCTCAGTAGGTGACCTAAATTAACTCTCAGTAGGCCACCTACATGAACTTTCAGTAGGTCACCTACATGGACTCTCAGTAAGCAATCTAAATGAGCTCTCAGTAGGCTACCCAAATGAAATCTCAGTAGTTCACCTAAATGAGCTCTCAGTATGTCACCTAAATCAAATCTCAGTAGGCCACCTATATGACCATTCAGTTGGTCAACTAAATGGGTTCACAGTAGGCCACCTAAATGAGCTCTCAGTAGGTCATCTAAATGAAATCTCAGCAGGCCATCTAAATGTGATTTCAGTAGGTCACATAAATGTTTCTCAGTAGGCCACGTAAATGCGCTCTCATTAGGACACCTGAATGATCTCAGTAGGTCACCGAAATGAACTCTCAGTAGTTCACATAAATTAGCTCTCAATAGGCCACCTACATGAATTTTCAGTAGGGCACCTAAATGAGATCTCAGTAGGTAACTAAAATGAAATCTAGGTATGTCACCTAAATGAACTTTCAGTAGGTCAACTAAATGGGCTATGAGTTAACCACCTACATTAACACACAGTAGGCCATCTAAATGAACTCTCAGTAGCTAGGTCACCTAAATGAACACTCAGTAGCCAACCGAAATGAACACCCAGTTGGCCACCACAATGAACTCTCCGTAGGTCACCTGATTTAATTCTCAGTAGGTCACCTATATAAACTCTCTTTAGGCCACCTAAATTACCCCTCAGTAGGCCATGTAAATGAGCTGCAAGTAGGCCATCTAAATGAACTCTCATTAGGTCACCTAAATGAACTCCCAGTAGGCCACCTAACTGAACTCTGAGTAGGTCACCTAAATGAACTCTTGCAGGCCACATAAATGAGCTTTCACTATGTCACTGTAACGCTCACCTGATTCCCGCAGAGGCGCCGGTCTTGACTGGGTGAATGCCGTATCTTCAAAGGTGATGTGTAACACACGGTTGGCTCTTTGGGCTGGACCTCTGTGCACTGTATGTCTGACTCGAAGAGTAAGATGTCTGCAGATAGAAAATATGGGATTAATGAACTGGGGTTATTGGGTGCCTCTCTCCTCTTCCCTTTCTCTTCTCCTGTAGAACCCCAAAGGTTAACGCCCTCACCTTAGGTAAGTGAACGCCAAGCTCTCCATCTGCCTCGGGGCAGGGTGCCGTAACCAGTTTCTTCACTGGATATGGGTGCAGGCCTCTTGACCTCAGAGGACTGCTGTCCGTCGTTAACTGCACGAACGGTAAGTTCTGGGCACTTCAAATGTCTTAAAAGTCTTTTGTAATGATATCTCTTGTTTTGCAGGGTTCCGGTGATGTCGGATGGCGGGCTGATGAGAGTTGAGGATCGAACCCGCGTGAGGAATAGAAGCGCCTGGAAGCACGTAAGTAAGCGCTTGTAGCCTGCTTCACGATGCGCACTAACTGTCCCTTTTATCTTGCAGGTACAAGTTCGGAGCTTTAGAGAAGCTGAAGGGTGCTGGAATACCCACTGGATTCGGCGTGGGAAAGAGTAATGGCACGTGAGTAATAAAGTTGCCCAATGTCTTTAAACACACCTTCTTTTTTCTTTCAGATGCGGGATGCAGCGCCGAAGGCCTCCGGAGCGTGCGAAGAGCTGGTAAGCTTTTGTCTTTCAGATGCCGGAATGCAGTGCGAAGACCTCCGGAGCATGCGAAGAGTAGGTAAGCCTTTGTCTTTCAGATGCCGGAATGCAGCGCGAGGCGTTGGTGACAGCCGATGGACCAGGTAAGAGATGCGCTGCCACTGAAGACCGTAGTGCTAACCTGTTCTTTCTTTGTCTTTACAGGTGCTGCTGAAGACTGGATTCCAGGATGGTAAGCCTTTGTTCCCTTAGGCCCAGGATCAGAAGCAGAAGACACGATGAGCGTTCTGCTGCAGGGAATGCAGAATAACGCAAAGCAAGATTCATCCATCGGGTGTGGTTTAAATAGCCTCCTGTAGTGCTTAGGTGTCTCCTTCCACAGCCACGCCTAGGTAAGAAAAGAGTTCCTTCTTTCCAGAAGAGTTCCAGTGTTCTGAACCTAGGGAGTGGCTCCTGCCCCACCCAACAGGAAAAGTAGTCCCAAACAGAAGAGGATCAGGGGTTCAACTGGCAGGTAAGTAAGCAGCATGGTCTGCTGCAGGTAAGTCCACCCAAGCATTATGAGCCCGGCACTTCCAGCGCTGGGACTGGGCATCTTTATGAGCCTGGTGCCACTGGCGCCAGGACAGGGTCCAAAAGGTCCCAATTGGGACTGGCTGGCACTCGGAACCGGGGTTATGGGTCTGCTTCCAAGGGAGTCGGGCAAGTCCTGATCTTTTGGAAGCAGAGATCATGACAGCACCCTCCCTCAAGGCCCCTCCCAAACCGGGCTTCTCCGGGGGTTTGGGCTTGTTAGGAAATGTTCGATGAAATCTTTTGATTAGACGAGGCGCGTGGACATATTCTGCAGGTTCCCAGGATCTTTCTTGGGGACCGTAGCCTTTCCAGTCAATCAGGTAAAATAGTTTAGATTTGGAGATCTTGGAATCCAGGATGCTTTTGACTTCAAACTCGAGTTCTCCATCAACTAGAATAGGTTTTGGAGATGTAGTTAGTCGGGTTTGAGGTTGCACGGGTTTTAATAGAGAGACGTGGAAGACCGGATGTATCTTCATGTGAGGGGGCAAGTCCAACTTGACCACTACTGGATTTACTATGGTAGTGATGGAATAGGGACCAAGGTATCTTGGGTTGAATGTGCGTGGTCCTTTTAGAGGTAGATATTTGGTGGATAACCAGACTTGATCTCCTGCTTGATATTGGGGGGCTTCCTTCCGATGTTGGTGTGCTCCTTTCTTGTATTGTTCTTTAGCCCTTTGAAGGTGAGAAACGGCTTCCTTAAAGGCTTGGGTGATTGTAGAATGCAGGTGGTCTTCTGCTGGTGTTCCAAGATCTTGGAGTGGATCCAACTCCGAGGTTCGAGGGTGACTACCGTATAAAAGAAAAAACGGGGTCTTCCCAGTTCCCGAGTGGACAGAGTTATTGTAGGCATATTCGGCTATCCAAAGGATATCTTTCCAAGTTTTTTCAGTTTGTTGTAGCATGCAGCGCAAATACTGTTCCAGAGTTTGATTGGTCCTCTCGGTTTGTCCGTCGGTTTGAGGGTGGTGGCTGGTCGAAAGTCTCACATCAATTTGAGCCGACCGACAGCAACTTCGCCAAAAATGAGAAATAAATTGACTACCTCGATCCGAAATTAGAACTGAAGGAAAACCGTGCAGTCAGACGATGTTTTCGAGAAATTCTTGGGCCAGAGTTGCTGCTGTTGGTAAGCCTTTGAGTGGAATGAAATGCGACATCTTGGAGAATAGGTCCACGATTACTAGGATCGTATTGTATCCGGAGCATGGAGGTAGATCGGTGATGAAGTCCATAGAAAGCGTATGCCAAGGGCGAGGCGGGATGTCAATAGGGCGTAAGAGGCCGGCTGGTTTTTCCTTTTGACTCTTGTTTTGGGCGCATACTCCACAGGACATTATAAAGTCTCTGATATCTTTTTTCCAAGACGGCCACCAGAAGTAGCGCTTGATCTTTTCCGAGGTCTTGGTCATACCGGGATGTCCTTCCATTAAAGAATCGTGATAACAAGAGATTACCTTTTTCTGTAAATCTGTGCTGGGCAGGTATAACCGTTCTTGGAAATATAATAGGTTGTCCTTCACCGTAAAGTCCTTTCCCTGCAGATGCCAATTCTGTATGTCTGCTGGAGTTACCAGTAGCCTGGCTTTATCCTTAACTTCCTCTATGGATTGTGTGGCGATTACACCTAGAATTCTTTGTTCGGGAATGATAGGTACAGGTTTAGGATTGATCAAATGTTCTTCCACTCCCATCCGAGAAAGGGCATCAGCTTTACCGTTTTTTGTACCAGGTCGATAGGTAATTATGAAGTCAAACTCGGCAAAGAATAGTGCCCAACGGAGTTGCCTAGAGGATTGAGCTTTTGCGGTTTTCAAATATTGCAGGTTTCGGTGATCTTTAATCACAGTAACGGTGTGTCGGGCCCCCAGAAGATAATGCCGCCAAGCCTTAAAGGGGGACTTGATAGCTAGAAGTTCCTTATCAGTAATAGTGTAATTGATTTCAGGAGGCGAGAATTTGCGGGACCAAAATGCCACGGGATGCAACTGATTGGTTACTGGGTCCTTTTGTGATAGAACTGCTCCCATGGCAAGGCTTGAAGCATCAGTTTCAACGATGTAGGGGAGTTCTGGGCGAGGATGTTTTAAGATCGGTGCAGAGATAAATCTAGTCTTCAAATTCTGGAAAGCTTGTTCCGCCTCGGTAGACCATTCAAAACGTTTGTTTTTCTTTAACAAGGCGGTGATGGGCTGGACTATTCGAGAGAATTCGGGGATAAACCTGCGGTAAAAGTTAGCGAAGCCTAACATGCTTTGAACACCTTTTACGGAGGATGGCGATGGCCATTTGATAATTGCATCGACCTTCTTTGAATCCATACGCACTCCGCTAGGTGATAATATGAATCCCAAGAATTCAACTTCAGTCACGTTGAAAACACATTTTTCCAACTTAGCGAAAAGTTTGTGTTGACGCAATCTCTCGAGGACCATTTTCACGTGTTTCCGATGTTCAGTTTCCGATGAAGAATAAACGAGGATGTCGTCAATGTAAACAACAACACACACATCTATGAGCTCTCTGAGGACATCGTTCATAAAATATTGAAAGGCGGCCGGGGCATTGCAAAGTCCGAAGGGCATGACCTGATATTCAAATAGCCCATACTTGGTGCGGAAGGCTGTCTTCCATTCATCGCCCTCTTTTACTCGTACCAAGTGGTAGGCTCCTCTAAGATCCAGCTTTGTATATATGCATGCTTTTCTGACTTGGTCCAGGAGTTCAGGGATCAAAGGTAACGGATATCTATTCTTAACGGTTATCTGGTTCAGGGCGCAATAATCTATACAAGTTCTAAGGTCCCCTTCTTTTTTTGGAACGAAAAACAAAGCTGAGGAAGCAGGGGACTTGGAAGGACGAATAAACCCATTCGCTAAGTATTGATCCAGGTATTGTCGGAGGTGAAGATTTTCAGGCTCGGTGAGGGCATAAATTCTACTACAAGGAGGAGTAGATCCAGGTATCAGGTCTATCTGGCAGTCATAAGACCTATGAGGAGGTAGAGAGTTAGCCTGATCCTTCCGGAAAACATCTTGGAATTCTAGGTATTCAGGAGGTAACTGGGGATCCTCTGAGGAAATTGCTGCCAGTGCAACACCAGGTCGAGGGTGACAAGTAGAGACACATTCTGGAAACTGAACCGTTCTTGCTCGCCAATCGATCTGAGGATTGTGCTTCTCTAACCAAGGAATTCCTAGAATAATCTGGAACTGAGGGGCCTTGATCACATCGAACACGATCTTCTCATGGTGTCCATCTTACCTTACTAGCGTCACTTCTTGGGTGGTATGCGTTACTGGTCCGGAGGCTATCTCCGTACCATCCACCGTAGTAATGACGTCCTTTACAGCCTTTGGACAAAGAGTCAGATTCATCCTCAAAACCATTTCATGATCCACATAATTGCCGATGGCACCGCTGTCGACGTAAGCTTCAATCGCATGTAATCGATCCGGATGTTCAGGGCTAATGAGGACCATAGGTATCACGAAATGCGAGGTCACGGAACTGGTTTTAACGCTCGGCAAGAGGACCTCTATTCTTGTCGGGCGAGGTCGTTTCCCTGCTCAGAGTTTGTGACCCTGGTAACTGCAGCTCCTACTGCCTTCTTGGCTGGTTTCACCGGACAGTCTCGAAGAAAGTGCCCCGAGTTTCCGCAATAGAGGCATAATTGCAGCTGTTTTCTCCTTTCCCGCTCCTTTTGTGTTAGTGGTCCTTTCAGGCCCCCTATTTGCATGAGTTCCCCGGAGTCTACTCCTTTGGTAGGAGTTGGTGGTTTGGAAAATACTCGAGCATCAAACTTGGAACGATCGGCCTTCCTGTTCTGCAGTCTGTGGTCAATTTGAACGACTAAGTCAATATAGTCCGAACAGTCTTGCGGGGGATTCAGTACTTGGGCTAACACATCTTTGAGCTCTCCACGTAGACCTCTATAAAACAGCGTAATCCTTTTGTCCTCAGGCCATCGAGTTTCCACTATCAGTCTGTTGAAAGACGCAATATAAGCCAAAAGGTCTTGATTACCCTGTCGCAATGAAAGGAGCTCATTGTCCAAGGCCTGCCCCTGTGAATGTCTTGCAAACAGTTTTTCCATACTGAGCTGAAAAGCTTGAAAATCATGGAGAACCGGATCATCTTGATTAACTAGAGGGATCGACCAGTCTGCCGCATTGCCACTAAGGTACAAAAGCACGAAAGCTACCTTAGCTTGATCAGTTGGAAAGGCTGCTGGCCGGCATAAGAAGTGCAACCGGCACTGATTAATAAATACTGCAAACCTCTTTGGGTCACCAGAAAATCGTTCGGGAGGAGCCAGAGGTACATTCCCAGGTAGGTTGATCTGCACTGGGTTCGTAGAGGATGTTGAAGGAAGATTTGCCCCTGATGCGGGTAACGGAGTTTGTCCGGCTTGTGACTGTAGCAATTGTCTAGTGAGATCTTCTGTTCGCTCCTTGGAAATAATCAGTTCCCTTCTTAGAGCATTCGTTTCCTGATGGGCTGCATGCACTTCTGCTCTTAGTTCCCCAAGTAACTGGGCTAGCTGGTCGGTATCCGAGGTTTCCATAGCGTCTGGGTGGGAGTTTTGTGGTAGGCTTTGCGTTCTGTAACGCTCACCTGATTCCCGCAGAGGCGCCGGTCTTGACTGGGTGAATGCCGTATCTTCAAAGGTGATGTGTAACACACGGTTGGCTCTTTGGGCTGGACCTCTGTGCACTGTATGTCTGACTTGAAGAGTAAGATGTCTGCAGATAGAAAATATGGGATTAATGAACTGGGGTTATTGGGTGCCTCTCTCCTCTTCCCTTTCTCTTCTCCTGTAGAACCCCAAAGGTTAACGCCCTCACCTTAGGTAAGTGAACGCTGAGCTCTCCATCTGCCTCGGGGCAGGGTGCCGTAACCAGTTTCTTCACTGGATAAGGGTGCAGGCCTCTTAACCTCAGAGGACTGCTGTCCGTCGTTAACTGCACGAACGGTAAGTTCTGGGCACTTCAAATGTCTTAAAAGTCTTTTGTAATGATATCTCTTGTTTTGCAGGGTTCCGGCGATGGTGGATGGCGGGCTGATGAGAGTTGAGGATCGAACCCGCGTGAGGAATAGAAGCGCCTGGAAGCACGTAAGTAAGCGCTTGTAGCCTGCTTCACGATGCGCACTAACTGTCCCTTTTATCTTGCAGGTACAAGTTCAGAGCTTTAGAGAAGCTGAAGGGTGCTGGAATACCCACTGGATTTGGCGTGGGAAGGAGTAATGGCACGTGAGTAATAAAGTTGCCCAATGTCTTTAAACGCACCTTCTTTTGTCTTTCAGATGCGGGATGCAGCGCCGAAGGCCTCCGGAGCGTGCGAAGAGCTGGTAAGCTTTTGTCTTTCAGATGCCGGAATGCAGTGCGAAGACCTCCGGAGCATGCGAAGAGTAGGTAAGCCTTTGTCTTTCAGATGCCGGAATGCAGCGCGAGGCGTTGGTGACAGCCGATGGACCAGGTAAGAGATGCGCTGCCACTGAAGACCGTAGTGCTAACCTGTTCTTTCTTTGTCTTTACAGGTGCTGCTGAAGACTGGATTCCAGGATGGTAAGCCTTTGTTCCCTTAGGCCCAGGATCAGAAGCAGAAGACACGATGAGCGTTCTGCTGCAGGGAATGCAGAATAACGCAAAGCAAGATTCATCCATCGGGTGTGGTTTAAATAGCCTCCTGTAGTGCTTAGGTGTCTCCTTCCACAGCCACGCCTAGGTAAGAAAAGAGTTCCTGCTTTCCAGAAGAGTTCCAGTGTTCTGAACCTAGGGAGTGGCTCCTGCCCCACCCAACAGGAAAAGTAGTCCCAAACAGAAGA
Source organism: Ambystoma mexicanum (assembly GCF_040938575.1). Taxonomy (NCBI): domain Eukaryota; kingdom Metazoa; phylum Chordata; class Amphibia; order Caudata; family Ambystomatidae; genus Ambystoma; species Ambystoma mexicanum. Next base: position 89,900,344 of record NC_090930.1, on the reverse strand, counting down.
GGATCAGGGGTTCAACTGGCAGGTAAGTAACCAGCATGGTCTGCTGCAGGTAAGTCCACCCAAGCATTATGAGCCCGGCGCTTCCAGCGCTGGGTCTGGGCATATATATGAGCCTGGTGCCAATGGCGCAAGGACTGGGTCCAAAAGGTCCCAATTGGGACTGGCTGGCACTCGGAACCGGGGTTATGGGTCTGCTTCCAAGGGAGTCGGGCAAGTCCTGATCTTTTGGAAGCAGAGATCATGACAGTCACCTAAATGAACGCTCAATAGGCCACCTAAATGAACTCTCAGTAGGTAAATTATCTCTCAGTAGGTCAACTAAATGAGCTCTCAGTACGCCACCTAAATATACTCTCAGTATGCAACCTAATGGAATTCTCAGCAGGCCATCTAAATTATCTCTCAGTAGGTCACCTGAATGAACTCTCAGTACGTCACCTACATTAACTCTCTGTAGGTCATCTAAATGGGCTCTCAGTAGGCCACCTAAATGAACTCTCAGTAGGTCATCTACATTAACTCTCTGTAGGTCACCTAAATGGGCTCTCAGGAGACCACCTAAATGAGCTCTCAGTAGGCCACCTAAATGAGATTTCAGCAGACAACCTAAATGAATTCTCAGTAGACCACCTAAATGAACTCTCAGTAGGTCACCTAAATGAACTCTCGTAGGACACGTGAATGAGCTCTCACTGTGCCACCTAACTGAACTCTCAGTAGGCAGTTCACCTAAATGAACTACCAGTAGGCCACCTAAATTAACTATCAATAGGTCATCTTAATGGACTCTCAATAGGCCACCAGAATAAACTTTCAGTGGGCTACTTAAATGAGCCCTCAGTAGACCACCTAAATGAGCTCTCTGTAGGTCACCTACATTAACTCCCAGAGGACACCTAAATGGGCTCTCACTAGGTAACCTAAATAAACTCTCATTAGGCCACCTAAATTACCTTTCAGTAAGTCACCTAAATGAGCTCTCAGGAGGCCACCTACATGAACTCCCAGTAGGTCACATAAATGAGCTCTCAGTAGATCACCTAAATGAAATCTCAGTAGGCCACCTAAATTAACGTTCAGTAGGTCACCTAAATGATCTCTCAATAACCCATCTAAATTTGGTCTCAGTAGACTACCTAAAAGAATTCTCAGTAGGCCCACTAAATGAGCTCTCACAAGATCAACCATATGAAATATCAGTAGGAGACATTATGGAACTTTCAGTAGGTCACCTAAATGGGCTCTCAGTAAGCCATCTAAATGAGCTCTCAGTAGGTCATCTAAATGAGCTCTCAGTAGGCCTCCTAAGTGGACTCTCCTAGACCACCTAAATGAGCTCTCAATAGGTCACTGAAATTAACTCTCAATAGCCCACCTAAATGAACTTTCAGTCGGTCACCTAAATGATCTCTCAGTAGGACACATAAATAACCTCTCCGTAGACCACTAAAATAAACTCTCACTAAGCCACAACAATGAAATCTCCATAGGCCATCTAAATGAGCTCTCAGTCAGCCATCTCAATGAACTTCCAGTAGGTCACCTAAATGCACTCTCAGTAGCTCACCTAAATGAACTCTCGTAGTCCACCTAAATGAGCTCTCACTATGTCACCTAAATGAACTCACAATAGGCAGCCTAAATGAACTTTCAGTAGTTCACCTAAATAAGCTTTCAGTAGGCCACCTAAATGAACTCTCAATAAGCGACCTAAATGAACTCTCAGTAGGTCACCTAAATTATCTGTCAGTAGGTCACTGAAATGAAATCTCAGTAGGCCACCTAAATGAACTCTCAGTAGGTCACCTAAATTAACTCTCAATAGGTCACCTAAATGGGCTCTCAGGACGCTACCTAAATGAGCTCTCAGTAGGCCACCTAAATGAACTTTCAGTATGTCAGCTACATGAACTCCAAGTAGGTCATCTGAATGAGCTCTCTGTGGGCCACCTGAATGAGCTCTCAGAAGGCCACCTAAATGAGATCTCAGTAGGCCACCTAAATGAACTCTCAGTAGGTCACCTAAATAGACTCTAAAGAGGCCACCTAAATGAGCTCTCAGTAGGCCACCTAAATGAACTTTCAGTATGTCAGCTACATGAACTCTTAGTAGGTTGCCTAAATGAACTCTCAGCAAACAACCTAATGAACTCTCAGTAGGCCACCTAAATGAACTCTCAGTAGACAACCTAAATGAATCCTCAGTAGGCCAGCTAAATTAATTCTCAGTAGGTCACCTCACTGAAGTCTCAGTAGGTAGGTCACCTAAGTGAACTCACAGTAGGCCATCTAAATGAGCTCTCGCTAGATCACCTAAATGAACTTTCAATAGGTCTCCTAAATGAACACTCATAGGCCACTTAAAGAGCTATCGCTCAGTCATCTAAATGAACTCTCAGTAGGCAACCTAGATGAACTTTCAGTAGGTCAGCTATATGAATTCTCAGTAGGTCACCTAATGGAGTTCTCAGTAGGCCACCTAAATGAGCTCTAAGCAGGCCACATTAATTAACTCTCAGTAGACAACCTAAATGAATCCTCAGCACTTCAGTTAAATTAATTATCAGTAGGACAACTAAATGGTCTCTCATAGGCCACCTAAATAAGATCTCATCAGGTCACCTAAATGAACTCTCAATTGGCCACCTAAATGAACTTTCAGTAGTTCACCTAAATGAGCTCTCATTAGGCCACTTACATGTAATCTCAGTAGGTTACTTAAATGAGCTCTCAGTAGGTCACCTAAATGAAATCTCAGTAGGCCACCTAAATGAACTCTCAGTAGGTCACCTAAATTAACTCTCAATAGGTCACCTAAATGGGCTCTCAGGACGCTACCTAAATGAGCTCTCAGTAGGCCACCTAAATGAACTTTCAGTATGTCAGCTACATGAACTCAAAGTAGGTCATCTGAATGAGCTCTCTGTGGGCCACCTGAATGAGCTCTCAGAAGGCCACCTAAATGAGATCTCAGTAGGCCACCTAAATGAACTCTCAGTAGGTCACCTAAATAGACTCTAAAGAGGCCACCTAAATGAGCTCTCAGTAGGCCACCTAAATGAACTTTCAGTATGTCAGCTACATGAACTCTTAGTAGGTTGCCTAAATGAACTCTCAGCAAACAACCTAATGAACTCTCAGTAGGCCACCTAAATGAACTCTCAGTAGACAACCTAAATGAATCCTCAGTAGGCCAGCTAAATTAATTCTCAGTAGGTCACCTCACTGAAGTCTCAGTAGGTAGGTCACCTAAGTGAACTCACAGTAGGCCATCTAAATGAGCTCTCGCTAGATCACCTAAATGAACTTTCAATAGGTCTCCTAAATGAACACTCATAGGCCACTTAAAGAGCTATCGCTCAGTCATCTAAATGAACTCTCAGTAGGCAACCTAGATGAACTTTCAGTAGGTCAGCTATATGAATTCTCAGTAGGTCACCTAATGGAGTTCTCAGTAGGCCACCTAAATGAGCTCTAAGCAGGCCACATTAATTAACTCTCAGTAGACAACCTAAATGAATCCTCAGCACTTCAGTTAAATTAATTATCAGTAGGACAACTAAATGGTCTCTCATAGGCCACCTAAATAAGATCTCATCAGGTCACCTAAATGAACTCTCAATTGGCCACCTAAATGAACTTTCAGTAGTTCACCTAAATGAGCTCTCATTAGGCCACTTACATGTAATCTCAGTAGGTTACTTAAATGAGCTCTCAGTAGGTCACCTAAATGAAATCTCAATAGGCCACCTAAATGAACCTTCAGTAGGTCACCTGAATGGGCTCTCAATAAGCCACCTAAATGGGGTCTCAGTAGGGCACCTAATGTAACTTTTAGTAGGTCACCTTATGAGCTCTCAGTAGGTCACATAAATGAGCTCTGAATAGGTCACCTAAATGAACTCTCAGTAGACAACCTAAATGAACTCTAATACCCACCACATAGGTTCAGTTTGTGGGTTAGCATCTTTCAAATTGAGGATCAGGGTTTTGTGAGTGGTGAAAAGCATCATATGTATGAGTTTGCGTTTTAATGGGTCTGTGTGTCTGGCTTCCCTTTGTTGCCCAAATAGCATCAGACCAGGTGCTAGCTTTATTTCCACCCTTCCATGAGTGATATCTGACTCTTTACCATTTGCCAGTATGTCGCTAAACGCGGGAAGGCCCACAGGATGTGCCCCATACTGTCCAATCCCCCACATTGTCAGTCTGTAGTTTAGCCGCAAGGGGTTCGATGGTGAGGACGTTTAAAAGGGGGAATAGAGGGCATCCCTGCTGCGTGCCAGTGTATAGGGAGAAGAGGCCAATGTAATACCATTGGTGATGACTGACGCCATCGGGTTTGTGTATAAGAGTCTGACCAGCTTGGTTTACTCACTCGGGAAACCATAAGTGTCTAGCACTCAAAATATAAATTCCCATTGGACTTTGTTGAATGCCTTCTCACCGTCTAGTGTTAGGATTACCTCCTAGGGTCAGTTCCCCTCTGTTAACATGTAGTAGCTGGCGGACATTGTCGATACTATGTCTACAATGTATGACGCACATCTGGTGTTTATGGATGAGGAGTGGAAACAGTCCCTCGATGCATTTTGTCAAGACTTTTGAATCAGCATTGATCAGGTAAATTGGCCGCTAGGACCCACATTCCCCGGGACGCGCCCTTTCTTGTGGAAAACCACAATGTTGACAGCCAGCAAAAAATGTGGTAGGTGGCCACTGGTACTTGCCCGAGCGAACGCAGATTCCAGAGTGGGTGGTAGGCGGTTTGCTCGCGCTTTATCAAAGTCGATGGGAAGTCCATTGGGGCCAGCCTCCTTGCTTGCTGATAAAGATTGAATTGCCTGGAGCACCTCGGAAGCGGTTATTGGGGCAGCAAGATCTTCTCTTTGGAATATCCCTAGTTTAGGGAGTACCATGGATGCCCAAAAGTCATTGGTACTTTTTGAGTTGATTTGGGCCAGATTTGCGTGAAGTGTGCCAAAAAACGGTGCAAACCCTACATTGATATTCTCTACTCCCTCAATAGGATTTCCACCTTGACTCGAATGGAGTCGATAATTTGTGCTACATGCCTTTTGTGTAGCGTGAGCACCATAAGGTGCAGGGGTCTGTCTCCCTCATAATGATATGTCTGCAACCAGCTAGTGAACGATTTTTGGGCGCAAGCGTAAGACATCTGTTTCAGGTCCGACCGTAGCCAGGTGAGTTTCATGTGTGTCTGCGGGGCACATGTGCGCTTGTGTTGCCACTCCAGGGTCAGTTTGGCCACCCTCAATTGTTCTTCCCTTTCTCCCCATGGTTTTAGCTAATGGGACTATCTTGAAATGCATTGTCCTCGTATAAATGATTTATATGCATCCCAGCATTTCAGTGCAGGGTAATCTGAGGTTATGTTGGTCTGCCAAAACATGTCTGTCACTCCCTTCAGGTGTTCAAAGTTATCCAGATATCACAGAGCCCTTAGATTAAGGTGCCACAGCGTCCTCTTGTGAGGGACCACTGGTAGGTCAATCCGCAGTAATACCGGTGCATGGTCTGACAGGGTTGAGGCCAATATATCACATTTGCGGATCAGATGGTTGGTATTGGAGGGGAGGAACCACTAGTCTTACCTGGAGTAATGCCAACAGGACATTGCACAAGGCATTCGAGCCTAATACTCTTTTGCATGAATAGTGACAACAGAAGAATATGCAAGTACCTTTGAGCACGAACAAACACTTAATGGGATGACATGAATGGCGGTCAACCGCATGACAGAGCATAATGACCTTAACCCATGAATTATGACGGAGAGATTTTTCACAAACAGAATTGTTATACACTCAAGTGTGATTAAAAGCAACGTATACCAAACAAGCTGAGTCAGGAATGCTAGACGTCATTAATACATTATGAAGGACATTTTTCAGCCTCCTTTTCATGGCGAGTCATCTTTATTTGGAACGGAAGAATCAGTACCCACCTTGATAAGGATCAAAGTGGTCAAAACACGGGTTGGCAGAGAATGGGCCTTTAATGATGTACTAATAAATAGTTCCCAGTTGCGATATTTGTTGTCTAATAAATGTCAAATCAGTGTAAATGAATATTCTCTAGGACAGCGCTTCCTTTACAGATCACAAGAGAGTGGAACACGAGAGAACAAGAGAGAACATTGAGAGTTTTCTCCACATTAGCAGCAGCGGATCCTATTAAAACAGCATGTGGTGTGCCCCAAGGTTCTTGCGTCTCGCCAACTATTTATAATATATTTACCAAGCTCCTATTTGACAAATTGGACAGACTGGGTGTCACCTACACTAACTATGCAGATGACACTCAGATCCTCGTTCCCCTTTTGGGCAATTCTGACTCAGATACTGCCTTGGCAAACGAAATATACCTTATCATTCAGGCATGGATGGCATCCCATGGCCTCTGCCTGAATGATGAGAAAACAGAGATCCTGCTCCTTGATTCTGCCTTCAATCTGCCGCCCTGGCTATTCTGCTTTTAACACTGACAGTAATACAATTACAGTATCTAAAGAAGTAAAGATGCTAGGCTTTTACCTTGACTCCACTTTAACACTGACGAAACAGGTAAACCCGCTAGCATCCTCAACCACTTACACATGCAAACTTATTATAGCATGCAGAGCTTTCCGAACTCAAGCTAGCTGTATTATCCTCGCCAATGCCCTTATACTGTCCAGATTAGATTACTGCAATGCCCTTTACTTAGGAACCAATAAATACATCACAGATAAAATTCAGATACTACAGAATAATGCCTTGAGAATGGCCTTGAACCTTCCCACTCGAGAATATATATCTGACCTGAGAAAAGAACTTCATTGGCTAAAAATCAGAGATAGAATTGCACTCAAAACAGCCTCACTTACTTTCAAGTGCCTTAATAATGCAGCCCCATCGCACCTGACGGAAAGAATAGTCAGAAGAACATCAACTCGTCCTACTAGAACTGCCAACTCTTATTGCCTTTTAGTACCTAGATTTAGACAAAAATAAATCAGGTGGAAGTAGCATCCCGGTTAAGGCAGCCCAGTACTGGAACGCACTCCCACTTGACCTCTGAAAGACAAATCCTATTACAACTTCAGACGAAACATCCTCACATGTCTACACTCTAACGACCGCCTTGCTTGACAATATACATTGTACCTGTGATCATTTGACTCCTGCTCCCTTTGAACCTACCCCTATGCATACTTATGTACTCTTTTTGTATATCCACTAGTTAGACCTGTTGATTATGTATTGACTTTATACTTGTACTTGTCCTCATTCTGTAACTAAGCTTGAAGTAACCTTGTATGCTGTGGCACCCAGTTATCTAAGTGTCTGGCGGCGTGTCAAATTAATAAATAAACAGACAAACAAACAAACAAACAAGATTGCTATGCTTCATTGTATTTATAGGTCAGCAGTGACCTATGATCTGATGAGATAGCAGCAGTCCAGCCCTTAACTACCAGATTATAAGGAATTATCATCTCTACTGAGCGCTCTCACACCCCGTTACCCATGCACGGTTTTAACCTTGAGTAACTGCTGTGTCGATTAGAGTCATGTGTGTAGTCGCTTTGCTGTTTATGTGTTATTCGCTAGGCATCTCTAAGCCATAGTTCTGTCAGCAAGGACTACTGGAGGGGGGTCAGCTTGCATGGGCTAGCTTGTGGAGTTGCTTGTGTGTTCTGTCGGTCCATTGAAGGGCCATGTTTAAGTCTCCTCCCACTAATGTCATAGCCCCCTTATATCGCACACATTCCATAAAGACACGCGTGAAGAAGGCTGGTGTTTCGGTCATGAGCCCATATATGTTGAGGAGGGTAATGAGCTGATGATGTATGCATCCGTGTACCAAGATGTATCTGCTGTCTCTGTGGCTTGGGGAGTGTACTGCTACTCCGACCCAGCCCCTACATACTTTCTTCGATTCTACCCCATCGAGGTGGGTTTCTTGGAGAAATATATTGTCATCTCACGTATCACGCATGTAGTTGAGCATTACATTCCTTTTTATGGGGTCACCCAACCCTTGGATATTAAAAGTCATACATGTGAGTCATATCGTGATCCTTATACATAGTGACAAAGGAGATACATATGGAGATACATACAGAGGATTAAACCATGAAACGTACAACAACCCAAACCAGGAGCAAACAATTAGACACTGGGATTGAAGAACTGTATCCCAATACAGAGGACTAAAAGCCCATGGGTGGGGCTGATCAGGAAGGATCTGTGGACCCCGCCCAGTCCCAATGAATACCAATGTCCCCATCCAGGACACTGGCGGTGTCAGAAACCCAGATCGGAATCTGAGTAGTTAACATGAAACATAAAACACAAAAAACATAAAACATAAAAACATAAAAAACCTTTTGTGGGGCAGATGAGCTCAGGGTGACAGGTGATGCATCCAGCGTCATCCCATCCGTAGAGTGCTAACCAGTTTTGTCCGCTATTTGGAAGATAGGGGCCAGCGATTCCACATACATGCTACAGTGTCTCTCGTGCACTCTGTTAATGTCAAGAGAGATACAACGTGATCCCCAAGGGTGGTGGTCCTTCATTGGTACACCCATGGTATGGCAGACCCTCAGCAGGAGTCGTGCGGTCCTAACTTCACTGGCACTTCAGGCTTAAATGCAGGGTCTTTTGGGCTCTTGCCTGCTCTTTTCCATCGTCCTTGTGGTCATGACCAGGGCTGTGGCTGAAGTGGAAGTGATGTCCGCTCAGCCTGTGAGTTTCCGACCTCCGTAGTAGGAAATTTGGTGGAGACCAATTCTCAATGACTCAATAAGCGCCAGGTCGCTTCCGGATCGTCGAATGAGTGCCATTGTTTCTCTAGCAGAATACACCAGACGGCTGGAAATGTTAGATAAAATCTATGGTCCGTGCCCTTAAAACTGTCAAATATGGGGTTCAATTCCTTCCTGTGCTTAGAAACTTCGATAGAAAAGTCATTAAATATATGAACGTTCGCTCCCTCTATGCGTTTCGTACCCAAGGACCGGTAGGCCTTCAGTATGGCCACCTTATGTTGGAAGTTTAAAAGTTGCATGGTCATGACTTCTGGGCTCTCACATGAGGTGGGCTTGGGCACAGGAGCCCTGTGCCCTCACTCTATAATTAGATTTCTTGGGTTTGGAATGTGCAGCTTTTCATGGAAGAAGTTATAGATATAGACCACTAGATGTGACGCCTTAGCATTTTCCAGGAGAACAAGTAGGTGGAGGTTATTCCGGCGAGCACTATTTTTCTGGTCCTCCAGATTAGCACCCAGGCATTGTACCTCCCTAATGAGACTGTAGATGTCCGTAGTAGCCGTGCCGACATTGTCCTCTAGAGAGCTGATGCGCTTGAGCTCAAAGTCTCGCATTGACATCTTGTAGCTTGTGTTTAATGTCTTGAGCGGCGTTGTTTGTTTCTTGGGTTCTCTGCCCGATGGTTTTCATTTCCAGGAGAAATGCCTGCAGTTGGCTCTGGATTTGGGTCTTAATCGTGGGCTGTCTCCGGGACGAGCGGCGTAATGGTATATCAGTTGTGGTGGAACTCGTGGTGCAATCAGAGGTAGGGCCAGGGGCTGGAGGGAGCATACCAGGAGGTTGTAGAATCAGGGTAGTCTGGGCCGCTATAGTTGCACCATTTGTTGATGTCAGTGATTGTTTAGGCAGTTATTTAGAGCAGTCCCGCAGCTCTGATGCCCCTGTCACATTGATATAGATGACCACACTATGTAAGTTGCCCGGTCTACAGGGGGCTCTTCTCTGGGTCTTAGATGTTGTCTGGTCCCCTGGGTCTGAGTGTACGGATACCTGGCCCTTTGTTAATTTGGACTTTCAGTTGAGGCACCTCTGGAGCATTCCCCTTCTGCCAGCTCCCAGAGTTGCACCTTAAGTGTTTGAGCATCCAATGCAGAACATGAATTCCGTCGGCTGTGGGGCACTAGTTCCCAGGTTTAGGGGCGCCACTGTCTCAACCGTGGCGTGGCGGTAGGCCAGCTGACGCCTATTTAAACGTTTAGATGGCATTGAGTGCACAACAAGCCGCAGGCACAAAGATGGAGGGTGGCGGGCTTCGTGCTATAGACATTCAATGTTGATGTATATTTTGCATACACTCCCCACACTAGGCTGTGAGGCTATTGTGCTGGAAATTTCTGGTCCCGGGTCCCGTGGAGCCTTCTTCAGTGCGCCTGTAAACACCATGGGGCGGCACGTTCTCTCTTCACCCCCTCCCACTGTTTGGACATTGGAGTCCACATTTGTGGCTCACCAGTTGGCTAGAGATGCCGGTCGGGCCGGGGGAGCGTGACTCCGCCAGAGCTCCTGCTGGGCGGTGTGAGGTAATGCAGCTCCAGGACCCCATCCGTGTCTGCTTTCCCCACGGGTTTCTTAGCAATGAGGCAGGGACATATTCATCATCGTGCCAGTGATCAAACCCGCAGCAGGGGCGGTGACATGGGCCATTCTCTATGTAATTGCTAGTATAGTCCCAGGGATATGTTTGGGTGGACGGGCTGTGTCTCGGGGTCCGTTGTCCTTGGGGGTGGCTGCATGTGGGTCACCCCATGCCCACATTCAAGAAATGGCTGGGGCACTGGTGGACTCCTTCGTGGAGGTCTGTGTAATCAGTATACTGCTTCAGTGCACCGGCACAGCGGTGCATACTTTAATTATTTATTTACTTTTTTATTTAGAACGCTCCGACACTCCACAGGCATCAGGGCGCACATAGGCATGAAGACAATGACAGAAAGATGGGACAAGTAGGTTGTCAAGGTCTCAAGTTGGTGAGTCGATTATCTGAAGAGTGTTGTCTTTAAGTTTTTCCTGAAATGTAGGAGGTTTTCTTCCTGTCTCAGGTTCCCCGAAATTCCACAACTGGGCGGCGCGGATTGGGAAAGGTGTGCCCATGCCCCTTGTACGTTTAAAAGTGGGGCAGGAGACCAGGGCCAAGTCCGCTGAGCATAAATATCTACCTGGGGGTAGCAAGTTATCACTCTTTTCAGGTAGGTGGGGGCATTGCCATCAAGGCAGTGATTAACAATAGTGCACATTTTTAAATTGATGCGGCCTAATATGCACAGCCAGTGCAGGTCTTTCCGGTGCTTCCAAATGTGCTCCTTCCAAGGGATCCTATTAATGATTCGTACCCCATTGTTTTGAATCTGCTGGCATCTTTTTTTGGCTGGATTTGCAAGCACCAAGGAGTAGAGCAATTTCTTTTTTTAAATGTTTTTATTGTTGCATTTTTAGTTTACAAGAAACCTTACACAATATGACACGTATAGAAAAAGACAATACATTATAAAAAAGCACATAATACCTACAATCAACATTCCTATATATGAACCTTAGATCCCCAAAAACAGTCGATCATACATAAATTTTTTCCTATAACCCAACAGTTAAGTATTTTTTTAAATCATTGCCTAACAAATTCTTATTTTTCCAGTTCCTCCATAATACCCTGCTGTAACAAATTCAGTGCTAAAATTAGAGAAATATTTAAGCCCCACCTAGAACGGCTCCAAAACAGATGCCTAGACATTTCCAGATCTTCGTTAAATCTATCTTTAAGATAAACCGCACATTTAAGCTCAAAATATGTACAAAATAATACTAGATGCTTTAGTGTCTCTGGCAATCCAGGTTGTCCACAAAAACGACATTGAACATCCAATTGATCCAGTTTAGGCACTGCATCTGAATGCAACCAGTGCCGTGTCCTTTCTAAAGTAGGTATCTGTTTGAGCCTAAAGCGTATGTATATAGATCTGGCCCTATCACATGGGAACCTTTGTAAGTAAAGGGGCAACCATTCCCTAGCATGACCATAGATTGCGTACTCCTTATAAGTGGAATATGAGTCCACAGAGTTTACCGTGTCTACCCAATCGGCCTTGAATAGAAACCTCTTAACCAACCCAGGACGCTGGATAAGATCATCTGTGCATTAACCTAGTGAGCCTAATAAAGAAATCAAAACTTTCTGACTGATACGATAGAATCAGATTTTACAACATCATTTAAAGTTTCGTACAAACTGTTAGGACCCCTTATTTTCCTAAACAGAGATAATTGTTTCCAAAGGTATCTGGCTTTAAGGGTTATCAGGCATAACTCATGACGGATAACTGCATTTGGAATTGACATCAATAGACCAAGAAGTTCTTTCCAAATTTTTCCCTGTATAATATTGAGACTCAAACTCATATCATGAATACAAATATCTAAGCCATACAAGAGGATAGGCTCACATTTAGCAAGATAGAATTGCCTTAGGGGTAGGAATGAAAATGTACACACCCTGTCTTTCAGGAATTTCATTTGTACTTTAAGTTTTCCCGCCTTCTCATCAAGGATCTGTTTCCACATTTTCAGGCTGGTTCTATTTGTAAAATTGTAGCCCACATATGTGATAGCTTGTACCTGTCCAACCGGGTAATTTCCCATCCTCCAGCTATAGGTTTGGATAGTTGTTTTTTTTTTGTTAACACCAACATCCGGGATTTGGATGCATTAGGAGAAAGATTATGGACACTGGCATATTCCTAAAAAAGGTCCATCTTTATACGAAGGCCACGGTCAAGTAAAATAAAATCATCTGCAAACGCCATCCACTCGATAGCCAAATTCCCCAACCTAGGTGGTGCAATGAAGGGGCCCTGCAACATGTCCTCCATATCGCACCCATATAGGTTGAAAAGAGTTGGCGCGAGTGAGCAGCCCTTCTTGACCCCCACATAAGTAGCAATGGCCTCCCAAAAAGCACCTTCCTTGGTCAATCGAACCCTAACAGAGGTGTTCATATGTAGAAGAGCTAAGAGCTGAACAATCTTATGAGGAATCCTCATGGCCAACATTTTATACCACAATCTAGCTCTAACAACTCAACTGATGAACCGAGTCTCTTATCTGGGCCAAAATATTAACATACAAATTAGTTCCCAAACCTTCTCTGAAGCCGACCTGAAATTTACTGAGACAGGAGTTCACCCTTATCGCTTTATTGAGGTCTCTTAGAAGCAGAATGCCAAAGACCTTGCTAGCTGCATCTAAAAGCGCTATGGGTCTATCGTTACTGGGATTGAGAACACCACCCTTTTTAAATATGGGGACTATAATACATTGAACCCAGGAATCAGGAAAAATATGGGTCTCGAAGATGTAGTTAAATATTGGTTTAAGTAAATTTGCCCATAATTCCAGAGCCGCCTTTATTACAAAAGGTGGTAGGCCATCCGGGTTGGGTGCTCTAGATGGCTTACATTTATTAATAGCCCAAGTGATGTCCCCAAGGTCACAAGAGCATTCTCCCTTAACCGGAGAACCCAGATCCATGTCTAGTCCTGTATTAAATTTAGGGGGCAGTGCAAATTTCTTCTTGTAGTAAGTGCAGCAAGCCTCAGCTTGAATTGGACATTCAAGTCTATCTTTAACAGGAGAAAGGGTGATGTTGACAGTCGCCCTAAATTTAACATCCCTACCCTTACATAAACTTTCCATCATCTGTTGATGGACTATAAGATATTGGTCCATTTTCAATGACTTCACCAAGTTTTTATTTTTCAGAATATTCTTTTTTTTTCATTACCTGTAATTCATTGAACGTAAGGGGAGATTTCTTAAGATTCCTCAAGTCCCTGCGTTCATTTACCTTGGACTTATGTATTCTAGAGTCCCAGCTGATATTTTCGGGTCTATGTAAGTCAGGCCCACCCGCCTTGCTAATTTTAAAGGCACACGACATCAAAATGTTGTTATAGTAATTCCCCCCAGTCGAGAAGAACCCCACCCCTGGGTTTTGGTAAGGGACTAAAGGGACTAAAGTCAAGTTCTCTAGAGTAAGAGAGTTACATTTCCTAACCGTATTCTTATTCCAAATAACCGTTCTCCCTTGATTCGCCACATTGAGGCCCATATACTCTGGTCTTACATGAAGGTCAGGAAGCACCAGGGTCAAAGTAAAGAGCAGAGGAATATGATCACCCAAAACTGCATCTATGTTTGTCAACCTACCACAGGCTTGCTTCCAACCATTAGAGACACAGAAGAAATCAATCCTAGAGCTATTGGTTCCCCTCTTCCAGGTATGTTCGGATAAGTTCCAATCGAAGGAGTGATCCAATAGTCCCAAGTCCCAGGTCTCCAAAAGTTTGTCCCATAGTATTCTTCTCCTAAGATTTGGATGGAGCACCTTAGGGGGAGCCCCTCTCTCGTTCCATTGTGGGATGTATTGACCCACTCCGCGGTTCTATGCAGCATCACCCTGCCAGTTATGGGGAAAGAAACAGCAACAATGGCGGCAAAACCCTCGTGTACGCCAAAAACTTGCAAAATCCTACCAAAACCGTGTGCTTCAGCACACAAAAAGAGGGATTCACAACCTGCCACCCATGGTGCATGTGCAGGAGAAATAGAGCACGCCCTGGAGAAATGTGCCAGTGAGTTCCATGACCAGAGAAGCAGCACTGTGCAAGTAAAACCCCACAATGTGCCTACAAATGTCATTTGCTTTGTTGCTAAAAACTCCAAAATGCCTATAACACAACACTTTTACATTTAAAACCTTGCATGGTGCTACAATTCATGTATTTAATGAAGCATTCTAAATATAAAAAGTCCTGATATGAAGAGCAAAACATTCATCAGAAAACTGGATTGTCTGTAAACTGACAGCCTCTATGCCAAAATCTGGGTGCAGTACCCTGGGCCGCCTGAATGACAGCTGTCAGACAAGGACTGAGAAAGTTAAAATGACCTAAAACTCAAAAGTCTGCAGAATTAGCAAACATAAACAGGATTGTTGCCAAAAGGGAATACAGATTTTAGTTGTGTTTTTGATTCCACAGATTTTAAGGTCAAGAAAGAAATGTATTTGTATGTGCTGCAACAGATGTGGGTTTTACTCAATTTTAAAGTTAATTAGCTTGTCTGAAGCTGCAAAGAACTGGAAAAGCAGGTTTTTCTCCCGGAAGGAGGGCCTTCCTCTCAGCAGAAACTCACTGGGAGGTGTTAATTGCATGCTGGGACAGAATCGTGTCTACAGAAAGCAAAGGAACAATGACAAAGTTGCAGCCCAGGAAATTGGAAGTATGAAAAGGGGTCGTAAATGGCCTCTGGAAGGAGCAAGCAAGGAGGGAGATGCCTTGGACTGCAGGGAGACAAAAAGAGGCAGAGCCAAACGACCATCTGTTGCTAAACATGAACAAAGAACACATTTTTTAAAGACTCATAACTTGTTATTCAAAGTAGTGAAAAATATAAAAATGACAGGGTTGTTAATTTAATTTCTGGCTGCACGTGTTAAGAGGCGGCAGGCCTGTGTGGCATGTTCTGGACAGGAATGGAAAGATATGTGATTTCATGCAAAATGTATTACTGCTAGCATTGTGGAACTTTATACACTCATTCTCATGTTAAACACACATATTTGTGGAGAGTTGCTTAACATTTGGAATTTGTGTTCATAGCGAAAAGGACAAAATTCAGTAGAAAGTTAAAACAAGATCCTGCAGCTGCGAGATTTTGATGAAAAGATGCTACACAAAATATGGCATCTTTGTGTGTAATCTGTATAAAGGTGACTAAGGTAGAAATGTGTGTTTAGTGTAAAATCTGACTTTGAGACCAGGGGCTAAAGCGAGATCTCTGAGGACTGTAAAGCAAATCATAAAATGTGACATCAGTCGGCCTTGCTCCAATCACCCCAAATGCAAGGCGGAGATGAAATGTTGACCCTATCCCAGCTCAAAGGGGCAAGCTTAGCTAACACCTACACCCCCTTTGTGATGTTATTTTTATAGCATGAATAGAGACAGCTGACAACACATAGACACACAGATCCACTCACTCTCTTGACTGCTGGTGGAGCACCCTGCTGCTGAAATGTACATCTTCCTTGTTCCAGACTCCAGAAACTTGGCAAAGCAAAGGCCTATTGCATAGCTGAACCATTCTCAGCTAAGCCTCAAATTCTAGAACAGAACCCCAAAAGCCTAGGGGAAGCATCATAATACAGCCGTGTGTGCTGTTAATACTTACCTGCTGAATTGAAATATCCTCAGAACCAAGAAGGGCAGATCCCATTCAGTCCTGTGCCGTGCTGTGACCACAGAGCTTTGCTGACACTGTCCAGTCCTATGTGCCCACTGTCCGTCCCTGATAGATCCGATTCAATGGTCCAGAATCATGATGGTCCAAAATCTTAAATCCATTGTTTTGTGAGTATTAACAGGAAGCTAGAAACTGTTGATTCCCGCCCATTATCTTGTCCCCTCCTAACCTCTATCCTTACTTCCATAATCAGTAATATTGTTTAAATCCATAGTGAAATCTGATTCTATCTATCTGTAAAACCATCCTTTTCGTAGTCAGTTTGTCAACTTTGATCTATTAATTTCATTCAAGTGACCAGTCTAGCGCTCCAAGGTGGACAGCGAGGAACAAATGAATGAGTTGCAAATCACTCCTGACTCTTACGTTGTGCCATCCTGGTTGCTTAGCTTGGATGCTCTAGTCCATAGTCAATATTTTTCTGATTTTAAAACTAAAGCCTCTATCCAAATCCGCGCCTATATTTTGAAAAACAAGTCTCACTAAAACCTCTATAATTCCCTTAGTTTTTGTGATAGAAATGAAATTTCAACTCCTACTTGTACCTAACTTGTACCTAACATCCATAGCTATCCATAGAACCCATTTCATAACAGTGCAATTCTCCCCTTATCGCGAATATCGCACACGGAAAAGTTTGCCACAAATTTTTATTTTGAGAACTTTTTACACTTTTAAGCATTTTTCCACACAAAGTTCCACACAAAGTTCTTGCTCAGCCACTTTAAAAGTCATACCGACAGTTGAAAAGCTCACTTAGTTTTTCTCTTTCTGTGTAAAGGAGGGAGGGGGAAGTGAGACACTGCTTGATCTGTACTATTCCTGAATACCTGCTCTCTCCTTCCATCTCTTTGCATTGCCTATTGGGGGTTGACGGTTGTTGCAGGGGGAACCTCTAACCATAGTGCTATCTGATCTGAACCAACACAAAACTATTATTTCTGTGCTTCATTTGTTTTGCTCATTACTTATTTCTAGTGTATTAAAGATATTATTCAGTGTTCTGTCACCCCATTGATGATTGTTGTTTACCTATTAGAATATATATTGTCAATTTGATCTTAAATAAATAAATAAATAATACCTTTTACAAACCAGTCTGATTCCTGGTCCAGCGTGACCCGGTGTATTTTTAAGTAAGGGTGTGATACGAGTGGTACATCTTTCAAATAATTGAATCTATGTATCAAGTAAGTTTTTCCATTGCGCTGCACACTAGGCCTAGAGCAGAATGTATCGCCTGATTGAAATCCTTAACAACATATAAATCCCTCTGCACAGAGGGAGTTACAATCTCCTCCCATCACAATATCGTTGCCAAAACCCTTCTCATACCAATCTCCCAGAATCTTTCTGAGGGTGCCTTCCAGTTGTTCGAAAGGCACTCTCAGAGGATTCCAGTATATGTTCAACAAGAGAATTGGATCTAATCCATTTCCCGAAAATAAGGCAATACCTAGGAGCCATTCACTATTATGAATCACTCTAGCTTGGAGCCCCAAATTCCGATCAACTACAATAGTTAAACCACCACTAGGCCTCCCTGCTAAACCCCTAGATGCTAAATAGGAAAAAGTATAAAAACCTTCCATATGGATTTCACTAAGGATCATGGTTTCTTGAAATAGATAAATGCGGGGGCGAGTGTAGCTCACACACTTACTCAAGAATGCATTCAAGTTTATGCCCCCACACGAATTCCATGAAATGATATCAGTATTAATATTGTTAGGGACAGCCTGATCCCTGTCTAAGGGTCTCAAGGGTTTTAAGAGCTGGCTTTAGCCAAGACCAATCCTGACCGTTATTGAGTAGGCTAGAAATCAAAGTTAGTACAGTTTCAGAATGTATGAGTGTATTAGAGCCCGAGTGTATGGTTTGTTCCATTTGAATATTAACAGGTTCCTTGTATTGCAGGAAACTATCAACCTCTTTAATATTTGCTAGACTTGACAGAGCAAAACCCAAGGACTAAAAGTTTTTTTCTTGGGCACGGACCATATCGGCCGCCATCTCTGAGTGGAAACTGCTTACCATTCAGTGATTATTATGTCTTGGAAGGGCTGTAGCGTCTATATCATCTGTTGTTATAGAGCGAAGTAAAGGTATTTTTTTAAACAGATTTAGTACGTTTGTTTTGTTCAAATTAACCGGTGCATCTGCCTTGTTATTATTAATCCAGCCAATGATCTTCCCTGTGTTAATCGTCAAGATGGGCAGTTTGTGTACTGGTTGCTCCTTAACGTTAGGTAAGGGTGGTTTTACTAATGGGTTTTCTTGTATCTCCTGAATATTCAGGGCTTGTGTACTTATATTGTTAGATGTTAAACCACTCTGATTATCAGGCATAATTGGCAACCCACTAAACAAAGAGACATCCAAGGGTAAAACAAGCACCAATACTTGCGAACTCGGCAGTATGTTCATTTGTTGAGAGCCTGTAGAAATTCTAGCGTGTTTGGTGCTAACTATTTTACCAAAGGGTGTCATCTTTGTTTGCTTGGTTTGGGGGTGATCTAGTCCGGCCCTAAATGGGTTTCCATTTGTGGTATCTGGAATTATATATTTATCTCCGCCTATCGGTGAGTATTCCTTGTTACCTTCCCCCCAATCCAGCCCCTCGCCCATACTGGGCACGTTGTCTCTGCCACTACCACTTGGTTGTTCTTCTTGTGCTGGTATATTTCTAATCGCTTTAAGATTGGAATTCCTACCCCTAAATTTAATATTAGGCATGTTTTTCGTTTTTTTCAACATCCTAGCCTGCTTTTTTATTTTTTTCAGCCTGCAAAATGGCGACTGGTGTACCTCATTGATATCATAATTGGATGTATTTACAGGAAGTTCTCCCAGTAGTTGGAGTCTGGGGAAAACTGGAGTTTCCTCTTCCGATTTAGTCAGTATTTTCTTCATGTACTTGTTTTTTTGTTTACACTTTACCCACCTTTTCGGCGGCGTCTGATGAACACCACTAGCGTCTTCACTGCTAATTTTCAAACACTCCCCCTCATTGGAAGGTTCGATGATGAGCTCCCGGTCAACCCTCCCCCCCTACTGTCTCCATAGCATCCAAAAGAAAGGATGGACTATCAAGACACCTCTGTCCATCCTGATGCTCATTATTCTGCAATATCTTCCCTCCCAGTCATGGGGATTCTTGGTCTCTTACCCCTCTATGGAAAGGAGCAGGGCTGTCCCCTGAATGTGGTAATTTTTGCCTCCATAGTGGCTAGCCTCATATTTTCTTTCTCCCTCAGTTTATCATATCTGTTATTCTCTTCAGTATTGTGGTCGTTCTTAGTCTTACCATCCACAAGACACTCTAAAAAAGCCAATCGTGTTATTAATTGATTGAAAGCAGATTGTTGACCCGCCAGGGATCCACCAAGCGTTTCCTGAGAGTCATCCAAAGTTTTCAGAGCCAGGTTCTAACTAATGTGCAGGTTGGATAGAAGAGGGAATAAATAGTCTCCTCTACCTCCATTATTGGATGAGTCATTTTCCTGTCTACCCCTACATGCGGGCCGAGTTTCCGATATCTCCTGGTCAGGTTCAGTGGATCTATCCACTGTTCTCGACTGGTCAATCAGGCCCTCTTCTTCTTCATTTTGGGTATTGGCATCTTTCACATTAATAAAAGGCTTCACAGCCTCATATCTGATATTATAGGGTCATTGGCCCTCATTACAACCTTGGCGAAGGACCATGGTGCTTTTAGCACCATGGTCCATGCCGCTAAGGTTGCAATTCCGCCATGGTGGATGGCGGAATTACCGCCCCATTCCAAGGTGAGTGGGGCGGTAATTCCCCATTCACCAATGGCCCCTTCCCCATTCCCATTTTTGCCCCATAGGTGCCGTAATTATCGCCAAGGTCCCTTTGCGACATGGCTTTTAACGGCTGCAAAAAGCAGCCGTTAAACAGCCATCCCGCAAAGGGAACCTTGTAATCAGGCGTTAAGGGTCGGCGCCGTTTACGGCGCCGTAAACCCCTTAACGCCTGAGTCGGAATGAGGCCCAATGTCCTTTCCCTCTAGTTATTCCCCAATGGTATTATTTCCGATATTTTTAGAAAGTACTCTAGCTGGAGCGCCCTCAGACAGACTCCTCATACACTTACGATTCGAAAGTGGGGGCCCTGACGGCATCTCTAAATCAATAATTTCCTTAAGGAGTTCCCCCGTAGCAGCCGCCATTTGTGTGAAGGAATCATCCATATCTTCATCACCACCTGCCTGATAAAGGTTTTGGCGGGGTGGAGTAGGGATACCATTAGACCGATCCCCCCCAACTAGAATATTTAGTAGGAATCAACACGTTAGAACACTGCATCATATCTTGTTTGGGGTTCCCAAAAATTAACACCGCCGGAGAAATGTGAGTGGTGATATTCTTTTCAGAGAAATGTTTGCCCTTAATTTTTTCTATCATGCGGAGTCCAAAATAGGGCCATGTTTTACTTCCATTTTTTTCCTTAAATCTACCTCCTGAAGTGGGGGGAGATGCATGAAAACGAACTACCCTTTTTAGTGCCAAGCATACTTTCTGTAGACATTCTGCGTCAGTGAGTTCACACCTACTGGCCGACATATCCACATTATCTAAGTGTGCCTCTATAGGTGTAGAGCCCAACATTTCCATATTTTTTAAGTGCTCCAAAGGGACTAGTGTATTACTGGCGGGGGGGCCTCTTATTCCCCTTAATAGGCTCTATAAATGTAGGATCCGCCCCCCTATCATAGATTAATTCAACCAGTGTATCACCGGCACGATTATCCTCCATAGGGTCATTGGTTTCCCCCCTTCACAATCCAATATAGGCACCTGTTGTACTTCTAGCATCTTATTCTCCTGAATCTCTACCGGTCTAAAGCCATGTCTAACATACCTAAGTAAAGAGGCGCTGGAGAGTACACAAATGCTCCAAAGAGCTCAACAGGAAAAAGAGAGCTAATGTTAATGAGCCTTGAAATCCTTATTTGGAGCACCTATAGCTTAAATTAACATCGAGATACATGGGTTATAGTACAATAGAAGATAGGTTGACAGTGTCAATGACCCACTCCTGAAATAATAACCACCAGGGGAGAGCACAGCTCGCAACCCATAGGGTAGAAATTTAGTTGAGTAATTTCGAATAAGGTGGTATCAGAAACACCACAACAAAAGGACTAAAATTAAAATATCTTACAAAATCCTGACTTGAAGTACATGCAAGTCTAAGGTAAAATTGAAACTCAGGGTTTATAGGAGGATACAAGATAAGAGTATCACAATCAAAAGGCTAGTACTTGAATTAGAGCCACCAGGGGAGAGACTTCCTCGCAGCCCCTAGGGTAATCATTTGACTAAAAAGGTTGGGATAGAATGCAATTGTAGATTAAATAGGTTCTTTTCACATTTTAAGAAAACAGAATGCAATATAAAAGTATTCAAAAATATACGTATAAATTATTAGCTGTCCTGGGAATGCCCGATAGCTTGAGGAGCAGCCTTAGTCCGTCTCTCCCCCAGTGACAAGCCAAAACATTCAAATAAAACGTTTCCTCCTAGCAGGAGGTTAAAAGGAACGTAAGAGTCCCAATAAGTCAAAGAGAGAACAGCGGATTCCTGCTTTCTGCCACAAGTCGAGGGGAGCAGTAACTGGGATCAAATAGTAAACCTCTGCAGTATCCCAATCTCCCAGCAAATAGCGTAGCAAGTCAGGTTCGAGTATTTGCTCTTTGTTTTTTATGTAGTATCTCAGACCCGAAAAGCCTCTTATCTATCACTTTTTTCTTATAGCGGGGTGGAAGTAATATACAAAGCCTACCTCTTCAGCGTGCCAGTGAAAGGGGCTGAGGGCTGACGAGCTCCGCCTTAAACCCGTTACAGCAGTTAAGAACCCCTGAGCCACCACAGCCAAACAGCAGATAAACAGCTAGTCAGTAAAAACGCACCTCCCTTTTCACCGCAGCGCGCTTCACGCCGCGAGGGCTAGGTACGCTGAATTTAACTTCCTGCCGACTCCTGGGGTCGTGACTTCACTCAACAAATGCCTTAAAGGAGAAGGCAACGCCTTCTCTGAGTAAAAAGATGTATAAGGCTCCTCTCCGGGATTCACAATTCACAAAGCAAAGTTCAGTTCCCATCCAGACCCACAGCAAATGAACAGCTAGTCACTGCAGCGGGCAGGGCTAGTTTTACACCAGATGGCACGCCAGGTGGGAAGCATCGCATCTTTGGTGCCCCCACACCCAAAAAAATAGTATGTTTAGAAATACACGTGTTGAACATGGACATTAGAACTAGATGGGGCACAAGTACTGCTATGCAATGCACAAACCCACTGTCGCGGTATGCATACCTGACGCAGTCAGCATTGAGAAGGCGAGAGCCGAGAAGGGAGAGGATCATTCCATAGGCCTATAGTTTTATCGACTGAGAAGCATCACAGGCTACCACTGGGACCTACCCCAGGCCGGGCAGTCCCTGCAGAAGCGGCACAGGGTGGAAGTCAGAGGCACTGTGGAGTATGCCACTATGCCAGGCACTGAGGAGTATGCCACCATGCAGGCTTCACAACCCGGTGGTAGCCTGGCACGGGTATGGCACCACAATTCTCTCTAAGTGCAAAATGCTTTGCTCTCTTCAAGCCTTACACAGAAAAAGTATATCGCTAGAGCATCATATGCATAACACCTGTGTCATATGTGTCACTATGGGAGTGGGCTGGCTTTTCAGTCTATTTTGTAATCTAAGACTTGCAGTTTTATTGTCCATAATATACATACAAGTTTTAGCATTTGAAGTAGTGTTTTCCAAAGCATTGGGAATGACTTTACATGCCACAAATGGCATGAGGACCCTTGCTAGTTAGGAATATTGAAATTAGTCTGATATTTATGCAAAATAGCACAACTGAAAGATTCATGAGCATATGTGTAATATCAGGATATGCCAAGACACCTCCATATGCATCGATTATCAACATGCCCATTCCATGCAGCCAACAATGACCCAGTCATTTCTAACTATTCAGTGCCACTGGATGGGTACCTAGAAGACAGAATCATTGTGATGGTAATTGAAGAATGGACATTGATGAGATCTGAGGAGGGACGTACAGCTTGTGTGTGTTGTAAGTATATTTCTCCACCCCCAGAGACCGTCCATAGCTATGCTAGTACCTATATTCATTCCCACCCAATACATGCCCCTCCCAACCTGAAATATTATGATCTCTTTGACCTAGCTCTGTCCTCTGTCCTCTGTCCAGCAGTAACATCAGACTTGATTCTGTCACAGGCCTGCAGAGGTTTTTCATAGCAGTCTTTTGAGATGTAATGCTTATTTTTCTTTGTATTTTGGCCCTTCTAGTTCATGATGGTTCCATTAAAAAGCCAGGATGCATTTCAGAATGCTATGCAAATACACGAGTCAGGTAAGTACTGGGATGAGGAAGAGTAGGACTAGGAGTAATGAAGATTGCCTATAAGTAATCCGAGCATTTCTTGACTTTCTGCGATTACATGTTTTTAATTTTATTCATTTTCTCTTTTTCAACAAGTGATGAATTTCGATGAGCCTTGAGATTTTTTGAAAGCTCTTTTTGTGTTAGCTGAGTGTCCAAGGAGACGTGGGCGTTGTCCAAGGCAATTAATGTTTTAACCTATAGATTCTAAGACTGAAGCAACATGTTGCCTCCGGTGCTCATTCACTTATTGTGGAATAAGTGCAGGATTCTTCTTCTTGCCCCATTTGCTGTGGCCCAATTTGAACGACCAACACATTAATTTACTTGAGCGCATTTTATTAAGGACGATTTGCGCACATTTGTCTTCGTGGAATGCGACTCTAGCTAGATAGTATTCTTTCATAGAAGTGTGTAAAGCAAGTCTGCCCTTAGTCACAAAGCCACACTCAAGCCACGGGCCAGACTCAGAGCCAGTGGTTGAAGTGTACGAAAAGAAGTAGCGGAACTATGTTCCCTACTGGCCTGCACCACTCCCCACAAACACCCATCACCACGTCCCCTCCCATGCACAATACAAACCGGAAAACACATGCACCTGCTTTTTAAGGGAACATCCAGTGCACTGCACCGAAAGTGCAAGTTTCAACTGCTTCCTACACTTTCATTTTAAAACAAAACCATTCCGGAATGGTATCTTTTTAAAATAAAAGTATAGGAACGAAAAAAACGTAATTAAAAGAAGTAGAGGAGCACCGGTCCCGACCGCTCTCGCCCACTTCGACCACTGCTTAGAGCCCTAATATTAATGCACTCCACCACAGGTGTGTAGTTCACAAGAGAACAAAGGGGGTTGTGTGCTGCAGTTTGTAAATGGCAGTAAGTAAATGGGCATTCCTATTACAGATTAAACAGCCAATGAATTAACCTTTGCATAGACACTCCAGCATTCATTAGTGTTGTTGTTCCAGTTGCCCGTACCAACACAACCAGGAGGAGGCTGCCAACAAACATCACTGTCTTTTAATGACAGTAAAATTGGCCGTAATAAAATATCACTTAAACGGCCACCAATAAACCCCTCATTCCGAAGGTCTCGGCTTTCTGCTGCTGGAAATTAATCCCTTTCCTGTTCTCCTATCCCTTGGAAGAGGCGGTTTGTTTCTTTCTCTGCAGGAGGAGGGTGCACAAATGGTACCCACTTTAAAAAAGCAAAGCTGCCTGAAACATAACATTATACTTTTGTAAATATTGTGATTGTTTCACTACTCCAAGAGCATTCAGGCTGAAAGGTTGTACATCAATGGATTTCAATATTGAAGGTGTCACATATGAAGAGAACACTTGCGCACTGTGAGAAATCACAGGCTCGCAGCTAACCTTTCTCTAAGTGGCTGATGGAGGCTGATGCAGTATTTTAATATCAGCTTTAGAAAGGTAACGGTAAGGATACATACAGAGTACTTACCAATTATAACGGTTAACTGCGTTATGCCAATCTAGGCACAGTGGCAGCCGGCCCGGCACAATCCCCTCCCTCTTTGCACTCCCCCTCGGCTTGCATGTCTGAATTCTCTCCTATCACTCCCTCTGACATTTCACTCCTCCTAACTAAATCCCACCCTACTGCCGCCCCTTCTGATCCCATCCCTACCCTTCTTATTCCCAAGGTTTACCCCCTACCTATCCCCTACCTATCCACGGCCACCTTCCCTACTGCCTTAAAGCATGCCACTATTATCCCTATTCTTAAGAAGCCTTCTGCTAATCCCCTTCTTGTGTCTAACTTTCGCCCAATCTCACTTCTACCTTTTCTCTCTGAATTATTTGAAAGCCTATCCTATTCTCAACTTTCGACCTTTATCTCTAACCTCTCTCTCCTTCCCCCCTCTCAATCTGGCTTCTGCCCCAAACACTCCACTGAATCTTCTCTTACCTATGTCCTTAACTCCCTACTTATCGCTCAATATGCTAAGCAATCCTCAATCCTCATCCTACTTGGCCTCTCCGCTGCTTTTGATACTGTCAATCACCCCTTACTTCTCAATACTCTTTCTTCCTTTGGCTTCAAAGGCTCAGTCCTTAACTGGCTCTCCTCTTACATCTCCCACTGCTCATTCCCTGTGTCTTGGGGCGGTCAAACCTCTACCACCTTCCTTCTGGACTACAGCGTTTCCCAAGGCTCCGTCCTCGGACCCTTCTTATTCTCTTTCTATACTTCACTTCTTGCTCCTCTCATCTCCTCTTTTGGAATTTCTCACCATTTCTATGCTGATGACACTCAGCTGTTCCTTTTCTTCTCTTCTTTCACCCCTGACCTTCATCTTAAACTCTCCTCCTGTCTTACTGCCATTAAAAACTTGATGTCTTCTCATGATCTCTCTCTTAATACTGGCAAGACTGAGGTCTTATTCTTCCCTTCTAACACACTTCCTCCTCCCTCTCCCCCTCCTTCTATTCATTTTCCCCCTTCTGATCTTCCTATTTCCACCCATGCCCGGAATCTAGAAATCTACTTTGATTCTTCCCTTTCCTTTGCTCACCATATTTCCCTTACTACTCGCACATGTCACTATCACCTCTTTAATATCCGTGAAGTCTGTTCTTCTCTCACTTTCCATGCTACCAAACTCTTAAACTCTTCCCTCATCTTTTCTCACCTTATCTACTGTTCTTCTCTCTTTTACATTCTCCCTGCCTCCCATCTCGCCCCCCTTAAATCCCTCTACCACTCTGCCATCCGTACCCTCTGTCTTCTCTCGCCCCATGATTGAATCTCCAACTCACTTTCTAACCTAGGTTGGCTTCCTTTCCACTCCTAACTTAAATTTCACTTCCTTTGTCTTGTCTTTAAATCTCTTCATGACCTTGCCCCTCCTTACCTCTCCTCTCTTCTCTCATTCCATACCCCCTCTCACTCCCTGCGCTCTGCTGATCTGTTTTTACTCACTGTTCCCCACCCCTTTGTGCCTCTTCTCATTTCCACTCCTTTCAGCTCTTTGCCCCCCACATTGGAATTCCTTTCCTTTCACTATCCACTCCATTTCCACCTATTTCTCGTTCCGTTCCTCCTTGAAATCACTCCTTCTTCACCCCCTCCCTGACTCCTTTCTCCTTACTCCTCTTCCTTCTCCTCCCTATGCCATCTTCCTGTTCATTTATCTTTCCCTGTCTCCCCTGATATCCACCCTCCCTACTACTCTCTTTACTCCCTTTTTTCTCTCTCCCTTTTCTCCTTCCCCTCCCCCTCCTTTTCCCTTCCTTCTCAAATGCAAATTGTTCCACAAGCTGTTTTTTTCTGGTTTGATTCATGTATATAATTACTGCTTCTATGTTCTATGTCTGATGTTTTCTTGTTGTTAAACTGTAAAGCGCTTTGAATTAAAGCACTATATAAACAATATAATACAAATACAAATACAAGGTGGCTTCTAGGCTCTGTAGATGGGATTCTCCTGGCTGGGCACCTTCCAGCCTCCTTCTGCCTTGATCCCGATTCCTCCTGCAGCAACTGACACAGGGTCATGCGAGGGCAGGCTGCCCAATCAATCAACCCCCCTGTGTCAGTGCAGGAGGGCATGGTAGGGGCGGTCGGCCTTGGGCCTGGCTGGCACCACCCGGGGAAGTGAAAGCAACAATTGTTGCTATTTTCTGTCCGAGGCTGCTTGCTTAGTAGTATCAATAAAAATGAACGTGGTGGCTGGTGCCTGGCTTTGCAGGAGAGCACGAAATTGGAATGCAGAGAGATTCTTTGCATGCGCTTAGTCACGCTGGGTCTGGTGCATCGTTAGTAAAAACGTACATGTACACAACACATGTGACAACAGTATTAATAGATATGAACTCTCAGACTGTTGGTGCAGCGCCCCCTCTCAGACTGCTGGTGCGGCGCCTGCTAGAAGCTGACACAGCAGCCTGCACTGCCTGACACAAAGACCGGCCCTGGCAGTGGCCTTCACGCCGCGAGGGCTAGGTACACTGAATTTAACTTCCCGCGGGCTCCTGGGGGCGTGGCTTCGCTCAACAAACACCTTAAAGGAGAAGGCAAAACCTTCTCTGAGTAAAAAGATGTATGAGGCTCCTCTCCACGATTCACAATTCACAATGCAAAGTTCAGTTCCAATCTAGAGCCACAGCACATAAACAGCTAGTC
The DNA here is from genome assembly GCF_040938575.1 of Ambystoma mexicanum. Classification (NCBI taxonomy): domain Eukaryota; kingdom Metazoa; phylum Chordata; class Amphibia; order Caudata; family Ambystomatidae; genus Ambystoma; species Ambystoma mexicanum. Next base: position 89,872,601 of record NC_090930.1, on the reverse strand, counting down.
AGTAAAAATGCAGCACCCTTTTCACCGCAGCGGGCTTCATGGAGTAGAGCAATAGTCCAGCCTTAGTAAAATAGTGGCATGGACAATAGTAGCCATGTTTTCCTCTGTATGGAAAGGTCGAATATTTCTGAGAAATCTGAGATAGCTATTACAGTTTCTAGTAACCATTTATTTATTTATTTATTTATTTATTTATGTATTTATTTATTTATAATGTCTATAACGTGTCACATGCCCATGGGCCTCAGAGCGCACAAAAGACAAACAAGGTGCAAAAAGACAGACAAGATCAAATGCAGACAGTGACCAGGAGTGAAGCGAAGAGAGAGTAAACTATGTTCAACATGAGTTGAGGTTAAACAAGTGCGTCTTTATTTTCTTCTTGAAAAGTGCCAGATTGTCAGGCAGGAGTATATGCCCGGGAAGTGAGTTACATTAAAGAGGTGCTTGAACATCAAAGGAGGTCCCTCCAAAGTGTGCCAGCTTGTGCCTTGGCTAGGCCATTGTAGGATAAGTGGCAGAGCTGTATGTATGTTCATCGGAGGGAGACTTCCAGACTAACTTCCAGGGTTCTTACCTTTGTCTGAACAGGTATCCTGTTTTTGTTTATGGAGAAAGCATCATAGCTGGGGCTAAGCATACTCCTAGTTTGAGGGGTGCCAATCCACATCAAATTCTCAGACATCTATAATTCAACCTGATTTAAAATCGAGAGGAGGTTGGATGAGTGTCCGGGGTAGTCCCCGCTTAGGTTCATGAATAGTTACGTATAGCCTGCGTCATTGGTAAATTAGATTCGAAGGCTCTCCAATAAGGCACAAGGAGGCTGGATATACATGTTGAAAAGCACAGGCGATAGGCAGGCCCCCTGTGGAACTCCACAGGGAATGGTTGTTGGCGGAGAATGGGAGTCTCCCCAATGTATTTGTCATGGTTTGCACTAAAGCCCCATGGATGTGATGGGCCCCCCCAGTTATCGACTCCCATAAGGGCTTTTCAAGCCCCCAGAGCCTCTTGGACTCAGTCCTGGCGCCGTTTACGCCAGGCTCATAATATGGGATAAATCATGTGGAACTACTTGCCCAGTCTAGTCAGGCTGAGCCTTTCTGTTTCCTCAGGGTGTGGATGAGGGACTATTTTATTCAAAGAACAGGGTGTGGTAAGGGGGACTACTTTACCTGGGACTACTTGCAAGGCTATTTAAGCCACGCCCTGCATACAGAACACACTTTGCGTTATTCTGCACTCCTGCAGCATAACGCTCACTGTGTCTGTTCTGTTCCTGAACTTCTACAGCCACGCCCGTCCAGGACTTCATCTATCAGTACCTGGAAGGGAAAAAGACAGAGGAAAAACAAGTCAGTACAACGGCTAAGCCTTACCTGCAGTATCCTTCCATCATTTGCTTCTTCAGCTTCTTCGGCCGCTCCCGGGCCTTCGCACCGGCTGAAGGGGACGGTCTTCGTTCTGGCTGTAAGAGTCCTCTCGGGTTCAGCATCCCGCCAGAGCATCTTTGGAGCGTTTCCTCCATTCTTCGTTCCAGCACCAAGCCGCCTCTGCAAAAGAAGAAGAGTGACAGGTTAGTCACGCACGGAAGGGAAAAACAGTACTTCAGACTTACAGCGCTTCATTCTTGCGCTTCCACTGACCTGTAGGACATCTGTGCAGCGTTCTAAGTCCACTTGAACTCTCATGCAAAATCCGTTCGAAGTCGCGCCTGAAAGTAAAGACAAAGACAAAGATTAAAAGGAGTTGGGGTGAAATAAAGACTCAAAGACTTTATACCAAGCAGTCATTGGCATAGAGACTTACCTGTTTGACCAAGCTCTCCAAGACTCGGCAGTCGCTCATCGGATCAGTGAAGTAACTCGATCCTGGCAAGACTGTGTTATTCGCGCCTCTGCTAGATTGCAGGACGGCGAGCCTACCTTACAAAACTTCAAGGTGAGAGCAAGCGGAGAAGGGCATCAGGTGATGGCAGAGGTGGGTCCAACTCAACTCCCTCCTCAGTCGCTAATACCTTATTTTGACCTTGCAGACAAAAGCCTCGGGAGGGTGATAACAAAGTAAAAGTTGCAGCAACATCACCAATCACGCAATACCACGCCAGCGCAGACATCATTCTTGCAGCCACGTGCTTCGCCCCCGTGGAGACCAGGTGAGCATGACGGTATTCTCAAGACACAGCGGGATTGAAAACATTTTATAGCTCAACTAGAGCAATTTCCTATGGATTTGAGAATGTGTAAATACATTGGTGGTCAAGCAGGTCGAAAACTGCCAACAGGTCCAAAAGGACAAAATGGCCTGCCTTTCCCTTCTCCATAATCCCCAGAATATAGGATTGTAGGTCTATTAAGGCTGTTTCGGTGCTGTGAGCCGGCCTGAAACCTGATTGTCCCCCATGCCAAATATTATTGGTCTCAACGTGGGTTGGTAGCTATGGCGTTGGGACTTTGTCCAAGATCTTCAAGAGAAAATGGCAGTCTGGGCCTTAGATTTGCAGGGTTTCTAGGGTCATGGCCCATCCTTTTGGGGAGGGGAGTAACTGCTTTGATAGAGGTGGGGATGCATTTGTCCCGAAAAGATGAGTTGACAAACTGTGTCAAGAAAGGAGCAAAGAGGACGCTGTGCTCTAGGATGTTTTTAGATGGTAGGGGGCTTTCTACACAGGAAGTTGGTATCATGCTGGTGAGTAATTTCTCCATCTCTGGTACCTTGATGAGGTTTAAAGTGAAGTTGGGGGAGCTCGAAAAATACCTTAGTGCCATCCTAGGATTACTGGGGGGATTTTACGTGTTTTGAGCAGAAAGAACTTGGTCCCTTGTTTTAGTAATTTTTGCTTCAAGGGCCTCCTGGACCATCTTACAATCGTCCACTGAGGGGACCTGAGGGGTGGCAGAGGAAACCGTTTTTTCTAGCAATTTACCCATTTTTTTTGGGGCCTCTTCTATTTTAGCATTGAGAAAGTTATTTTTTGTTTCAACTATCTTCGATTTATAGATGGTGTACATGGCTTTCCACGACTCTTTGTTTTCCTTGGACAGGGATTTCAGCCATTTAGTTTCGAGTGATCATTTAGTTTTCTTCAGGGCAGATAATTCTGGCATGAACCATTCCTGGTGTCTCGGGTTGGCCCTGACAAGTCTTGGTCAAAGAGGGTCAATGTGATTGATCATGGTTTGTAGGGATTTGGTATAGTTATCTAGTAGGATGTCTACATGATAGTTATCAGTGGAGTTCAGCATGACCGTATTCAAGCATGACTCAATGTCCGAGGGAGACATCTTCTTGAAATTCTGACTCATAACCCTCAGGGTTAGAGAAGTTTTCAAAATGGGTATTAAGGTCAATAGTAAAGTCAATTAAGTAATGATCTGACCAAATACAGGGAGTTGTCTCGATGGTGTATACTGCTAGATTTTTCACAATCACCCAATCTACTTGGTTGTTGTTATTGTTAGTTGGCTAGTTATTCATAATTTGGTATTCGATGTTCGAGAGAGATTCCTTGAGATCAATGGCATTTCTTTTTGAAGTATTTCTCTGTCAGAGATTAAGGTCACCTAAAAACAGTGTGGAGGTGTTGGGACCACTAAACTTACTCAAAAGTTGTATGATTTCCTCATTGAAATCTGGCATGGTTTGTGGAGGGCAGTATATCAAAAGACAATTGACACATGATTGGGTAGAAGGTGTCATTGTGAGATGAAGTATTCCACAGCCTAAACAGTTGCACGGAGATGGGAACATCATAAGTTTGGGTTTAGCAACAATTGCTAACGCCCACCCCTACCTGTCTGTCTGTTCTTATTAAAATGCAGTATGCTTTAGGAGTGGCCATACTGAACATGGGACCACCAGGTTTCCGTAATGCACATGATGTCCAGATCATTTTGAATAACAAGGTTGTGCATGTTATGGGCATGGTTATTTAGGAACCTTTTGTTCAGGAGGGCTATTTTAAGGTTCTTGTTGGGGGGTGACCAGTGCAGTGATGTTTTATTGGGGAGACATTGATTGTGAAGTTCCCCGTACTTTTGGGCCACTGTAGCTGTTTCCTATAAAGGGCCCTGGGGTTGGCTGTGGGTAATCGACATGGGTGATGTAACTTTCCCTAACATGATGTTTACCCTCATATCCAAGGGTCTAACCTCCATAAGATGTGTTAGCTGGAGGGAATGATCTGGTAACCGTGGTATCTCTCAGAGTGACTCCAGTGGTTCCAATTTCTGCTGAACATATTTTTGTATGGATGCGAGTGTCTTTAGTTTTTGTGTACTAAGGTAGAGGTCCATTACAGTGCATACACCCATATTGAGAGGCCAAAAAGGGGGCAGTCAGACGGAAAGACAGAAAAATGCGAAGGAATCTTTCCCTGTACTGTTTACCAATGGACAGCGACTTATTTGGGTTTAGCAGCAACCCAGAGATATTCGTAATGGCGGAATGCGGCAATGGTCGGCGTGGACTGGCGAAGGCCAGCTGGCCGCTGAAGCGCTGCCGCTGAAGCACCTGATGTTACAATCAGTAGGGTTTAGGACTTCTGGGAAACATAGTTTTCCAAGGATGTAGTAGGACTATAAAGATGGCAGTTCCAAACAAAAGATATTACCTAGGTGAGAGTGCTTTATCTCTCTGTGGTACTCCCAATGCACAATTAAGTAGTACACTTCCTGCAAATCTACACAGATAAACAATCAGCACAATAATTTTACTAGGCACAATTTAATTTTGAATGTTACTTTCCAGGTAGCCTAAGGGCAACAGCAAATCCCGGTACAACAGCGCTTCTGGCCGTGTGGACCCGGACATAAATTCAATTAATATAAGTGGTAGCATTATATGAGGCCTGCAGGACTGGCGACGACCAGCAGGTAGCTGAAATACCACTGCTGAAGCACCGGATTTTACAATAAGTAGGGCTTAGGACTTCTGGGAAGCATAGTTTTCCAAGGATGCACAATTCAGTAATACACAATCATTTTATCACGCACAATTTAATATCTAATGTTACTTACCAGGTACCCTAAGGACAAAATCTAATTTCGGTACAACAGTGCTCCAGGCCATGTGGACCCAGACAAAAATACAATGAATGTGCATTCATGTGCACCCAGGATCCTGCGGCTTGCTCGCCACCAGCTGTAGTGCACTGTCAGGTCCTCCACCGCCAAATGCGCCTTTTCTCAGGCTGAATGCTCCTGTCTCTCTGCGGCTCTCCTCCCTGTATCAGCGCCCATGTAGACTGCCCGTACCATGCATTGCCATCGGGCTGGGGTGGAAGGAGGTGTTCTTTTTTCCCGCTAGCGGAGCAGTTCTCCTTCTGTGCTGTCTGCAGGCCCAACCCGCCTATGGCAATGTTGCCACAGCATGGATCACGGGCCTCTGCTCTATCTGGCATCCTCTTCTCTGGGCCCGCAGTCATGGGCCGTCCTGACCAACAAGGTGTGCGATGTAATGGTCGGCTACGAGGCCCCAGCCTGTCACCTATCAGCTCCCAGGATCTTCCCGGTCACTAGCATAGCACCGGAGTCGGCCTGTTAATTTTCTCGCGGTCAGTCAGTTCTCTGCATGTTCCTCCTCCATTTTCCAGTTTTGCATCTCGATTCACTCATCTTGTATGGGACATTCTGCGAAAGCGAATCTCGTCTTGAACAGAGCTATCTCCCCCTGCCACCATCTTGCTCAGGCTCTCGAGTGTCCATGTTAGGACGTTAGAAGCGAATGATCTATGTCTTTGAAGCAGCACACTTTATGGGACACTCCCTGTGCCTATCCAACCTGTCACTATGTCACCCGCATACCTGTGCATCTTTGATTGATGCCATACCGCAATCCTGCTCCCTGTGATCTACACCCTGTCTCAGGGGCGACCACATGGGGGGTTGATGTGGTAGGATTAGAATGCTATGCTATGTTATTCAATGATAGGCTATGTTATGCAATGCAATGCTATGCTATTTTATGCTACATTAGGCTCTCCCATACAATTAGGCTTCAGAATCTCTATGTCACCTCTCTTTGCCTCCTTCTGCACTCAGCACCAAGGACATGAACTAAAACCCCTCCTGTGGCAGATGATACGTCAGACCTTCTCTTCCATTTATTCTCTAAAAGTATAACATTAGCCCCATATATGGGAGAAAACAGTAGGGTTTCTGTGAATTCTGCTTATCCATAATACAACACGATGTCCCGGCAAGGTTGCATCACAAGATCACAAGTGAGATGTCGACAGTTCTTGCCAAATATCTGCAGTCCCGTGCCAAGTAAAACCCTCCATTGTGAACATGCTATAATATATTAGTAATTGCTTATGATACTATATAAACTGCACTCTAGGGGTGGTCCCTGGAGAGTTATGTGTGCTGACTGCCGGGACATGTGTCCTACTGCATTTTCCTGCTTCTCCGGTGATAATGTGTCTGTATGCTGTGTATTTGCTATCTAATACAAGAAGCTTGGTTTACGATCAGTCTGTGTCTCATCCCCTTGTTTGTTGCAAACTGAGGCTGATGCCGAGGGGCCCTTGGGAAGGAGCATGATCTTGGCCCCCGCAGGACATTTGGTGTTCTGTTTCCACATGCCTCTCTATAGCCATGTCAAACATTGAAATGTGTTTGGTTTTTTTTTGGTCACTGCCAAGTCTGAGCCAAGACTGGCAAAGTAAAGAATATTTGGTTGTTGGCAACAGAATGAATAGGAATGTATGGGTCAAACTGGTACAGTAACCCTGGAGAATGCCTGACAGATCAAGTAAAATAGATTATTATTTAGACTTTGTTGAGTGCCATGAAGTACATTTGCATGTCTTTTGATGTGCTGCTATTTCTCCGTTTGTGGTAAACTAGGACAGAACCTCTTTGAGGTGATTTTAGGGAGACCCTGGAAAGCATGATGGAGTGTTGACCATTTCAGGGTGGAATTCAGTGCCTGAGAGAATCAGTCTTATTGGTCTTTAGCTTGACAGTTTGGTGGTTTATGCTCATGTACCTAGAGTACCAGGGTCCTGGGCCAGCACCTACCTGTGAAGCACACTCCCGCTTATAGAGCCATTGGCCCAATACTATGCCAATATATCAGGCTTTTTTTTGTGTCCATGTGAATAGCTGGCTTGACCCATGATCTCAGCGGCACTAGCCAGCCTCTCATTCCCTCACAACACCCCAAGAGCTATGTCCCATACTCCCAGACCCTAGGAGCTCCTCATCTTCCTTCTCGAGTCCCCCTTACCTTAGGTCTGGCATCAAGCCTGTGCTGTGTTACAGAAATCCTGTTATGGTGCAAATAACACTAGGACAAACATAGTCCAACTGGAAAATCATATTCTTCCAATGCATGTTTGTACCAGGGCAATGTTTGCCCTTGTTGTAAACCTTTGCCTAGAGTAGAATGCGATAAAAGCATATGTCTTTGCAATAGGACAGTTTTTGCTCTGGTGCAAATTACACTTGCATCAGTGCAAGTAGTCTATTGTGGTGGGATGCAATAGAACAATAAGGAAACACACACAGTCATATTCAAGGAGTTTGTCTGGATGAAATAATCTGTGATATGAGAGTATATTTTTCCTAAACAATTGTGTTTTCTGGTTTCTGGGTCCTATGGACCAGATTCATTGATGATGTTTTCAGCATCTGGATTGATATGATATGATAGTTTATTTATATAGCGCATATACACAATGTGTTTCAAAGCGCTTCAAGGCAAGGGAGGGAACAAGGGAAAATACAATTAGATTCTTATAGGCCATGAACAGTAAGGACGTGAAATTAACTATCGTACTCGGCCTGACGACATTTCATATAGTGTAAGAGCTAAGACATAGATAAGGAAGGGAGCGGGAGAGTGGGAAGGAAATGGAAACAGACAGGCGACTACCGTACTAGGCCTAACGACATTTCTGGTAGAGCCGGAGAAAACACAAGGTGAGGGAGAGTGGTGCAGAAAGGGAGGGGAGGAACAAAACAAGCGACTATCGTAATACGCCTGATGACATTTCAGATAGTGCTGGAAGTGGTGTGGGGAGGAAAAAAACACCAATGGGAGGGTGGAGGAAACAGACGATATTGCTATCATATTAGGTCCATGGACAATTCTGATAGAGTAAGTGCATAGAAGAAAGTAAGGGGAGGAGATAGGAAAAGGGAGAAGGGAGAGGAGGAGAGAACAGACTAAGCAGTCAAAAAGAGTGGAGAAGCAAGAGTGGAGAGTGAATACAATTGCAGAAGTCAGTAGTAACACATAATGTTGCAAGCCAGGATACAAGATGAAGATGGGAACAGCATGATTCAGGGCCACCAAGAGTACAAGATGCAAAGGAAGTCCAGAATGAGAGTTGAGAAAGGGTGATGCACCATGAAAGAATGAAGTCCATAAAGTCAAATCCAGCAATGGCCAAAAGACGGTGATGGTGAAACCAGAATGTATCAGGACAGACTCCTGCAGAGGTAGGCTGGAGAGGGTTTAGGGGGAGCAGGGTAGAAGAATCAAGCAAAACAGGCAACACCTGTGTGCGAGAAGGGGGGGCACAAGGAAACATCACAGGGGGACCAGAGGGGGTGGGGATGGCCTGTGGGGACAGAGGGGGTAACACATGCTGGTGCATGCATACCTGCTGTCTGAGCAGGGGGTCGGGCCCTGGGTCCTCCTGGTCCGAACAGGTCCAAACAGGAATTGCCCTTTTCTTCATCTGCCCTTCACTGCAGACACCCAGGCAAGAGACGCCATTGATCTAATAGTTAAGAGCAGGAAGGAAGAGGCAGGGCTAAGAGGGTGGGTGGTGCTTAGGCCAGGTGACCTAGATCCACTTGCACCTGTTCCCGATCTGCAAAGGAAAAGAGGCTGGGGGGCTCCTTAAGTAGGGAAAAAGAGCGGCAAGCAGGAAGGCACCAGGTGGGCGGGGCTTGCTAAGTGGTGAAAAAGAGCGGCAAGCAGGAAGGCAGCAGGTGGGCGGGGCTTGCTAAGTGGTGAAAAGGAGCGGCAAGCAGGAAGGCACCAGGTAGGCGGGGCTTGCTAAGTGGTGAAAAAGAGCAGCTAGCAGGAAGGCACCAGGTGGGCGGGGCTTGCTAAGTGGTCAAAAAGAGCAGCAAGCAGGAAGGCACCAGGTGTGCGGGGCTTGTTAAGTGGTGAAAAAGAGCAGCAAGCAGGAAGGCACCAGGTGGGCGGGCTTAGGCCAGGTGACCTAGATCCACTTGCACCAGCTCACCATCTGCAAAGGAAAAGAGGCTGGAGGGCTCCTTAAGTAGGGAAAAAGAGTGGCAAGCGGGGCTTGCTAAGTGGTGAAAAAGAGCGGTAAGCAGGAAGGCACCAATTGGGCGGGGCTTGCTAAGTGGTAAAAAGAGCAGCAAGCAGGAAGGCACCAGGTGAGCGGGGCTTGCTAACTGGTGAAAAAGAGTGGCAAGCGGAAGGCACCAGGTGGGCAGGGCTTGCTAAGTGGTGAAAAAGAGCGGCAAGCAGGAACGCACCAGGTGAGCGGGGCTTAGGCCAGGTGACCTAGATCCACTTGCACCTGCTCCCCATCTGCAAAGGAAACGAGGCTGGAGGGCTCCTTAAGTAGGAAAAAGAGCGGCAAGCCGGAAGGCACCAGGTGGGCAGGGCTTGCTAAGTGGTGAAAAAGCGCAGCAAGCAGGAAGGCACCAGGTGGGCGGGGCTTGCTAAGTGGTGAAAAAGAGTGTCAAGCAGAAGGCACCAGGTGGGCGGGGCTTGCTAAGTGGTGAAAAAGAGCAGCAAGCAGGAAGGCACCAGGTTGGCGGGGCTTGCTAAGTGGTGAAAAAGAGCGGCAAGCAGGAAGGCACCAGGTGCGCGGGGCTTGCTAAGTGGTAAAAAAGAGCAGCAAGCAGGAAGGCACAGGTGGGCGGGGCTTAGGCCATGTGACCTAGATCCACTTGCACCTGCTCTCCATCTGCCACAGAACACAGAACATGTATTATGTTTCAAAGACTAGATCATAGTTTGCATTATGCTACATTCACTGCAACAATGGGTGATAACAGAGTTAACTTTGCAGCTATTTCAAACAAGTTGTGCTATTGAGTATTTTCCACATCCGTTCACAAGAAATGAGCAGATACTAATACACAATCACATTTTAACTGACATTCAAATGTGTTGAAGTCTGATTTATGAAATCTTGTATATAGTGAAAAGGACATTTTCAATGAGCTGAGGACATTCTACAGTCAGTTTACGATAAAACGCAAGAAGTTGGGGATTTTCTTCAATGGAAGTACATTCTCTCATGATTGTTGATTCTTTAGAGAAATCCAAATGTTCAACCTCGTGGGAAGGATGGTCAAGAATATAGTAATGGTTGACTGAAATGTCTCCTTTATTTGTTTGGCTGTGTTGTTTACTGTATTGTCCCCCCACTTGTATGGGCGTTGTTCTAGCGTGTTACAAATAAATTAAATAAATAAATAAAACATCACGTTTAATGCGAGTAAGTCATTTCTATCCGTCTTCAGGCACTACCAATCAGTAACGAAAAAACGAAAAATGGTAAACATATTGCCGACCAAACTTCTGAAGCAGAGAGCGATGCGTTCTACACAATTTCTAACATATACAAAATGGGAGCGTACCCAAAGATATGATCGCTCAGGAGATATTGATCAGATATATGCCTGTTCTCCTATGTCCAAAACATGGAGGATAAAAAAAATGTGCAGCTGCATGGGACCATCCCATGCCCTGAAGTGTCTAATCGAACACTACCTTTAGCATCAGTGTTATGTTCTATGCATAATGTCGCCCTTATCCATAACATCGTCTTTCATCTCTGTTATTAAACTAAAATTTTACTTAAAATTCCATATGCCAAACGTAAAAATGCAACACAAAATACGTTTTAGATGACTAAAAACCCCAACTTCTCATGCGCTGTGCATAATGAGTTCAAACGTTATTGCAGGGGTGGCACTGGCAGGTCTGTGTTTGCTGGCACCCATCTCAACTGCCCGATGTGGCATCTGAGCAGACATCTGAGGCCCGCATTATGGCTTCGGCAGGATTTTTACTGGATGGTTTGCATGTGCTAATCATCACTACGTCATGCTGTTATTTCAGACACATGGCACGTGATAAGAACGCTGCTAGGTTGTCTGTAAAGCTACTCGTTTAAAGAAATTATGTATATATATATATATATATATATATATATATATATATGTCTAAATGTGTTCTATATATATATAGCTAAGTAGTTATGGTTAAGTTGCTGTTTCCATAGGAAGAGCACTTTTTGGGCAGCTTATAACTTCGCTCTCCCTGGACGGATGTTCACCAAACTTTGGAAAAGAAGTAGTTGGGTCACTCTGAATGTGTTTGCAAAGTTTGGTGAGGATTCGTCCAGGGGAGGAAAAGTTATAGGGGGGGTCCCAAAACTTTTTTTTTTCCCATAGACTGAATGGGAAAAAACTTTGTGCACCGCTACAGCCCGAACCACTGGACGGATTTACACCAAATTTGCGGCAGGAGCGGCGGCCTGGTCCCAAAAGCGTGGTTTTGTAAATTTGGTGTAAATCTGTCCAGTAGTTTTTTTAAAAATGACCAAAATGTAAGGCAAAAAAATTAGTGATATCTGCGTTCGTTTTGCGGACGGACTTCCCTGTTCGCTCCGCGGACAGCACCCCGATTGGCCCATGGGCTTGCGTCATGTCCGCGGACATGCGACGTGTTCGCTGATTGGACGGCGAGGGGCGTGGAGCGCGTCAGATTTTCTGTGGCGCCCGTCATCTTGTATTCGCAGTCGACCGCGTACAGCGCAGTGAAACGTGGATAAAAAATTGTATTTAGTGCCGTGTGTTGGTGTGTAAGAGTGTTTGTGGAGGGTTGGGGAGTATGAGATAGGTTCAATGTTTTGTTTTTTTATGTGCTAGACCTTTTTGTTGCGTTCGATTTGTCCGCGGAGAACACGGCTGTTCTGTATTTTGTAAATAAAGTAAATGGTGGGGTGTTTAGACATAGCTCTCAACCATTTTTGTTTTACAGGCAGGTGAAATCACCCGATTTTGTTTTTAGCGGGTGAGACGCCCATTGGAATGAATGGGCGTGCAGGAGGCTTGGCAGGTGAGTCTGCCCTTTACAAGGCGTGTGACACCCGCCAAAAGCGTGTGAGTTGAGAGCTATGGTTTAGAGGACGGAGTATGTGTCATTTTTGTTCGCAAGGAAGGTAAAAATGAGCTATGAACACTCGCGGTGTACTTAATTGTTCGTAAATACACAAACTGGGGGTGTCCTCAGGACGCTGTCCGTATTGTAATCTTTCTAGTTGAATGTGTTCTAAGAACACTCGCAGTGTCCCGAAATGGTTGCAATTACACAAAATGGGGGTGTTCTGAGAAAGTTGTTTGTATTGTTCGTTGTCAGGGTGAAAGTGTTTTAAGAGCACTCCTTTTGTTCGCTAATAGTACACTTTCCTAGGGGCGTCAACCGACTTTTTGTCCACTAAAGAAACGATAAATCCGGCTGGTGTGCGTCAACATTATGTGATAATCCTATGACTGGCGATATTGACCTGGCTGACTTGCTATTGCGACACTAAATCATATCTCCCGCCCCTAAGCCTGATATTATCAAAGCATTCATATTCCCCGTCTTTCTCCGTGATGTTACAGGGTGCGTAATGAAACGCGCCCAGTCGTCTCCAGTACTACGCGACTTTACACAGAACCCGGAAGACAACACACATTATGTCACAACACAGCGCGCCACAATTCGGAATATGAAACTGTGATTTAAAAGCAAAGAGCAAGATTGTAAATGTTGTAAACGTACATTTATTTGACATCAAATGTTTAGAGAATATTCAGCAATTTGCATTTGTCTTTGTTGTTGATCCGCAAAAGTTCATGTTGAGACACGCGATGTTCCTTTGCGGTACAGAGAGTGTTAGATCAGCTTACAACTCAGTGCGCCACAATTCGGAATATGAAACTGTGGTTTAAAAGTAAACAGCAGGATTGTACATTTGGTAAAGTACATTTATTTCACATGAAATGTTTAGTGAATATTCAGCGATTTGCTATTGTCTCTGCTGTCGATCAGCAAAAGTTTATTTGGAGCCACGCGTTGTTCCTTTGCGGTAGATAGGCTGTTGGTTTATGATAAAAGCAGTAAATGGTCACTCTGATAATCGGAAGGTTGCTCCAACAACGAGCCATTAGACCACCCTATTGGTTGGTATGTTGTTTGTAGCCGCTAGTACTGCGTAAGGGCATATTGGTCCTTGGCGATTGTCCCATAAAATGGTGAGGGTCATGAAGTTGCATATTTGGACTTGCACCTGGCAGTTGAAGACCCCATCCGCTGGAGTCTGTAAATCGTGACATAGACAAAATGGGGCCACGTACCTGTTTTGAAAAACATAAATTAGTCTCACCAGCTGATCTTCATTAAAAATCATCATTTTATTTATTAGGGCGTGAAACTATTTGCTATCGAAGATAGTGCAACAGAGTATGTTAATAATAAAATAATAATATTTTCCCATTCATATAGCGCTAAGAACTGTGAGGTATGTAAGCGGTGCTTATTATTAACCACGGTGTGTGGTGCTCATTTATCGACCACGGAAGGATGAAAGGCTGAGTTTTGCCTTGCTGGGATTCGAACTTGCGTTAGCAAGCTGAGCACAGATGTCAAAGCGAGCGCTGTACTCGCTGTGCCACTTGACAGGCTACAGTGAAGTGGCACAGCGAGTAGAGCGCTTGACCGCTTATAGACCGGTTAAATGATTTATATTAACCCACTCTGTGTCGTCTGCCTTTTTCAGAGCCCTCTAAACGACAGGGGATCAATTCAGCGGTGATAGTGCGCGGTAGAAAACATTATGCCACTTTCAATGAACAAGTTCAACTTCAGCGGTCTTTAATGCTACGCTATTGTAATTATATTTGGTATAAAGTAATCTAAAGGGTTACTTACAGTACAATTGCAATTTCCATTGTCTACGAGTGGTGCAGACCCAAAATACGACTCCGCGTGTGCCAACGATCTTTTGCATAGTGATATAATATGTAAAAGCGGTTTTGTTTCAGAAATTTCATCTTTATCTTCTCTTACGTTTTAGCAATACTCCTTCAAGAGAAGTCTTTCATCACAATCTCTGTCTGTCAAGGTCAAAACACAATACAACCTTATAGTCTGCTTCGTGAGCCTCTCCGGGGCCCGAGAAAAAAATGGAAGCAGCTGACCTTCACTGTGAACGAGCATACATTCTTACTTTGCAACATTCTGTGTAAAGCCATCTGTAGAAGTTGGTTTTTGCACGCCATGTTTGTATATTGTTTGCGTGATATTAAAAAAAGTTTGTTTAAAGGACGTTATGGTTCTAAGTACAGCCGAAAGACCCCTGAAAATAGCAAGTTATGGAAAGCTATGAAAAATAACTTGCGCCAACACCATGCACTGCTAAGACTAACACCCAGGACATCAAAGATGACATCGCAAATGTCATTGATGAAATCACTGATGACATCACATGTGTATGTACTTTTCATGGAATTTGTGTACTAGGGATTTTTATTATAATGTTCCGAAAAAAGTGTCAAGGAAATTGCAATAAATATCATACCGTTATTAGTGCTTTGAACGATGCATTTATATCAATAAATAGCATTGTATTATGGGATTCTATGTAGTATACTGAGCTACTATTGGAGAAAGATAGCATTGTGTGCAGAGTACAAGATAAAAGTATAATATTTGTAATGTTAATATGTTGAATAATGAAATGATAATTGTCCTGAAATGTTCGAAAATTCACAAAATGGGGGTGTTCTGAGGACGTTATTCGTATTGTGTGATTGCTTAGCTGTATGCAATGAGGGAATGGTACAGAGAGTAAAGTGGACGCTGTCTGCGGACACCGCAGCTGTTCGTGTATAGGGCGTGGTACATCCGGGTTTTTCCAGGAAATCCAACATGGAAAGAAGACTGTACGGATCAGCCAATCAGATGTCGAGGTTGTGGATTTGTGTTGAAAGAGACTGTGTGTGGTGAAGATGGCAGAAGTGGAGAAAGTCAGGGTGTTGGTGCTCGGAGATATGTTTGTGCATGGTTTACAGCAGTACGCTGAATGCAGGCATGTTCCAAAGAACTTTGATGTGAAAGGAGTGGAGGTGGTGTGGAGCACTGTGCCTGATTGCAATGTACAGGGAATTGTACAAGTTTGTGCGGATATGGCCACGATGAACAGTCTGCATGTAGTAGTTTTGTAGTTTTGCACTATGGTGCTTTCCATTTGGGCAACGTCAGTGCCCCTACTTTGTTGGCTGATTTGGAACGTTTGGTTCAAGCCGTAATGAAGATCCTTCCAAATGCGAAAGTAATTTTTTCTGGATTACTTCCTAGGGCAATATGGGACAATAGTTCAGTTTTTTGTCCTCAGCAAAACATTGCTAGGTGTGTCATCAACTGAGGCATGTGTGCCTTCATGCTTAGAGCTGGTATGTTCTTCTGTAACAATGAGAATATTGATGCCAGTAATGCTGTTAATTTTAAAGAAGATGGCATTTCTTTATCTTTTACCGGAAATGCCTTTCTATTTTGGAATGTAAGGGTTGCTTTGGAGAAGGTTATATGAAGATTTTAGGAGTAAAGTAAGAAAAAAAAACAAGAAAAAAAATATAAAATAACAGGTGTCTGTCAAGCATCTGTAAAACAAAAAAAAAAAACAGCTCTTTTCAGAGACAACTTCAAAGGGGAAATGGGGCACACTATTTAAATTTACATTCACCACGCTCAGATTTTCGATGTGTCCGCGGACATGGCGGTAGTCCGCAGACATGAAAATCACTACGAGGGGGTTAGTATGTTCTATGTTACATGTCAGGGATATTATGGTTAAGTTGTGCTACTAAAAACCTATGAAATTCCGTGAAAAAACTTTGTTAAAGGGACGTTATGGTTCCAAGTAAAACCGAAAAACCCTTGAAATTCGCCAGTTATGGTAACATAAGCAACCATAACTCGCGCCACTAACACTAACACCCAGGACATCAAAGATGACATCACAAATGTCATTGATGACATAACTGATGACATCACATGGCTGGCTCTCCCTTTTTATCCTTTACTGACATATCGAAGCCACATAGTTTTCTTCAGTAACAGTCAGGAAGAAAAAATTGAAAAGGTACTATATTTGTAGACTTGGGGTCCTGTCACATCATATGATATGATATGATATGGTAGTTTATTTATATAGCGCCTATACACAATGTGTTTCAAAGCGCTTCAAGGAGGGAAGGGAACAAAGGAAAATACAGTTACATTCAGCAAAAGTCCTTGAAACAGTACAGAATGTAAAAATAACTATCATAATAGGCCTGTCGACATTTCTGATAGTGCAAGTGCATAGAACAAGTAAGGCAAGAGGAATGGATAGGAGGAGAACAAAGCAAGCAGTAACATTACTATGTCTGACGACAATTTACGCAGTGCAGGTGGTAACAAGAGGAGGGGTGGGAGGGGGGGGCAAGGGTACGGAGGGGAAAGGAGAACAAGGCACGATACTGAACAAAAGTGTTGGTGACAAATTTGAAAGTAGGGGAGGGGGGAGGAAAAGAACAGGGGGGGGAGGGGGGACGGACAAGCTGCTATCGAGAGTCAAGGAACAAAAGATAGGAGTAAGTGCTAGGAGGGGGAAGTCTGAGAGGATGGATGTGAGGAGGAGGGAAGGAGGCAGGAAGGGGGGTGGAACTCAAAGCAAGAGACTCAGAGGGGCAGGGGGGCAACACAGGCACTCACGGAGGGGCAGGGGGGCACAACAGGCACTCAAGGAGGGGCAGGGGGGCACACAAGCACTCACGGAGGGGCAGGGGGGCAACACAGGCACTCACGGAGGGGCAGGGGGGCACACAGGCACTCACGGAGGGGCAGGGGGGCACACAGGCACTCACGGAGAGGCAGGGGGGCAACACAGGTACTCACGGAGGGGCACGAACATGTACATAGCGGAAAATACAGGCTTGAAAGAGAGCATTCCTTTCTGTGCATGAAGATAATCATTATGGTTATCAGCACTTTGTCATAGTTTTATTTTTATTACTCTACCTTCCCTCTATATGCTCATATTTGTATACATTATACTCACTCTATATAGAGTGAATTGGAAAACATTTTTGCTTGCGCATACAGCCCAAACCGCTGGACGGATTTCCACCAAATTTGGACCAGGAGCAGCGGCTTGGTCCCGAAAGCGTGCTTTTGCAAATTTGGTTGTTGCAGAGAGTGCATGTATGTTTCCACATGTATGAAATCTGAAAGATTTCATTTATAGATATGTTTTTGTTTTTCAGTATTTGTAGTAAGTACATTAGAAATTCTTGTGGATCTTCCTGTGAGTTTATAGTGGATTTCACCATTCCAGCACAGTAGTCCAATTGTCTTCTTATTCCAAAAACACTATATGTGTTGTCAGGATTGTTTGCTGCATTTCTGTGAAGTACTAACATTTGCAAACACAATGGGTCTGTACTGTGTGAGTAAATGTTGTCAACAATTGGTGGTAATTGAAATAGAATATTCATTGCTACATTTGCATAGCAACTTACACCAACTATATTTGAGAATTTAAATGGTCCAGGTAGTTCTGTATCTAACTGCTTTTTTTGGAGTTTGTCTTCCTTCTTTAAAGAAGTACCTGGTTTACTTTCTCTAATTGATTCTTTTTTGTTTGTGGTACTTGATGAAGTATTCGTTTCTTTTACTCTCTTTGGAGGTTTTGTAGTGACGTCCTGTTGCATTTCTGTTTGATTTAGTTTTCTTTTACAACGTTTTAGTTTTTGTGGAACAGAATATGTGTTTAGATGGGGAGTGTATAGTGAGCGAAGTCTATTATATTCTAAAATGCAAGGAATATCAGCGTTTACTTTACTTGCATCAAAGTTGATTAGAAATAGACCGTCAAGTGTACGTAAGCGTGATAGTGCTACCTAGCTCATGCCTTCTTTAAAGACTGTGTTACCAATATCTATCATTGCTTTGTCTAGGGTAAGACCTTGTGATTTATGAATTGTGACTGCGTATGCAAGAGTTAGAGAAAATTGTTCTCTGCGTACATACATATCTTTGAAGAGAAGGAATCTAGCTGTTGAGCGTCCTATCCGTTTTACTTCTGAAAGTTTGTCAAAGAGTATATTGACAAACTGAATTTTGTTGTCACGTGGGTATGTTTGAAGGCCAACAACTGTACTCAGTGCTCCATTAACTAGTCCTTGGTCCACGTCAAGGTTACGTTTAAGCATTACTCTGCAATTTAAGGATAATTTTAACATCTTGTCTAAGCCTGCTGTGTTTGAGATTGATTTTTCTAAATTATTTAGTCTTGTTGTGGCTTCGTCACACATGGGTAGTGTCATACCATGTACATCTAGTTTGTCTGTGGCGCTAATTTCCACTATTGGTTGCATTTCTTTTCTTAGCATGATTTCATTGAATTTGAAACAGCTTGCAAGAGTTGGCATTAAGGCCATACAATTGACATTTTCGTGGGCTAATTGTTCCATAACATCTGTAGCACATGCATTATCGCCATAAAGTGCATTAATGTGCCGGGTTTTCAATGTTGCTTCTGCTTCTTTAGAAAGTATACCAACTCTCAAACTTTTTAAAATGTTGGCATAAGTTAGATCTGCAGATTGCCGCATGTTTTCTGTTAATTCTCTGTATTGGAAATGTTGCCAAAGGTTGACATTTCCAATGCTGCCAACAGTTTTGCGGCAGAGTTTGTGCCCTAATGTTTTAAAAATAGGTTCACCTTTTACTGGTGTTAATTGAAGCAGATCTCCAAAAACAATAATGTGTTTTCCTGCAAAGAGCTCTTCATAGTCTGTTTTGAGTACTTCTTGTAATCTGAGGTGAATCAAAGCTAACATCAGGTTGGAGACCATGCTCACTTCATCTATTAGTAGCATTTTCATTTGTTTCAATACTCTGCGTAATTCCATTGCAGCTTCTGCAGAAAGTTTGTAATAGTCTAATTTGTTCTGGTGTTCTACTGCTAATAGTAGTAATCAGTGTAATGTAACACCACCTATGTTGTAGGCAGCTAAACCTGTGGGGGCAGTGACAACAGCTGACAGTTTGTTGTTTGTCAATTGTTGAAGGAACTTACTAATGATTTTGATTAGGAATGTTTTGCCAGAACCAGCTTCACCACTGACGTACAGTAGTATAGGTTTATAATTATGGCAGGAACATTGTTTATTTTCATGTTTTACACCATGTGCAATTAGTTTTGTTACTTCTTGAAAAATGCTACTTTGCTCATTGTTTAGTTTTGATTGTAGTATAGTTAAGTCTTCCTTAGCTTCATACTGACACATGGTGTTTTCTACTTCTATCATAGCTAATTCTGCCTCATTTGTTATTAGTGGTTCTCCCAGTGGTTCTTGGCTTCCTGTTACAGAAGGTTGACTACTGTCAGGAGTATCCTTATCTAGTTGAGCTTGGAGTTCTTCTTCATGTTGCTGTTCATTGTGCAACATTGTTTTGTACTGTGTAAAGTTTACATCAGTTATAGTGCTTTCATTTGCTTTGAAAGCATCCTCATATGAGTCGTAGTTATCTAGTAATTGTTCTTCTTTTCTCCATAGTTTGAAGAGTTGTAGCAGGGACATGTAATATACTTCTTTATGTTGAGGAGTCTTCAATGACAATTTGATATGATTAATTAAATTTGGTTTAGTGAGTTTAACTAAGCTGCCTTCACAGTCTGTCACTCTATATTTACCTTTTTTTTCATCGGGTTTCATATTATTTTTGTATGTGTAGTTTTGGGCTATTTGGTATAGACACATGTTTTCCAAAGTATTACTTCTGTTTGGTTAGTATGTGTCCAATAAATTGTTTTTTTAAAATGTCTTGGCTATTGGGATCATGTTTGGCTATTGTTTCTATATCTTCATATGATTTTAGAACTCTTTTTCTAGATTTAGCTGGACCAAGACTTAGCCATACTATATTTTCAGATTTACCATACAATGAAGTACCAGTTAAACGATCAGCTGCTTCATAAGATCCACATCCTCTATGGGTGAGCATTTTTATGCCCAAGCTGTATAATTTCTGAGATAGTGTTTTATCTGCTGACAGGTCATTCCAGAGGTCTTGGAGCTCTGTCTTTTCTGCTTTAGTTAAGTATGCTGTGACATATTGTGCAACTGCAGGAGAATTGTCTGCAATGTACTGCACATCTATGTTTGCATTCCATAAGTGGGCAATGATTGCATTATAATCATTGATATATTTTTCTTCTTCTTTTCTTTTTATGTAATATGTATTTTTAGGTGACTTCCTTTAACAGTATGTCTAACTGAAGACATGAGGTTGTTTACTTGACCTGTATTTGTAACTGGTCTAGGGAAACCAAATCGGCATTTGGTGTAGTATTTGCCTTTGTTTTTGTATTTGCGACGACAATATTTTCCACATTTGTGTTTTTGAAATTGTAACATTTGTGCACAAAGATCACTATTTGTGGCTTCTGATGGAATTTCACAAGTGACATATTTTTCAATAAACTGTAAAACAGTGGCAACACTGTCTTGACCAAATTTAGGAGCATCTTTAATCCATAAAAGCATGTGGATATGTGGTGCTCCTCTGGCATGGTATTCTTTTCTCCAAAAGAAGTGTTGCACTTCTCCAAGGGGAGGAACAGTTTTATTACAAATAAAATGTAGCATAGCAATGAAGCGATGTTGAAAATATCTTGAAACATTAACAGGATCCAAAGAACAAAGTTCTCCAGGTGTTAGCATATCTATGTTTGTTTTGTTTGTATTTGATATGCGTAGGAAATCATGTAAATCTTCCCATGCATATTCTGCACAACTTAATGTAACAAACCAAGTGGGTGGGCCAGGGTTTCTGATCATACAACGTACATCTCCATGACGTCTAAACCAGTACTCTTTAGTACCACGCATATTTGCTAATAGATTTGTAATATTTGATTGTAAAACCTCATCCTTTTGTTGCACTTTCTCTAATAATTGTGTAGCTGTCATATTTTGAAAGTGTGATCCTGATTTTAATATGTGTGCAACTCCGTAACATAAAGTTGCTAGTTCACTTTCAAAGAGTAGGTGGAATATGAATTCCACATTTTGTCTAAATCTCGGATCTTCAGAATACATCCATAATGAGCGGTATTCTGAAGCTGATATTTGAATAGGTCTATCATCATACCTTCCTCCTTTGCCAGTTGGAAAGAGTAGAGGAAAAGCACGTGCTTCTATACTTTTTTCCCATATACTGATTGGCGATCCTTTTGTTTGACGCATTTGGTAAGTTTCCAGTACATCTTGTACAGTGTCATTACAGTGCAAAGGATGAATTGTATACTGGTCTAAAGTATTTGATATTGTAGCAGGATTTAGTAGCTCAAATTGACCAGCTTCTTGTGTTTCTTGAATTATTTCAGTTGTATCTTTCAAGTTTTCTTCAATATTAATTTCTTTGTAATATTCATTATTCTCTTTAAGATATTGGAAGGCTTGTCTAACTTTATATAAATCTACCAGCTGTTGCCATATTTTTTTGTCTTTTGTAGGTACTCCATTTACTAATATAATTAAAGATTGCTGCATTGGACGTTGCACTCCTAGAGTATGCACATTTTCCTTTAGATTTAATGGTAAATAAACTACTTTTCCACGAATGCCTTTTACCAATTCAGAGGGAGGTAATTTTGCTGTTTTTGGTTGAAGGCGTATTATTGCTTGAAATAGGTGTACTGTTTGAATTATGATGCTCTCATATAAATTAAGTTGTTGTAGAGGTTTTGGTACTGGGTATAATTCCAAATTATTTGTGATAGAACGTGAAGGAGTTTGGTTGTTGTCAAGTTTTGTAGAGCAATAACTGCAAAGTATTAAGGGCTCAGTTATTTCATATTTGTTTTCTGCTAGAAGGTTGAGAGCTAATTCAAACCATTTAGAATCTTCATTGTCTTCTATTTTGTATGATAGGTCCACAGTTTTTGTGTTAATTTTATAAAAAATTCTACGGCAACATACACATACATGGTTTAGTACTTCAGCTGATGTACTTTTAAATTTTAGTATTTCTTTTTTTGTATGTGTTTAGCAAAAGGTTGCTATGTGTAGAATTGTTGCTTAATTGGTTTAAAGCTATTTCATTCTGTAAATGGCTTTCACTTCCAAAATATTTTTTCTGGATATAGTGAATTTCTTCAAGTAGGTCTTT
Source organism: Ambystoma mexicanum (assembly GCF_040938575.1). Taxonomy (NCBI): domain Eukaryota; kingdom Metazoa; phylum Chordata; class Amphibia; order Caudata; family Ambystomatidae; genus Ambystoma; species Ambystoma mexicanum. The sequence continues at coordinate 89,850,380 of NC_090930.1, read as the reverse complement.
TGATGTACCATGTAGAAGGATGTTATTTAACTTTGCTAGTGCTAAAGCAGGACTTTTAGCATAGTACAGTTTATAGACTAGATTTCTTATAGTTGAATGATGTGTTGATATCCTTTTGATATCATGGAAAGTGGTTTTACAAGTAGGTCCTGTAATGCAGGCCAATGAATGTCCTTGTGGTCCTGTGTACTTGCGCACTGGACAGGTATCTATATTTTGCAGTAATTTAATTTTGATTTTGTCTTTGCTTTTTACATATTTATTGAGGAATTGGTGTAAAGATTTGAAACATTGTTTGGGAATGTTACACAATGACGTGCATGGCCATTTGTACACTAGACGTTCTGATTCAGTTGAATGGAGGGGTAATTCTAAGTTTTCAGGGCATATTTTTGTAAGGAGTACTTCTTGTTCCATTATGGTATTATTCACTTTTTCATAACCTCGACCACTGCTATTTATGGCAATTGTATTTGTTTGCTTTTGTTTGTACGCTTCTTCATTAAAATATGGTTCTGTGCTCGTAGTGTGATTCCATTCACCTCCGCAGATACTTAAGAAGTTCTTTCTGTTGACATTTCGCTTATTGAGAAGTATTTTTTGTAATTTAGTTATTAGTTTTGTTAGTGGTTTCATTTTGTTTAACAGTAAAATAAATAAATTTCTTTTGAGAAGAATTGCAGTGTCCATCAATGCTTCTAATATTAATTTCCTACGATAGGTTTTAAGCTTTGAACCTGATTTCTCTCCTGTTTTTATAAGATTTTGAAGGACTTTGTGACGGTATATTTTGGCTAAAATACTTTTCTTTCTTGGTATGCTTACTTTCCACTATATTAAAATTTGAAGAAGTAGTTTTATCTGTACTGATAGCTGATTTTCTGTTAATTGTTTTTTGGTTTGTTTTACATTTTGATAGAGGAAGCAAAGTTGTTGTACTTGAAACTTCTTGTGTTTCACTAAATGATTGTATTAGCTGTTTTGTTTCAACTTTCTTTACAAATTCTGCTAGAGATGGATACTTACGTTGGACATCTTTATTTTCATTTGCTCTAATTTTGCGTTGCTTTCTACGGAGTTGTCTTTTGGTAGGCATTCTTTAGGGTCTGTTGAAAAAAATAAAGAAGATATGGGTTGGGGTGTTCTGGAATGTATGTGTGCTGTGTGCATGAGTGTTTGAGTAAGATGAAAAAGATGTATGTAATGGTGTGTGATTGTGCATTGGGAACTAAAACTAGTAGGGATAGGTATTCTTGAATTTATGTGTCACTAAACTGGGGTTCAGATGACAAAAAAAAAGTAAGCTAGTGGTGTGGAAAAGTACAAATAGTAAATGTAATGTATACAATTAAAACAGTTGTTTGTTCTATAATATGAAAATTGTAGTGGTTCAGTTGGCTAATTTGTGTGTCCAAACATAGAAATTTGTGGGCCATTCTGGTTGTAAATCGCTGTTTACGACAAGGACATTTTTGGACAAAATGATACAAAATCTCTATTTTAAGAAACCAAAATAGCTGGTATTAATGTTATAGTATATTTGATTAATAATATAAATAATATGGTGATGTTTTACTTACTTTTTTTTTTAAATTAACAGGTAACTTCTTAGTTTTTCTTTCTTCTTCGAATTCGGCTGCTTCTTTTCAGGAAACTGGTCTTCACTGCAACTGTAAAAGCTTTGAATTAGTAACTTTGTTTGTATATAGCACTGTTTTAAATTTAGATATTGATTTTTTTAATTGAAATCCTCAGTGCCTTCTGTAAAACCATTAAACTAATTTATTTACATAAGATACATTGCATCAGTTCAGTACATATGATATGTTCTTAATGAACAAATTGTATTGAATGACTAACTGTAGCAAAAATAAAATATCTTTACTATGTCTTGTGAAATTTATAATATATTAGTGAATACCACTATTTCTGTAAGTAAACTGTTCTAGGTAATAGCGCCATGTCTAATTTAAAGTAATTAAGTAAATAAATAAATAAAAACAAAAAATGTGAAATTGTATAAGTATTTTTATAAAGGTTTAAACATAGATTGTGTTTGCATGCAATATTGTTTGAATATATGTAGTCTATATATTTCATTTAAAAAATGTTAGTTTAACATGATTTGAGTGTGTGTGTATAAAGAAAGTAAAAAGTATAACGGTGTATAAGTGGTAGTTGATTTTAGGAAATTGAAAAAAGTACAGTAAATTCATTTTACAGATTTTACAAGGTAAAAGTCTGTTTGAAAATGTGTTCATCTACCATAGCTCTCAACTCACACGCTTTTGGCGGGTGTCACACGCCTTGTAAAGGGCAGACTCACCCGCCAAGCCTCCTGCACGCCCTTTCATTCCAATGGGCGTCTCACCCGCTAAAAACAAAATCGGGTGATTTCACCCGCCTGTAAAACAAAAATGGTTGAGAGCTATGTCATCTACTATATAGAAAATATGCATACCTGAAGTTTGTGTTCATGCATATAGATGTACAGTATTTGTGGTAGATTCTGCTTGCCAATGATATGACACTTGTACTCAGAGAGATTCAGAGTACATTTGCAGTGCTGATCTATGATGATGCAGTTAGATGTAGAGGTCTTGAATGTGATTGGTGCATGGTCATGTGATTTTTGAGGTACATCCAATGAGGGAATGGCAGAGAGAGTGTAGTGGAAATGGTAGAAGGGCTGTTCATGTTACGATATGTCCGCGGACATGGCGGTAGTTCCCGGACATCGGGAGTTACATCCAGGGATTTTTGGGTTCAGAAGTCATGCAAATGAGAATAAGCAGTGAAAGGGATTGGTCAGGAAAGTTTGGTGGGTGTGTTGTGCCAGGAGAGATTTTCTGAGATACTCTTTTTGCTGAGAGAACAAAAGATAGCTATGGCTGTGTGTTTCAGAAAACAGATTGTTTGGATTTTAGGAGATTTGTGGATACATTGGTTGAAGGTGCATGCAGAAAGCTGTGCAGTAGCTGTAGATCTTGGATTCCCACATGTGGAAGTACACTGGCATGGAGTACGTGGAATGAAGTGGTTGGATTTGCTACCTCTCTGTGCTACTTTGGAGACAGAGCAACATCCAGACATAATTGTAATTCATTGTGGAGGGAACAGTTTAGGGCATGTGACTGGAATTTTTTTGCAATTTGCTATGAAAGAAGGACTGAGGAAGGTTATGGACATGTTTCCTAACTCTCAAGTGATATTTTCACAGATTGCGCAGAGACAAATGTGGCTTCGTTCTTCTTCATTTGGTCCACAAATGGAAAAAGCAAGGCGCAATGTTAATAAGGCTGTTTGTGGCTTTCTAAGAGATTTTGGCATGTCTTCTTTTCACAATGAAAATGTTATGTTTCGTAGTACATACATTTTTCGCAGAGATGGAGTCCATCTTACTTATGCTGGAAATCAGATTTTTCTGAGAAATGTACAAAATGCATTGCGACCTTTTTTGGAATTACAACAACAATTTTGAAGTAGATGTTAAGCATTTACAATTTTTGACTTACAAACACCACCCAAAGGCACTTTTCAGAGCCACCACATCTTTCCAGAGAAAATTACAATGTTTGTGATGGAGTAGTAACCCAATTTTTTTAATGTTCGCGAACTGTCTGTGGACTTCTAAAAAATACAAAGAGCCCTGCTTCATTTATTTTCACTTCTATTTTTTAACTGGGAAAGGCGGCTCTGAAAAGAGCCTTATTTTTTTTGGATTTTTGTAATTTTGTATTTTTTTTGCTTTTTCAGACACGACACACTAGGAGAGGAGGGTAAAGGAGGGTAAAGGGGGGGACACCAACCACAGGGATAAGAAAGGGCGAGTTGAGAGAGGAAGATGTAGAGTGGGTTTTATTTGGGTAGTGAGCAGGTCTTCTCGTGCTCTGAGACGATAGTCTCAAAAGCACTCCGAAGTCGCTCCCCCCTGCAGAGTACTGTGTCACAGTACATACATACAACTGTGACCCTCGAAAGGTAGGGGTCATCAGCATTCTGTATGGCCTGTGAGGCAGCTTGAGAAAGACGCTGTCCCACAGAGGTGGTCCTTGTGGTGACAGGATCAGAAACAGAGGATGAAGTAGAGGAAATCAACCTGCTACGTTCTTCGCAAGCTACAACCCTGCGAATAGCCCCAGAGTGAAATGACCTCAGGTGTCGCTTCATAGTAGTGGTCCCAAAGCTGTAGTTACCGTGCTTCCCGCGACTGAGTATCATTTTGCACTCATTGCAGGTAACATGGTTCGCACGAGCCTTAGGACCATTCCCATGAATGGTAAATAATGGCCACACCCAAGACTCACGCCTAGTGCGGGTAGTAGGGATTTCCTCTACCTCATTCTCATCATCCTCTTCTTCCTCCTCCGCATCCTCAGTCCTGTTCCCCTCTTCAGGCCCTTGGGGAGGTGGTGGTGGTGGAGGGGGTGGTGGTGCTGAAGCAGGTGCAGCACCAAGTGGCAGTTCAGCAGCCAAGGATGCCATGTCGATGATGGTGTAGTCTGCAGGTGGCAGCAAAAATCACTGTGTTCTGAAGAATAGCCAGAAACACAATGGGAATAAGCTCTTGGGCGTGGTCTTTTATAGGGGTGCTTGTGCGCAGTCCGCGGACATGCGCACTGTGCGCGGACAGATCGAACAAAAAAAAAGGATCGTAAAGTTTCAAAAGGTATATAGAAACTCAAGATTGCTATGTGGGACTTGTGGCATGGTGAGATTTTATTGAAAAATATTATGGATTAACTGAAAATGTACTTTTAAATTGTTCAGGGACACGAACAGTGTCCGCATTTCAGGACACACGATGAGCGTGGGCGCGGTCATATGATCTGTTTGCGAACTGGTCTGCGAAGGAAGCGCCTGTCCGCAGGACACCAAGTGCACGGAGATGGGTTAGCGCATGCGCATTGATGTCCTACGGACACTGTTCGGGTTCTGAAGTAATTAAAAGGGCGTCACACGCGAAACGAATATTTCAGGACACCGCGTGTGTTCTTAGAACAGTTTAAACTTGGTAGCGAACAGTAAGGACAGATATAGTGTTCTTCAGGACACGTGTAATTTAGTTTATGTACAAACATTTCAGGACACCAATTGTTTTCTTAGAACACTTTCAATTGGGTAGCGAACACTACGAACAGTTGTACTGTTGCTCAGGACACATCATTTTCATTTATTTACGAACATTTCAAGACACCAATTGTAATCTTAGGACAGTTTTAAGTTGATAGCAAACATTACGGACAGATATAGTGTTCTTTAGAACACTTTAATTTTTGTTTCTTTACGAACATTTCAGGACACTACGAGTGTTCTTAGAACATTTTGAACTTGCATGAGAACATTACGGACAGATGTAGTGTCCTCAGGACAGTTACATTTTCGTTTCTTTACGAACATTTACGAACAACCGCGGTGTCCGTGGACACCTAAATTGGTTTTATTACAAGGAACTGAAAGTAATTACAACACAATATAAAAAAGTAACTTTATTTAACATATATAAACAATTTATGACTGAGAAGGTGGGGCAGAAACGGAAACAAAAACAGGAAAATTAGGGTTTTCAATATTAGTGGAATCAGGTGAAGAAGGGATGGAAATCTCATCAAAACGTTGTGGTCCATGGAGAGAGTTTGGGGATAAATGAATGGGATATGGTGAGGGGGGACAAGTACAGGTGGGACAATGGTATGTTGTTGGTGGTTTTAGGTGATCTTCCACAAAGTTCTTTAAATCCATAAAATTTACCATAAGTTGGTCCATTTTGTGGGTAATGTGTTCAAGAGTGTTATCCACCATTTCTTTTTCTTTGGAAGTTGCAATTTTTGTAGGGTCTGTAAAAAAAATGTATATGTTGAATGTATATAAAATAATATTTATCAATTGGTTTATACAGTAAAGTGTGTACCATTAGGTGGACTATCTTCTAACATTTTGTCTCGTGGGAAATGGTCCTCTAGCCAGTCCAGAGTACTACACATTTCTGTGAGAAAACAAAGAAGTAATATGTTTTTTTTTTTTTCTAATATAGAAAGTTTATAAATATATGGGTAAAAAGAAGTGCACTTACTATGTCTGGTGAGATATGTAATCAGTAGTGTATACGTCTGGTCTTGCTGTTGGTTGTGGAGCATCTGTGAGGTAATTATGGTGGAAGCCACTTTATCTTCTTTTGGTATATTCCATTTTAAAACATATTGTATTTACATGAACGGTTAGTGTGTTACATATATGGGTAACATTTTTTAAGTATTACTACATATACTTTGTATGTGTGCTGCTTTGTGAATTTGTTAAATGTTCCTATGTTATGATATAACTATTACACATACCTCCCCAGAGTTTTTAGGTGGTGGTACTGTTCTCCGAACATGTCCGCGAACATTAAATAAGTTCGCGGACATCAAGTTCATAAGAAGAGATCTAGTCAGTTCCATATGACATGTATATAAAGTCAAAGTCATTATTGTTAAGTTGTGCTACTAAAAAACTATGAAATTCAGTGAAACAACTTTGTTTAAGGGACGTTATGGTTAAGTTGTGCTACTAAAAACCTAGGAAATTCAGTGAAAAAAACTTTGTTAAAGGGACATTATGATTAAATTGCGCTACAAAAAACTTATGAAATTCAGTGAAAAAACTTTGTTAAAGGGACGTTATGGTTCCAAGTAAAACCGAAAAAATTCGGCAGTTATGGTAAGCTAAGCAACCATAACTCGCGCCACCTCTGTGCACTGCTAACACCCAGGACATCAAAGATGACGTTTTCACTGAATATATATATATATATGTACATATATATATATATATATATATATATATATATATATATATATATATATATATATATATATACACACTATTTTTCTAAATCCAAATTAAAATGCGATACTTATTCTTTTTAAATCTATTATCCATCCTCATTTTTGAGAATGCTGTCCTTATTTTTAGACGCACAAACGGGGCGATGTTGCCACTTTTGTGCATTATATTGCAGAGGGTGTGGGAAGGCTGGAATCAGGAATGTACAATGTTTATCACTCTCTGGTTGTCTCCATCCACAAGGTTCTTCCTACAATGAAGGGGATGAGGTATTTGCTGGCAAATCAGAGGATACCACTCTCTATGTTTTCTCCTGCTTCTCCTTGGAACTATAATTATTTTTAGCAAATGCCTCGCCATGTGTCTCATTCATACTGCAATGGATCCTAAAGTGCGGATCAAAGTTTGAGTGTAATTGCACTTTCAGAAAATATTCTTTGTAAATTAGTTTGTACAGAAGATCTGACACCGAACGCTGCAAGCAAACATGTTCTAAAGCGTTACCAAAGCTCAGGCATTTAAGCATGCAGGAATAACAATATTTTCGCAAGCAGGTGCTGCCGTGGATGCTGGTGAAGATGGGAAATGACTGCTCCATTATGTAAGAAGTGCTATTACCAGGCAATTTCACTCACCTTCTGAGGATGATGGGTTGAGCTAGCTCTTAGGAAAGTGTTCTACACCATTGTTAATATGTTTAGACCTGGACGAACTTCTAAACAGACCCAGCCTAGCGGGTGAATATTTTACTGAAGGTTCATCCCTACCATGTGACTGGGATGAGTGTGTGGCACTGATGGATCCCTTAAAAACCCGGAGAGGGCTTCCGGGTCTTAACCAATGATTTGCTATCCAATCAGGAGCAGTGAATCTCAGGAGGAATATTGGGTTTATTCTAGTCAAATAGTGCTCCCATGGGTGACTTGTTCAGATTGCGTAGCTAATCAGAGGCCACACATGTTCTGGAAGCAGTTTGTCTGGCTAAATAAGCCGCAGCCCACTTCCCGTTCCTTCTTGGGGTTTGCTAGACTCTGGGGTAGAGTATTGCATGTGGCATTCTCCCATGTGGATGGTGCCTTTTGCATTTTTAAACATTTGAGAAGTCTTTTGGGGATTTTGGGGGAGTGCTACCTCTTTGTTGTTGGATCTTTGTATACGTTTGTGCTGTTTTGAGTGTGTTTAAGACATTTCTTTTCCCCTTTGTGTTTGTTTAGTTGCTGATAGTGCATTGTGTTAGTTTCCCCAAATACAAATGTAAAACATGTTTGCCTTTCCTCTTCTACATTTCCCCAATTCCGTCACTGAATAAATAAATGTTTGTATCCTCATATACAAGAATATGAATACTTTAATTCTGGCTACTATTAGTTAGCATTGCACTAGTTCTGACAAGTGTGTTCGTTTTAGTTGTAGGTTGTACGAGTAGGTTTGTTTGTATCTTCCCTTTTTGTTCACTTTGATCACATGGGTTTGTGCAGGTCATCTTAGGTTACACACTTTTGGTTCACAATTTGAGCAGCAGTGAGTACACACAAAGACTTGGAGTTGCCATCTGTGGTAGTCCTGGAGGAAGGAGAAGAAGAAGAAGAAGAAGAAGAAGAAGAAGAAGAAGAAGAAGAAGAAGAAGAAGAAGAAGAAGAAGAAGAAGAAGAAGAAGAAGAAGAAGAAGAAGAAGAAGAAGAAGAAGAAGAAGAAGAAGAAGAAGAAGAAGAAGAAGAAGGAGGAGGAGGAGGAGGAGAAGAAGAAGAAGAAGAAGAAGAAGAAGAAGAAGAAGAAGAAGAAGAAGAAGAAGAAGAAGAAGAAGAGAAGAAGAAGAGGAAGAAGAAGAAGAAGAAAAGAAGAAGAAGAAGAAGAAGGAGAAGGAGAAGGAGATGGTGCAGGGGGCGTGCGGGAAGAAGGAGCTGCATTTCTCCTTACAAGAGGATGAGGATTAGCTCATGATTGATGAGGAGGAGTGGGCGGGGGGGTCGTTTTCTTTGTCTGAACCATTTTGCCGGCCTGTGCACAGAGCACTGCTGACTTGGTGGAGGATTCTGAACCACTGGGTTAAGGTCCAGGAGTCGGAGTGTAGGCTTTCCATCTGAGGAGTGCCTGGCAGCGAGTCAGGGGTGGGGCGGCCCCATGTGAGAGGCAGAAAAAGCAGGGCTTCCTGCAGGTGACCAACAGAGGCACAGGAGGAGCAGGAGAGGATCCCTCTCTGTGGAAGTATATTCTTGGGAGATAACTCGGTGGGGGCATATTTATGTATTTCTTTTATTGAGCATGTATAAGGTGCTTATACAACAAGACAGTGGGCCTCATTATGACTGTGCCGGTCCGGAAACACTGGTGCCTGTAAGCCTACCAGCACCAGTGTTTCCGGAACGGCACAGTATGACACTGCGGGCGGGTGCCATCTCGCCCGCCAGTATCAGACCTGGCGGGCGGAACGGCACCCGCCCATTGAGTTTTCCTATGGTACTCAATGGGAATGGGGAATTACAAATTTCCCCGGTAATTCATTATGGGTCCGGCACGGTTACCGCCAGACCGTAATGAGGCCCAGTGTTTCAAAGCGCCATCAGGGGGCATAGAGGAGGAATGTGTCTCCACGTAGAAGGGCAAAGGGGCTACTATGGATGGTTGGGAGGACTGTCAGGATGAGACTCAAGGGGAGAACCACCCTGCAGTGGCGCTGCAGCAGAAGGAGGAGCTACCCACCTGGGAGGAGGAGTGGGAGGTACAGGAACAGGTGATCGTGTTGAAGTCTCTCCATTCTCCTGCCGTGGTGAATGGGGAAATCCAAGATTAGCCCAAGGGAGTGGTGATATCCAACCCCTTCCTTTGCAGCCCACAGAGAGTGGGTCTGTTTTGTTCTGACTCCATAGGGGACCCTGCGGGACAGAAGCTAAAGTCTTCTGCATGGTGAAGGGATGAGAGAAGTTGGTCAATCAGGAGCTGAAGGGGGTGCACATACTAAAGACGACTGTGATATGGAAACCCATTGCACAGAAGACACTGGCCAGTTTACAAGGTGCTCTTGCCCTACAGACCAGGCAGTCACTATGGCCCTCTCCAGCCGTGGTGAAGAAGTGGTATCCTAGCACATCTCAAAGCTAAGGTGAAGCATAGCAGCAGCTTCCAGAATGCTGTGGTCAAATCTACTCACCCATCCAGCCTGCGCAATTTGGGACAGCAACACTGGCAAATGCGGCCAACCGCAGGCCCCTTTTACTTCTTCCACCCACAGAAGCGGTTGGGGGTGGTGTGCCTCTGACTTCTTGGCAGGGTTCCCTTTACTACATCATGCAACATGAGGGGACCTACTGACCTTATTGTGGTTAGTTGTTTAACTTTGGGGAGTTGGACCACATAGCTTCGGTGGTCACCTTGATGCAAGACATGGAGCTCCACTATCCGTCCTTCAAGAAGGGCATCGTTCATGGGAGAATGCATGAAGCAATTATGAGAGAGGGACAGGTTCCACACAAGGACTCCCTATCCAGCAAGAGAGGCGGAAGTATGTTGGAAAGCTGGAGACCTCCAATTAAATACTCTTAGGATGAATTTGAGAAGTTTAGTTTAGTAGGTAACTGTGTGGAAAAACAGGTACCCTTAATGGATTGCTGCACACTGTGAAAGAGTGCACGCATCTAAGTGAGATGTGACACCCAACTGAGAAAACAAAAACACACACAAGCCCTAGCGGATGACTACACCCTGTGAAAAAAAATGAAAACCCTTAGTGGGCAGTCATGCACTGAAAAATAAAACAATCTTAAGTGGTGCCAGTGCCCTGTGAAAAAAAAGCAAAATCAAATCTTAGTGGGTGGATGAACCCTGCTGTGAAAAAAACCTAGGAGCGTTAGGGAGTTGATTTGCTCTGTGAAAGAGCCCTATTAAAAAAAAAAAAAAAAAAAAAGAAAAACATCATTCTGTTGGGTGCTTTTACCCTGTGAATAAACATGAAAGCGTTAAGAGATGACTGTACCCTGAGAACAGAAAGTAAGACTAAGAAGTTTAGTTATCAGTTGTGCTAGGTGAACATTTCTGAGAACTTTAATGGGTGGTGGAAAACGTGTTTATTCAGGGCTTTTTTTTTTTAAATCATTGTTTGCATCATAGTCAACCCAAAGGCGTGCGTAAGAGGGCAACTGGCCAGGGTATCTTTCAGTCACAGTCAGTGGTACTACAGCAGCTCAATTCCCAACCACACGCACCACAAATCCACCCCACTCCACTATAGAGTGTGTGACGTTTACCCAGTCACAAGCCATCATCATCATGTGATCTTAGAGTTTTCTATGGATAGATGTCCTTCCACAGTCTTCCACATGCAAATGGTTGTTTATCTTTTAGTAACTGTGAATTGTTCAACATGCAACACTGTGAGACTTCTCCTGTGGTTAGAGACAATAGCTCCAGACGCGCAAAATCTCTCCCACACACTGCACATATGTGGGAAGGAAGCTTAGAAATGTCACTGCAACTCGCATAGGGGCCCGTGGCTTGCGTGCCCTCTTACTCAACCATACTCTAAGGGGCCATCATCCCTTCCCACGGAAGAAGTGTGCAACAGATTGGAATCAATTAGCTGTATGGCTGACAGTCCTTTATATGTTCCCGGTGACTCAATGATGAACTGTCTCTATTCAGGAGGCCTGGGTCTATGAAGTAGGTGCTCCACATAGTCTCCTCCCCATAACCTGTGCCTGCATGGTTTAATATGTATCAATCATGTTCTGTCCATTGATGATGGAATCTTCCATGAGCTTTACATGCCCGGTGTAGTTGACATAATGTCGGCTATGTGCTCTTATTCCTTCTGCCTTCATTCTTTCTCCAATTGATGTTGCAGGTTCTGCTGTAAGGTATCCATGTACATTTACACAGTAACTCATCCTTGTGATGCTTGCTGTGAGTCCTCTCGCCCCTCCCGTGGGTCCACAAAGGGAGACAGCAAACACTCAGTGTCACCTTTAAATTCAACAACCCATGGGTCACCACACAACTATGATTCTCACCCGCTGATCAGTTACAATGCATCTGCATCAGCTGCCAAGTCAGGGGCCCTCTCTATATTCGTCAGGTTTAGCGGACGCAGATACACCCTAGGAATATCCTCAACCGCAGATACACCAGAGGAAGATCTACGCCCTCAGATACACCAGAGGAAGATCCTCACCCTCAGACACACCAGAGGAAGATCCTCACCCGCAGATACACCAGAGGAAGATCCTCACCAGCAGATACACCAGAGGAAGATCCACACCGCAAACACACCAGAGGAAAATCTACACCCTCAGACACACCAGAGGAAGATCGTCACCCTCAGACACACCGGAGAAAGATCCTCACCCTCAGACACACCAGAGGAAGATCCTCACCCGCAGATACACCAGAGGAAGATCCTCACCAGCAGATACACCAGAGGAAGATCCACACCGCAGGCACACCAGAGGAAGATCCTCGCCTGCAGATACACCAGAGGAAGATCCACACCCTCAGATACACCAGAGGAAGATCCTCACCCACAGACACATCAGAGGAAGATCCTCACCCTCAAACACACCAGAGGAAGATCCTCACCCGCAGGTACACCAGAGGAAGAACCTCACCAGCAGATACACCAGAAGAAGATCCTCACCGCAGACACACCAGAGGAAGATCCTCCCCCTCAGATACTCCAGAGGAAGATCCTCACCCGCAGACACACCAGAGGAAGATCCTCACCAGCAGACACACCAGACGAAGATCCTCACCCTCAGATACACCAGAGGAAAATCCTCACCGGCAGACACACCAGAGGAAGATCCTCACCCTCAGACAAACCAGAGGAAGATCTTCACCCTTAGATACACCAGAGGAAGATCCTCACCCACAGACATACCAGAGGAAGATCCTCACCCTCAGACAAACCAGAGGAAGATCCTCACCCTCAGATACACCAGAGGAAGATCCTCACTCGCAGACATACCAGAGGAAGATTCTCACCTGCAGACACACCAGAGGAAGATCCTCACCAGCAGACACACCAGACGAAGATCCTCATCCTCAGATACACCAGAGGAAGATCCTCACCGGCAGACACACAAGAGGAAGATCCTCACCCTCAGACAAACCAGAGGAAGATCCTCACCCTCAGATACACCAGAGGAAGATCCTCACCCGCAGACACACCAGAGGAAGGTCTACACCCTCAGATACACCAGAGGAAGATTGTCACCCGCAGACGCACCAGAGGAAGATCCACACCCTCAGACACACCAGAGGAAGATCCTCACCCGCAGATACACCAGAGGAAAATCCTCACCAGCAGATACACCAGAGGAAGATCCTCACCTGCAGATACACCAGAGGAAGATCCTCACCCACAGACACACCAGAGGAAGATCCTCACCCTCAGACACACCAGAGGAAGATCCTCACCCGCAGATACACCAGAGGAAGAACCTCACCAGCAGATACACCAGAAGAAGATCCTCACCACAGACACACCAGAGGAAGATCCTCACCCTCAGATACTCCAGAGGAAGATCCTCACCCGCAGACATACCAGAGGAAGATCCTCACCGGCAGACACACCAGAGGAAGATCCTCACCCTCAGATACACCAGCGGAAGATCCTCACCTGCAGACACACCAGAGGAAGATATTCACCCTCAGACACACCAGAGGAAGATCCTCACCCGCAGATACACCAGAGGAAGAACCTCACCAGCAGATACACCAGAAGAAGATCCTCACCACAGACACACCAGAGGAAGATCCTCACCCTCAGATACACAAGAGGAAGATCCTCACCGGCAGACACACCAGAGGAAGATCCTCACCCTCAGACAAACCAGAGGAAGATCCTCACCCTCAGATACACCAGAGGAAGATCCTCACCCTCAGATACACCAGAGGAAGATCCTCACCCGCAGACCTAACAGAGGAAGATACTCACCCTCAGACAAACCAGAGGAAGATTCTCACCCTCAGATACACCAGAGGAAGATCCTCACCCGCAGACATACCAGTGGAAGATCCTCACCTGAAGACACACCGGAGGAAGATCCTCACCAGCAGACACACCAGACGAAGATCCTCACCCTCAGATACACCAGAGGAAGATCCTCACCGGCAGACACACCCGAGGAAGATCCTCACCCTCAGACAAACCAGAGGAAGATCCTCACCCTCAGATACACCAGAGGAAGATCCTCACCCGCAGACATAACAGAGGAAGATCCTCACCCTCAGACACACCAGAGGAAGATCCTCACCCTCAGACACACCAGAGAAGACCCTCACCCAAGGATGCTTTGTGTTAACTAATCTGCTTGGTGGCCTCCTTGGCGATCATAGCGTACTGCAGACATTAGATAACAGCTGCCACTGACAGTATTATAAATGTCTGCCCAGCATGTGCAAGGTAGAGTACCAACAGGTGTTCACCGAGGTCTTCAGGTTGTGCAGTGGCAGTTTATGCCACATTTGCAGTTTGCACAATGCATTGTTGGCTTGGTAAGCACAGCTACAATAGGAGAATATCTTCAATATCTCCTTAGCCAAAGCGACTATTTATTTCACAAGCTGATACATTGCTGATAAAGCTGGTGACGATGAGCTGAAGGACATGCACAAAGCAGGGGGCATACATTAACTTTCCAATTCACAAGGCAGCAAGGACATTTCATACATTGTCTGCTGCAACACATCAAAATGCAAACTACAAGGCCTGAGCCACTGTATCCCTCAGCCTTCTTCCAGATATGCAATTCCTTGTGGCTTCTGGCATGAAACTCTTGTATGCACAAGTTTGCATAGCACTTTACTGTTTACCCCTGCTGTCCACTTGAATAACTCAAGGGACCCTCTTGACTGTTGGCTGTTGGCATAAGGAAAGGCCACCCAGAAAGGCCCCCAAGGATGATGTGACAGCCAATTAGACAATGCTTTTCCCAAATGGCCAAAATGTTCAAGGTGAAGGGGACTTTTTTGCCACACTAATGTAGTGCCCTCTCCATTGTATCCATAACAATGTTGTAAAATTCTGGAAACACTTTGCTAGACAACAAAAGGACAGCTACAAACTTCCAGCAGTTATTGACTTCTTCAGATATTTAGCTGGACTTGTGTGTTTTCCACAAACAAATAGGGCAAGATATCTGTGCCCAACATTATAGCCAACTTACATTCGAGCATGAACTGTCTGACATGTGACTTGTAATATTTTTGGCCACACATTCAAATATTTCCACTCTCACAGATATAGACCACTGAAGGGGGTGGGGGTATGAGGGGTAGATCTTGGAATCCTACTGCCAAGAACTGATGCAGCTGTAGTATTTCCAAGGATCACTGTGTGGAATGGCAGAGATAAGCTCTTATGGTATGGGGAGGGGTGTACCTCCAATCCTTTGACTTCTTCCCATGTGCATGCTGCCACTGCATATGAGGCTATATAGATGTGGTACCCAGGTTAGTGCCTGCATTCCCTCAACACACCATTTTCTGGCAGAGTGTGCAGGTGGCCACATTTGGTTGTTGTTCGGTCTCTAAAAAAGTAGTGCAACACATGTTAATTGCATAGTGCATTGGCGCATGGGCTGTGCTAACATGGGTGGTGCTGGACGTTTTCTAAATGCCATGTAATGGTATGATGTGCTTTCTGATCTACAATGGGAAAATTGTCAAGGAGCCTTTATATATGTCCCCATCTGGAATCTGATGGAATATAATCTTTGTCTTAAACTTCATCCATCTGATCACCATTACCTCTTTTAATCTTTATCCATCTGATCACCATTACCTCTCTTAATCTTCATCCCACTGATCTTCATTACCTGACCCTGTGGTTGGGGCCAGAGGATATAGAGACCTGTGATTTTTTGTCTCCTCTCACTTTCCGAGTACTCCATTTTTGATCATCCTTGATTATCAGTAGCTAAAATCTGAACACCTCCCTTTTCTGCCCCTTAGATAGTGGATGGAACTGAAAGTGCAACTTCCCCTCTCACTCCCTGTGAGAGTTCATTGTCGTGGTGCAATACACATGCATTTTCTTGTAGCTGTGCATGTATCCCAGGGTGACTTGTGACAATGTGTTTGGAGCATGAGCCGGGTGACAACCTCAACTCGCCACATACAATTCTGGCCTGCCTAATAAACACAGCAAATGCAGATGTAGAAGAGACAAGACAACGAGCAGAATGTCTCTCCCGTCTCTAGCTCTTTAAGATGCTGACTGATTATTCTAAATGGGAACAAATGTGTGCCACTCATCACCTCCATGAATCTCAGCTTCTCCCTCCCAGCAAAATTAGGTAAATGTGCCTCTGCCACATGCTGCCCTCAGGGCTTACTGGCTCCTTCTCTCCTCCTCACGGGTGTCACCTGAAGGCACGTGTCTCGCCCACTCACTTTAAGAGATGGGCACTGACTGGTGTGTCACCCCAAACATGTGGTAATGACACTTGGGTTTGTTCGCCCACTCCAAATCACTCCAAATCACTGAAAATGTCACGCAGTGCTTCACAAGCAAAGTCAACCCTAATTCTTTGACTTGGTCCACCACCCCCCTCTCTACCCTTCATCCTATATTTCATCTAAATGGACTCCAGTTTATGAGGTACTCCCTGCATATTCTAACCTTGCCTCCACAACAATCTACCACCTCTCTGAAAGCTTCCTAAGATGGAATGCGAGCTCCAGCCGTGTGGCCCACTTTAAACCATGTTAACAAACTTCAGTCAATCCTTTCCAACTGTTTAGGTTCCTCCTTGATGATGATTCAGGTTCATTAAGCGAACTTTCTTCCAGGCCTCATTACATTCTTAACATGTTAGTTTAATAAAAATGGAACATTATTCAGTGCCTTGTATGGTTTCCAGGTTAAACTATCAATCTATCAATACCACTGGTATGTGATTCCCTAGTATGCCCTTTACCCCTTTCCTAGCACCTTACTTAACTCTACAACATGTCAAATTGTTTTTCCTAGCCCTCATCCAATTCCAATCCTTCAAACCTGTGGGTGTATTCCTCCTTTGTCCAATGCAGTGTAAAGGGTAGGTAAAGGGTGTACAATGCAGGATTAAGTTCCTTTACTTTGTCGCATTCTGAGAAATAAACATCTTTCTAACTCACCCTAAGGCCAGCTCCTCAAATCATCCACAAGGATGTCAAACTATACTGCACTGATAATCATTCACAAGGATGACATGTGCATGTCATTTTCTTTATGCTTGAGAGCTTTCTGTTTTCTGATGGAAAAGCTATTTATAAAATTGCACTACCCTTTAACAGAAATATATCTTTCTGGACCAAAAGGGTACCTTTGAGCACATTTGCATATCTACTTTGCATTGCACGTGTACATCAAGATGATCTCATGTATCTCAACAAAACTCTTGAAATTCAGTGCATGTGTGAAGTAACAACCATGTTAAATTGGTGAACCCCTCCCTAGCCTGAGACCCAGCCTCTACTCTTCTAACATTCTGTGAAGCGCCAGTGACCTTCTCCTTTTATGAGAATGAAAATATTATCCCCGGAGAGAAGAAGCGAGACAACAGATTTCACTGCCACTTTATCCACCCATCCGTATCTTTAGTCTCTTTGAATGAATATAGTTCATAATTACAAACACTTTCATGTTTTTGGGTGAGTGTTTTGAAAAGTGAAATGAGCACCAATGCACCTAGTGATTTAAGCATACAACCCTTTAATCACAGACATATTTGTCAATTATTAAGATCTGTGATCATTCTTCTGTTCACAAAAAATGCTTTCTCATTTTACTCAAAGCAGCCAGTAACCCACATTGGTGCTATGTGACCCCTTTCCCATCCTCATAAAAGTATTTTGAAAGACTACAATAGAAAGTGATATTACAGTGTGCACACACTCATAATTAGCAATACATCTCTATTTATAAAAGTGAATATTGGTGGGTTTGTGGCTGGATTTGTAGCTTGGCAGAGGGTTGTTCCTTATACAATGCCACACCTTTTCACCAATCTGTACCATATTTTGCATGTTTACCTGTTAGGACCCTTTGGATAATACTGGCTACATGACATTTGGACAGCCCACCCGGTTCCCCGGAGTTCAGCAAAAGTCAAAAATAGTTTGCGGTTTTGTGGCTTGGCAAAGAGTTGTTCCTTATACAAGTTCACACTGTTTCACCAATATACACCAAATGTTGCATAGCTAGCTTTAAGGACCCTTCAGACATTACTGGCAACATGACATTTGGACACCCTACCCTTTTCTCTGGATTTCAGCGAAACTCCAAATGTGTTTGTGAGTTTGTGGCTTGGCGAAGCGCTGTTCCTTATACAATTCCACACTGTTACACCAATCTGCATGAAATTGTGCATAGTTACCTATTAGGATCCTGCTGACATTACTGGCTACATGAAATGTGGATACCCTTCCCCTTTCCCTGGATTTCAGCACAATTCAAAGTGTGCGGGTTTGTGGCTTGGCAAAGCATTGTTCCTCATACAATTCCACACTGTTACAACAATTTACACCACATTTTGCATAGTTAGCTTTTAAGACCCTCCAGACATTACAGACTACCTGACATTTTGCAAACCAACCCCTTTCCCTGGATTTAAGCAAAACTCCAGATTTGTTTGTCGGTTTGTGGCTTGGCAAAGCAATGTTCCTCATACAATTGCACACTGTTCCACCAATCTACACCTCATTTTGCATAGTTAGCTTTTAGGACCATCCTGACATTACAGACTACCTGACATTTTGCAACCGCATCCCTTTCCCCGTATTTAAGCAAAACTCCAGATTTGTTTGTCGGTTTGTGGCTTTGCAAAGCGTTGTCCCTTATACAATTCCATACTGTTTCACCTATCTGCATCAGATTTTGCATAGTTACCTGTCAGGCCCCTTCGGACATTACTGGCTACTCAACATTTGGACACCCTATCCCTTGCCCCAGATTTCAGCACCTTCACACATGAGAAAATTGCCTGAAATTGGTGAAGATGGACCACTCCTCAACCCTAGAATGCATGGTTTCTGGGAAATTTGCACCACAATGCACCGCAAAGAACTGCACCGCACCAGGATGAGGTAGCAGATGTGTAGAGAGCACAGAAGGTTCCAGTATGCAGCAGCACAACATCTCTCGCCTCCCCCCAACATCTGCTCCCGGGTATGTCAGCCAGCCAAACACGCCCATTCTCAGTGCAGTTTACTTCGGGGTACAAAGCACATCAAGCAATAAGGGAATCAGAAGACCGACCTGAAGAATCATTGATTTGCATCCATTGATGAGAGTGTTCTCACGTCTGTCCACAGAACCCGTTGGGAGATTGGGTACTTTTTTGCTAGGTGTAAAAAAGCAATCGTTGACCCTTCAGCACAGTTCTCATGTCACTTAAAAGGTTTGACTCAACCTCCACATGACCCATGGAGCTTATCAAGGTCCCCTTCACATCCAGACGTACAATGTCACCTCATTCTGATGGTGATTTTACTGCAGGACGACCACAATGACAACATATGTCCCCAAACTTAAGGCCAGTCCCCACCTTGAAGGATGCCTCTGTCTCTGCTTCCCTCACTCAAAGTTTAACCATTACAAAATCAGTGGCACCCCAATCTTCATCCGGGATTCTTTGGTTAATCTGCTATCAGCAACAACTATGTTTTGTTGGCTCTGAGACATGCACCTGACAACACGTTTATCGCTCACAAAGAGACAGAACCTTAGAGTGATCCAGAGAGTGGTAGATAGACAGAAAGGAATAGACCAAAACCAGACAGAGTGAGAGAAGGTGGAGAGAAAGAGAGAGATCAAGAGAAAGAAAGAGAGAACAAGGAAGTGAGAGACAAAGAAAGAGAGAAAGTGAGAGAGAGAGAGAGAGAGAGAGAGAGAGAATGTGATAGAGAAAGGTAGAGATAAAGAGAGGGAGAAAGACATAGAGAAAGAGAGAAAGCGAGAGAGAGAAAGAGAGAGCAAGGAAGTGAGAGACAAAGAAAGAGAGAAAGAGAGAGAGAGAGAAAGTGAGCGAGAGTGAACGAGAGAGACAGAATGGGATGGAGAAAGAGAGAGATAAAGAGAGTGAGAAAGACAGAAAGAGAAAGAGAGAGAGCGAGAGAGAAAGAGAGAGGGAGTGAGAGAGATTGTTCAGCATGTTATATGACAGGTAAAAGCTACTTTCGTTTGTCAGGAACATAAAGGTAGACATGCTGTAATTGGGTCATGGGTGGTGGAGATGCTGCAGATTAACCCCTGGATAAACATAACTATGGCAGTGGTAGTTCTTTCCAAATATCCTCCCATACTCTAGGACCTTCATTGTTCTCTTGCTGTCTACAAAGAAGACCTCAGCTATTAGAGAACTCTATGTACATATATACAAGGCATTGCTTCAAATGTTCACTCTGTTACCTAATATGCCGCTGCCAGATCCTCCACCTCCACAGCCACTGTCTCCAGTCATGCATTTTTCCCCAGGGTCCCAAAGGGTCTGGTCAAAAGTCTTTCTTTATCAGTCTTCCTTGTTGTACTCGTTTCAAGCCTCTAGGAAATTAACTCTGCTTTACACCAGAAAGCATCTCCCGCTGTCATTCAGTCCTATCAGAGTGGCAGCATAGCCCACAAAGCTTCCTGATCACCCAGAATGCACCCTGCTCATGGTTCTGGAACTCCCAATATTCTCACATGTCTACTTTTCTTCTACCTGAGTCACACAAATTCATATCATTAATGACCCTCACAATCCCCAGGTTAGGAGAATGTTCCCACATACCTACGGGTTCTAATTTGGGATGTAGCACATCTGCTTAGCCATGGAACTCCCGTGGCTATCAGGAATTACACGCCCCAGGACCCATGACCCTATGTACAATAATTATAATATGTGACATGAGCATACGTTGTCCCGACGTTCTAATGGGCAGAGGCAACACACCTCCTTCCACAGTGGCATATGGTTTACCCACATTTCCAGATTCCTATCACTATCTGAGTTTATCTGGAGTGTGTCAGTTTCCCCAACCATTAAACTCTCAATGAGTGCATATCTGCTCCAGTATGTGTCACCCCAGAATCTGACATCCATGTTCTTGCCAGAAACACCCGCGTAAGCCGCGTACCATCAAAATCCATAAACAGTCAACTTCAGTACAGTGATGAAATATTTTGGTAATTTCATCTAAATAGTATTTAGAATACAAACAAAAGCACATAATTTTATACTTCAAGATATGCATTTTATACTGCTGAAATGTGTATTGTTATGTACAAATCGGTCTTCATGACGGATTTCATTACTCCCAACACCAGCACACTTCACACTTGCTCTTTCCAAAGAACTCAGTGTAAAAACCTATTTTCTGCAGTAATATTGGGGCCATCATGGACAGTCCTTCGTCTGTTTCACTGCATCCAGTCAGTCAGCAGACACAGCAGGAACAGGAACACTGCTGCAAGCTCACCCCAGGGGAAGTGCAATGTACTCCCATCATCCAATGGGTTTTCTCCACCAGACACTCAAAGAAGCAATCATGCCTCCTCTTCCAAAAACTAAACCTTTGTCCAACTACATGATCTTAT